>NC_133453.1:40278707-40878707 GCF_048565385.1 Saimiri boliviensis
GTTTATCTGGAAATGCATAGGCAACATGGCAAAACCACATCTCTATAATAGGTAAGGGCATATTGAAGCAGCAGCAGCAAAAGTACCTTAAATTGTCAGGTTTTAAGACTCACTACAAAGTTACAGTAAGTGAGACACTGGTATTAGCACAAAGATAGGTAAACAGACAAACAGAATATGATAGAGAACTCAGAAATAGAACAACACATATGTGGACATCTGGAAAACAACAAAAGCTGCACAGCAATTCGGTAAGGGAAATGATAGTCTTCAATAAATGATGCTGGGTCAAATGAATATCCACATGAAAAAAATGGAACATTGACTCCTGTCTTGCATCATATAGAAAAATTAATTTGAGATGAATCATAGACCTAAGTGCAAAAGCTAAAACAATCAAGGTCCTAGGAGAAAATGTAAGAGAATATTTTCATGACTTTTGGACAGGCAACCATTTCTTCAATGAGCACAAAATCATTAACTATAAATAAAAGACTGATAAATTGATCTTCATTAAAATGAATAAATTGGGCCAGAAGCAGTGGCTTACCCCTGTAATACCAGCACTTTGGGAGACTGAGGCGGGCAGATCACCTAAGGTCAGGAGTTGGAGACCAGTTTGGCCAAATGGTGAAACCCTGTCTCTACTAAAACTACAATAATTAGCTGAGCGTTGTGGTGCACACTTGCAATCCCAGCTACTAGGGAGGCTGAGGCAGGAGAATCACTTGAACCTGGGAGGCGAAGGTTGCAGTGAGCTGAGACCACTCCATTGCACTCCAGCCTGGGCAACAAGAGCAAAACTCCATCTCAAGAATAAAGAAAGAAAAGGAAGAAGTTGGCTGGGCATGGTGGCTCACACTATAATCCCAGCACTTTGGGAGGCCAAGGCAGGTGGATCGTTTGAGCACAGGAGTTTGAGACCAGCCTAGGCAACATGGCAAAACCCCATCTCTACAAAAAATACGAAGATTAGCTGGGCATCGTGGTGCATGTCTGTAGTCCCAACTACTCAGGAGGCTGAGGTGGGAGGACTGAGTCAGCCCAAGAGGTTGAGGCTTCAGTGGGCTGAGAATGCGCCACTGGATTCCAGCCTGGGCAACAGAGTAAGACCCTGTCACAAAAAAAAAAAAAAAAAGAAAGAAAAGAAAAAGAAAAAAAAATTTGTTTATGAAAAGGCAACACTAACAAAGTGAAAAGTCACAGCTGAGAGAAGGTATTTGCAATAACCATAACCAATCAAAAATAGATTAAAAACCTCCTCTAAATCAATTAATTGTATCATTAATTGTATTAAAATTAATTATATATTATTATAATGCCATAAACCACAAGGAGATATCACTCCACACCCATCAGATCAGATAAAACTCAAAAGGCTGATGATAACATTAGAAGTCTTTTGTTTGCTAATAGGAGTATAAATTGGTACAAGTTTTATTATCTTTTTAATGCTTGAAAAACTACTAAGGGTGAACATAAAAATATGCTATTATTCAGCAATTTTATTCCTGAATACATTCCATTAGAAATAAGTGCTATGTTCACCAATATATAAGCATAATAGTGTTTATAGAAATTTTATTCCTAATGGCTTCAAATTAAAAACAACTCCAATATCCTCAATGATAGAATTAATAAATTGGTAAAATATTTTCATAACAGAATACTACCCATGGAAAAAAACTAATGTATGCAACAACATAGATGAATCTTTCATACATAATGTTAAGTAAAAGCAGAAGGCATTAAAGAGGTTATAGTATAAGATTCCATTTATATGAAGTTCAAATGAGGTAAAATTAATTTACAGTGATAAATATTAGAATAATATCTTGAGGGGTTACTAAGAGAGATACATGGGAGCATGCTGGGGGTACAGAAATTTTCTATGTTTAAAAAAAAAATTTTAGCTTTTTATTTTTGGAGAAAGAGCCTCATTCTGTCATCCAGGCTGGAGTGCAGTGGTATAATTTTGGCTCACTGTAACCTCTACCTCCCAGGTTCAAATGGTTCCTATGCCTCAGCCTCCTTAGTAGCTGGGATTAGAGGCTTGTGCCACCACACCTGGCTAATTTTTGTTTTTTAGTAGAGATGAGGTTTTACCATGTTGGCCAGTCTGGTCTTGAACTCCTGACCTCAAGGGATCTGCCTGCTTTGGCCTCTCGAAGTGCTGGGATTACACCACACCTGGCCATATTCTATGTCTTCATGTGGGTAGTATTTACATACATTTATACATATATAAAAATTTACCAAGCTGTAAATTTCTTGTGCACTTTATTTTTTTATTTAGAGACAGAGTCTCGTTCTGTCACCTAGGCTGGAGTGCAGTGGCGTGATCTTGGCTCACTGCAACCTCTGCCTCCCAGGTTCAAGCAATTCTCCTGCCCTCAGCCTCCTGAGTAGTGGGACTACAGTTGCACACTACCACGCCCAGCTGATTTTTGTATTTTTAATAGAAATAGGGTTTCACTGTGTTGGCCAGGATGGTCTCAATCTCTTGACCTCGTGATCTGCCTGCCTCAGCCTCCCAAAGTGCTGGGATAACAGGAGTGAGCCACTGCGCCCGGCCTCTTGTGCACTTTAAGTAATTGTTTGAAAATCACAGTTGAACAGAGAAACACTGCTTTAGAGTTTCAGTAGTTTTCAATCCAGATGATTGAAATTAGAGACTTCAGCTGCAGAAGCTTCCCTTTTCTGGCTAAGACTACTTACCTTCAGTGATTTGGGCGACGTATTTAAAGGCTCGCTCTACATTTCCTTGCTCGATTTTTTTTCTCAGCAACAAGAAATGAATTGTGCTCTAGGGCTGCTGTAGTGGAAAAACAAACCAAAACAACAGTAAAATACATATATATATATTTTGCATTCTAGTAAACCATTTGTTTCCCATCAAAACTCCATGCTGCACATTCCTACTGTATCAGATCTTCAACACACCAAGAAAATCAGAGCCAGGGCAGCATGAAGAGTCAGCAGAAATCGGATTCAAATGGATTTTAGGCATTGGTGCCTCATTTTGTTCAGTGCTCTGGGGAAGGGCTGACGGGGACACAAGGGTATATAAACATGTTTCCCACCTCTCCATTGCTGAGTGAGGATCTGAGGCAGTTTGGCAGTTAGGTGTTGACTCCGGGGCGAGGGGGTTACTCAGGAGTAAAGAGAGGTCATAAAGGAGGAGGCTGATGGGGCCTGGAATGCTCAGGAATGGCCTTGAATTGGTGACTTGAGTTGGATCCTGAATCATTTGAAGTCAAAGGCATATCATAAAACAATAGTTTGAGGTTGAAACAAGCTGAGGGGGCCAAAATGAGCACAAGGCCAGACTGGGTATAGGTTTTCTATGAAGAAACAGTGGAAGATGGGTTTTGAAAGGTTGATTGTGGCTGGACTATTAATTACTTTGATTTGATGCTAAAGAGTTTGGACCTTATCTAAGGGCACAGTATTAAATAGGAAAAGTGACCTGATGAACTTAGTGACTTAGGAAAGTTAATATGTTAGGTAGATGGGCTGAAATGGAAGACAAGAGACTCTTTTAGTGGTTTTTTGGTAAATCTGAAAAGAAGAGGGTGAAGACTAGGCTGGAGGGTGGAGTGAAAATGAGAATGAAAAGAAAGGGGTAGCCTTAAGGGGCACTGAAAGGAAAACTGGAAAAGAGTTTGGCAACTGTTGGGAAGAACAGGGGAGAATTGAAGTGGTTGCTCAAGACTGAATCTACTTGGTGGGGGGCGGGGGTGGTGTCCATATTGCTTATGCATCCGTCTATCCATCTATTCTTCCCTCCTTCCGTCATCCAACATATGTTTATTGAGCATCTACCATGGATTTAGAGCTTTGCTAGGCCCTGGGGATATAAAGTACAAGAATATAAAACATGTCCTTGCCCTCATTAATAACAGCTAAAACAAAAATGATGGGTAATGTTTATTGAATATATTCCCTGTGCCAGATGCTATTCTAAACATTTTACTTGGATTCTCTCATTTAAACCTACCATGACCTTTTGGTGTAGGTACTTTTGGATTTCCCATTTTACAGATGGAAAAGCTGAGGTATGAGGAGTTTAAAGCTTTTGCTGCTATTAAGAGGCTGCTAATGGCAGAATCAGATGATGAATCCAAGCAGTCTGTCTCCAGAGCCTATGCTTAAGCAGTAAGTGGGCAGGTAGACAGAGGACCTAATAGTTGTAATAAATAAATGTTACAATTTTTCCCAATTCTCCAGTGCTCTAGATATTCCAGCTGACTACTTTTGTATATGAGGTTATAAGGATATTTCTTGGGTGTTGCTTACTGCATTCTTAACCCATGCCTTGGCAAGAGGCCACAGGAGAAGTAAGCACAGAATGCTTCATTTCCACAGATCCCTGTAGAAGCAATGGTGAGAAGAAGTTTAAGCAGGAAAGGGGTCAGTTTCTGTCTTGAAGGGCAAATTGCTGGAGCTTTCATTCTAAAACTACAGGTAACACTAAGCGAAGCATAGATGCAATCCATCTTATTTTATGATTCCATGGGTGGAACTGTGCCCCAAGTCCACCACTCTAGGCATTCTAGAAGACACAAAGTGGTCTGACTACCTCTGTTGTGATAATCCTTGGCTCTATGTCTTCATAAGTGATCTTCTTCACTTTCTTAGCAGCCTCTCCTTGCATGAGCATAGGTATCAGCGGCCACAGTGCCGACGATCTGGCCCATGCAAATTACCTGCAGAAAAGAGTGCCGACGATCTGGCCCACGCAAATTACCTGCAGAAAAGCCACATGTTGTAATTAGCAAAAATGCAGACTCATTAAAAAGGAATTACTGTTTCCACATTCTTACCTACTGGGTTTTTATAACCAAAAAGCAACATTATTTTCTACCTATGAGAATAAATTTACAACAGTGGTTTGAGTGAGATTTAGGGGGCACAAAAGTTGAACGTAGAACTGAATTATCTGGCTTTAATTATCTGCCTTCTGGTTGTCCTTGGCCACATGACTCATCATTCCCACTTCATACACAGTGATCCAATCAGGGAACCCTCACCTGAGTAGAATAGGGAGTATAAACAGACGGCATAATCTTTTCTGATTTTAAGTTGGCCTCAGGTGATCTCTCAAGAAAAGGGCCATTTAAAGGAATCTGCTTTTGTTCTTCTGTTTGAGAAAATCATGCTTGGTTAGGATGAGCTTATCAAGTTGGAGAATATATTGCCAGTGGCAGATAGAGGATGCAGGCTGGGAGCCATGTCTGGTTCTAGCTGCAGCTCCCAAGCTAGGCCTCCTTTGGCAAGTCATGGAAACTTCGGGGTCCTCAGCTGCAGCGTGACAGGGGGTCAGATACGCTGCAAAGTCCTTTCTGGTTCTTCTGGACCATTATACGCTACTCACAAAATTTGGACTTGAAGAACTTTAAAGCTATTTGGAAACAACCTACTACAATGTGTACATTTCACAAATGAGAACACTAAGCTCCAGAGAGGTTAAGTGACCTTTGCAAAGTACCAAGGCGGGACTTGTGGCCGAGATGGGATCCCTGATAGTCATGCGACACTTACTGAGGATACATTCTGAGAAATGGTGTGGTTAGGTGCTTCTGTTGTGTAAATATCATAGAATATACTTCCACAAACTTAGATGGTGTAGCCTACCTGCCTACCATACCATCTAGGTTTGTGTAGCAATAGCTACACCTAGGCTACAGAATGTAGCTATTGCTCCTAGGCTACAAACTTGCACAGCATGTTACTGAGTGAATATTGTAGGCAATCATAACGTAATGGTATTTGTATATCTAAACATATCTAAACACAGAAAAGGTACTGTAAAAATATGGTATTATTAATCTAATCTTATGGAACCACTGTCATGTATGTGGTTTATTGCCCCCAAAGTTTTATACATGATTGTATATATGTATGTGTGTGTGTATATATATATATATATATATATGTGTATGTGTATATATTTTAAACAGTTTGCCATACTGTTATGTGACCCATAATTTTTAAATGTAATTTTAGTCAAGGAGAAGGTACCTTACATGAATAGTCCTATGAATAATATGCATTTATTTTTATTTCTCTAAGTTTAAATAATTTTATTTCCATAAAGCTCATGATGTCTTTGAATAAAGGAGGAATAAGTAATATGCCCCACAAACTTAATTTTGTTTAAAGCAAAAAGTCCTATAAGAAAAATTGCCATCTTTATGAATCTCTGCAATAAAATATTCCATAAACCTTTAAAACCACAGAGATACTTCTCATTAATTTTTCTTCACCTGCTTTGATGCTGCAATTTAGACTACTCATAAATATGGCCAAATATTTAAGGAAAATTGTCAGATGTAGTAACGTATCTGACCTGCTACATATAGAACAGCTGGAGGGCAGAATAATTGGTCAGTTTCATCCTTAGGTTTGGGGTAATATAAACACAGCTTACGAATTTAAATTAGAAGTACTTGGTCCCTAGTTCATGGTTTACAGCAGGAGCTATATAATTGACAGTGATAAGTACAAAATAAAATGCTTAAATCTTGGTCTCTTACCTTTAGATTAATCAGATTGATGGTAGCATTTCCTGCTGCTAAAATGGGGTTGAGGTCAGAAAAATTAGACCGGCTCACCATATGTCCTCCTAAAGTCTAAATAAAAATACAAATGGCATTTTAAAAGCTATACTTCCCCGTCTCTACTAAAAATACAAAAAATTAGCTGGGCGTGGTGGCGCGTGCCTGTAATCCCAGCTACTCAGGAGGCTGAGGCAGGAGAATTGCCTGAACCCAGGAGGCGGAGGCTGCGGTGAGCAGAGATCGCGCCATTGCACTCCAGCCTGGATAACGAGAGCGAAACTCCGTCTCAAAAAAACAAAACAAAACAAAACAAAACAAAACAAAAACAAAAACAAAAAAAAAAGATACCCAAAGCTGGAGATGGGGCCTATTGAGAGGTGTTTGGGTCATGAAGGTGGATCCCGCATGAGTAGATTAATGCCCTCCTTGGGAGGAGATCAAGTTCTCATTCTTATTAGTTCGCTCCAGAGCTGGTTGTTAAAAAGAGCCTGGCACCTCCCCACCTATCTCTCTGTTGCCATGTGATCTCTGCACACACCAGCTCCTCTTTGCTTTCTGCCATGAGTAGAAGCAGCCTGAGGCTCTCACCAGAAGCAGAAGCTGGTGTCATGCTTCTCGTACAGTCTGCAGAACTGTAAGCCAAATAAATCCTTTTTCTTTATAAAATACCCAGCCTCAGACACTCCTTTACAGCAACACTAAATGGACTGCGACAGAAGGGTACTGCCAAGCCCAGCTTTCTAGCCATCCTTCCACAAGATGTCAATTATGTGAGTGAGGTTGTCTTGGATCCTTCAAATGAGTCCAGTTGCCAGCTGCAGACCACCAATGGACCTTTGTCAACACGATGGGGAGTGGACGAATAGCTCAGCTGTGCCCTTCCTGAACTCCTGACTCACCCTGTGAAGTGTTATCAACTGGATGTTTCCAAAGCCACTAAATTCTGGGGTCATTTGCTTGTTATCCGCAATAGATAATCATAGCAGAAAGGGACTTTTATTTTCTCTATTTTAGAGATGAAATTTAAGGTCTCGGTCCATAGCTAGTGAGCACCGGGGTAGCGTTTCTGAGGATAGTGTTTGTCTGACCCTAAAACCTGTGCTTTGAACTCACTATAGTGCACGGGCCATCAGTTGTGCCCTCAGGACATCAGGCTAAACTTACTTCTCCAAAGTAGAGAAGAGGTCGAACCTATTATTTCTTCTCAACTCCTCTGGCGAGTAAGAGCTCAAGAAACACTTTTTAAATGACATTTTTATTCACCAGGTTGATATGGGGAGAAGATATATATGAAAAACTGGGAAATAGCTTTTATAATGTGGTTTCTAAATGCCAGGCACTGTGCTGTGTGCTTCTTATATATCTCATTTACTTCCTCCCAACTTCTTCGAGTGGTATGAATTCTTACCCCAATTTATAGATGAGGGAGTCAAGGTTCAGGGATGTCAGGGAACTTGCCCAGCTAGTAAGGGTTAGAGCCAAGGGAGGCATGAAGGTCCCTTTGACTTTGAAGGCCACATTCTGTCTGCCTTGCCAGGCAGGTCAGCTTGTGATTCGGTCTGCCAGACTTGACACTGATCCCTCCTAAACGGTACCTTGTTAGTTTTGTGCCCTCAACCAGTTAAGATCTAGATCTTAAGTATCTAGAATTCTGATAGCATCAAGATCTAGAATTCTGATTGTGTATCCACTGTATTAAGCACCTCTTCCGGCTTTAGGTCATCCTTGGATGCACAGAACGCTGGGGTCACAGAGGAGGACTTCCTCAAACATTTCAACCGGGGCTTCAGGAATAAGCAGGACTTGGATAGACCACTAAGTGAGAAGGTGAACAGCTCTGGCAGAGCCGTGCAAGACTACGTGCAAAGGCACAGATCCGTGAAAGGGCCTGGCATTTGGGGTAATGCTGATACGTACACATACATGTACAGACATAGAGCGATTGAATATATATAATATCATATCATACATGTTATTTATGTATATGGATGTATATAAAATGGTGTTATGTGAGTATATACCTACATGGTAATCATAGTTACCTTTTGGTGATAAATATAAATGATTTTCTTTCTTCTTGCTTAAAAAAAAAAAATAAATAAAATAAAAGCTATACTTAGCTATATGACAAATAAGGAATTATTTGTGACATTTCTAACAGGGTTCTTGTGTAAGTTTTTAATTCTCTGTTTTGTTTTTTTTTTTGCTTCACTGAAAGGTCTGGCAGGGTTTGGGGGCAGTTACGTAGATTAGATAATATATTCTGCAAGATTCCTACTCCTGAAACTATCCAAACTTATAGCTTGAGAAAATATTCCTCTTCCATGTGCAATGAAGAGGGAAATTTCCTTCAGAAGTGACCCGAGTATGCATGTGCCTTTGTTTATAAGCCTTCCTTGATAGGCATGTTTACTTATGAGGACAGACAAAAGGAAAATGAATGGGAATGTAGGGGCTAGTCCCGGCAGGTCAGGGAGAAGAGGGGTTAAAGCTAAAGGGAAGAAAGAGTGTGGACCAATATGCGGCAGGTGGAGCGACTGGAGCCTGGGGAAACCTAAAGAACTGAGATAGGAGCATCACATTCAAAATGGGAGTGGTGCTGCTGGGAGGTAGAGCCTGCTCTGCTGCCCAAAGCCTCAGTGAAGGCTGCTTCACACACAGCCTTGAACAGTGGGCCTTTGAAAGACTTAAGGGGACAAGTCGATATTGAGAGGAGCAACATGCTTCAGAAAAGGGACAGAAAATGCAGAAGGTGAAAACAGAGTGGGTTTTGAGAATCAGCCAAAGGGCCAGAAAAAATCAGGAGATAGGAAGTATCTGCTGGCCCCCACTAAATCCTGCTGAACTGCCCATCATGTGTGAAATGAGAAATGATTCCAACTAGTCATTTTAAAATCTTAATAAGAAAGCCCCATAAAGCTAAACAACTGGGCATGTCCAAGAATAGACACATCACGTCACGCACATGATTAGAAATTCACCTTGGTGCAAAGGCCTAAGAGGAGAACCAGCCGTACAAGAGTATTTTGGAAATGCAGGTTTGTGTTTACACAAGTCTTGGATGAAGCATATTTCATGGAATTTTAGAGCTGGACTTAGCGATAGCCTATTTGGTTGAATAGAGACCTTAGAGCAGGCATCCCCAAACTACGGCCTGCGGGAACACATGCGGCCCCTGAGGCCATTTATCCGGCCCCCCGCCGCACTTCAGGAAGGGGCATCTCTTTCACTGGTGGTCAGTGAGAGGAGCACAGTATGTGGTGGCCCTCCAATGGTCTGAGGGACAGTGAACTGGCCCCCCTGTGTAAAAAGATTGGGGACGCCTGCCTTAGAGATTGCCTATTTGGATCTTAGGAATAGTCTATTTGGTTGAATCTTAATTTTTGGTGTGACATTTTTAATCTTAAATTTTGGTGTGATTTTTTGTCTATAGGTTTTATTTTAAAATTTTTAGATTGACAATAATATATATTAATGGGGTACAATGTGTTGTTATGATGTATGTATACCATAGTGGAATGATTAGATCTAGCTAATTAACATACTTACCACCTCATGTATTTATCATTTCTTTGTGGTGAGAACACTTAAAATCTACTCTTGTAGCAATTTTGAAATATACATTACTATTAATTATAGTCACCATGTTGGGCAACAGATCATGAAAGCTTATGTCTCCTGTCTAACTAAAATTCTGTGTCCCTTGGCTGACATCGCCTTTACACTGGACCTTAATTTTTAAAATGAAGAAACAGTGGTTTACAGAGGTCAAGCAGCTTCTCCAGAATCTTGTGACTCCAGCACCATAATTTTGCTGTACCATGTGCTACTCTGCACACAAACGTACACACTCAACGTGATGCCTTCACCTTAGGTATATACATGCTCACGCTCATATTGTACAGAGTTGTTCAACATTGACTGGAGATTCCTCTTCAGAGTAACATTTGTTAAAGTTACAGAACTGTATGACTGTCTATAACTGTGATGTATCTCATAGAACAATAGAGAACATACGGCCATATTCCTAATCTGGGCTCCTGCGAGTGTCCTCAGATGCTTCAGAAGAGCTTGATGGGTCTTAGTCTTCTCCTTCAGTTGCTCCAAAATGATCGAATGTAAGGCATCATTCAACTGGGTCAGGCTGTATCCTGCACCTATTGTTACCCCTGAAAACATGGTAGTGAGATACCAGCTTCAAGGAAACTATCCAGAGGAGGTTGCATGCAAACAGTCTTTTAAATATATCTCCTCTCTTCATAGTTACTTAGAATGACAAAACCCAAAGATAAAGAGATTTCTAGCAGCTTGCTTTATTCACAAATACGAAGTACCAAATCCTTTTCCCCAGTCATGTATACAGTCATATATGCCATACATTTTAGCATATATCAACCACAGATATCTGAAATTTATTACTTTCTTTATTTCCAATTTAGTTTTTCTGAATAAATTGATCAATATGAAAATTCCAGCCGTGGCCCTATAAGATGTTTTAAAGATCATGAAGCCCAAGTGGGAGCTGGCCTGCACGATGTGTGTTGCCCATCAGCTCTTCTCTCTCAGCCATCTCTTCCTATTCATCCACTATCAGAAAGATGACAACAATAGATGCCTTCCTGCACCTTGGGTCAGAGTTTTGTTTGTGGGTGTGTTTACAGAGTATGAGTTGAGTAGTGATGTCATCTACTCCATGTATTCTCAATGACGGCAATACTGTTGCCAGGCTGGAGTGCAGTGGGATGATCACAACTCACTGTAGCCTTGAACTGCCAGGCTTAAGCAATCCTCCTGGAGTAGCTGGGACTATAGCTGCAAGCCAGGCTTGGCTAATTTTTATGTTTTTTGGTAAAGACTGGGTCTTGCTATGTTGCCCAGGCTGATCTAAAACTCGTGGGCACAAGTAATCCACCTGTCTCAGCCTCCCAAAGTGTTGGGATTACAGGCATAAGCCACTGTGTCCAGCCCCAAAGTCTTACTCTTCTTATGTATAAAGCACCTACATGCATTCAACACCCTTGACATAACTAATTCCATCTTAGAAGAAGACTCCATTTTATATTTTATAGGGCACTTTGCCAACAAGGATAAGATGTTTTGTTCAGTGAACAAATAAAAAAAAAAAGACTACATCCAACCAGATAACGACACACACAAGCACACTCTTCCACTATCAGTTCTTGCCAGAACCCTCTGTGACTATAGAAGATTTGGCTTTCAGTAGCTTGAAATGGACATCAGCTTACTGTCACTCATGGCAAAAACGTGGCGTCTGCCCCGAAGGCTGTGCTACCTCAGACTCTTCCTTGCAAGACCAACGGGATGCCAGGCCCAGAGCATGACTCCTTTTGTCTTCTTCGCTCTCCCTGCACTGGTTCATTAACCCTTTCTTCTATCTTTTTCCTCTTGATGTTAAATATCACTTCATTGTGGAATGTTTAACTTATAACACTTACATAGTGAGTAAGTGTACTATTATGTGTGTTTACAATATTGACCGTCTTGCGGAGAGGCTGGAGCCTGCGTGCCCACGGCTCTGACTACTGAGTGATCCGGCTGTACTAAGGAGAACTGCCTCCTTGGGAACTCCATGTAGCTTGTGGTTGTCGTGATTGAAATCACATTAATGAAAGTCTGCCATTGTGGGAAGTCACAAACATGCATGGACCTGGCTACCTCTAACCTAATGACATGTACATAAACAGATACACAGTTTATCTGTGGTCTTAAAATTTCAGGAAGGGATGATTAGAGAAATAAAATCTATTGCTTCTTACAGGGGTGATAATGAAGAAAAGGTTGAGAAACACTGATCTAGTTGTACAGGCTCCACCTCCCCTGTCCTTCTAAAGATAACTAAACCTAAGATGAATGACTAAATACATTTATTTTAAAAACTGTAATTTAAATAACTAAAAATAATTAAATTCTCTGCACACCGTCTTCCCAACCCTCTTCTCTATCTGACTGGGCCTCTCCTTGCTCCATCTCTTCCTGTGAATCTGATTTTTTTTTCCAACTGTCTTGATCAAGTTACATTTTTTTTTTCTTTTGAGATGGAGTCTTGCTCTGTCACCAGGCTGGAGTGAGGTGGCATGATCCTGGCTCACTACAACCTCTACCTCCTGGGTTCAAGTGATTCTCCTGCCTCAGCTTCCTAAGTAGCTGGGACTACAGGTGCGCGCCACCACGTCCAGCTAATTTTGGTAATTTTAGTAGAGACAGAGTTTCACTGTGTTGGCCAGGATGGTCGTGATCCCTTGACCCAATGATCCACCTGCCTCAGCCTCCCAAAGTGCTGGGATTACAGGCGTGAGCCACTGCACCCGGCCTGGGATGTGGTTTGTGTGCAGAACTTAGAAAAATCCTGTCCCCACTACCTCACTCCATGAGGCTTAACTTTCCCTAGCACTGCAATGTAATGCTATTATATTTTTATGGGATGAAACAATATAAGTTTAATAACCATGGCTCCTGAACCAGTTATGTCAACAATCACTTATGTAACTTTTTTCCTGTAAGATGTTTGCATATTTTCACGAAGTGAGAACAAATACTATACGTAAATCCCCTGCTTTAGGTTCTATAAGCATGCACTGGAATTCGCTTGAAACCTTCTCTGGGTGAAGTTTAAAAAGGATTTTAAGGGTGGAGGTTATAATTGGCTTGGGTAGAGGTTGAGATTAATTTTCATCTTGGAAATCGCTGCCCATGAAGAAATAATACAGGGTTAGGACACTCCCGGTAACTGTGACGAAGAGCTGAGAACTTTTCTGCAGCATCCTAGAGGGGCTGCACCTCCCTCCCTGTTCTTTTGTCCCCAGTTTGAGCCAGCAGTGCCACCCTGGGTGCTACACTGCTCTGGCAAGTCCTGCTTTCTACCTTCGGTCAGAAGGCTAAAAATAATGTGGGTCACACCTTAGTTAAAAAGCCTGTTGAATAGGGTGTGAAACACAAGGAAATCCTTTATTTTTCCTTTTGGTGTCCCGACATTTCCAAAGAACCCAGGTGCTACCTGGCTCAAAGATGGAGGTCACTTCTCGCTTGATCAGACCTTCAAACAGCTCTGTGATGCTGTTTTCTCCCTGCACCCCCAAAAGCTAGTTTGATGCCCCCTCCCTCCTCCCTCAACAGAAGTGCCTGACTCGGTTACTTCCATCTTCTGTTGACTCATCCTAGGTAGGGTTGCTAGATAACATATAGGATGCTCAGTGACATTTCAATTTCAGATAAACAACAACTAATATGTAAGTATCAGCGTGTCCCCTGCATTCAAATTCAAATCTAACTGGGTGTACTGTATTTTTATATGTTGACTCTGGCAACTCTACTTAGGTCAAATACAACCCATACATCAGAAATTCCTTCCTTCCCTCCCTCCCTCCTCCCCTCCCCTCCCTTCCCCTCCCCTTCCCTTCCCCTTCCCTTCCCCTCCCCTTCCCTTCTTCCCTCCCCTCCCCTCCCCTCCCCTTCCCTTCCTTTCTCTTCTTCCCTCCCCTTCCCTCCCCTTCCCTCCCCTTCCCTCCCCTTCCCTCCCCTCTCCTCCCCTTCCCTTCTCTTCTTCCCTCCCCTCCCCCCTTCCTTCCCTCCTTCCCTCCACACTCACTCTCTCTCTCTCTCTCTCTCTCTCTTTCCTTCTTTTCTTTCAACAGAGTCTTGCTCTGTCACCCAGGCTGGAGTGTAGTGGCTCACTGCAACCTCTACCTCCAGGGTTCAAGCAATTCTCCTGCCTCAGCTTCCCCAGTAGCTGAGACTACAGGCATGCTCCATCATGCCTGGCTGCTTTTGTATTTTTAGTAGAGAAGGGGTTTCATCATGTTTGCCAGGCCGGTCTTGAACTCCTGGTCTCAAGTGATCCTCCTGCCTCAGCCTCCCAAAGTGCCAGGATTACAAGTGTGAACCACTGCATCTGGCCAGAAATGTGTTCCTTGATCCTTTGTGTAGGAGAGCTTTCTCAGTGCCCCCAAGATTCACGGCCCCACAGTATATCTAGAAGTTGTTCTGAGACTGAATTGGGCAGCCAATGTGTGCAGCAGAACCTGGATTTACAATGGAATCTGGTCATTCATCATTGAGTTCTTGTGTCCCTCTGTGCCAGGCAGGGAATGTGACATCAGGGTCAGGCATGGTCCTTTGCTTCAAAGGTCACATTGCTTATTTCTTCTTCACTTCTTGTCACATCCTCCCACTCCCACCTTCAACTCTTTGTATCTGTCGGGATCAACTTCCCCCAGTTTCTCAAAAGCACTCTGTTCCTTTGCCTTTGGCCCCTATGCTGCTGACTGGAACACCCTTGGCACTAGGCTTTTGGTGTGCCCTGAAAATGCCTACTCACCCACCCTCTCTTCCTCCACTGCCCACACCCAGCTTGCGTGCCCTTCTCTGTGCCCACGGCATGGCTCTCCCCATGCTTGCTCTATTGGCCATTGCACTGGCAGTCTCCTTCACTAGACTGAGGGCAGAGGCTGTGTCCGTCCAGCTTTCCTCTGAACACCTGGTGCTTGGTAAAATGTGTTAGCTAAATGAAGACAGAATTATTTTGGGAACTGCAAGAAGTATCAGGGCTGCAGCAAAGGGTCCATGATGGCAAACATTTAGGGGTGCCTCTGAGACACCCGTGCCCCCAGCTTTGTCCTAGAGCCAGGATCTCATGAAGATTAAACAACACTAACATGCTGCACTCTCATTGTCCCACAGAGCTGTGGGCCGTTCACTCTTGGTGGTGCATTATCTGGTCCCATACATCAGATTGCTTAAAGCCAGGTGAAGAGGTAAGGGATACAGGATTTGCCTCAGCAGATTTGGGCAGGGCAAGCTGGGATGGCTGTGCGGTGACTTAATGGGAGGCTGTGGGACTCCACAGGATCCTCTGGCCTTGGGAAGGGAGCAGGTGGAATGGTGAGGGGGATGGGGATGCTTCCAAACACACCGTGCTCTCTGGGTGGCTGTGCTCCGCTCTGGGAATCATGCCTGAGCCAGGGCCCTAAGTCAGCAGGAAATTAGGGGTTTATTGGAGCCTGAAGTTTTTTGCAATATGGAGGATCTGCTTTAAGAAAAAAACCCCAAAATTATGAATATACATTTAGGTACAGGGCTTTGGAAGGGAACATGGGAGTCCTGTGAAAGTAAAGTTGGCGGGTACCAACTCTGTCAGAAAATCTGTTTATCCACCAATATTCATTTCTCATATACTGGCCGTTTGTCAGAACCACCCACCGGAGAAACAAGTTAAAAATATTATCCCTGACCCTAGCCCCAAACTATTGACTCTAATCAAAAGTTGGGGGCTGGAAGTGCCAGGTGAGTCTTGTTGCCCAGAACTACTTATTTCTATTAGGCACTAGAAAGAAAGGCAGAGAGCAGGTGCTGGAAAGATGGGGAAATGGGAGGCTGAGGGTTGGTTTTGTCTGAAGCTGGTTCTGGCCACGTTTACCTGGGAGTTTGTGAAATTTCAGTTCGCTCCCAATATAGATGAATGTCTTCATTTTAGAATGTCTAGAGAAAGCATGGGAAGAATGTAGTGGATTTAGAAATGATATAAAAGGGGAGTGGCAGAGTTTGATGACTATCGGTGAGCTGCTGAAGCCAGGTATATGGGAGACAGCAGGACCAGGGGATTTGGCCTGTCTGGAATGGGAGTGGAATTGGGACATTAGGAGGCAGTCCCCTTCAGAGTAGTAAAATGATGGGGTAGGAAATGGGACTGCAAAGAGTTGAGTCGCGAGAGACAGAGTCTGGAAAGAAAATGAAGCATCAGGTACAGACCATGTCTTAGGTAAGTTTGGCAAGGAAAGAACAGGGAGCAAGGAAGTAGTGTTTTTAGATGTTTATGTTGGGAGGCAGGAGGACAGACAGAGGGGATAATGCTATCTTGTTCACCACTGGATCCCTACAGCCGAACACAGAGCACGGCACTTTGTAGGTGCTCAGTAAGTATATATTATTAACTTATTTTGAAGTAACTTTAGTCTCATAGGAAGTTGCAAAAATAGTACCGGCTGTCCTATATACCCATCTTCCAGCTTCCCCCAGCTGATAATATCTCACAGAGCTATAGCACAACATTAAAACGGGTACAATCCTGATAACTATATTTCAGAACTTATTCAGATTTCACCTCTCATACAGGACTCGCATGTACATGGTGCTGTCTCATAGACAGATTTTTATAACCACAATCACTCCCTCCTACTCCTGTATCGCTGTACCCAAACTCAAGAAATTCTCCAGGAAGAAGCATTTACCGAAGGTCTTGGAGGGGTGCAGAGTCAAGACCAGTGGTGGAGAGCTGGGAGTGTATTAGCTAAACTTTGGAATTTTGAAATATGTGTATAAAACTTTGTTTTCTCTGATGAGGATTATGAAAGGGTATAGGACCACTCAGTGAAATGTCTTTGTGGGACACTATTTTCAGTGACATGCACCCTTGAACATTTGGCTGGACAAACACTTGGCTAGACATTTTTTATATTAACACTTCTGAATATGAAACTGTCCTCAGGGTGACCTTGGGGCTCAAAGGCCATAATGCTCTTTCCAAAGTGAGCACTCTCATAGTTCACTGGATATTTTTTTTGGTTTTGTACAATTAAAAAATACAGCAAATAACACATCAATCTATCATGTCTAGTTGCATTCTCTGCCCTCCAACTAGACTGCACAAATGGAACACGAGGCTGTTTATCTAGACCAAACACAGGTGACTTCCTAGATAAGTCTCAGTATGTTCCCTCTTACTGCCCAGTCCAGACAGACTATAGCAAAATAAAAGGATTTGTCTTTCCCTCAAGTAGAACAGTAGATTGACTCCAGGATCAGCATTCCTCTCTGTCACCTACACTGTGGAATGAAAAAAGACATTTCAGGAAGATAATATCAACATGTTAGGGCAATTTGATCTATTGTTGTGGAGGCATGTTTTTGATAGGTGGTGGCTTTACAGGAAAAAAATAACAAAGAAAACCTTTTGTTAACACATGGAAGTAGAATTTTGAAGAAATAGTGGAATACTATTCCAATGTCTCTGAATTTTCTAATGTAGATGACAATTATAAACTCCAGATTGTTTTTCTTCAAACAATCCATTGTTGGATTTGGATCCATTTGTATCTGGATCCAAATGGGAACAGATATACAGAGACACTGAGTTCCTAAAAGGACTCAGATAACTCATGGCCACAGAAATTCATCAAAAAGGTGAGCAGATTTCCAAAATATAGGGTTTTGCTTCCCTGCCTCTGCCACTAATTCAGCATGTCCCAGGGAGCCACTCCTCTTTCCAGAGTGAGTTGGGAATGGCAGTGCAGGGGGGGCATGAACTGTGGCTCTGCCCCTCACGTCTTGCTCCAGGCTGCTCCTGCCAATGGATCCCAGTGGACATATCTGCCCTCCCTGCCCTGGAGGAGTGCAGGCAGTTCTTGTGCTGGGTATAATAAGCACAAGAACTTTGGGAGGAGATTACAGAAACTTACCTGGAATGGTAGCAATACTGAGATTTTCTGAGATGGTAAAAATCAAAAGAGTTTTGATTGTCTTGGAAAGAGGACATCATTCTTTTGATTTTTACCATCTCAGAAAAAGGCAACAAACCACCTTATTTCTTCATACAATACCTCCCATTTCCAAGTTTCCTTTCAAGTCCTCAGAAGATTTACTCAGCCAGAGATGAGCTCAGCAACCTTCTGCTCTAAATCTTGTGTGTGCTGGGGACTAAGTATAGTGGCACCACAGAAGCAAAACAAACCATTATGGTTGTATTTTCTTTAACACCACAATTGTGTGGCAGTGGAAATTATTTCAAGGTGGGAACAAGAGAGAGGGTAGAGGTTGATGATAAGCATCCCAGCTCTACTATGCCTTCATCCTGTCCCCCCACACTGGGGGAGCCTGGCCTGAAGACACTATGCCATGCTATAAAGACATCTGTTTATCTGATGCAACATTCCAGGTAAACAGCTATCATTCTCCAATAACTTTAGCAATCCAAACAGTTGGACTTAATGTTGTTAATAGCATTACATTTAATACTTGATTTATTGCTGTTCCTTTCAATTATGCTAATGCCTTTGGCCCAAAGAGCACAAAATGGCAAGGTTCCACATGAAGAAGTAGAAAAGCAGGATTAGACTTTGGGAAATTAATCAAGGGCTGCAACTGCAATTCTGACATATCAGATACATAGTATTCCCAACCACTTAAAACAAATGTTTCAGTAATCATATGAAAGATGCTGCACTTAGGAAATATACTTTGGTAAGCATATGGAAAGAGGAGCAAGCTCATTAGTAATCAGAGAGATGCAAATACAGTCAGCAATGAGACAACACTTTATACCCATCAGATTAGCAAAAGTTGCAAAGTCGATGTATCAAGCACTGGCACATCATATACTGGCAAGGAGACAGCGCCTGTCCTGCAATGGATTGTGAGAACTATGACTTGGGCAGTATCCTGGAAAGCTGCCTGGCAGGCCCTATGAAATCACTTTGCTGCAATTTCACTCAGAAATTTTCATACCAGTGTCAGTGAAGAGACACATGGTAGTATGTATGTGGACATATACATAGTATATGCTTGGCCAAAACAAAAGATTTTAAAAATCACAGCACCATTTGCATTAAGAACACACACTCATGCACACACAAACATCGTATATATTTCAAAGTTACATCTGTATTTCTAAATTGCCATACAGAAAATAAAAGGGAAGATTATAGATTTAAAATGCAGAAGAAAAGAAAGATGCATATGGGGGAGGAAAATAAAGGTAGAACAAAAAGAAAAAATAACATAACATAAAATGAGAGGAGCCTTGTCCAGATTGTGGTGATGCTGTGCCCCTGATGGAGGGGTGAGCTTTACTCAGCCTGTGGCTGCTGTCTAAAGGAAAGAACAACAGTAACAATGACGATTTCATCGAAGAGTTGTGTATATTTTCTCATCTTTTGCCTCTGTAATTTGTCTTGGAAATGTATAAAACAGAAGGGTACGTAAACACCAAAATACTGGTTTTAAATTCAAGAGATGGGGAAACTGTACAGGAAATGGTCATTCTAATACAATATTAAAGGATAAATGGTTTTCTCATCAACAAAGGTAAAGCAGTAAAAGCCTTTTTCTTTACACTCAGAAAAGTTCTTAGCTTTTGAATTATTGCAAATTGTCACTCAGCAATTATTTTTCTGATGTTCCAGTTGGCTTTGGGTCACTCAGGATCACTAACCTCTTTCTTTGTTCTGTCCTTTCTCTCTCTCTCTCTCTCTCTCTCTCTCTCTCTGTTTATTAATGCATAGATTTCCTAAAAATGACAAATTCTTGCTATTTGACAGGCAAAATTCCCAATGGTACAATCTTGGCTCACTGCAACCTCTGCCTCCTGGGTTCAAGCAATTCTCCTGCCTCAGCCTCCTGAGTAGCTGGGATGGCTGGCTAATTTTTTTTTTTTTTTTTTTTAACATTTTTAGTAGTGACGGGGTTTCACTATATTGGCCAGGTTGATCTCAAACTCCTGAACTCAAGTGATCCACCTGCCTCAGCCTCCCAAAGTGCTGGGATTACAGGCATGAGCCACCATGCCCAACCCATTACAACAAATTACTTTCTAAAATAACTTTCTACTTTATTATTTCTGCAGTTTTTTTTCTAACCATCTCAAACAATTAGATAGGCATCCTGACTTTAAAGCACCTCAAACTTTTCATTTACTCATTTCGCTCATTACAACAACTGAATTGAGAACATCTGGCCCAAGTTAAGGATTCACGCTGCTACCTCTTATTGGTGGGGAAATTGCTGACTTCTGGCATTGCCCGGGCAGGGAGTGCATTGACCTCTAGGTGAATCGATCAGCCTGCAGGAATTTATTAAGACAAAACAAAATCATCTGAGAGTTATTTGCTATTATCAGTCTTAATGTCAAATATACCTTCTATGAAAACAGGTGAACTCACGTAGAGCTAATACCCAAATAAAGGGATATAACAATTTTTCATAACTGTGCCCTGAATTTCAGCTGTAAGAAATCACTCCCATTATAACAATTTTTTTTTACTGATTTGAAAGAAAAAAGCAAACAGCAGCCCCCACACTTTAATAATTTTGCACCAAAATATGAACAACCCCTGTTCAAATTCATACCACTTTATATGACTGGAAAATGACAGAAGAGAAAGATTAAGGAAATAAGAAGTGCATCACGGTGACAAAGGCTTGGCTTTCAATACTGGTACATGACAATTCATAATAATCATGTTGAAAATTTACCTTTCTTCCATTCACAAAAAAAAAAAATCAGCTCATCAGAATTGGGAAGGGAAGGCATCAGGCCACACACCCGCACAAACCTTCACTGGGATAGAGCGTGTTTGTTTGCTGTCCTTTAAAGAGCAGATATGTTAGAGTAATTACTTAGATGCCTATCAGCCCCAAGGAAGCCCAAACTGACAGTGGCAGCCTGATGTGGGTGGCTTATAGCTGCACTGCCAGACCAGGAATGCCAACCAGGTCTCCCCCGACCTAGTCCATGAGCACTTTCAGCGGCTCCGAGCAGAACTGTTTCTCTTTCATCAATGAGTCAAGCCAGCATCTTCACGTGTTTCCTTTGGAGTCTAAGACCAGTTTTCCCAGGAGAATGTGTATAAAGCCAAGGACTAATAAATAAAAGTGACTTTTTTTAATTAAAAAAAAAAAAAGGTTTTGGAGACAGGGTAAGGTGGTGCTGAGGGAATGTGTTCTCTTTCCGGGTTCACAAGAGGGCGTAGTTTTAAGGGCAAGAATTTCCCAGCGCCATGCCCCCTATCCCATCTCTCTCCATCTGGGAGATTTAATGGTTTACTTTTAAATTTGGAGGGCATGGGAAGAAACTAAGAGTCAATCACTCCAGCGGAAGTTCTAAGGAACTCCTCTCATTGGCTAGTAGTCTTAGAGAAGGTGGGGGTTCCTTGCAGGTTAAAAGTCCCCTTCTTCCACACCCCTTGAGGCTCCATGTTTGGGTCCCCTTCCCCGAATACTCCCTTTGTGGAAGCCTATCTTCCCCTCCTAAACTCCATCTCTATTCCCTTCCACTTTGTGTGGAAGCTGCTTTCCTCTCCTGGATTCCGTCTTTCTGGATTCTCTCACTCAGTGTGACAGTTAGCTGTTTATTTCTCTCTCCTGTTTCTCTCTCTCTAAGCAAATAAATCACTTTCTACAAACACTTTTGAGTCCGGCATTTACTGCGCACTATG
The DNA here is from genome assembly GCF_048565385.1 of Saimiri boliviensis. Taxonomy (NCBI): domain Eukaryota; kingdom Metazoa; phylum Chordata; class Mammalia; order Primates; family Cebidae; genus Saimiri; species Saimiri boliviensis. The sequence goes on from NC_133453.1 coordinate 40,300,495, forward strand.
CCGTGGTCCCGGGCAGGAGACCAAGAACCTGGAGAAATGTTCTCTCAGGGAAGCTAAGGGCACCTTGAATCCCTGAACCCCAACATTACAGTGCAAGGTGACTTGAGAGACTAGTTTAGTTTTAGGTAGTCAGTATGGGCATGCACTTGGGCTGAGTCTGAAAGGACAAGCTCACCAAGAGAAGGCATGGGAAAATAGCGGCAAGTACAGTAGACCCCAGGAAGAAACGAGCTTGGTGTGTCAAGATAGCAGAAAGGAGGTCAGCGCGGCTGCGTGTGGGGAGTTGGGGAAGATGTGTGGTGACAGAAGGTCAGAGAGAATTTGGTGGCCAGGACAAGGGTCTTGGAGGGATCTAGTGGGAAGGGAAGCTATCAGAGAGTTCTGAGCTAGGATGCAACTTGTTATTTATAGCAGAGCATTCCATTGTACAGAGAATGTACTATTGCTGGTAGGAGGGCAGTTGCAGCCTAGATCTAAAGCCATTTTTGTGTATCCTGGGCTACGGGTAATGGTGGCTTAGACTAGGACACAGGGTGGTGGCATCAGAGATGGAGAAAAGGGGATCATCTTGGCATAAATTTTGGAGGTAGATCCAACTGGATCAGTTGATAGATTAGATGGGAGGGGGTAAAGAAAAGAGGGCTCAGGATGGAAACTACGTTTGTGGCTTGAATAATTGGGTGAATGTTGGTGCCATTTGCTGGGATGGGAAGTCTTGGGGAATTGAAAGTTCTCTCTTGGACCTTTTTGAGTTCCAAGTGCACATGTCAGTTAGATATAGGAATCTGGAGGTCAGGGGAGTGGTCCAGACTGGAGATGCCAAAACACTCCATGGAATTATAAAGTACTAGAAAAAAGTCATGTTCCTGTTGTGGCAGGATAATTTGAGCTATGAGCTGATGTGCTTTCCTCATGCAATTTCTTTTCTTGCTCTTCACACATTGGTGAGGGCAGCCCATAGTCCCTGCCTTCAGAGTTGAGCTCTTACTGCAGGAACGCAAAAACAAATGAAGAAACAAACAAAAAACTTGGGTAATGCTCAGGTAGAGTATTTCAAAACAGGCCTTTGAAACTCTGGCAACTCTAGAGATGCCAGGAACAAAGACCGGTAATAGGGCAGACAGGGGTGCCTAAGGTGAGTGTCCATCCCCATGCCATTGTTAGCTGCTACAAGAACTTTGGGTTTCCCCCCAGTTGAGGAGGACTGAGTTTCTGCTGCCAGGTGGAATGGGCTTGAGATAGAATCTAAATGTATATGCGTGTGTGCACATGCGTGTGTGTACCTGTGGGTAATACCTAACCTTTATTCAGTACTTAAGTATATGCCAGGCAAAATGTCTCCCTGCATTAGTTCATTTAATCTTCATCATAATCTCTGAGAAGGAATAAAATCCCCAGTTTGCAAATAAGGGATCAGAGGCACCCAGAGATTCAGTCACATGTTCTGCATACCAGAGTCTGTGCCTATGAAAGTCCTATTTGTAATATCACACAGCTTGTTTCCTCAACCACCTGGTGAGATATACTGAATAATTCTGTTTCTCTGGAATGTTGGGGTAGTCTACTCTAACAGAGTAATAGTTTCCACTGCATGTGAAACTATTGCAGGTTTTAAATGTCAGGGCAATTTATCCATGAAGTTTTCAAAAATTGTACAGCCTGACCCTAGATGCCTTCATCACTAGCTGGGTTGGCTTTGTTTTGTCATTAATGGGACATTCTTCACAGGAAGACCCAGCACGACCCTCCAGAGATGTGTTGATAGTTGAGTCCAGGCTATTTTGATGCCTTTTTCAAGCAGATGGAGCTACAGTGTCTCCCTGGTGAACAGAAATATGTATATATGGAACACCAACTGTTCTGAAAGATTGAATAGCACAGAGACCCCACTGGAACCCTACGGCTCTTTGTTCAAGCTTGTAATGATACAGTAATGACCTGTCACTCCTTGCATGTGAGAATCAGCAATTACATCTTTGAATTAGATATTTCTAGAGCTCCTGCATTATCAGCAAGCTTGGATCTTGTTTCCCCAAAGATATAAAAGTACAGACTTCTCATTTTCTGAGTGGGGAAGCCTCATCCTCCCTGGAAACACAGGTCATGTTAGGAGTTACGTGGCCTTGCAGGGCTGGAGACCTGATCCTGAGACCATGCTGTTGAGTCTAAAAACACCAGCTGTTTAAACACACACTTACCACTTGTCCCTGCATCACAAATAGAACATCCTCCAGACAGAAATAAGGTTCCTTGAGACAGATTGTCTAAAAGGTAGTGCTTTCCTCAAATATTTCCATGCCTTTTGCGTATACTTTGCAATCTGTACTTAATTTTGGTGTTTCTGAATTCTGGTTCATCTGTAAGAAAGAAATCCCCTGTTCTGCCACCAAATGGCTGGAGAATTCCATGCTCCAGGAGCAGAAAGAAACTTCCACATGGAGGGCTGGATGACATTGCCCTTCAACCTCCTTCCACTCAGGGATGGGGGTCTTCCTGCAGTAGCTCTCCACGAGTGTGTCGGACTGAGAAACAGCACCAGCCTCTCTAGCACTGCACTCACTCGCCTGTGTTCACTGCCTCTCCCGCAGCCTCCTGACAAGCTGGTCTTAGCAAAGGGCCTTTCTAGCAGTACATTCTGTGTTGGCATTCTAACAAAATGACTTTATTTTTTAAAGGGCTTTTAGCTTTTGCAGTTGTGACAGGGCAAAGACTGACAAAATTAGGCGTGTTCTCAGCCTTCCCTCTTCCCCTCTCTTTACCCCTCCCAGAGGGTGTATTTTTCTGTCTAGACTGTTCTGTGTCTTGTTGATAGCAAGTGGGGAATGGGTGGAGAGGAAACAGAAGGAAGACAGACATTCTGGGGAAGAGAGACAGAGAAGCCAGACTGGGGTCAGAGTTTGATAGGTTTTGGAGAAAGAGCCATCGTGGGCTAGAGGGAAGTAGGAGGAAAACAGCCTTTTCTAGAAGTGTTGTGACAAGTTATACATCAGATTTCAATTAACATTCTTCCAGAGATATAAAGGTTGTGTTAAAGCATACTAAATATGGCCTGAGAAAAACTCCTTACTTCTACATTTCAGTCCTTGTGGATTAACTGTAACCTAGCTTAAGAGTCAGACAAAATTGAAATCCTAAATAGTATGCACCTGTAACAATGCTGAGTGCTGGCTAATCCCAGCGGCCATACATCAACCACTCATAGAGGGCTGAAAATTCAAACCGTGTTCAAATAAGGCAAACACTGAGCTGTAACCAACCTGTTTCTGTACCTCACTTTCAATTCCTGTACATCACTTTACCTTTCTTGTCTACAGATTTGTTCTGACCACAAGGCACCCCTGGAGTTTCTGTGAATCTGCTGTGATTCTGGGGGCTGCCTGATTCGCCCTCAATTATTCATTGCTCAATTAAACTCCTTTAAATTTAATTCAGCTGAAGTTTTTATCAGTTAGAAAACATTCACATTTTTGGTTACCAGACTGATTATCTTAGTGCACCTTGGTACACAGATCCGTGGGAACACGAATCTGTTGGTGCAGGAATCTGGCCACCTATGGCCAGAACATTTATTGGGATACTAGAGGGACAACCAGTCATACTTCCATGGGCAGAGACCCTGTAAGAGTAATGGCATATTCAAATCGCCCTCTCCTCCCTGGGGACTCACCTGCCTGTAATTTCTGAAGTTTGCCCTCTGCAGGGCTAACAAATTCACTTTTAGGGCCCATAAAAACGTTATCCTTCTTAAAATCAGATGAAAACAATGAACATAAACTAGCCTCGGTCATATATATCAATATATAAATATATTTATATGTAACCAATGCAGTAGTAAAATTTGTGTTTTAGCAGACCTATTTAGTATCCACAATATTGTGTTTACAGAGGAAGGGACCCACAAAGGCAACAGTGCTGGGGACCCAAGAAGGTTGCAACCCTACCTCTGCCTTGTCTTTTGATAGGGCCAGATCCTGCGCTGCCTCCGAAGGCAACAGGGCTGACTACAATTGGGGAAAGCTGAAGTCAGCGGTGACATATTTGGAGCATTGCTCACCAGTGGAAGTCAAAGCCGTCAATATTACTTTCAGTAGTGTTGCTGCAGTGATTTGCTATCTGCCTAACTCATCTATCTACTGCTCAACTGTCCTGAATTCAGGGGGTCCCTCAGCATTCAACATCACATTCCCAGCTACTTATTTCCATGAGTCAAACCCACTCATTCTTTTCATAAACTTCATAATGGCTAAATGGCATTCTTGATACTTTTTGATTAAACAAAATTTAATCCAGAAAATGTTTCATTGATTGAGGAACTTTACTTCAGTGATCTCTTCTGTGGTTTTGGTGCCATTTTGTAGAAAGGGGAGTCCCCCCACTAAGACAGACATGATCTTTTCAGGATCTAGTATAAGCAAAAAGGTCTCTGTATTTAGTTGTGTTCACCATATCCTTGACTCTGATGACCAGGCTGAAAGCTCCCTGATAGACATCTCTTTTCCCTTCTAGACCCACACTGCAATTGGGATGGTTCATTAAAAATATAAACTAAAATATGTCACTTGTGTGCCTAAATCCCTTCTGTGACTTGCCCTGTGTCTGGAAAACAATGAAGATGCTAAAATTGCCCACACAATCCCTGGGGGTCCAGCCCTTCCCTCATATCCCACAGTGTTCCCACCACCCAGTTCTCCATCCCGTTGAGGATGCTCCAAGTACAGGCCCCTCCCAGTTCCAGAACCACACCCCACAGTTCCCATCCCCAAGCCTCAATGTGCTGTTCCTGGTATTGTCTGCTGCAGCTCTTCCCCCGGCTAGTACCCCCTGATTCTTCAGGGCACGGCATTACTGTTGCTCTCTCAAACAAACTGTCTCTGACCCCTGAATCCAAAAGTCCTTGACATTATCGTCACTGACCCCTTCTTCTACACACTTATCAAAGCTTACAATGACATTTGTGTGATTACTTAATATGTCAGTCTCTCCTTCTGGATTGTAAACTCCATGAGGGCAGCGTCCGTCCGGGTCTGGGTCACTGTGTCTCCAATGTTGAGCACCAGACTGACTTCACTATGACTTTATAGAAACCATGAGGATTTTTAAAAAAGAATAAATCCATACTGTAATGTAGTCTTTAAAGATTTCAGGGTGCTTTGCCTTCAATTTCTTCTTCTTCCTCACTAAAGAACTAATACTAAACCTCAGCATTGTGGCTGAGAGAAGTCTGTATTCTTCCCGGACTCCTCCTCCTGGGTGGTCCACAGTGTTCAGAGTGCCTGTGAGGTCGCACACTTTATTTCAGGGCTGTTAATGCTCATCACACACAGGTCTGTGCTGCAGTTTATGCACCTTCTGAAGAAAAAGTCTTTATGGAGGAAATCCCCATCAGTGGATTTCTATCGAAGTCTTGGCTTCTCTCCAATTTGCTTTGCAAATTTCTGGATGATTGCTTTAGTTGCTGATACAAAGGACTGAGTGATGATGCAGCTTTGTCTAACTTGAGCACCTCTATCTGTGTTCTCTTGGGTAGCTGCATTCTCTCTGTGGGGCCAGCACTGTCTGTGACGGCATTGGCAAGGATGCCTGCATTCTGGAGTAACAGTAAGAAGAGTTAATTTTTATTGAGTGCTTATTTTGTACCAGGCACTGTTCTAAACATGGGTTCCTTTAATCTCCAAAAAAAACCTAACAAGGCAGGTAATATTACAACCCCCACTTGGAGGTCAAAAAACAAAACAAACAAAACAAAACTCATGCACGGGGAGTTTAAGAAAACTGCCCAAGATCATACTCTATAGCCACAGAGTCAGGATGCAAACCCAGGCAGCTTGGCTCCAGTGACCTGGCTGCTAAGTACTATGTGCCAGGACCACTCTGGAGACTTGTGAATGCATGACATTTCTGGGCAGCTTAATTAATTAAACACCCTGTTGAAAGAAAGGGCTAATGAGTGGCTCAGGACATGCATCTCCTCCCCTACTCTCTTGGCAAGGGTGGGACGGCAGGTAGGTGGTGGGTTTATGGAATTTTCTTGGGGTTCAGAAGTAGCTGCTACCTTGGCCATTTACTCTTTCTCAGGTGAGAGTAACTGCTTTCTGCTCAGCAACAAGGGAACTGGCATACATGCATGGGCTATACATAAGTGAGATGTTTAGAAGGTGACTCTTCATATTCATCACATGACATAGTAGTGGTCATAATAGGAAGTAAAAAATGAATGTTGAATGAAGAAAATAATATGAGTGGAAGAGTTCCTGGGATCCTGGCACATTTCAATGTTAAAATCCATTCCTCCTATTTAATAGAAAACAGCAAAATAATTTAAATTCACCCAAGAAATGAAAAGATTAGGCTGGGCGTGGTGGTTCATGCCTGTAATCCCAGCACTTTGGGAGGCTGAGATGGGTGGATGGCAAGGTTAAGAGATCAAGACCATCCTAGCCAACATGGTGAAACCCCATCTCTACTAAAAATACAAAAAATTAGCTGGATGTGGTGGTGTGCGCCTGTAGTTCCAGCTACTTGGGAGGCTGAGGCAGGAGAATCACTTGAACCCAGGAGGTAGAGGTTGCAGTGAGCCAAGATGGCGCCACTGTGCTCCAGTCTGGTGTCAGAGTGAGACTCTGTCTCGAAAAAAAAAAAGATGAATAACACGGGAAAAAGACAATCTTAAGTCTAACACTTGAGCCATTGGAGTAGAATCAAGAGTAGATCTAGAAAGATGTTTCTTGGCCATCACAACCAAGGTGCTGCTGGGTTTTCTCTGAGGATTCTCTTTCATTTCTTCTGATACCCTTGTGTCCCTCCCTCCCCACGTGTTTCTGGGCTCCGAACACTGCCTCATATCATGTGCCCTACCAACAATCTGACCCTGCTGCCAAGCCCATACCGACCAAGCCAGTCCTCTGCTCTGTCCAGCCCCTTGGGTCCTTTCACTTTCTCTTCTTCATGCCTTGTTTTCACTATTTTTCTTAACGCTTTAATACTCTGTCTCATGCTTACATTTTTTCTACTTTGTTCCAGATTTTCCAGATTTTCTTTTTGTTTTCTCCTTTAAACAATCATTTGTGATCATAGTGCAATCCAACTAAAAAATAATGACAAAAAGACAAAAACATATAAGCATAGATAAGTTTAAAATAAAATTCTAAATAATTAGGCTCAAAAAAGGACTAAAAACAAAATACAGACTATAGAAAAATAACAATGAAAAGATTGCATATCAAAATCTATGAGATACAACGAAAGCTATATACATGGGGAAATTTCATAGCTTTAGATGTTTTTATTAAATTAGAATGATTGAAAAGAAACTTTCAATTAAAAAAGGTAGAAAAAGGCCCAGCGAGGTGGCTCATGCCTGTAATCCCAGCACTTTGGGAGGCAGAGGTGAGAAAATTGCTTGAGGCCAGGAGTTCGAGACTAGCCTGGCAATATAGTGAGACCCCCATCTCTACAAAAAAGGTAGAAAAAGAATACTCAATCAAGAGAAATGAGGACTAGGTATATAAGAAAGATAAAATTAGAAGAATATTTAGAAAATGGGAAAAGAATAAGATTGATACATATGACTAAAACTTTTCCTTGTAAAGTTTAATAATAGAAATAAATCTGACTAAGAAAAAAATGAGAAAATTCAGTAACTGACAATTACTGTCAGTCTTCTTTTCTGGTGCTAGGCATACAGAAAGTTACAGCACACACACAAAGATCAGAATTTTGTGGTCTGAGTTCAACACCGTTTGTCCTTGATAGAAAGGAATAATTTAAAGAGGAAGGATGTGATCTAGTTTTCCAAGGTCATTTTCTGCTGCAATTGAAAGAGGGGAAGTGTAATCTGAATACCGATTCTTCAAGGTAGTAAGCATGTAAATCTGCCAAATAGCTCGTTCAATGTCTTGTGCGAGAAAAATAATTCTAACAATGTGTCAGACTCACTCTACCAGTCCACACCAGTGTACTCACCATCCTGGGTCGCCTTTCTGCACCTCAGGCTATTCATTCCAGATTCTTCTTACTGATTTCCTTGCTCCAGCCCCCTTGCTTTGTTCTCTCCAGAGCATGGCAGGCAAACCAATGCTCTGAAAATGAGGACAGCCCTCCATCCGGGCGTGGTGGCTCATGCCTGTAATCCAAGTACTTTGGAGGCTAAGGTGGGGGCGGGGGGGGAGTTCACCTGAGGTCGGGAGTTCAAGACCAGCCTGACCAACATGGTGAAACCCCGTCTTAAAAATAATAATAATAATGATAAAACAACAAATGCTTCCAAAACAAAGAAACAAACAAAGAAACAAAAAAAAAAAAAAAAAAAAAAAAGAAAATGAGGACAGCCCTTCTGCAATAGTGAAATACTTCGTTTAGTATTCTCAGGGAGGCCAGACCACTGGTTATATAATCTTCAAACGAACACTGGCACGTATTTGTCTTTGGAAGGCAACACCTTATCTTTCCTACACATGGAAAGCCAGGTATCCACCTCAGTTAAACTCTTTTATCTGCATAGAGCAGGAACTGGGTGAGGAAACTGCTTTCCTGAAAGCAGAGTATACATCCGTTTGTACTTGCATTATGTTAAAACGTAGGTGAACTAGATAATGATATTACCGTGAGTTTTCTTTAAACAAGTTTGACATGCAGGTGAAAGAAACATCAAGTTATTTGAAGCCGTTAGAGTACTTCTCCTCACAGTATGGATTTCTGAAAACATTTCCAACATTCTTGGAAAACATCCATTTCCTACTCAGATGCTTTCCAAGAAATTATGCATCAACTGGAAGAAACAATCAGAATGGCCTACTCACACTTTGCTTAAATTCTCCTCTTTGCCTCCACCTCTCGCCCCCCATGACTCATGCTACCACTCAGGCTTTGCGTCATCAAGATGTCTTGCGTGCTCTTTACAAGGATTTCCCGGAGGGAGAAGTGGAGTCGCTGCTGCGGGGCCTTTTCGTCGCCGCCCTGGTGCCCTGCGTCCCGGGGACTGCGAGGAGGAGGCGCTGGGGGTGGAGGGGTCAACGTGGCGTCCGCGCCCAACCGCCCCGCCGTCCCTGCGCCTCCCCGGGCGCGCGTTGGCGCAGCAGGGCCTCCGCGTGCCGGGAGCCTCGCCCGACCCGGCCGCCGCCGCGGGGGTCCCTCCCAACCTGGGTCTGGGGCCGGCGGCGTAGCTCGGGTGGCTGCACTTTCCGACTTGATCTGAAAACGCGAAGCGTTCGCGTCCCGCGTGGAAGCGGAGGAGGTCGGTTGAGCTGAGCGTAACGTCCGGGGAAAACCGGAATCCTGCGTGGGTCTCGAGGCGCTTCGCGTTCAACGCTTCTGCAGCCTCGGATTTCCTGGCGGGATGCGGAAGCTGGGAACGGGAAGAACCTGGGTCAAAATGGCCGGGAGCTTTGGACTCGTTCGGGGTCAGCTGCGGTTCACCAGGCTCCGGAGCAGTGGCCTTCCAGGCAGGCGTTTTGAGTCTGCGCCTTTTCCCCTAAAGGTCACCAAGATGTCCATCACTCATTTCTTGTGCTGTTCGTTCCCTTCCTCCGGTTTAAGAAAGGCCTCCCCCTCCCATCCCGGACATACTGCCTGCGCTCCCTCTGCCTGCGGCCCGGCTTGGGCGGCCTCCTCCCGGCACAGTGACCCGCCCGTCTGCGTGTTTAGGACGGTGTCATCCATGCCGCCGTACGGCGGCAGACAGGAGTCCATGAGTCTTGCAGCTGTGGTAATCAGCCAGGGAGGGCCGGGAGCTAGAGGAGGGGGCTTCCAGTCTCCCCGCAGCCCCTGAGAACTTCTGGATTCCAGGGGCATATAAACAGAGGCTTCCTGGAGTCTGGGGTACCTTCATCCTCGTCAGAGTTAGGATGGTGCCGTTTTCAGGCCAGTAGAGGAGAGTTTGCTTTCAGTAGGTGTGTACAGGGGCAGGGGTGGGGCATAAATTGGGGGAACTTTCAGGGCCTTTAAAATCTGGCTGGCTGAGGGTAATCCCCTTCCCCTTGCAGGGTTTTGGCTCTGTCTGAAGGTGTGCCCGTGTTCAGAGTGTGCCGGGAGCCTCAGGACCCCATCCTGTTTCAAGGCGTTCAGTGCTTCCTGCCTCCTACTCGTTTCTCTCAGATCTGCCTTCTTGGTTGGTGTTCCCCATGGAGGCCGCCTTGCTTGGCACACTTCTTTCTCTCTCTCTTTTTTTTTTTTCTGCTTCGTTTTGCATTTCTCTCCTCCCCTTCTGCATTTGCTTTTCTTCCTTCTCTGCAGTTTCACCCTCTGGTGAGTTTGATCCAATTTCATGGCTCTGATTACTAATTTACGCTCACAACTCATAAATCTGTCTGCACCAGACCTCTTGCCAACCTGGATTAACTGCCTGTTGGATACATCCCTTGGCTGGCTGCCAGGCTACACATCTAAACTCTGGGTCACCATGCTGCCTTTGAACCAGCTCCTTCTCCTCTGGTGCCTGCTTCTGTTAAGGGCATCACTGTTCTCCCACTCTCCTGAACACAACCTTAGACTTATCTTTGATCCCTTCCCTGGCCACCCCATCCAGCTGGGGGGGCAGGTCCTGTTCCTTGAATCTTTCCATTACCACCAGTATGTCCTCCCTCAAGTCTTTGTTACCTCGTGACTATTCCAGCACTTGCCCAACTGTTCTCTCTCATATTACACAGTTTGCAAGATTAATTTTCCTGATTGTATTGTTTCCTCGATCAAATTACAATTAAAGGCCTGTGCAGTTGATAGGGTAAAACCTGTCTTTAACTTATGTAAAGTTAAACTTAACGTTTAATTTATGTAAAGAAGGCTTTAACTTATGTTTAAGACCATCTGATGTGATTTGGCTGTGTCCCCCACCCAAATCTCATCTTGTAGTTCTCATAATCCCCAGCTGTCTTGGGAGGGACCCAGTGGGAGGTAGTAGAATCATGGAAGCGGTTACCCTCATGCTGTTCTTGTGATAGTGAGTTCTCACGAGATTTGATGGTTTTATAAGGGGCTTCCCATGCCCCACCCACCCTTCACTCTGTACTTCTTGCTGCTGCTATGTGAATGAGGACCCCGTGTTTGCTTCCCCTAGGCCATGATTGTTAAGTTTCCTGAGGCCTCCCCAGTCATGCCCAACTGAGAGTCAATTAAACCTCTTTATAAATTACCCAGTCGTTATATCTTTATTAGCAGCATGAGAATGGACTAATACACCATCTATGATCTGATCCAGGCTAGTTTTCTAATTCTGTCTCCAGATTTTCCCCTTCACAGCCTACCCTTCAGCCACGCCACATTGTCTATGTTCTGAGACATACCTGATTCCTTCCTGACCGACACACCTTTGCTTCTGTGTTTTCCTCCACCTGGAGTTCCTTTTCTTTATGTCCACTTACCTAGATCCTACCCATTAGCTGGACTGCATTTGGGCTATGTCTGGTACAACACTTTCAACTTGTGTTGCTTTCATTATAAGGCCATATACAGTTAAACTAAGTTATAGCTCTGTCATGTAGGATCTCTAATTTATTTTTACCATTTCTTAAGTGCCTGGCCACAGCTTTTTAGATGTTACATTAAAATGTGTTGAATAAATGTATAAATGATTTTGCATCTCAGTCTGCTCTGTTATAACCTCTTTTGTCTTTGTTCTTGAAAAGGAGTGACAGTTTCAATCACAAAAAAGGCACCATCATACAATTATCAATTAGTTGCCATGTATCTTATGTACCTTAGTACAGAACTGTACCAAATCTTCTCAAATGCATAAAAAATGTATTAATATTTAATCAGGTGAGGCTGGCACAGGTCTTGTGGCTACGAGAAGTTTCAGCTGACATTAAGTTGGACTAATGGAATACTATTTGTAATATTCTTGCCAGACCCCAGACACATATTCCCTTCTGCCCTCTGACTCCATCAGAAGTCTTCCTTTGCTCATTTCTCTATGATGGTGTTGCAGGCTAAGAAAAACAGGAAACAAAAATAATGCTGGGAACACAAAGGACTGGTTGGGGAATAATGACAATGGTCATTATAATAATTATTTTTAACATTTAGCTGTTAGTATGTGCTGGCACTGTGGTAAACACTTATAGAACTAAGCTCATTAAATACAAAGACATGACTAGGTAGTTCTCTTTGCTATTTTACAGATGTGGAAGCTGAGGCACAGGTAGATGAAAATCTTGCCTAAGGTCACACAGCTATTAAGAGGCAGAGCTGGGACTTGAAGGCCACCATCTGATTTCAAAGCCATGTAACTTCAGCCTTTTCAACTGGTCGGTATTTTCTAAGTGCAGAAGTTCAGTGACAGATGCAGACAAAATAGAACATGCTGCTTGCTCTAGAGAAACTTTCAACCCAGCCCAGGCAGAGTCAGGGAAAGCTTTGGGCGAGTAAACAGTTCTAGGAGCTTTTTGGAGGAGTCCTTAGGGTTTTCTAGGTAAGCAATCATATCAGCAAACAGCAACAGTTTGACTTCTTCTTTACCAATCTGGATGCCCATTATTTCTTTCTCTTGTCTGATTGCTCTGGCCAAGCCTTCCGGTACTACATTGAAGACAAGTAGTGAGAATGGGCATCCTTGTCTTGTTCCAGTTCTCAGAGGGAATGCTTTCAACTTTTCCCCATTCAGTATTATGTTTGCTGTGGGTTTGTCATTGATGACTTTTATTACCTTGAGGTATGTCCCTTGTATGCTAATTTTGTAAGAATTTTAAACATAAAACGTTGCTGGATTTGTCAAATGCTTTTTGTGTGTCTATTGAGATAATCGTAATTTTTGTTTTAAATTCTGTTTATGTGGTGTATCACATTTATTGACTTGGGTATGTTAAACCATCCCTGCATCTCTGGCATGAAACCCACTTGATCATGGTGGATTGTCTTTTTGATATGTTTTTGGATTCAGTTAGCTAGTATTTTGCTAAGGATTTTAACATCTGTGTTCATCAGGGATATTGGTCTGTAGTTTTCATTTTTGGTTATGTCCTTTCCTGGTTTTGGTATTAGGGTAATTGTGGCTTCATAGAATGATTCAGGGAGGAGTTTTTCTTTCTCTGTCTTGTGAAATAGTGTCATAGGATTGGCATCAATTCTTTGAATGTCTGGTATGATTCTGCTGTGAAGCCACTTTTTTTTGTTGGTAATTTTTTGAATTATCATTTCAGTCTTGCTGCTTGTTATTGATCCAGTCAGGGTATCTAATTCTTCCTGATTTAAGCTAGGAGGGTTGTATCTTTCCAGGAGTTTATCCATCTCCTCTAAATTTTCTAGTTTATGCACGTAAAAGTGTTCACAGTAGCCTTGAATGATCTTTTGTATTTCTGTGGTGTCAGTTATCATATCTCTTGTTTAGTTTCTAATTGAGCTTATTTGGATTTTCTTTCTTTATTTCTTGGTTAATCTTGCTAATGGTCTATCAGTTTTATTTATCTTTTCAAAGAACCAGCTTTTCATTTTATTTATCTTTTGTATTTTTTTTGGTTTCAATTTCATTTACTTCTGCTTTGATCTTGGTTATTTCCTTTCTAACACTGGGTTTGGGTTTGGTTTGTTTTTGCTTCTCTGGTTCCTTGAGGTGTAGCCTTAGTCTGTTTGTGCTCTTTCAGACCTTCTGATGTAGGTGTTTAGGGCTATGAACTTTCCTCTTAGTACAGCCTTTGCTGTATCCCAGAGGTTTTGATGGGTTGTATCATGATTGTCCTTCAGTTAGAAGAATTTTTAAATTTCCAAAGAAAAAGGCAAGCCATTCAGCGAGAACTGTGGCCTTTTCCTTCTGGGGTTCTGGAACTACACAAGTAACACTCTCCCAAGTTTCTATCAGCCAGATATATGATCCCAGGCTTTCAAAAGGCCACAACGATTGGAAAGGAGATTGTACTACCACAAATATCCTTATTTCTAGGATCTGGAGTAGTTGCCTAGCTGTCACCTTTGTAAACCCTCTGGAGGAGATAGAGTGCAAGTATTGTGGCCTAAATAGTATCTGCAGTGGTCCAACCTTGTCACCTGTTTGTAGAATTTCATAGGATGTTATGTAGTTATTTTGATGCTATAAAAATATATTTTGGAAAAATATGCTATGACCTATTGATATTTATTTTGATGAAATTAGTTTAAAAGGAGAAAAAACTGAAGTGACAATGCAAGCTTCAAATTTTTGCATAGCCTATCCTTTCATAAAACTATTGAAACGAAAAGCCTTATTTTGGACTTTCTCTGGAGTGAATTTAAGTTGACGATGTTTGTTAGGGCTGAAAAGGAGGCCCTATATCATTGTATGTGGTTGGGGTGGAGGCTGGGGTAGAATTGGAGGGAGAAATGATAACTGTGGTTACATTTGACCAGATATAGGGGATGGACACTGTGGAGCAGCATTTCTCCAACTTTTTCAACCATATTCCCTTGTGAGACATACATAGTACATTTTTACCAGTCCATTCATGTGTATATACAGACAGCCAGACCCTTAAAAAATAAATCCCTACTATGTGTAAAGTATTTTGGCATTTTCTTTGTCATTATATCCTATTTGACCTAATTAAAAATGGTGTTTGTTGGCCAGGCACGGTGGCTCATGCCTGTAATCCTAGCACTTTGGGAGGCCGAGGCTGTGGATCACCTGAGGTCAGGAGTTTGAGACCAGTCTGGTCAACACGGTGAAACCCTGTCTCTACTAAAAATACAAAAATTAGCTGGGCGTAGTGACATACAGTATACTGTAATCCCAGCTACTTGGGAGGCTGAGGCAGGAGAATCCCTTGAACCTGGGAGGTGGAGGTTGCAGTGAGCTGAGATGGCACCATTGCACTCCAGCCTGGGCGACAAGAGTGAAACTCCATCTCAAAAAAAAAAGGTGTTTGTAACATAACAGATAAACTTTATGACCCTTTAACAGGCAGTGAACCACAGGTTGAAAAACTCTACTCGGGAGCTTAATCTCAGAAATTTTACCCAACGGACAGGAGAAATGTACAGGGAAGAATGTGAATGTTACACTTTTTGTAGGGAAATATAGGGGCTGATGGAGTGGGTCTGGGGGTCAGCAATAGATTTGATTTGGTTACAGAGAAAAAAAATCAGTTCAGCCTATCCAGTATTTATGAGGTGTATCCTGTTTAGGCACTGCTTTAGGGTTGAGGATACAGGATGAGTGGCATAAGCCTTGTCCTCAAAGTGCTTATAGTTATTTACTAGTAGATAAGATTATCTAGGAAATGCCTATAGATTGAAACCCAAGAGGTCCAGAATGGAGTCCCAGGAACATCAAAATTTAAGAGATGGGCAGAAAAATGGGAATCTGCAGTAAAAATAACAACAACAAAAATCCAAAAAGCAAAAAACACCAAAAAGCAAACAGAGAAGAAGGAATCAAGAGGGTGAAGCATCACAGAAACCAAGGAAAGTGAGTGGTTTAAGAAGAGGGAGTGGGGTTGACTGTGATGAATCTGCTGAGAGGTTAGCACAGAGGGCATTGGGGACTTTGGAGACAATGATTTTAGTGGTGAGGTGAGAACAACACATAGCAGAATTGAGATATAAGCCAGTTTAAGTGAAATGCTGTCTAGAGGCAGTAGTTTACTGTTGAAACTGACCATCCCCTTGACCTTATTAACATTTCCTATTTCAACATCTCACCTCTGTGTGTGGGTCACTGTGTTGCAACATCATGAATGGTGACCAGTTCTTTAGGGCAATAGGGTGTTATTATTGAATGGTGTTGTCATTGAAAGGGCATTGTTAAGTACAACCTTCTGGTGCCAGCCTATTGGAACCATACTTGAGATTGAGATAAGGATGTCCATCTGGCCATGTCAATCATTAAAACTTAAAGATTAAAAATCAAATGGAAGATTAAGTTCTCCGGGGACTATAAGCCTCTAAACTCCACTCATATTAAAATAGACCTCAGGTCTCTTCGTGTGACATTTAGGTGATGATATAAAACTCTCAGCTGCCTTTAACAGGGAAAACAAACACTACAAAAGTGCCTGGGAAATGGGAATAGAGTTGGCCTTAGACAGGAGGAAGTGGTGTGGGGTCCTGGAAAGTCAGATGAGGTGACAAACCAAATCATTCTCCCACAGAAAGGGTGGATCGTATTAGAGAACAGGCTAAATGCATGTACAGTGACATCTCTGAGTTTGGCTTGAGAGGGGGATCCGGGGCTGCACATTGGAAGGGCTGAGGAAGGGGCAGGCTTCCCTTGTGTATCATGTGGAGGTTGGGGTAGAATCGGAGGAAGAAGTAACAGAGAGAGGACCAGATTTCTGCTTCAGCATCCTGAGCTTGGCTGGCAGGGCTGCCCTGGCTTTGCCCACTCCAGGTGTCGGTTTCACTTTTTGGCACATTGGGGTGACCGTCTCACTGATGGGGTGGCTTCATGAGGGAAGGTCCTTGGGAGAAGCTGCAGTGTTGTGAGTGGAGCTTAGCCTGCTCCTTGGTTGAGGGTTAGTGCAGGAGAGGTGGTGGTGTAGAAAGTTCCTCCCTGTTAACAGTGGGGGCAGTTTTTACAGGGTGCAGCCTCTTTCTGTATGAGGCGTAGAAGACGCTTCTGCCACGAGGCCTTCTCCTTGCTGCTTGTTTAGAGGCTGAATAAGCCTAAAGGAATTCATAGAACATCATCTGCTAGTTCACCTGTCCTTCCAGAGAAGATAAGCAGCCCCCACTGGCCTGCTGTGTAAACATTCTGAGAACTCTAGAATGCATCAGGATATAACTGACTGCAAGACAAGTTCTTAGAGTCTCAATCTGAGATTTTTACCAGTTTAGGTGAGCTACTATACCATGCGATCCAAGAGGAGGGCAAGGTTCTTTGGGCTCTGAGGTTTTTGTGGTGGTATTACATAACCAGGGGCAGAGCTAAGCCAGCCCCAGACGCTGTGGTAAATCATGGCCAAAGGTTCAAAAAGAGGAAGTATGTGTTTAACAAGCCAAGGGAAATTCACCATCCTTCTTGTCCCTACTCCCCTTCAAAAGGAAATAATGCTGTTACCAAAATAGGTCAAGGGCTAAAGATATTCAATTGGTTACTGATTTCACTGTGAGGACATTTCAGTGAGGAGAGCTTGCATATTGACAAGCAGATGGACCCAAGCTCACATTGAGATGTTCTCTTGCCTTCATCTTGGGTGATTTTCTCCCCACAGGATGGAGGCTTGAGAAGGCTGGGGCTGCTCTGAGCAGGAGGTAGGAGACAGGAAAGGCAGGGCCGCGTCTCCCCTCTTGGGAGGAGTTTGGTGCTCTCTTTCTCTGGTTCCCCTTTCTCCTCCTCTGACTTTTCTTCCCATTTAGCTAAGGAAAGAGGGCTTGAGGCATTGCCCACAAGGGCACTGTACTCACCCTGGAAGGCAGGGGTAGGGATTAAGCTCTAACTTTTGTGGAGAAACTCTTCTTCTTTCCCCCAGCCTATGCAGAGGAGTCTCCATGTGGTTGCAACATAGCTCCCAACCTTCCACATGAGAGCCTGGCGCTGAAACTCTAAGGGAAAAGTGACCTGATTTGTAGGTCAATGCCTGAGACTTTGAGGGCAGGAAGTCAGGGAGCTTAGGGAAGATTAGCATACCACGTCCTGGCTGTCTAGAATTATCTTTCTACCTTTTGATTATAAAACAAAGAGTTCTTAAGAATTGTAAATAGAAAAGTTCTGTGTGTGTGTATAAGTTAAAATTTTTCTAGAGAAGAACCTTGTTCTTGAGTAAAGAGACTGTAAAAAAATTTAAAAAAGGATAATATTCACTTAAAACCAACATCCATATTGTTTATTAATTCAAGGACTTAGTAGTTTGTTTAACTGAGAAGACATTGGGAAGTTGTAAATGTGTGTGTATGTGTCTGTATCATTGTTGGGATTGACTTTTGAATGAGTATAAGGAGTATTTTTTGTTTTTGACATTTCTTTTTAGACAGATACTGATTACGTGAAGCTGTTGCTTGGTTTCTAGACAGGTCAAAACACCATTTCAGGAAAGAGCATGAATATATGTCTTCCCAGGCTGGATGGTGTCCAGGTCAAGGCCAGGGAGAATACCACAGGCTCAGCTCTGGTCCCCATGCTGCACCCTTGTTCTTCACACCCTATGCTCTAGTTACATAATCTTTCCTAGCTTCGAAATGCAGTTGACCTCCCAAAGCTCAGGGGAGGCTGTTGAAATAACTGAGTTTGAGCAATTTTGAGGGATGCATCATAAGGGGTTTTTGATATCATGCAAGGAGAAAAGGGGACTTGTGCTATGAGGTGGTACGTGGAAATGCTAAGAAGTCTTTGATTAGCATCTAGGGCTACTTTCCAACTCAGCAGCATTCCAGAGACACATCTGCCTTGGTTGATGTTTTTCTCTGTTTCCAGGATCAGGCACAGTTAGCCTTTGCTCTCCTAGTATTTCCTTGTCTATTAGGCTGAGCCATATAAAATTACAATTTTTATAGGTAAAAAATGGTTGAATATGGCCAGGTGCGGTGGCGCATGCCTGTAATCCAACACTTTAGGAGGCTAAGGCGGGCGGATCACTTGAAGTCAGGAGTTCGAGACCAGCCTGACCAATATGATGAAACACTATCTCTACTAAAAATACAAAAATCAGCTGGGCATTGTGGCAGGCACCTGTATTCCCAGCTACTTGGGAGGCTAAGGCAGGAGAATCACTTGAACCTGGGAGGTAGAGGTTGCAACGAGCCAAGATAGCACCACTGCACTCTAGCCCGGGCGACAAAGTTGGATTCCATCTCAAAAAAAAAAAAAAAAAATCGAATATGTGAGGAATTTTATATGGTGGCTCAATCTAATATTAAACAAGGACATCTAGTGACAAAATGTGACCCCCCCTTTGTCTTGAAATACTTTGCCCTACTGCACTAGTGAACACAAGACTTTATTTCATTTCGGTACTGTGTCTTAGTGGACACATTAATTTATTTCATTTTGGTACTATGTCCTAGTGAAAACAAGAATCTATTATTTCATTTTGGTGCTTGGTAATACCAATTTGGTAATTTTGGTATTTGTCTGAAACCCTTGAAGAACTTATTTGATATTCTTAGGACCAAGAGGTTGAGTAAAGCCAGAATCCATTTGGAAACCTTTCATGTCTTATGGGTGGGCTGTTGTTAGCCATAAGAAGAGAAAATGAGATGCAGCCTGCACTGGCAGGCCCTCTCCGCTGGCCTCTGGTCATCTGTTGTCACAGGAGGAACACGGAGATGGAACTCTGAGGGGCTAGGAAATGAATCTGATTTTGCTTTTTGTGTTATTTAAGCCTTGGCTCAAATGCAGCCCTACTGAGCCAGGCTTGGGAAGGACATGGCTGAGTCCTCTGGTGTGGGCAAGCATCACAAAGACAACAAAAGCCTCCAAGATTCTGCAAAGGGTATCAATAGAGCTTCTGAATTTTATCAGAAGACCCGCAGGGCTTCTGGACACCAGAATAGGTGCTAGAAAACCTCTGAGGACCAATGATACAGAAAGCAGCTGTGGGTCACCTTTTTGATGTCCTAGTATAATCGTAATACAGTTTCCCCTTCTGTGTTCTCTCTCCTGCTTTTTATCTCTGTATCTCTCTGGGTTTATTTTTAGTGAATTCTTAGTGAATTACTTAATACGATTCTTTTTTGTCCTGAGAGAGAGATTAGTTCATTCATTCATCTATCCACTCATTCATTCATTAAACAAACATATATTGACCATTGATGCTTACCTTGGAGGAGTAGATTGCTGCTGGATTTTGTGGTGGTGTCAGCAAAAACACGTGGAGCTCCTCTGGGATATCAGTAACTTAAGGAATTTTGTACTGCTTTGGATAACAGGTTTATAGGACCCCTTCAGAAGAATATTTCAGTTTCTCTAGGGTTAGGACTTCTACAACCTTGTGTAAATGCCCCTTCAACCTGAGACATAGAAATGAATCTTACTTTTCCATGCTGTATCAAGAATTCCCAAGTATCATCAGATGTTGCTCTTTTAAATGACTGATTCCTCCTAAAGTCCAGGTTTCTCTAGCTTTCCATATTCTGCTTGCAGATAACTTTCTGATATTCCTGGCTAGATTTTAGAAAAATGCTTGGACCTGCTTATAAAAACAAATAATGTTAACTTTCAATGGTTCAATAAATGAGTTGCATGGTAGTAATTTTAGAAACAGATGCCTGATTTTCCTGTGATCCGACTTCTGGAACAAGATTTATTCATCCCAAAGTCATTTGACCCATGGAAGGACAACTCTTCAATCTCTTTTCCAGTTATCAGGGTATCTTAGAAAGTCTGCGGATGATGGCTAAGATCTTGGGTTTATTCTCTCTCAAAGAATAAGGGCTTGGATTTGTTCTCTCTCAAGGAAGAATTTCCAAGCCAAATTCTTTAGCAGTGGGCTCATATCCCAGCATCGCTCCCCTCTTTCCCTCATTCCATGGGCTAAATTCTGACATAATCTGATTGCATTTTTAATTCAATAGCTGTTTAAATAGAATTTATGACTACAAAAATGAGATTAAAGAAGATTTAATATTAA
Source organism: Saimiri boliviensis (assembly GCF_048565385.1). Classification (NCBI taxonomy): domain Eukaryota; kingdom Metazoa; phylum Chordata; class Mammalia; order Primates; family Cebidae; genus Saimiri; species Saimiri boliviensis. The sequence goes on from NC_133453.1 coordinate 40,320,960, forward strand.
AAACTGTGGCCTGGCGCGGTGGCCCATGCCTGTAATTCCAGCACTTTGGGAGGCCGAGGCGGGTGGATCACGAGGTCAAGAGATCGAGACCATCCTGGTCAACATGGTAAAACCCTGTCTCTACTAAAAATACAAAAATTAGCTGGGCGTGGTGGCACATGCCTGTAGTCCCAGCTACTTGGGAGGCTGAGGCAGGAGAATTGCTTGAACTCAGGAGGCAGAGGCTGCAGTGAGCCGAAATCGTGCCATTGCACTCCAGCCTGGGTAACAAGAGTGAAATTCCGTCTCAAAGCAAAAACAAAAACAAAAAACTGTGAATGCTATGCTGAAAGAAACTTTCAAGCATTTTCTTTGTTAGTATTTGCAATGTGCTAAAACATTTGGGTTACATTAAAAATGCCAACAAATACAATTTTGTGATATCCACTGTGGAGTTAAGGGCCCCAAATTTTTAACCTTGGTCCATAGTATCTCTCTTACCCACCCTCTCTTTCTATTAGTTCTCCATGGATCACTGCCAAATGTACATATCCAGTGCAGGCCCTGAACTTTGGACTTGGATATCCAGCTTTCTTCTTGATACTTCCCCCTGGATCTCCCAGGGGCATCTTGAAGTGAACAGAGACAAGCTGAACTCACACTTCTCTCTTTAATGTGTGTACATCTTTACTTGAATTTGCAGTCCCTGGGACTACCACCAACTTTGAAAATCCATGATGGAAATTTGGGATCTATTCTTTCTTTATTTTTTCATACTATCTCTCTCTGCCAACCCTGGCCAATTGCTGATTTTACCTCTTGAGCATTCTGAACAACTGTTTCTTCTTCCTTCTTCCCACTACCCCAATTTATGCCTCTCACATCTCTTGCCTATCTGTAATGAGTTCCTAATTGATCCTTAGTCATCAATCAGTGGTTTTCGTTATCTGTCAGTGAGTACCACACATTCCTGGAAAATTCATTGAAAACACAGATGCCTGGGCCCCACTTGATTCTGCGTGTCTGTCGTGGCTTACATCTCTGCAATCCATAAATGTTTGTTGGATGAGCAAATGGAATTCAAGAATTTTCCTTCCACATTATGATGCATAAAAAAGAAGAAAAACAAGAAAATAATTTTAGCTAATAGAACAAACTGTTTAACATCACTCAGAAAACAGAAGGAAGAGTTGTTTCTATCAACCTGTAGCAACAACAGGTAAAGTATTATGTGACATTCAGATTCATAAAACATTCAGATACTAACTCCTGATAAAGTAGAATAAGGTGTATACATATCTGTCCTATGTCCATAGCAGGATTTAAACTGAGAGAAGCATCCATGACAATGTCAGTTCTAATGTTCTATAGTGAATTAAAAATAAGCTGAAAGTCACAGTGTGTACTCCATTTTATAAGCAATTAGAATATCTTCTTTTACTATGGTTTAAAAGGTGATTAGAAAATGCCATTAAAGCCTGGGTACAGTGGCTCATACCTATAATTCCAGCACTTTGGGAGGCCGAGGCAGGTGGAATACCTGATGTCAGGGGTTTGAGACCAGCCTGGCCAACATGGTGAAACCCTGTCTCTACTAAAAATACAAAACTTAGCCTGGCATGGCGGCACATCCCTATAATCCCAGCTACTCAGGAGGCTGAGGCAGAAGAATTGCTTGAACCTGGTAGGTGGAGGCTGCAGTGAGCTGAGATCACACCACTGCACTCCAGCCTGGTCAACAAGAGCAAAACTGTCTCAAAAAAAAGAAAAGAAAAAAATACCATTAAAAAGTTTTACACCTAGCAGAATCTTTAAAAACATCAAATATTGTCAGTTATAGTATGTTTCTTAAATAAAAAATTAGAGGTTTTTGTCTAATTAATTTATTGCAGAATTATTGATATGGAATTTACTAGAATTTTTTAAGCTTATAAATATTGAATATTAGCCTATTTCCCCATAAAGTTTAAGTTGCAAATTTTTTCTTAATCAGCCTTAATATTCTATAGCCATTAAAAATAACAGTTGTGAAGATGAAGTATGATAGTATATCAAATGAAAAAACGGTTCTAAAATTATATTTATAGATGACAATGTATATGCAAGAATATGTAGAAAAAATACTAGAGTAAATATACCACAATTCTCAGTATGGGTATTTTAAATAAAGAGTTTTAGATGACCTAACTTTTATAATAAATATATGTGGCAGGGTTGTCTTTATCCTCAGGATTAATGAATAGGCACCATTTATTGCGTATTTACTTTGTGTAAGACACGTTGCTAACACTATGTAGTATCTCGTTGAATCTACATGAACATCCACTTAAGGTAAGTTTTTCCCATTAGCGCTTTGCTTCTTCTATCTCATTGTTTCTTTCCAGTTTGTTTGTTGTTTCTTTCCATGAAGATTTGTAGTTGAGAAGTCCTTTCATTCCCGTCAGAAAAGTCCGTTCTCATACTGCTAATAAAGACATACCCGAGACTCTGTAATTTGTAAAGGAAAAAGACTTAATTAACTCACAAGTCAGCATGGCTAGGGATGCCTGAGGAAACTTACAATTATGGCAGAAGGGGAAGCAAACACGGCCTTCTTCACCTGGTGGCAGCAAGGAGAGGTGCAGAGTGAAGTGGGGTAAGGAATGCCCCTCACAGAACTATCAGATCTTGTGAGAACTCACTCATTATCATGAGGAAAGCATGGAGGTAATCATCCCCAGATTCAATTACCTCTCATTGGGTCTCTCCATGACATGTGGGGATTATTGGAACTAAAATTCAAAAGGAGATTTGGGTGGGGACACGACTAAACCATATCAAAAGGTTATGAAGATCTAGATTGACAATTATTTTATCTTAGCCTTTCGGAGATATTACTACATTGTTTTCTGGCATCTGAATTGTTAAAATGGTCTAATATCATTCTTTTGTTAATAATCTGTCTTTTGACACTGGTGGCTTTTTAATATTTTGTCTTTTATCTGTCACCTTAATGTGTCCACATGTTGATTTATTTTTATATGTCCTGTTCAGTACTTGTTATGCACTTTAAATTTTGTATTTCTTTCAGTTCTAGAAAATTCTCAGCTAACATCTTTCTGCTATTCCCTGTATTTTCTACTTCTGAAACTTTTGTTAGACATATGCCAAGGCATTTTGGTTTGTCCTTCATGTCTTTTATTTTTATTTCATATTTTTAATCTCTATATCTCTCTGGACTATATCCTCAGTGAACTCCTCCACATAATTTTTAAATTCACAAATTCTGGTTTTGACTAGGTCTTCTCAAGTTTTTTTTTTTTTTTAGTTTAATGACAATGTTTTTCATTATCACAGTATTTGATTGGTTCTTTTCACATGTACCTATTCCTGATTCATAGTCACCAACTTTTTTCATAGTCCCCCATTAAAAAAATAGGTACATTTCTTTGAGGGTCTTATACATATTTATCTTAAAATCATTTCAGTTTGCTCTATTCATCCCTTGATAATAAATTATCTTATTTGTTGTATTTCATGGCATTTTTTTTTGCATGCCTTTAAAATTTCATTATACTAGCTCATCCTGAGGAGAGTTTCTTTTATGTTTTCTCCTCTACCACTCAGCAATTTTGTGGTTACTCTCATCTGGTATCATGGTTTAGAATCAGATCCTCTGTCAGCAGCTCTGGGCCCTTTTCCCATGGGGAGATTGCTCCTGGTTGAACCATTTCCTAGTTTCCTGGCAGCCATTGTAGCTTTCCTCAGAGTCAGGAATGAACAGTGATGGTTTGGCTTTTTGTCCCCACCCAAATCTCATGTCGAATTGCAATCTTCACATGTTGAAGGATGGTCCTAGTGGGAGGTGATTGGATCATAGGGGTGGACTTCTCCCTTTCTGTTTTGTGATAGTGAGGGCCTTCTCATGAGATCTGGTTGTTTAAAGTGTGTGGCATTTTCCTCTTTGCTCTCTCTTTTCTGCCACCATGTGAAGATATTCTTGCTTCCTCTTTGCCTTCAGCCATGATTGTAAGTTTCCTGAGGCCTCCCCAGCCATGCTTCCTGTATAGTCTGCAGAAGTGTGAGCTAATTAAACCTCTTTTCTTTATGAATTACTCAATCTCAGGTAGCTTTGTAGAGCAATGTGAGAATGGACTAATACAAACAGGAAAGCCCAGCCTCAGTCCCTGTTTCTCACAGAGAACAAAGCTCTGTTCTCCATTGTGGTGAGGGTGGATTTCAGTCCCCATTTCCCTGGAAGAGTTGAATTCTTGGCTGCTTTTGCCTGCATCCCATCCTGGAGTCTGGTGCACCTAAAGCTTCAGCCCCTAATATCTATGAATTCCCAGCCTACAATTGAGGAAATGAAGGCTTAGAGAGTTTATGTCATTATCCCAAGGTTGCCCAGCTAAGGCATGGCTGATTGACACATGTAGGCCTGTCTGATGCATGCGAAGTGCACATTTCTAACTGCTCAGGTGTGGCAGGCTGTCACCAAGAGTACCTCAGGAGCAAGGGCCATGTCAGGCTGGACTTCATAGCCTGGGAAAAGGTGTCACCACTACTCAGTATATAGATGCTGCAGTGATTTGAACTATGAGGACTTTGGGTCAAGTTTCAAGTTTCCATTAAGACATTGTCTTGCCAGTAAGGCTTCATTTTCTTAGGTTCAGACTTATATGTCTCTGTTTTGAGGCACAGCTATCATGTGTTTTTCAGGATGTTTTAAAGTAGCTGAGTCTGTTGCCAGAAGAAATAAGAATAAAAGATGTGTGGCTTTCTCTCTGGCTAAGACAGAATAATGAGGATAGTTCACCATACATGGACTAATGTGTCGTAACTTATCCTTATCATGCATTCAAATATATGAATGAACCAATGCTGATTTGCCATTTGAGGTGGCTTATTTCGAAACCTGGAAGTACTGTGGCATAGTTAAGAGAGTATATAATTTAGAGTCTGTTTTTTGAGTCTTTGCTATACCATTTACCAACTTAACTTGATTGGAGAATTTAACCTCTCTGAGTCTCAGTCTTCTCATCTGTAAAATGGGCATATCAATATTAATACCTAGCTCATGGAGTTGTTATGGAGCTTAATGAGGCAATATACTGGAAGGGCTTTGCTAATTGCAAAGGGGGATACAAATGCTAGGGATATGCAAAAGCAAATCGGTGATATACAATTATGATAACATAATATTGACAGCACTACAAATTAAGCTAAAATTTTACTAATTCAACAACTGTTTATTTAGCATCTATTATGTGCCAGGCACCAGGCTAGGCTCTGGAAAAATAAAACTGAGTGAAATGCAGTTTCAATCACCCAAGGCAGAAATGACCATTGCACTTTCCTTTCTGCTTCCTCACAATTCCATCAGCAAGTGCCATCAATTTTCCATCTGAAACAAGTCTGGAACCTGTCCCTTCCTTTCCAGCCCTACTAGTACTCCCTTGGTTCAGGCCCACATCCTCTCTGGCTTAGGTCATTGCAGCACCCTTCCAAAGGGTTTCTCCACCTCCTAGTTCTGTGTTAGTCCTGCCTTTTCCTTCAGTCCATCCTCTGCACAACCACTAGACTGACCTATCTAAATCCCAGACTCAACCATGACTCCCTTCTGCTGAAAACTCTCCATTGGATCCTCACCCCTAAAAGATAGTACCAAATGTGTCAGCAGGTGGGAATGTGGCCTCTGTGGTCCCTGACTAACTCCCAGCTTTTTCTCCCAGAATTCCTTGCTTTGTGCTTTCTACACGGTGGCCCCATGTTCCCCAGACACAGCGAGCAGGTGTTGCTCTTTCTCTGTATAATAACCCCCTGTCTTCCACCTTACCTGCCTTTTTCTGTTAGCATGACTCATCTTCTAAATTGTTAGTCCAGGAGCTTTCCCTAACCACCTTTCTACCTCTTCCCCCTGCTCATGTTGCATTAGGGAAAATGCCTGATAATAGCATTACTGACTCAAATGGTATGCACAATGTGAAGAAGTGTAATACATATTTGAGAAAAGTTAAACCACTGAATAAATAATGGCTAGCACTGTATCAGACTACTCATGCTTGCTGACACCAAAATGATTGTTATTTGCCTATGTGATAGGCAAAAGAAAAAAAGCTATATCTCAGCATTTTTACTAAAAATTTACCATACTAGGGATATCGTATTTGCCGCTTACCTTGTGAGTGCCTGTCATATCATCAATTTCAACTTCAGAACAGGTGGCTCTAAAACCGAAATAAGGATAGATGCCACCTTCTCACTTCTCTCAGTCTATGCGGACTTCAGAATCCTTGATAAGAGAAAATAGTCTGTGGTTAGATTGTAAGACTGGAAATGGGGCTTCATCTAAGAATATGGAAATCAGATAAATTAGCTCCAAAGAGTTAAAATATGCCACAAGCATAGAATTCTTTGCTCCTCAATGTTTCACCAAGTACTTAGAGCAGAGGAGACATGAGCCCACTATGAGGAGAATACTCTACTTCATTTTAACAAAGGAAGCTATACTTTTAACTTTAAAAAGCCTAAAATTTTAAGAAATCTACTCCACATATATCTGCATTTCCAAAAATATTGAGCAGCATTTAAAATGACTACAATTGAGAAAAGAAAGAAAACCCAAAATGCTTTTCTTTTTAAACCATCTTGTTGGTTGGTGGGCTAGTTGATGTAGCAATGAGAATGTGTTTTTCAGGAAGTGAGGCTAAAATGAATTTAAATGACAGCCTATGAGACCAAGCACACAGATGGTGGCCATTCCTCCTCTTTGACTTATTGCTGAGACTTTTTGAAAGCCCAGACTCACATACACCTGTGATACAACAGCAGCTGGGCAGTCTTGGAGTTGAAAGGTCCAGATCCTGCCAAAGAAGTGTAATACTTCAAAATATCCAGGAGGATTTTGTTGGAAATTTAAATAAAATATTTTTCAGTTGAGGAGAAAAAGTCTTCTTCGGTGAAGGACTTTTATTCATGACACCGTTCTTTATTTCAGTAATAAACAGACATAGAGGTCCTGTGAGCAACTCTCTCCACTCAGCTTTGAAGTATCATTTTCTTTGCAGTAGTAGCCTTTTCATCTGAGATCGACGCATTTACAACTGTGCCTTGCAAAAAAAAAAACAAAAAACAAAAACCAAAAAACAAACCACCTGCTAAAGAAGCCATCTTTTAAAAAGTGGTGATCGATAATATATAACACAAAATTACTACTTTAAGCATTTTTAAGCGTAGCACTTTGTGGCACTGCATGTATTTACTCTGTTGTGCAATCATCACCGCCATCCACCTCCAGAATTTTTTCATCTTCCCCAGCTGAAATGCTGTCCCCACAAAACACTAACTTCTCGTTCCCCTCTCCTAGCCCTGAGCAACCACCATTCTATTTTCTGTCTCTATGAATTTGGTGACTCAAATAGGTGGAGTCATCCAATATTTGTCCTTTTGTGACTGGCTTTAATAAACCTGCTTTTAAAAGCCACTCTGAAATTAGAAATCATTCACTTTATCTGGGTTTTGTATCTTTGTGTGTCTGTTCCAATATGCAGACATGTGTTCTCTCTCTCTCTCTCTCTCTCTCTCTCTCTCTCTCATTTCTCTCCACCTCTACTTCCTCCTCCGTGAAAAAAAAAAATGAAAAATTCAAGTCTGAAACACTTTTTGTCAAGCAAACATTAATGTAATCAACAAATTCTCAGTCCTTTTTCCATTTTATAACAAATTGTTCTAAAATGGGCAGATATCCAAAACATTGTTTTTGCAGCTTAGAGAAATTTTGTGTCATTCAACACAGGATTGTATATGGGGCTAAGTGTTTCCTGGGGCTAAGTATCTCTTGGTGAACGGTGCAGCCCCGGCTGGTGCATTTGTGAGGTGGAGTGTCCTAATGAAGGCCACTGCTTAGGCAGTTCTGCGCCTGGCGCTTGGCTCTAGCCATGCATGTGAACTGCACACATTTACTACATCGACACCAGGCTCAACACAAAGCTCATAAATCATGAAATGTGACATTCTCTTTACCAGTCTCAAGCCCTCTGCCAATTAGAACATCTTCACAGACATCACCACATGGTAGTTAGTGACCAGATCTGTCAAATGTGTGCTTTTAATGAGTTGCAATATAAACAACCAGGTTAACTGCTGTTTTGAGCTGCTCTTCAAGGATATCTTTGGTGCATCTACTAATGTATGAAAGGTATCACTCGATGCTATCATTTAATACGATTGACTCTCTTTTTAATCTCTTGTTCTATTTGGGGGCACATTTTTACAGTAGTACATCACCCAAAATTTCCCTTTTATGTGATTTTTTTTCACCCTCTTACATGATTTTGAAATTAATCCTCACCTTTGAGTAACTTTCTTTTATCTTGCTACTCCTAGACAAGGTTTTGCATTAGTTGCAGAAAATCTCAGCAATTTTTTTCCTCAAAATGTATACCTTGAGACATCTGGACAAAGTTGCTCATATTAAATAATTGCTGTTGACATTGGGGAAATGACCCAACACGGTCATCTAATGAATGAGCCTTTTTCCTATAAACGCTCCACTCCTCTCTTTCTTTCACAAATACACCAACTCCTCGTCTCCCTACACTGCCGTTCATCCTATGATGTTAGTATTTTACACATGCATGCGTGTATATATATTCTATGAAGTTAGTGTTATATATGGATAATACGGGTTATAATATTTTCTGAGTATGACAACTCCTCTTTTACCATTTTTCTTGTAGTGAAATTGGTTTTGACATATATGTGTTAAAAGTTGCACAGTATTTTTCAGAAGTATCTGTCAGAAAGTGGCTATGTTAACACATTAACGAGAAGAAGAGTTTGTGAAGTCTTGTGAGCTTGGGAGAAAAACAGAAAGAGAGGTAAATGCTGGCAGTAGGCTGGGAACCCCTGCCAAATGTGGGTATTTCCCGGCTCAGCTGACAGTATGATGAGTATGTGAGTCTGGCTTGGAACAACTGCACTAAGGAGCCAGTTTATTGAAGCTCGCTTTTGAAGTCTGTGCTTGTTAGGGAAACTTCTGGTTCTGGTCTGGCTCCTGTGTAGGACTCCCTGTGGGGAGAATGTGACTGCCATGTAGACTCTGAATGTTCTGTTCCTCTACAGTTGTTATGATTCTGCAACTAAGGAAAGTGAAAAAGTGGGGAGGGCTCTGGTGATATTTTGGCTTCACATCTAAGTTGACTTTCAGAAAGCAAAATGGGCCACAGGTCAACCACAGACTGAATTCCAGAAATATACAGAATGCTGTGAGGACTTTAAAAAGCAAAGATCAGGAAGCAGTCTCCTACTGATGCTATCTCAGGATGCTTTCTAGGGGCCTTTAGAAATGTTTAAGTTTGGAGAAAAATAGCAAAATAAAATAGTGTCCAAAGAAGAATCATAAAAATGATTACATGATGGAAAAACTATTCTTAGAAACAAAGAGCAAAAATCTGTGGCCAGATTTGGCCAGTGGGAGCCCCTTCCATGACCTCAGTATCCTTTTGGCATGTCCCCATTATTCTTTGGATACTTCCTTGAGTTCTGGCACAATTGGATATTCCAGGTTCATTTTTTACTTTCCCTGTCCTAGTTCTGGAATCAGCTATTAGGATTGAAGCATAAAATAAATAATTGTAGTAAATAAATAATAATAGTAACAAATTATCACCCATTGAATAAAATAGGAAACCATAAGTCCATACTTTTATAAAAAATAAAGAGAAAGTTTAATGAGAACAATATATTTATATAGTTTCAAAGTATCTCCCCACAGAATATTTATTAACTACAGAAGGAGAAAAACTACCTCACTGTGGAGGGGCCTGGTAGACACCAATATTTATTAACCAAGTGGGACATGTTGAAGTCATGTCACCTGGTAGAATGACACAAGAGGAACACTGAGTCACATCTGTAATATTCTGACAAAGACAGATGCATTACCTTGATCTAAACATGATGAAACAATGGACGAATTCAAAATGGGAGACACTGGACAAGGTAACTGGCCATCATCTTCCAAAGTGTCAGTCAATGGATGTCAAAGAGAGATGTAAGATCTGATCCCTGCTCAGAGACAGGACAACTAAATGAAAAGTGAGATTCTCTATTGAATACTTTTGCTATAAAATACTTGATTGGGACAACTGGTGAATCTTGAATGGAGTCTGATAATTAGATAGTAGTAGTGGACTGGTGCTAATTTCTGGATTCTGATGGGTATATTGTATAGTGTATAGGACTAAACTGTTAAGTGTTCGGGGTGATGGGGCATTAGGTCAGCAATTTACCCTCAAGTGATTCAGGGGAAATAAAATTATTTGTACGGTACATGCAACTTTTCTGTTAACTTATCATTGTTTCAAAAGCTAAAAATGAGTTAAAATTTTTGTGATGAATTATGGTAAAGAGAAGATTAAGAACTGACTAAATAATGTTCTTCTTCAGGAATGGCAAGTGTTGCTATAAGGAAGGTCTTTTTCATCAGCTGAGAAACAAGAGATTCATGTTAAACATACATATTTAATTCAATTTCACTTACTTCCTAAACAAGCCTTATATGAGTCTATTTATAGAAAGCATTCATATTAGACACAAATACAATAATCAAGTCATTAAAATAAGTGTAAAAGATGAGAGCAAAGAAATGAGATGAAATGAATAATAAGAGAATAGGAACTTATATATGATAAAAACTAAATTAACTATAAAATTTAACTTTGAGTTTGCTGGTTGCCAAGGCAAAGATATAAAAAGTCACCCAATGCTTATTTTACAGTAAGCCCTGGCTGGGTCCCAAGTCTAGCCACTGAGCCTCTGTTGCATCTGAGTCTCTCTTCCCCACTATCCATCCTTCACTATCTGCTGTAGCCTCTTAAGCTCACAGTTTGTCTCTGTTGCTGGTGGTCTGACCTTTCTGCCAGCTGCTTGTCTCTGGTGGCATTCTACACTTGTGCGCCAGGATAGCTTTCCATTTCTTGCCTATTGCTATGAAGAAATTTCACTTTTCTTAGTAAAAATAAAGCTCAGAACTCCAGAGTTGGCACTGGATGGTCCATATGGCCTTGGCTTTCACCTAAGACTCATTTCCTTTGGGGTCTATGTCTGATCCTACCATTGACACATTGGCCTAAGGGGGCACCATTTCCCCTTTTTTTCTTACGCTGGACAGAGGACTCTTGGAACGATTCTTGATAGCCCAACTGACCAAAGTTAGAATGTTCATATATGACTTGGATAAATGATAGGCGGTAACAAAAGGACAAGAAAAAGAGAAAATTTCATTGAACTTTACAACTCAGCTTACTTCTCTTCAACTGTTGAACCAATACATGGGTTGTTACAAGCTCCTGGTCTACCTCCTCATGATGGTTACTATTATTTATGCTCACTGGCCAGGGGTACCTGCGACTTTCATGGTTGACCCGTGAGACCAACACAGTCTGAGCTCCTTCAGTTCTAGTTCCCTAAATTCACGCCCTTCCTCTGGGTGACTGACACTAGGTGTGGCCTCCCCATTCAAGAAGATCCAACCTACCTTCAGATGGGAGCTTTATATTTATAGATGTCACCAGGAAAGCAGACCACCCTCCCAATAAGCCTAGGAGATGTGCCATGTATGCTCAATATGGCAAAAGCATGGTTAGTTTCTTGTTGCTTCCAGTGAGATCTCCCTGTTGCTTGTTTGGACAAATTCTCATGTCTGTTGGGGTACCTTGCACAACTTCTTATGCTATTTATATCAGGCTGTTTTGGTCATCTCTGGTTTAACTCACAGCTTTTGTAACTGAGCCCTCATTAGACGAGAGAAGAGGGTCATAAGAGGCAGGATGAAAGGCAAGATTTCTGGAGAGCAAGAAATATTAGAAAGCCCAAAGTGCTGCATCCTATTAAACACTAAGACTGAAAGGCATAAACACTAAATCCATGCTGGAAAGCATTAAAAGCTTTGCAAAAATCCCTCTATCTTGAGCTGTCCTCACTATTCGCAGGATCATTTAATATCAAACCTATAAACCTGTGACAGGTTTATGTGTACTAAGGCATTGCAAGAAGGAAATTATGGGACTTACCTCAGAATTGTCTGCCTTCCTGTTCTGATAATATATCATTTCTCTTTCTAGTGAAAACCTTTTAATAAAAAAGAAATAAAATAAATAATAGAGTTAATATTAAAACTATAAACAACTGATCACACCTTTTCAAAGTTCCTTTTTCATTCTAAAAGAGAATCATTTTAGGACGGTATTAGATACCCCTTACCTAAAACATCCAGTGGCAGACTAATGCTTTGAGCAAAAACTTCATTTACCTACAAAAAAGAATATGATAAAAGGAAAATTACACAGCTGGACAAAAGAAGCAATACAAAGGAAAATAACCATTTTCTGGATGTCATAATTTTCCTTATTTTTGGGAATGTTATTTTCCTGAACAAACAAACAGAGCACCCAAATAGGTCTGAGACATGCCCAGGATGATTGATTGCTCAGTTACTTCCTTGGTGGATCTATTTAAAGAACAAGGGAAAAAGTGATGAAGGTACACATCTGTGGTGGAAATTTAAATTCAGGGTCCTCAGACGAAGTCTAATCAAGGATCTCCATCCTTTTGTCTCCATATATGGGGAACCAGTCTAGGTGGAGCTGCAGATTGGTTGGAATATGTATATATGCTTTAAAGTTTCAGAGGAACTAAGAGAAAAAGGAGGTAAATTCAGTAATCCCTCAAGCTCCTGCTACCACATCCCGTTCATCACTGCTCCCTGAGGGCTTCCCACGAAACTTCAAACTCACCTGGAAACTTTCTAACAGCACAGATTTTGTACTTAGGGCCCTTACAGAACTTCTGATGCCTCAATTTTTAAAACTCTGGGTCAGGTTTTAAAATACAGTCTTTATTCTGAAAGAAGAACAAGAACTACCACCCATAGACTATTCAGTTTTCCCCGCGAATATCTGAAACGCAGGTGTGAAAAATAGCAAGCACTTGTAGTCTTAACTGAAGATGTTTTTCAAAATGTAATCCAATATAACAGCCTCTCTTGCAAGAACTTCCTTCAAATGTATTTCTTTTTCCCCACAAATTTCCAAAAGTGAACTTTAGATTATGTAGGCTTTATCTTCCTTATCGAATAACCAGACACACACTAAGTGGCATTTAAATATGAATGGCTTTAACACTGTTACCAAGCTATTTCTCCAGGTGTGAGTAAATAGCCAGATGGTCCAGAGATTTCTGTTTCATAAGATCTGGTTGCAAGATGAATGATTGATTTATATCTGTCGCTTATGAACTAAGCTTACTAATCTTTAATCGCTGGACCAATATATAAATACCTTTCTTCCTAGCTCCTGGTCTACCTTCTTATGATGGTTACTATCATTTATATCCACCAGCCAGGAGGGCTACTTAAAGCACGGTTCAGCAGCACAGGCATTACCTGGGAGGTTGACAAAAATGCAGACTCTGAAGCCCCACCTAGACGTGCAGAATCAGAATCTGCATTTTAACTACGTCCACATGATCTGCCTGCTCACTGATGACCGGGGAGGGGATGCCCTAGGTTGTACAGAGCAGGAGGAGGGAGTAGCAGGGATGCAGCACACCTGGGTACAGGTGTTTCCACTCAGTGGCCCCACAGGAGCTCGTCAGGCTTCAGCCACACGTGGTACCCACTCACTTCTCGCAGGTGTCACTAGCACTCCATCTAATGATAGGTTCAAGGCACTCCGTGAGGGTTTGGCAGATATTCTGCAGGTGGAAAAGGACAGAGGCATGGTGGAGAATCCAATGCGGAAACCTTTAAACTCGACTGTGTTTCTCACCCTGCACAATCACCATCCTCCCTGCCTCCTGCAGATGCCTTCCATGTGGCTTGTCTCCAGATCTGGATAAGAGGCTGACCCTGGTGTTCCCTGTGGAACTAGTGCCAAGGCGGGGCTTTTTCACCGAGGGAGTAAAAGTGGAGGCTAGAGGGAGGATAGATAGAATGCAAGATCCGTTTGCCCAGTTCAACCAAAATGGCTCTGTTTCTATGTGTTCTGTGTGTTGAGGTTCTATTTAGGATTTGCTGCATACTTAGCAGGGACATGAAAACTCCTGCCCAGGCAGTGAACACAAGAACACAGGCACAGGGAAAGGCAGCATGGTGTGTAGAGAAATGTGGGTTTGGAGTCAGATGTCCCTGTGATTGAATAGCTCTGCTTCTTCTCAGTATGTGGATGACATACTCTCTATGCCGTGGGGATGTTATCCATGACCTGGAGATACCAGAACCAGGTGACCACACACCCTGCTTTGCCCAGGACAATCCCTGTTTACACTGGTTGTCTTTGTGTTAATATCAATGGCTCCTTTGCTCTCCAAAGTATTTTGGTTTGAATTACACGGGCACTAATACCTACTCTGAAGGGTTGTTTTAAATACAGTCATGTGTGGCATAATGAAGTTTTAGTCAACAATGGACCCCATATATGACAGTGGTCCCACAGAGTATAATGGAGCTGAAAGATTCCTATTGTCTAGTGACATCATAGCTGTCACAGTGTTGTGGCATAATTACTTTTTCTTTAATTTAACTTTATTTTTTTGAGACAGAGACTGGGTCTGTTGCACAGGCTAGAGGTCAGTGGCATGATCTTGGCTCACTGAAACCTTCACCTCCTGGGCTCAGGTTATCTTCCTACCTCAGCCTCCCAAGTAGCTGGAACTACAGGTGTATGCCACCATGCCTGGCTAATTTTTGTATTTTTTTTTTTTTTTTTCTGTAGAGACAAGGTTTTGCCATGTGGCTGAGTCTGGTCTTGAACTCCTGGACTCAAGCGATCAGCCTGTATCAGCCTCCCAGAGTGCTGGGATTATAGGTGTGAGCCACAGCACCTGGCCTAATTATTTTTTTAAATAAATTTAGTGTAGCCTAAGTGTGCAGTGTTTATAAAGTCTACACTAGTGTACTAGGCCTTCACATTCACTCACTACTTACTCACTGAGACAACCAGAGCAACTTTTAGTCCTACAAGCTCCATTCATGGTAAGTATCTTATACAGGTATACCATTTTTTAAATCTTTTATACCAGATTTTTATTGTACCTATGTTTAGATGTATTTGGATACACAAATACTTAGCATTATGTTACCATTGCCTACAGTATTCGGCATAGTAATAGGTGTGCAGGTTTGTTGCCTGGGAGCAATAAGCTAGAACACATAGCCTAGGTGTGTAGTAGGCCATACCATCTAGGTTTGTGTAAAGACTATATGATGTTCATGCAACAGCAAAATCACCTAAAGATGTGTCTCTCAGATCACATTCCTGTTGTTAAGCGAGGCATGACTGTACAGCACTCAGTATTGTCTTCATTATTTTACTCTAGGGGCAGGCACTCATTAAAGCTTGATGAAAGACTTGCTTGGAATCTGGGTCACCGAGTGACCAGCATTGAATGAATTACTCTTGGCATCGGTCTTCAAGTTCAGCTGACCAAACCAGGGATATTTCCACCTGTCCCCTCTCAAAATGGGATGTTGTACTTGCCCATCTCCAGATACCAGGACCTTTGGCTCCAAAAGGCTTCTGCCCTCTGTCTTTCCAAGAGGGCAGCCTGGGGAGATCTCTGTTCTCAAGTAAGGAGGTCTTGAGTCCCATCATGGGTCTGCATTCTAGAGGGGAACCCCGACCCTATAATGGGTGCCTTTTTCATAGAGTAAGCATGAGAAAGTGGACTTATTTGGGGAATGAACAAATTGTCTGGCACCAGGAAGTCTGGATTTGGGGTGTAACTGGCACTCAAATATATGTATAATTGACACACAGGTGTTGTCTGGGAAATGCTGCTGCCCTTCACTGAACATTGGAGCCCATGAAAAGTTACAGCTGCTCCAGGCAAGGGTGAGGAGCCACTGTTTCCTCAGGAAGCTAAGTTTTGGTGAAGCCCCTCCCACTAGAGAAAGGAGGTGGAGCCCTCTTCCCATGTTCCAGTTGGCTTATTTCCAGGTAACTCAGAATGAGCTCCTAGGGACACTGTGGGTAATTCTGGCCATTGTATCACAAAGCCCAAAGGTGATATTAATTACAGTGTATTAATTACAGTGCATTAATTACAGTACAGTCTGGGAATATTTTATAAAGTCCAATTTTGGCTGATGGCAAAACTGAAACAACCTCTCTCACCTGTGTCATTTTGCTGTTAATACCTTGTCCCAATTCAGCTCTGCCACAAGCGACTAATACAGATCCATTTGTGTAGTTATGAACTAGAGCTGCAGCCTGGAAATAAAATTAGAAATCTGTTCCTTTTTTTTTTGAGACAGAGTCTTGCTCTGTCACCCAGGCTGGAGTGCAATGGTGCAATCTCAGCTCACCGCAACCTCTGCCTCCCAGGTTCAAGTGATTCTCCTGCCTCTGCCTCCTGAGTAGCTGGGATTACAGGTGCATGCCACCACGCCTGGCTAATTTTTGTATTTTTAGAAGAGATGGGTTTCACCATGTTGGTCAGGCTGGTCTTGAACTCCTGACCTTGTGATCCACCTGCCTCTAACTGCCAAAGTGTTGGGATTATAGGCGTGAACCGCCGCATCTGGCCTGTATGTGAATTTTTGACAGTGAGGCAGTCACAAATGAAGTAGCAAAAGCCACGAAATAAAGCTAGTTTCACTGGTACAGGATCAGTGGTTTCATCCAAAGGTGTGTGCCACCTATGAATAGCAAAGGTGCTGTTCCATGAAGTCTGTGAAACAAAGAAAAGCCTAAATGAGTCCCTTACCATTGAAATGTGGTAATCAGCTGTTGCAGAGTCCTCTTGCCATTTTCAGTGGCATTAACTGGCTAGACTTTGACTGCCTGCTGGCATTGTCCTCCTTTGTGAGTCTCTCCTAGTGTAAGGTTAAATTCAATAAACAGAGTACCTCACTCTGCTGTTCCAACTCTGCAAAGCAACAGCAAATTGACCTAAATTGTTAACAACTGGTAGAATTTAGATCTCGTTTTTGTTGGATAACAGACCCTCTTTGCCCTTAGTTGTCATCTGGGGAGGAATACACTGTCTTTGTGAATTCTTTCTCCTTTTTTCTAAGCGTATTATTCTCAATTGCTTCAGGGGAGTAAAAAACTTGCAAAGAATTATAGAATAAAATACAGCAAAGTATAAAAAATAAAATCTCACACCATAGAATACTATGCAGCCATAAAAAGGATGAATTCATGTCCTTTGTAGGGACATGGATGAATCTGGAAACCATCATTCTCAGCAAACTGACACAAGAACAGAAAATGAAACACTGCATGTTCTCAGTCATAGGTGGGTGTTGAACAATGAGAATAAATGGACACAGGGAGGGGAATATCCCACCATGGGGTCTGTTAGGGGGTGGGGAGGTTGGGGAGGGCCAATACTGGGAGAAATGCCTGATGTAAGTGACGGGGGGATGGAGGCAGCAAACCAGCATGGTATGTGTGTACCTATGCAACAGTCCTGCAGGATGTGCACATGTACTACAAAACTTAAAGTATAATAATAATAATTTTAAAATCTCGTTTGTCCATAATCTCATTGCTCTCACACACTGGGTTATTATAAGAAAAGTTGAATAGTGGTAATATAAGTCCCCAATCTGTTACCTGCAATTCTGAATTTTGAAAACCCTGAGCACCTATTTGGTGGAGAAACTTGTCCTGATCTCATTCAATGAGAGATTCCCACACTGTTTACAATAGCAAATACCTGGAACCAACCCAAATGCCCAACGATGATAGACTGGATAGGGAAAATGTGGTACATATACACCATGGAATATTATGCAGCCATCAAAAACGAGGAGTTCACGTCCTTTGTAGGGACATGGATGAACCTGGAAACCATTATTCTCAGCAAACTGACACAAGAGCAGAAAATCAAACACTGTATATTCTCGCTCATAGGCGGGTGTTGAACAATGAGAACACATGGACACAGGGAGGGGAGCACTACACATTGGGATCCGTTGGGGGGAAATGGGGGAGGGGCGGGGGGTGGGGAGGTGGGAAGAGATAGCATGGGGAAAAATGACAGATACAGGTGAGGGGACGGAAGGAAGCAAAGCACACTGCCATGTGTGTACCTATGCAACAATCTTGCATGTTCATCACATGTACCCCAAAACCTAAAATGCAATAAAAAAATATATATATATATAAAAAATCTTACTTGATGTAAGTAATCGTACACTTCACTGCAGAAATATTATTATGCTTGAATGTAGCATGTTGCCCAGACTCTGCTAAGAGCTTTAATAAATAGTATAGGTCACAGAATCTTTTAAAATCAGAAAAATTTAGAATCCCAAAATACAGCTGGCCTTGAGGATTTCATAGAGGGAAAAATGAACATGGTGTGTACTTAAAAAAAATCAAACATTTCCGAAAGGTACAAGACAGAGAATGAAAGCAGCCCTGCCCACTTGTCTGCCCTGTCCCATCCTCAAAGTAACTGGCCATAGGTTCCTTGTCACTATTTATGAATATGGCATAATTTTGTGATAGAAGTTTTTTTTAAAGATATGAGAGTAAAAATGCCATTCTGCTGTTTTTTTTTTTTTAAACTTAATCAGTCTTGGGTACTTTTTTCTATATCGACATATAGGTCCACCTCATTTGCTTTAATATCTGCACAATATTCCATCATGTATGTAACATAACTTACTTAAGAAGTTTCCAAATAAGGAATACTCTGTGCATCACCCCCTCCCCCGACTCCTATAAGAATAGCTTCCAAAATGAACATTTTTGCATATGTATCTTGGCAAAAAAATTTCTTGAAAATGAACATTGGATAAATTTCTAGCAGTGATTAAATGTTCTAAAATTAGGTTTTGATGATGGTTGCACAACTCTATGAATGGTGCACTTTAAATGGGTGAATTTTATGGTATGTGGATAGATTAGATTAGATCTCAATAAAGTGGATTAGATCTCAATAAAGTTGTTTCAAAATTCCTGACAGTGAAAATGGTAGGTCTGAGGGCTTGTGTATTAGGATATTTATAGTCATTTTTAAAAAGAATTTATTATACTTTAAGTTCTGGGGTACATGTGCAAAATGTGCGGGTTTGTTACATAGGTATACACATGCCTTGGTGGTTTGCTGCATCCATCACCCCATCATCTACATTAGGTATTTTTCCTAATGCTATCCCCTATCCCCAGCCCCTGCTATCCCTCCCCTAGCCTGCCGTGTGTGATGCTCCCCTCCCTGTGTACATGTGTTCTCATTGTTCACCACCCACTTATGAGTGAGAACATTCAGTGTTTGGTTTTCTGTTCTTGTGTCAGTTTGCTGATGTTTATCATTAGAATGGTGCACACTCAGCCATGTCCTTACCAGCTCTCCTCTTGCTTCTATGTCATAGTGGTCCTTGTGTGCTTATAGGAATGCCCCTGAGCCTTATAAGCTGGAGCAGCTCTCCTGGAGGTGTCTCACCTCCGACAGATAGCATTTTGGGTCTGCACTGCTCCAGTTGGCCCAGCCATGAGTATTTGGTGGGTGTGACCCAGAGCAAGGGCCTTCTCTTAGCATGTTTTGTATATCAAGGGGTGCAGGGTGTTATTCTACTAATAGAATGAGGCTGGTGCACTCTATGTGTGGGCACATCTCTTATCCACAGGAGATACTGCCCTTGGACATGAAGGTAGATGGCCCTGCCTGCAGCAGCCAACTGCTCCAGGACTGAAATGATTCCATCTGTGTTCATTTCACCTCTTTGGATAACATTTAGTTCCTTAATTAGGTTCTGCATCACACTTCCTTTTTATCTCCCACATTGTCTAACATACTTCATAACTTAAAAATACTTTCATGTGCATTATTGTATCAATTCTTATAATTCTGTGAGATTTATACCATTGCCATTTGGCAGATGAAGAGATTGGGCTGAGAACTAGATACTTGTCAGGGTCACACTGCCATTGAATGTATAGAAGTGGGGTGCAAACTCTAACCTTCCAATAACAAATACTGTTTGCAGCCCCACGGCCTCAATGATGTCATCAGTCACATAGTAGGTATCTAGCGACAGAGCGCTGAGTTGACCAGGATCTGGGTTTTATCTTTCTTGATTCGTAAAGGACAACCGAGGTGACTGGAGAGGGAATGTGTTAAGTGGAATTTCCAGGGAGGCAGAGAGGTTTTGCACGCCAGCCTCACCCTCTACCTCATTACAACTTCCTCAAAACTATTGCCTTTTGACTGAGCTCAATACTTGGTTGCAATGTACTTATTTATTTATTCACTACGTGAGGAAGAAAGATAGTTGGAGATGAGAGGAACATACTCACACAAAGACATTACATTATTGTACACCAGGCCTCTGTATAAATGATGGATGTTAACTTATGATTACATGTAGGTGGAGAACGAAACGGAAGGACGTACACCAGACTGTTAACACCGGCTGCCTGGTGGCTGGAGGTGGGGAGAAGTGGGGAGGAAGAGGCAGCATTCTCCTTCCCCACCAAACAAAACAGAACAAGAAAGAAAACTCTTAAAAAATGTGTCAACAAATAAATGCAGCACATACAAAATGATCCCAATTTACGCAAAATCATATAGACATATGTGAGCTGTGGAAAAGGATGTTGACAAAATAGGAATAGCAGTTATCTCTGCATAGTGGGCTTCCGGGTGATTTTTTTTCTTTGAACTTTTTGTATTGTTTAAAATTTCTTTGCAATCACAGTAAGCATATTTTATTTGTATAATCACAAAACAATAAAGCTATTTTTATTGAGAAAAAATGTTGGCCACTAGTAGTATATTTTAACAATGGTTTTTGAAAGGAGGTGTGCTGAGCAGCCATCTACGCGCTCAGCTATAAACAAGGCTCGGTGTCGCCTTATCCAATCCTGGGTCCTATGGGACTCCCAGGGTGTCGCAGGTTGCTAAACTGGGAAACATGGAGATTTAGGCACCACCTCTAGAAATCCCTCATTAAAATACAGATTTTACCAGGTGGGTACAATTTATGAATTTGTGATCTCAGATTATTTTCCTTCAAGAGCAGAGCAGAGAATGTCTCGAGCAAGTAGAAGACTTGTCAGATCTCTACATTTTGAGGAAGGTAGATGAAAATGTTCTGGGAGTCAGGTGTGATAAAAGAACGTGTTAGAGTTGGGCAACTTTGGGTGTGTTAAAAAGTAAACATATATATTAATTTGAAAAAAAAAAAAAAAAAAAAAGCTAAACTAGTCATCGTCTTCCCTGAGCTTAAACATTGCTTTCAATCAGGATGTGGCTAATTGAACATTTGAAAGAAATCTCTGTTTATAAAGTAATGATTACATTTCCAAGTTAACCAGTGGGAAAATGCTAATAGAGCAGTGGAGTTGCTGAAGTAGACACATGACCCAGTTTGGGACGATTTAAGGCATTGGAGCTTCTCCCTCCCCAATGGGAAGGTGGTTGGGAGAAGCATGAGAAGTACCTAGTAGACCCATCTCTTAGGCAGGGAGCCCATGGATGTTCAGTGTAGGAATGTTGAGATATTTTTACCTTTTTTTCCAATAATCTTTTCATAAAATTCTACAAAACTCAATTCTTGCAAAAAAAAGTTCTAAAATCCCACTAACATTACCTTTTTGGGCATCTATCTCTGATTTCGATGGCACTGATTTAAGAAGATTCATTTTTTAGTGTCTGACTGTTTCTCCAATTCCCAGTGATGTGTGTGTGTTTGGCGGAGGGCAAAAATCTACAGATAACAACAATAAATCATGAGCTGAAATGTTGATGTCTTCTCTGTAATTCCACTGTGGTTTTGTAGGAAGGACCATGCAATCTGAGCTTACTTTTCTAGAAGTTGTAGAGCAATTTCAAGGAAATTACAGAGGAACACCCAATACCCAGAAAAATCGTTTCACTTTCTCATTCATGTAACAGTGCATTCACCTGTTCATCATCCATCCATCCATTCATCCATCCATCCATCCATCCATCCATCCATCCTTCATTCCATCCAAACATTTATGCCTGGAGGAATAAAGATAGGAATAAATAAATGGCTAAGACAAGGGTACAGTTTACAGCCTGCAGTGAGGAGCCCTAAAGGGAAATCAACAATTTCAACATGGTGCAACTGTACTGAGTTAAGAATCAGGAGTGGACAGTGCAGTGTAGGTATTGGAGGTCAGTGAAGCCTTCCAGAAGTTTTGCTTAAGGATCACACAGAAGCATGACAAGAGATGTTAAACGGGTTTGTGACTTAAGGAAGTCCTCAAAATGATCTGTATGTTAGAACTTTCATGTTTTAAATATCAGTTTTCTTTGTAGACTTTCTTTGTTATCAGTAATTCTTCATCAACCAATAGCACCATAGCTGCTAGAGCAAAGGAAATGAAATTGCTAAATCAGTAGCAAAACCTCTGGAATTACTAAGTTATTTTCTAAAAATCAGTATCACTACATCTTGGTAATTTCTTTCTGCCTTACAAGCATTTCTGAAAATTACCTGATGATAAAATATCTTTGGATATCCAACTGAGAACTTCATGGGGATAAGAACAATTCCTCTTTTCTTCCAATAATTCCGCTGGTTAATTTGTTCTACAACTTTTTTTCCTGCTATAGTAAGAAGAATTTTTCATACATTTCTCCCAGCATCTTATCACATTCTTTGGATCAGATTATTGCTTGTGAATTGTCTTATCCATCATTTTGCACATATTTGTCTGTAACCTGATGGACAAAAATACCAAACTTCACAAGATCCACAGTGAGTCCATAGTAGTGATTATCTGTGGAATATTATAGAATCAGCAGGAAAGAACACTTTGAGAATAAATTAAGCAATTAAGAGACAATGCAACTTTTAGAATTCAAAGACTGTTTTTTTTATTTAAGAATTTTTTTTTTTTTTTTTGGATGATCAGTTTTTGTTACCTTCTCTGGTGATAAGGTGGCATTTGGCTGGTCTCTGTTACATATGCTCCATGGGGAAAACCAAACCTTTGGAAGTCTGTATTGGAAGGCAAATTGGTCTTTGGTCTTTCAGGCTCATCCTTGGATATGCAGGAAGGAGAAATGCCAGCCCTTCTAAGATTTGTTTCTGTATTCAGTTCTCAGCACCACCACAGAGAGGAATCTTATACCTACTCAGGTGACCATCTAGTTTTAAATTTATAGATTTTAGTTATACACACACACACACACACACACACACACACACACACACTTATATATAAGTACATATATACACACTTTAACATTAAATGCATTTTAGAACTATCTCTTAGGCAAGAAGCCCATGGATGTTCAGTGTAGGAATGTTTAGATATTTTTGCCTTTTTGTTCCAATAATCTTTTCATACAATTCTACAAAACTCAATTCTTGCAAAAAAAGAAAAAGTTCTAAAATTCCACTAACATTACCTTTTTGGGGATCTATCTCTGATTTTGATGGCACTGATTTAAAAAGGTTCATTTTTTAGTGTCTGGCTGTTTCTCCAATACCAAGTGATGTGTGTGTGTTTTTGGGAGCCAGGTGTGATGAAAGGGCGTATTAGAGTTGGGCAACTTTGGGTGTGTTAAAAAGTATACATATATTTTAATTTAAAAAAATTAAAAAATTAAAAAAAATTAAATTTAGTTAAAAATTAAATGTATCTTGCATTTAATTTTAAATTAAGTATATATGTAAAACTCTCCAGAATTGCTGAATCTGACGCCAGGTAGAAAAGAGTGGGAAAGAACCACTCTGCCAGATGGGTGCAGTCCTTCCCAGCGTTTTGTGCAGTTGAGACAAGCAGCTGCTTGCTGGCTCTCAGGACGGCATTTTGCATTTAATTTCGAATTAAGTGTATATATAATTTATAAATTAAGTATATATGTCTTTATATAAATGGACAAATAAAATATTTTTCTACAATTTAAACCAATTAATGTTCTATATTTGGTTGAAATGGAAACAACTTAATTTTGCTTTTTAGAAAAGTTACTCAACACTCCCAAAACATGATCAGTATTATGAACACTCAGACCTTTTTTCTTTTTCTTTAGGCTGGAGACATCAGTTTCTATGATATTTCCTGGAATGGTGTCCATTTTTTTCCTGCATATTTAAACCATGCAAGGTCAAAGCCCCAGGTTTCTGCTCATGACTCAACCAAAGTATTTTAGTGTTGATGGCACAGAGTGACTCTCCAGAATCACTGAATCTGACTCCAGGTAGAAGAAAGAGTGGAAAGAACAACTCCACCAGATGGGTGCAGTCCTACCCAACATTTTGTGCAGTTGAGACAAGCAGCTGCTTGCTGGCTCTCAGGACAGCATCTCCTCCTCTGAAGCATTATAGTACCTGTTTGTTGTTAAGTTAGACTATATCTGTTTTGAGAATTTTTGAGAATACATCTCATAAAACCATGCACGGGCGGGTCATGAAAATTCCATCTGTAAATGGAGTGGGCCGTAGATTTCTATCCTAGGGATCATTAGAAAGCAGAGAGCAGGTGGAACTTCCCTCTAATGAGATGAGTGGGCAGAGAAAAGACAAGTTCTGAAGCTTCTAGAATACAAAGAAACTTTGCAGGAAAAGCCAAACAGGCCAGTGATGTCTTCCTACTTATTGTCACGGGATTAGACTGTGGGTAAAGGGGCTGTGGAAGGACTCAATGTGATTTCGGACATGAGACACCTGGGCCTGGATAAAGGACTAGGATGGGGCCCAGGCTCTGGGCAGGAGAGGAGATTCTGGGAGTGTGTAGGAAAGAGGTTCCCTGGACATAAGCAGAGGAGAGATTTGCTGGGACAGGCCCAAACCTTGGCCCTCCTTTCCAATACCAACCGTGTCCTTCCCTGATCCCCATGGAGTGAAATCCAACATCTAGAGAGCGCCAGCCTAGACATGCAGGGAGGGGACAGGAGTGAGATGGGGGAGATGGGGGATTCCATCCTTGCCTAGGGTGAAGGTGTTGGGAGGGAAGAGAGAAAGGGATGATTGAGAGCTGCTTTATGAATGTTTTCTGGGGATAACAGGAGGAATTCATCAGGGAATGCTCTGTAACTAGAGTGCAGCAAATGGAAAGTGAGCCTTGGGCATTCTCTGCCACCAAGTGCCTCAAAACTAAGAGGCAGCAGCCCCCTGGCTACCTCCCACACAGAGAGGGTAGAGATTGGGAGCTATGTGAGTCATCCTGGCTCACAACTTACACGCCATTTGAAGTGAGCATAGGTTGGTGGACACAACCTTCTAAAGCTATACTCTAAGAAACTAAGCTTACACTTAACTTATTACCACAAATAACTGGAACTCCAGAAGTTTTTGTAAGTCAAGTACCATTTCAGAATCATCTGATATGTAGTCTCCATGGATGTGATATTCAAACGTCTGCTGCCTTGATTTTCCCATTGTTCATAAAGCCAGTCTGTGAGTGGTAAAAAACACTTCTGTGAGTGCGTGAGGTTCAAGTTCAACATCCAGGGCCCTGGAAGAGTGTGAGTGGGAGTCCTTTCCATTCCTCATAAGTGTGTAGGCTGGGAGCCAGACTGCTGGGGTTCAAACCTTGGCTCTCCCATTTACTAGCTGAGCGACCCTGGGAAGCCCACTCCACTTTTCTATGTGTTGGTGTCACATAGAATATGTAACAAGGGGAACAAAACTATAACCTGACTCACAGGTTCACAGAGGTCAAGTGGAGGGCTTGTTAAAACCCAGATTGCTGGGCCCCACCTCAGAATCTCTGATCCAGTAGGTCTGAGATCAGTGCCTGAGAATGTGCAATTCTAACAAATTCCCTGGTGCTGCTGCTGTTGCTGGTCCAGGAATCAGCCCTTGAGGACCGCTGACCTAGCCTAGAGGATTGCTGTCAGCCTCAAAAGAGGATTAACAGAAAGCCACATGATGTAAGTAATGAAATAGCCCTATTCATGCTAACTACATATTACTGTTATACTTGTTGCTGTTATGGTTATTAGTGTGGACAGCATGATACATGAGAAGTTTGCTCTTCCTAATTAATGGGGTAAGGGGTTTTCTCACTCCTGAGGGTTCCCTGACTACCACAGTGCACAGGTTCCCATCTTCTGGACCCAGGGCATCATGGGCCTGGACCCCTTTTTGTGTTAATCATGAGCTACCTGTTCACAGTGAAGTTGTTATTTAACTTCCTCCACATGCATGTGCTGTCTCTCCAGCAGGACAGGTGCCATGTGATAGATCTGCCTCCTATAACTCTTAGTATAATGTCCTGCACATGAGGGGCTCAAAAAAATCCCAGTCTTTGGAGTTGGAAGGAATCTAGAGGCCATCTGCTCTAAACTCTTCCAATGCAGGGCTTCATTTTGGAGCTTATACGTGGGTCCCAAACAACCCCTAGAAATTCAGATTCAGGAGATCTTGGTGAGGTTCAGGAGTCTGCATTTTAACCAAGCATCTCCAAGGCTCTGATGCAGGTGTTATCTGGCCACCCCTACAGAAATACCATCTTGCTCAGTGCTTTTCAAACTGTCCCTTGTGATTCACTAGTCAGGTGTGAAAATTCAGTTAGGACAAGCATATTTAAAAGAATGGATAGACGAGAAGAGAGGAGGACGGGAGGGGAGAGGAAGGCAATGCAGAGGAAGTGTTAGTGCAGGATGTGTAGCCAACATAAGTGTTGTCCCGTATAATTTTGTTCCCCCCCCGTGTGTGTGTGTGTGTGTGTGTGTGTGTGTGTGTGTGTGTGTGTTCGTGCACGTGCGCTGGGTCCCATCATATGGTGCATTTTATGGGCCACAGTAAAACAGTTTGAAAGCTGCCTAGAGCATCCCTTCCTGTTGGCAGGAATAGCACCTGGCAGACAGGCATTTCAGTGTCAGCTGGCTCTCACATGATATGGAATCCTGCCTCCCTATGGTATCCTCTTTTCTAGCTGTGCCTCCCATCAGAGCAGTGAATGGCTCTCTCCCTCTTTCCACAGCTTTTCAGAAATTTGAGGAAGGGCAGCATCCTGGGTAGGAGTGGGGGTCTTGGCTGCCTAATCAAGCATCAGAAAGGATAAGATGGGGCTGCCACCAAGGCTCGGTGTCAGGGAGCTCTGAGTTGGTAGCAGGAGCTGTCAAGGGGTGAGGGGAGGGAGTGAAATCCAACATTTAGAAAGCCCCAGCTTAGACATGCAGGAAGGGGACAAGAGTGAGATGGGAGGGATGGGGGAGTCCATCCTGAGTTGACCAGTCGCTGTGTCTTGCATGTTTAGGTGTCCACGTGTGCAGTCCTTCCACCCTGTTAGCTGAATGGCCCACGCTGCACATGAGCTCTTTTCTTCTTCAGACCAAGCACACTGAGTTTTAACGACATGATTCTCAATCCCCTCACTGCTCTTGCTGGCTCAATTGATAATCTCTGGTAGATTTTGTTAAAGGTCCCAGCACAGATGTCTTATCTGTTGAATGAAAGACCATTCCAAGGAAAGCAGACTTACTTGACCCTCTTCCTGCCTGATTCCTTTAGAGTGTGTTGGTTGTTGCACACTTCATTGCAGCATAGATTTTTTTTTTTAGCGTTTTTTTATGTACAAGATACTAGGAAAATAGAAATGCAAAGACAGGAACCTTCCCACATAGGAAACCAGTTATCTGGCAGAGCAGAATGAGATGCTCAAGGCTAGAAGGCTGCACCAGGTACCTGGGAGGCAGAGGTGGCTAGCACCTGACCCTGAGGAAGTATTCTGTAATTATGGTGCTGACTGAACAAACTCAATTCCTGCTTCACTGGAAAGAATCTGGCCTACCAGCACAGAATGCTCCTGCCAAAGCACTCCTTGGATAAAGAGATAGGAAGCAGAGCAGGTGGGTGGCTGGATGAGAGGCACTGGTTGGAATACCAGGAGGCATCTAATGCAGGGATGTCCAGGAAGCACCTCTCCGGAAACATGATGGTAAAGAGACTTGATGTCTGTGAACACTAAGAATAATCTGTGTAGTGGGAGAAGGGCCTGGAATCGAAGACATGATGGCCACAGAGCTGTGTGCTGTGTGGGGTTAAGAAAAATACTAGGAACATGGAAATATTGTAAAATTGGGGCAGAGAAAGAAGATAAGGAGAGTGTTTAGCTACAATTTGCCAAGTCCAAGGCCAGTCCTTGGACTGCAAAAGGAATGGATTGAAAATTAATAGCAAGGCAACAATGAATGTAATTTCTATTTTATTCTTCATAATTACATTTAAGTGACATAAAATTTTAAAAGACTTTCAAAGGTTCATTAATCTATAACTAATTCTTGGTATACTTCTGAGAAGAAAAGAGTCCGTCCCTAGAGTGTTGTCAATAGATACCTGGCTTAGGTGCATGCTGAAAATCGCATGCCTAGGATTTGCAAACCTGTCAGTGGCTCCCTTGAAAGCAACCTGACTGGGTCCCACCCCCAGGGACTTTGATCTCATTGGCCTGGGAAGGGGACACAAGTATGAGCATTCAAAGCACTCTCTAAGTGATTGTAGTGTGCACAGGAATGAGGACCACTGCCAGAAAGAATGGTGTTAGCTGGGTCATTTTTGCCTGGAGGTGAGTCCCAGGAGCATGCTACACATGATGGCTGGACAAGAGAATAGAGATGGGGATTAAACACCGTGAGTCCCAGCATGTCACTCATATTTCAGGGATCCACACTTAGATAATCTGTGGCAGGTAGGTTGGCAGGAGATAGTGTATCACATGCTCAGGTGTACAAGGACACTAAGGAAGAACAAATTATTAGTTGTAATTTGTGGAAATACTGGGTCCCAGGAAGATATCCTCTAAAGTCTGAAGGTGAACCCAAACACTTTGCCAGTAAAATATCAACAACTGAAGTGTTACATCCTGCAATTCATATTTATAAAGATGTTCTGTGTAGTAAAATTTAAGCTACAATAGAAAAAATTCTCTAAAATTGAATATAAACATAAACAAGTGAACCTAGCTGTATGTAACATTAATATTTGCATAAAACATTAATCCAAGTGAACCTTGAACTCAGTACTCTGGCTTACACTAGGATAGATTATAAGAATAAAAAGAAAGCCTAAACTTGGTACATTTGCTGTGGGTAGTGTTGAATATAGTGATTATGAAACTAGTTTGTTTTACAGGGTCAAGCAAATGAATATACATGCTTGCATGTTGTTGGGGGCCAGGGTTCTCACTGTAGATGAGGACAGACGCACATACAGAATGGAGGAGAGGGAGGAAAACCCCTGTGCTGTTGGGTTAAAAGTATTGGCATCAGTATGGTCATATATATTTATATATATTTCCTAGTTCTGGCCTTCAAAGAGCCTAAGAGCAGTGATGCTCCAGTAGCAATGAACACTCTTAGCAACAGATCTGGTCTCTAAATACCACTTCCCATTATAAGTAACCAGGGCTCCTTGGAGTAAAGGACAAATCCAGGTCTGTGGCAAGGAAAGGACAAAGTAACTCTGAAACGTCTTGTTGAGCCAGAGAGTACAAGAGTGTCCCAAAGCTGATGGATCTGTGTTGAAAGGTTGCAGAAACCAGCTTCAAGGATGGCCAAATTTGGGACAGTTTGAGCATCCAAAAATCAAGGTGGCTGGAATGGACTTTCACACATGAATTTTTTTAAAAAAGAATCTTTGAATCTATATAATAGAAAAGAATTAAGTTTTTTACTGAAGAGCACCAAGTAATAAACATAGAATATATAATTGAGTCAGAAGAGGTCACCAGGCAAGAATCATCAGTGATCTTAAAACCGCTGGGTGAAAGATTGTTGGGGGGAAAAGGTAACTACACAAGATAAACCTGGTGTACCACTTTCACCAAATGACCAAACCTAACATCAGCAATAATGGGCCACACCATCGCATGCCTCCTGCTGTGATAAGCTCAAAACATGTTCCTATAATGTTCCTGCTTGTATTAGTCTATTTTCACATTGTTAATAAAGATACACATAAGACTGAGTAATTTATAAGTGAGAGGTTTAACTGACTCACAGTTCAGCATGGCTGGGGAGGCCTCAGGAAAATTATAATAATGGTGGAAGGGGAACATGTTCTTCTTTTTATGGCAGCAGGACAGAGAAAAGTGCCAAGTGAAGGGGGAAGCCCCTTATAAAACCATCAAATCTCATGAGAACTCACTTAGTATCATGAGAACAGTATGGGGGAAACCACTCCCATGATTCAATTACCTCCCACCGGGTCCCTCCTATGACATGTAGGGATTATGGGATTGCAATTCAAGATGAGATTTGGGTGGGGACACAAAGCCAAACCACATCACTGCCAAAAATGTTTATCCTGAATTAAATCAGGAGGCAACAACTCTCAAATCCAAATTAAGGATGTTCTGCTAAACAACTATCCTGGCTCTTCAAAAATGATTATTCCATGAAAGAAAAAAAAAATATTGGAAATTGTTTTAGATTAAAACAGATTAAAGAGACATGCAATACATGATCCTGAATTTGATCCTGGACCAGAAAAATCAAAGAACAAAAGCCAGGACATTAGTGAACCAATTGGGGAAATCTGAATACAACCCATATATGTGAGAAATAGTTTTAATCAATGTTAAAATTTCCCAGAGATGATAATTATGTTGTGATTATGAAGGAAATACTATATGAGTAGATGCATGTGTGTATCTATATCTATATACATACATACATATTGGACATATTTTCTTTCCTTCTTATGTTTTACTATTAAAATTTTTTCTTTGAAAATTTCAATCAGTCAGAAGGATGATTGAATTCTTCATGGAAACTTGTTAGTATTTTGCCACAATTTCATGCTCTCTCTCTCTCTCTCCTACCCTCCTCCCTCTCTCAGTGTTCATTCTTCCGAATGGTTGAAAGTTTTCAAAAGATTTTATAAAATAGTAAAACAAAAGAAAGAAATATGTTAGATAGCTTTTATTTAAAAAAAACACTTAGGAGGCAATTGGGAAGATTTTCTGCAGGAAAATAAAGGAGATATTTTGAATGTCACTTGGTTTCCTGCCTTAGATGAAAAGACCAATTATTTCAAGGTCAAAAACACAGAATAAGAACTTCGTTTAAGGAAAAAGATGATTAGTTGAGTTTTGGCTTGTTGATTTTGAAGTGTCCATGGCCCAACCAAATGAAATATCTTAGACTAAGAGTCAGCTACTGAGTAGATAAATCAAGGCCAGAGCCATACAGTGGACAATTATCAATACACACAGGAAAAGAGAAGAGAAGAAGCAAGGAGAACACCAAGAGCTTAAAGCCAGAGAGGAGTGATGGGCTGTGGGGATTCAAGGGAACTCAGGGAAGGCAGGAGTTCCTAACCCAGGCATCCAGCAGTCTGGAAGTCTCCCAGTGTTCACCAATATCTAATTTTCTTCCTTCCTGAGCAGAAGCTGGAGCACATTTATCAGTGTCCCCTGCAGCTAGGTGGGATCCTGTGGCAGAGCTCTGGCCAGTGGAAGAAGCGGGGAAAGTGATGCACCTTTCATGCTGTTTGTCTTCCCATATGTGCAGCTGGAAGCCAAACAGTCCAGACAGCTGAACTATGCAAGGGTGGAAGTCGATCCCTGAATCACACTTGCAGGAGAGCGGCCTAGGAGCTAGGAGAAGATCCACGTTGGGCTTTGCCAAATCAGGAGAGCAACCACAGGTGTGCTAATCCAGTAAGAGTTGGAGGTTGTTTATTGCAGCTGGTTGTGTTACTTATAAAGGACATAGGACCTTTTTATCTGGGGAGAAAGACACTTCTTTTTGTTAGATTTTCAAAGGGGTCTGGGATCCCAAAAGGATAATAGGACCAGGCAGAGATGGAGGAACACACAGAGAAATTTTAAAAGGAGCAAAGAGGCATAAGAAAACACTGGAAAGAGTAGTGTGACACAGGCCATAAGAATAAAAAGTTTCAAGGACCAAATGGTCTTCAGTGTGGAAGGCAGCAGAGACACCTAGAGACAGAAAATGATGGTTTAGATTTGAGAACTAGTAGGCAATCGGTGGCCTTGGCAGAAACAGTGAGTTGAGGCATAAATGGAATGTGAGGAAGTGAGAGTGCAGGCCACTGTAATAAAAACTTGGCTCAGAAGGGGAGGAGGGAGAGAAGCAGTAGCTACAGGGAGAAGCCGAATTAAGGAAGGGGCACTTCTAAGGAGTGGCAGATTTGAGTCGATGAACGGATCAGAATGGAGCAGTGCAGAAGTGGAAGTTAAAGAATGGAACATGGACAGGATAATTGAGGGGCATGAGTGGGACCACAGGTGCAGGTGCAAAGACTGGCCCTGGAGAGGCAGGATGCCCTTCACCGTGAGACTGCATGTGGTGGGAATAAGGAGGGGAGGGGACTGGGGCCATTCATACCTCATGGCCTCAATTTCTTTTTAAAAATAAGTAGGAGGCAGTCATCCTCTGAGAGGAAGGAGGTGGGCTTTTGTAGGTCAGAGGAAACTAGTAAAAGCTGAGGCTAAGCTTTGCCTCTATCTTGATGTTCAACATTTGGTTAAATGTGGCCTTGTTACCCGGGTTCCATAGCTATAAATCAGGAAAACGACAGCACCTCACTTGGAAGTGCCTCTCTGTGACACAAGAAATCATGACTGGAAAGGAACCCATCTGTGTAAGTGCCACATTGTGGCTTGACACATATGTAGCCATTTCTTTATCTTCTGCCCTTGGTACCACATGCACGCTTTGAGTTCCCACACAAAAATGTTCCTGTCCTCCAAAGTGCACTTCCCCTTTTAAACACAGCAACCAGATGAAAGCCTGATTTGTAGATGTAATTAAATTTTAATTTAATAAATTTAGCCTGGTCATGCCTGTAATCCCAGCTCTTTGAGAGGCTGAGGCGGGCAGACCACCTGAGGTCAGGAGTTCAAGACCAGCCTGGCCAACATGGTGAAACCCTGCCTCTACAAAAATATGAAAATTAGCCGGGCATGATGGTGGGTTCTTGTAATCTGAGCTGCCTGGGAGGCTAAGGCACGAGAATCCCTTGAACCTGGGAGGCAGAGGTTGCAGTGAGCTGAGATCACACCACTGCACTCCAGCCTGGGTAACAGAGCAATACTCTGTTTAAAAAATAATAATAAATAAATTTAGTAAATTTAAATATATTCAAAACAGAATGTTATACATTTTACTATTATTTTCTTTCAGATCATAGGAATATTTGCTTTCCTGTCTTGATTTCAAAGAATCATAATTTGGCCAAGTTTCCATAGGCAGTTATTGTTAAACACATGATAATTGAGTAATTATATACAATTAAAAATCTTTCACATCTTTACTTTGTTTCCTGCCCACATGTGTTCTCAAGACCTAGCAGCTAATTATTATTGACTTAAGCAAGGACTCCATCATCAGATAAGGATGAATAATGAGATCTTCTTATCTATTGGTGAATGAAACTGCCTGGGGGCAGAATTGACTTTACAGAACATATAGAAACTTGTTCCTCAACAGTGACACCTAAACAGCTGTACATCTTTTCATCTATTTACTAGAGATATTAAACCTCAAGCCACAACTCAGCACCCACTAAGTTGAAACAGTCTTCATTAAAACCCACAGGGACTTCAGCTATGAAGAATAAATGGGTAAATGTGAGGGGAGAAGTGAGGGGAAGAGTGGAGAATAGAAATCTTAAAAAACAATTTTTCTAACCTAACCATGAAGGAAAAACTTCAGAAATCTGTGATTAACCAAAGATATTGAGAACTATACTTTGCCAGCATTTAAGAAGCTGGAGGCAGTGCAGAAAAGTTTCAGGGCAATTGGAAAGATTTGGTGAAGCATTTAGTAAATGACTCATAAATGTAAATTTTAAATTGACCTGGTATCAAAAAAAACTATATATGAGGAGCCCTTGAATCCATATCCCATGAGTGTCCAGGACGGGTATCTGGGAATTGTCAGGTTTGAAAATGCCTTTGCAAAAATATGACTGAGACAGTGAAAGAGATCTAACCTAACTGGTTCCATTTTGCTTCTAACCTTTAAGCTGTCCTTGTTCCTTTCTGGGCATAGGTAGAACTAACTTTAGGAGAAACTTAATTTATAGCTTAAAACAAAGATGATAACAGCCCTTTCCCAAAACAAGCCTCCTTGTTGCCTGGGGACTAGACTGCCTTTGTAGGACTAACAAATTAGCCACAAGATTAGAAATTATGGTTTAGGAGTCATGCAGCTGGAGGCCACAAGATTCTGACCCTTCCTAAACTGCTCCTAAAATCAGTGCTTGAGATATTTGGCAGACCCTGCACTTGATGAATCAGCTGGACCACCCAGATTGATGATATTAATTGGCTCATCTGATCTTGTGGACCCCACCAAGGAACTGACTCAGCACAAGAGGGGAGCTTCAACTTCTCATGATTTCATTTCTGACCCAACCAATCAGCACTCAACTCACTGTCCTTCCCTCACCCCAAATTATCCTTAAAAACTCTGATCCTTGAATGCTCGAGGAGACTGAGGTAAGTGATAATAAAACTCCAGTCTCCAGCACAGCCTGCTCTGTGTGAATTATTCTTTCTCTATTGCAGTTCCCTGTCTTGATAAAGTGGCTCTGTCTAGGCAGGGGACAAGGTGAACCCATTGAGTGGTTACAGGTTCAATTCTCTTGGTGATAGAAGTGAGAATTTAATAATAACTTTCTATCTCTGTATCTCTTTCCCCACCCCCTTCCTTCTGCCGTGTGTTTGGTGGCTATAATTTTCATTATATTAGTATTTCATCATAGAACACTAAAAGTGTTGTGCAATTCAAGATTTCCAACACTGGTCACTCTACATTCCTCACACTGAAATCCACAGGAGAGCACAGATTTCAAACATGATGTCCAAGTGCTTCCATGGGTACAGCTGCACTTCTCAGACCACATCTGACCTGGCACAGTTCAGAAAATATGATCATCCTATAGAGGAGCCCCACATATGCATATTTAACTTACCTGTGAACTTCAACCTTCACTGACATTAGGACTCCTCTATTTCCTTTAATACTCAAAATCTATTATGGAGGCTTAATATTAGATTAGTCTAAACTCTGCAAGCAGACTTTAGAATTCTCCACCCATCCCCCATTCTTAGTTAGGAATTTGATGGGTATATTACAGGAGAATGCTTTCAATATCCAGACCTGCATAGAAACTGAACCTTTGTTGCTTATTTTATTCAAGTTGTTCTCAAGATTTAGTGTTCTTATGTTCTGTACTTTATGAACAACTTAAGGAATTTTTCAAGGTTATTTTTTAGATTTTTTGTTTTCAAAATTAGATAACACATTCAAATGGTTTAAAAATGGAACGGAATCAGAATATAATCAGTGGAGTCTTGCCCACACCCATTTCCCTCTGTCTAGTTTCCACTTATTCTCTCCAAAGGTGACCACCATTATCAGCTTCTTGTGTGTTCTCCCAGAGTTTCTCTATGCAAATGCAAGTAAATATGGATCCATATTATTACTCTCTTCACTTTGTACATTTTTTTTTTCATTTTGCCTTTCACTTATCAGTATTACTTGGTGGTCTTTCTATATCTGTGTATAGAGAATCCTCATTTTTTTTTTTTTTGAGACAGGGTTTCACTCTGTCACCCAGGCTGGAGCGTAGTGGTGCAATCTTGTCTCACTGCAACCTCTGCCTTCTGGGTTCAAGCAATTCTCATGCCTCAGCCTCCCAAGTAGCTGGGATTACAGGCATGCACCATCATGCCTAGCTAGTTTTTGTATTTTTAGTAGAGACAGTTTCATCATGTTGGACAGTCTGGTCTCAAACTACTAACCTCAAGTGGTCTGCCTGCCTCGACCTCCCAAAATGCTGGAATTACAGGTATGAGCCACCATGCCCAACTCTCATTCTTTATATGTATTTTATAATATATAAAGCTATATTCTATGTAGCTGTATTTATGTCATATATACAGCTACACAGAATTCCATTTTAAGGATGGATGGATGCCTGAGTTGTTTCCAGTATTTTATTATTGCAAACAATGCTGCAAAGAAATAACTTTGGAAACACATTATTTCACAGACAAGCTAAGCTACAGGATAAATTCCCAGAGCGGGGTTGCTTGTTAAAAGCTACATACATTTGGAATTTTGATAGATACTGCTAAATTTCCATTCATACAGGTTGTTCCAATTTATACTCCTGTCAGCGAGACAAAAGATGGCCTGTTTTCTTACAGCTTGGCAACTGAATATGTTGTCAAACTTTTGTATTTTTGCCAACCTGATAGATTGAAAATGGCATTTCATTATAGGTTTTAGATTAAATTTCTTCAATTATTAGTAAGACCAAGCATCTCTTCGGTATTAGTCTGTTCTCACATTGTTAATAAAGACATAACAAAGACTGGGTAATTTATAAAGGAAAAAGGTGTAATTGACTCATGGTTCAGCATGGCTGGGGAGGCATGAGGAAACTTACAATCATAGCAGAAGGGGAAGCAAACACTTCCTTCTTCACATGGCAGAAGGAAGGAGAAGTGTAGAGGAAAGCGGGGGAAGAGCCCATTATAAAACCATCAGATTTCATGAGAACTCACTATCATGAGAGCAGCATGGAGGTGACTGCCCCCATAATTCAATTACCTCCCTCTGGGTCCCTTCCACAACACATGGGGATTATGGGAACTACAATTCATGATGAGATTTGAGTGGGGACACAGCCACACCATATCATCTTCCTATATATAAGGGCCATTTTATATTTTTTCCCATGAGCTGTTTGTTTGCATTCTTTAATTATTTTTCTATTGGTTTTTTCATCTTGATTTCTAGTAAATCTTTATATACTCAGGAATTAGCCTGATGGTTGTATTGTGCCTTGCAAATATTTTTCTCAGTTGATGCTTGTGTTTTGACTGCTTATTATATTTTTTCTTTATGTGGAAGTATGCTATTTTGTGTAATTTAATTTATTAACTTTTTCCGTTAAGGAATTTTGAGTTTGACTCATAGCAATACTATTGAGTTCTCCCGTGGTTTTTTCCTATGCTTTTTGGATTTTACTTTTGACCTTTTCATTTTTAATCCTCTTTGTCTGGTTTATCTTAGTGCAGTGGGGTATAGTATATTAAGGTCGAGTTTGATCATTCTTAGCTTAGTTAAAAGCTACATACATTTGGAATTTTGATAGATACTGCTAAATTTTCTTTATACAGGTTGTTCCAATTTATACTCCTATCAGTGAGACAAGAGATGTTTGCTTAGAACCCCATATGAGATTCAATTCGACTGTATTTATTTGTGGACAAATCTTTAGTTTCTTTCCTTAGGTGACAGAAGGCTGTCCAGCCTGCCAGTGTAATGCAAGTAATTCCTATCACCGGTCTTCCTCTAGGTAATAATGCTATTTCTCTCTTTGGTGGCTCCATAAGGAATGCACAGAAAGAATCACTGCACCTGGGAAGCTGGCAAAAAGTGCAGAAAATCCCAGAAAAAGAGCACATGCTCCACATTTGTTGGAGAGTGAGCAGTTTTTTCCATGTTGAGCGAGAAGACTTGAGGGCTGTAAAGCACCAGGCAAGTTGGAACCTGGGACAGAAACTAAGGCAAATATATTTCAAACTTGCAAATGTTAAAATTCACCTAAGAGGCCAGGATTTAAACTTCATAAGATTCAAATGTCAAGTCTGGAATTTAGGACTTTCCTGTTGGGAAAACCAGAAGCATTTCAGGTGTATTTAGGGGCAGTGAGCACTAAATTGGGAATCTGTTGTGGGCTAAGAGGACACATTTCTAGCTAGAAGTAATGGTGGTAAGAGAAAGGCAGACTGACGCTTACAAGAGAAGATACACCATCTCCACAGCAGCTGGGAAATACAACAAGATAAAGAGTTTCACAAGTACCATGGTACCACATGCTCTGGAAGTTTCTGGAAAGATCCATTGCCAAATGACCGAAAGACTGAGCAGATGTTGACATTACCTGAATGTTCACAAATATAGGCTCCACATCGTGGCACACAATCTTCACCATTTTTGTGGCCTGCTTGGCATGAGCATGTTTATCAGCAGCCACAGCACAGACAACCTGACCCACACAAATCACCTGCAGAAAACACAGACCAAGTAACATGCCAGAAGGGAACAAAAATATGCACCGGTGAAGCCCTTGTCAACCCAATGGGGACACGCTCTGGGATGATGTGTATGCAATTGACCTATAGCATAGCGTGTGGCTGGGTTTGAATATGGCTCTGCCGCTGTGGGCTATGTGGCCTCAGGAAATTGATTAAAACTATCTAAGCCTCAATGTCTTCATCATAAAATTTAGATAACTGTGCCAGCTTAATAGGGTTCTTAGCTCTCTTAAGTTTGTTCTGAAATAAGGTTTAGTGCAAGTAAATAATCTAAGGTTGTTAGAAGGACTGCATATGGTCATGTGTATAAAGGTGCCTGGAAAATAGTACCAGAGAATAGCAGCAACCATTATTATTAATATGATATGAGAATTTTAGGTGCTATTATCATAATACCTCACCATTTGCATATAGTCTTTTTCTTTCCTTTTTTTAACTTTAATTTTAGGTTTGAGAGTACATGTGAAAGTTTGTTACATAGGTAAACATGTATCACGGAGGTCTGTCATACAGACTATTTCATCACCCAGGTATTAAACCTAGTACCCAATAGTTATCTTTTCTGCTTCTCTCCCTCCTTCCACCTACCACCCTCAAGTAGACCCCAGGTCTGTTCTTTCCTTCTTTGCCTTCATAAGTTCTTATTATTTAACTTCCATTTGTGAGAACATGTGGTATTTGGTTTTCTGTTCCTGTGTGTGTTTGCTAAGGATAATGGCCTCCAGCTTCATTTGTGTTCTCACGAAAGACAAGATCTCATTCTTTTTAAGATTGCTTAGTATTCCCTGGTGCATCTGTACTACATTTTATTTATCTAATCTGTCATTGATGGGCATTTAGGTTGATTCCATGTCTTTGCTATTGTGGAAAGTGCTGCAGTGAACGTTTGCATGCGCGTGTCTTTATGGTGGAATGATTTATATCCCTTTGGATATATACCCAGCAATGGGATTGCTGGATCGAATGGTAGTTCTGCTTTTAGCTCTTTGAGGAATCATCATACTGCTTTCCACAATGGTTGAACTAATTTACACTCCCACCAATAGTGCATATGTATTCCCTTTCCTCTGCAGCCTTGCCAGCATCTGTTATTTTTTGACTTTTTAATAGTAGCCATTCGGACTGGTATGAGATGATATCTCATTGTGGTTTTGATTTGCATTTCTCTAATGATCAGTGATATTGAGCTTCTTTCATAAGCTTGTTGGCCACATGTGTGTCTTCTTTTAAAAAGTATTCATGTCCTTTGCCCATTTTTTTAAATCGGGTTATTTTTCTCTTGTAAATTTGTTTAAGTTCTTTACAGATGTTGGATATTAGACCTTCATCAGATGCATAGTTTGCAAATATCTTCTCCCATTTTGTAAGTTGTCTGTTTGTTGATAGTTTCTTTTGCTGTGCAGAAGCTCTTAAGTTTAATTATATCCCACTTGTCAATTTTTGCTTTTGTTGTGATTCCTCTCAGTGTCTTTGCCATGAAATCTTTGCCTGTTCCTATATTCAGGATGGTATTGCCTAGGTTGTCTTCCAGGGTTTTTATGGTTTTAGGTTTTACATTTAAGTCTTTAATCCATCTTGAGTTGATTTTTGTACATGGTGTGAGGAAGAAGTCCAGTTTTAATCTTCTGCATATGGCTAGCTAGTTCTCCCAGCACCATTTATTGAACAGGGTGTCTTGTCCCCATTGCCTGTTTTTGTCAGTTTTTGTTGAAGGTCAGATGTTCATAGGTAGGTGGCCTATTTCTGGGCTCTCTATTCTGTTCCATTAGCCTATGTGCCTGTTTTTGTACCAGTACCATGCTTGTGGGTTACTGTGGCCCTGTAATACAGTCTTTTGACTTAGGATTGCCTTGGCTATCAGGCTCTTTTTTGGTTCTGTATTAATTAAAAAAATTTTTTTTTTCTAGTTCTGTGAAGAATGTCATTGGTAGTTCGATAGGAACAGCATTGAATCTGTAAATTGCTTTGGGCAATATAACCATTTTAATGATATTGATTCTTCCTATCCATGAGCATGAGATGTTTTCCTATTTGTTTGTGTCTTCTCGAATTTCTTTTTGTAATTCTCGTTGTAAAGATCTTTCACCTCCCTGGTTAGCTGTATTCCTAGGCATTTTATTCTTTTTGTGGTAGTTGTAAATCGGATTGCCTTTCTGGCTCTGGCTCTTGGTTTTGCTGTTGTTGGTTTATAGGAATACTGGTGATTTTTGCATATTAATTTTGTATCTTGAAACCTGCTGCAGTTGTTTATCAGCTGAAGGAGATTTTGGACCATGACTGTGGGGTTTTCTGGATATACAATTATGTAATCTGCAAACAGAGTTGGTCTGACTTCTCTTCCTATTTGGATACCCTTTATTTCTTTCTCTTGCCTGATTGCTCTGACTAGGACTCCAATAGCATGTTGAATAGAAGTGGTGAGAGAGCACATCCTTGTCTTGTGCCAGTTTTTCAAGTGGGGGAATGCTTCCAGCTTTGTCCTATTTAGTATAATGTTGGCTGTAGGTTTGTCATAGATGGCTCCTATTATTTTGAAGTATGTTCCTTCAATACCTAGTTTACTGAGAGTTTTTAACATGAAGTAATGTTGAATTTTATCAAAAGACTTTTCTGAGTCTGCTGAGATAATCATGTGGTTTTTGTCTTTAGTTTTATTTCTGTGATGACTTACATTTATTGATTTGCATATGTTGAACCTACTTGCATCCTGGGGATAAAGCCTACTTGATCATGGTGGATTAGCTTTTTGGTGTGCTGCTGGACTCTGTAAGTATTTGTTTGTTTGCAAGGATTTTGCATCAGTGTTCATCAAGGATATTGGCCTTTCTTTTGTTTGTTATGTCTCCATCAGGTTTTCGTATTAAGATAATGCTGGCCTCACAGAATGAGTTGGTGGGGAGGCCTTCCCTTTCAATTTTTTGGAATAATTTCTATAGGAATGATACCAGCTCTTCTTTGTACATCTGGTAGCATTCAGCTGTGAGTCCATCAGGTCCTGTGCTTTGTTTTGGTTGATAGGCCATTTATTATTGATTCAGTCTTGGAGTTCATTATTGGTCTGTTCAGCGAATCAATTTCTTCCTGATTCAGTCTTGGGAGGGTGTATGTGTTCTGGAACTTACCCAGCTTTCTAGGTTTTCCAGTTCATGTGCATAGAGGTGTTCACAGTAGTTTCTGATTGTTGTTTTTATTTCTGTGAGGTCAGTGGTAATATTCCCTCCATCTTTTCTAATTGTGTTTATTTGGATCTTTTCTCTTTTTTTCTTTATTAGTCTAAGTAGTGTCCTATCTTATTAATTTCTTCAAAAAGCCAACTCCTGGATTTGTTGATCTTTTGAATTTTTTTTGTGTCTTGATTTCCTTTAGTTCAGCTCTGATTTTGGTGATTTCTTGTCGTCTACTAGTTTTGGGCTTTTTCTGATTTATTCTTGCTTCTCTAATTATTTCAGTTGTGATGTTAGGTTGTTAATTTGATATCTTTCTAACTTTTTTGATGTGGACATTTAGTGCTATGAATCTCCCTCTTAACACTGCCTTAGCTGTTCCAGAGATTTCTGATATGCTGGATGTTTGTTCTCATTATTTTCAAAGAACTTTTTGATTTCTGCTTTAATTTCACTATTTACCTGAAAGTCATTCAGGAACATATTGTTGACTTTCCATGTAATTGCATGGTTTTGAGTGATTTTCATAGTCTTGACTTCTACTTTTATTGTGCTGTGGTCCAAGAGTGTTTTTGGTTAATTTTAGCTTTTTTTTTTTTTTTTTTTTTTGAGACGGAGTTTTCACTCTTGTTACTCAGGCTGGAGTGCAATGGCGCGATCTCGGCTCACCACAACCTCCGCCTCTTGGGTTCAGGCAATTCTCCTGCCTCAGCCTCCTGAGTAGCTGGGATTACAGGCACGTGCCACCATGCCTCGCTAATTTTTTGTATTTTTAGTAGAGACGGGGTTTCACCATGTTGACCAGGATGGTCTCGATCTCTTGACCTCGTGATCCACCCGCCTCAGCCTCCCAAAGTGCTGGGATTACAGGCGTGAGCCTCTGTGCCCGGCCCCGTTCCATGGTGATCTCATTCTCTAAGAGAATGTTCCTTTCTTGAACTTATTTACTATTGATTAGGGCCTAGACTCTGTGAAGCTACATAAGAACATGTATACATATTTTTTCCAGTAAAGAATCAAATTATTTCTGTCCTGTAGCAAAGGCAACCTCATTGGTTACAGTTTTATTACTAGTCAGACATTAACCAGTTTTTTTTTTTTTTAACCCAAACTATCATCCTTCATTGTGCTTGGTGTGCCTATATGCTCAGTATTTCAAATTCATTTTCATTCAGTTTTATCATTTTGCTGGTTCCCTCATTGTCGAGTTAAATAAACCTTTGACGTTTGCTTACTTAAGATTTGTATGAGAATCAAGTTTTTAATACAGTATTTAAAAACTACTTCAGCAGTGGCCATATATAGGTGGTTAGGTTTACAGGAGATTTTGATTTTCTTTTTATACACTTCTGTATTTGTCGAATGTTCATTGAAAGACATGTTTTATTTTTATTAAAAAAATGCAAAAAATGTCTGTGTGTATATACACATGCATTCTGTATTGATTTCTCAGGCTGTACTTTCCCTAACTCTATACCCAGTGAAGGGCCTACCTCCCAAGGATGCACAAAGACACCTTTGCCGTTGACCGGGCAGACGCTGAATCCCGAGGACGTGGAGAGAAAGGTGCTGCTATGCTCCCTGAACACTGATCTGGATAAGCCTTGCCAGGTCAGGGCAGAGGGGTCCATTTCCCCAGTCAGCTGAGCCGGCCTAAAGCTGAGGACCTCTTAGTGGGAGCTGAGGACATGTGCTTGAAGAGGCAACCCCTTGACTGATGGAAACTGGAGTCTGAGTTCTATGCGGGGGACTGGGAAGCACAGCAAGTTCTGAAATGGGGGACCCAGGGGAAGCCAGAGAGGACCAAAGGAGGAAGGGGTCTACAGTCTGGGAAAGAGCCTGACTCTTAAAAATGTCAGTGTGATGAACATCAAAAAAGGCTGGAGAGCTTTTCTAGAGTAAAAGAGTCAAGAGAGCTAAGGAGAGGACATCTTCACCACTCCCATGGGGGAGACCATAAACACAGTATTTGTGTAATTGGAGAAATTTGAATACAAACTGTATGTTAAACAACACAATTTTTTCAGACTCATTAATAAGTCTCATTATCCTGACGATGGTGAGGTTATATAGGAGAAAGCCCTTGTATTTCAGAGTTACGTGAGACAGTATTTAAGGATGAAGTGTCATGATGTCAATAATTAATGCTCAGATGATTCTGCTAAAACCATGTGGCGGGAGTAGCCGGTGCTAGCTAGAGCAAGGGTGAGCATATGTGGCATAATGTTAACCACTGGTGATCTGTGAATCTAGGTGAAGAGTATATAGGTATTACTTATTGTACTATCCTTGAGACTTTTCTGTAGGTTTGAAATTTATTAAAACAAAAAGTCGTTCTTGTTGTATTCCTGCAGGAGTTTGCATCAGCTTTCTGACAGGCCCCACATCAGCAAAACGTCCTTGTGATTATGAATCCTGGAATGAGAGACAGACTCTCTCAAAGAGCAACAGCTGGGGGAGGGGTCTGCTTCGGCCCCAGTGGCCCCTAGTAGGCAGGAAAGGCAGCTGGCTAGACCTCCTCTTTGTCATTCGCTCTGATTTTATCTGCTCTTCCCAGCCTCACCTCTTTCCGTGCTGCTAATATGACTAATTTTCTGGGCATTTGCTTGGAAATGGAAACGAGAGTTCCTGGTAGTTTCCTAGTTTCCTTGCTCTCCTTTGCCAAGTTTATTCAAGGGAGAGGACCCTCAGTTAATTAAAAAAACCCGAATTTTGAGCACCAGCTTTTTAATGCCAGCTTCCTGAGGAACGGGAACTGCCCAGCTCTGTAATAATCTGCCCAGCTCTGTAATAATCTATAATAATCAGCTCTGTAATAATCTGTAATAATCAGAGGTGCCATCACAGACTTGGCTCTGACAGGCGGAACAGCAAGAAGCCTCGCTCTCACGTGGAATGTGCCCCTTCTGGCCTGGAGAGAGGGCCCAGAGAAACCACCTAGCCACTGCCACCTGATTACTCATTGCACTCTACCTCAGAGTGCAGCAAAAGGGAGATGCATGATCAGTTTTTATCATCTCATTGGTGACACGGCATCTCACTGGAGACCACAGCAGAGAAAAGGCTACTTTTGTAAAACTAGAACATGAACTTCGCGGAGG
Source organism: Saimiri boliviensis (assembly GCF_048565385.1). Taxonomy (NCBI): domain Eukaryota; kingdom Metazoa; phylum Chordata; class Mammalia; order Primates; family Cebidae; genus Saimiri; species Saimiri boliviensis. The sequence goes on from NC_133453.1 coordinate 40,365,210, forward strand.
GCCCAGAGGAGGTCTCTGCTGCCCTCTGCTGCTGGGTTCTCAGTAACTCTAACCATTTTTAAGAATACAGTATTTGATTTCAGTGACTTTATTATATGAAAAGTATGCTTGGAGGAAAAAATGTTTCAAATTTAGTCAGTCCTGGGTACTGTCAACATTTTAAATTGTTGCCAATCTAATAGGGGAAAATGGTATCTCACTGCTGTTTTAATTTGCATTTTAGAAGTTCTAAGTGAGGCCCAAAATAGTTTAATGTTTTATTTTTCCAGTTTTCTGCCAGTGGGTATAGTTTGCTTTTTTTTTTTTTTTTTAATCTTTTTCTTCTTGATTTAGAGAAGTTTTTGCTGTAAATGTGTTTCTTTTTATACTAATATTTTTCTCTGTTATATAATCAAATTTATTAGTCTTTTCTTTATGACTTCTGGCTTTCATGTCCCTTAGACTATGGATTTTTAAAAAAATGTGTGCACATATTTGGCATAGTTTTTAATATTTAAAACTTTAATCAATCTGGAATTTATTTTTATTGTAAAGTGGGAAATAGAAGTACAGTTTTATGTTTCTTTGTTTTTAGAATGGCTTGCAAGTTGTACCAATATTCTTTCTTAAATACTCCAATTTATGGCATACTTAAAATGCATTTTTGCTTCTGATCATATCTCATTTTCTGGCCTGTTTCAGGACTTTACATTGTTCTGTTGGTCTGTTTGTCTCCTCCTGTATCAGTAGCTATAATGTGTAACTACTAGACATGTATCAATATTATAGAATATATTTCAATATTATGTAGGACTAGTTTCCCCTCATTACTATTCTTATTTTTCTTAAGTATTTATTTTTTATCTTTCTAGGTAAACTTTAAAGTCAAGTTTTCAAAAGACCCTGTTGATGTTTTGATAGGGAATGTGTTATATTTAATTTGTAAATTAATATTGTTAGTTTTATATTTTGTGTCCTTGTAGCTAAGGCTTATGTCTTTCCCTTTTTAAATTTATCACTTTTTTAAAGTAGATTTAAAAAGTTATCTTAATGTATTCCCTTCGCATATTTTTGTTGATTTTCCTAGAGATTTATTTTTTGGTTGCTATTATAAATGGGAACTCTTATTCCATTGTATTTCTAATTATTGCTTGAATACAGCATTTCCACAGCTGATTATTTCCTAAAGCTGTCATTATGATAGCAATTGGAAATTAAAAAGCAAAGCCATGGCAAAAGACAGTCACAGCTCCACTTGACTGTTCTGTTCTTTCGGAAAGCGTAGTGGCTTTGTATGATTACATCCTCTAAGGTAATGTCAAAGGAAAGTCTTTTAGGACACTTACGAGTTTCTTGGAGATGACAGGATATCTACCGGGGTTCTGAAGTAAAGATGCTGTCATTATTTTAATGGAAATAATCAATTATGAAGATACAGTTGATTGGTATAAAAGCATTTTTAAAATCTACGTTACTGCATAGTCTTCAGACTTTTATTTTCATTGCAGTGGGGAAATCTGTATGAATTAGAGGTGCTCCATGGTTTACATCCTACAAGGGGCTTCAAAAAAATGACATAGGCCAGGCGTGGTGGATCATGCCTATAATCCCAGCACTTGGGGAGGCCGAGACACGTGTATTACCTGAGGTGGGAGTTTGAGACCAGCCTAACCAACATGGAGAAACCCCATCTCTACTAAAAATACAAAATTAGCTGAGCATGGTGGCACATGCCTGTACTGTAATCCCAGCTACTCAGGAGTTCTGAGGTAGGAGAATCGCTTGAATCCAGGAGGTGGAGGTTGTGGTGAGCTGAGGTTGCACCATTGCACCCCAGCCTGGGCAACAAGAAGGAAACTTAAAAAAAAAAAAGAAAGAAAAGAAAAGAAAAAGGAAGGAAGGAAGGAAGGAAGGAATTAGAGGAAAATAAAAGAGAAAAATAACATGAAAATAAAACTGTGGTAGGGTCAAGCCATGGTGCTCTTTTGAGTGTCCCAGCCTGAGAGAGGCTAGAAGCACCTGCAACAAACTCTCCTCCCCAGGGCATCCCAAAGACAAACACATCTTTACCTTCCTCCTTAACTGCTGCAAAGCATCTGGGTAGAATCTGAAGTGGAAACTGATCATGAGAGTTCTTCAATGTTCCACCATCCCTCCAGGGGTGACTCCAGAAGGGTGGTTTCATCTAGAACAGCCTGCAAGCTTCACTTTGCATTCCTTAATCCCAACATCTAGATTTTAAAAAATCCAACCAACTTAGTACAGTAAGGGATAAACAGGTATATAATATTTATCAGAAAGTTAATTTTAAAAGTATAAACAAATGTTGACAAAATCTGTCTTCTCACATAAGAACTTTATAGCACATAATTGGGCCTGCGTGCACACTGTTTTATTTAAGATCTTGCTTTTAATAAATGCACTTACTCTAAAATGCTATGATTCTATAGAGAAGAGACACAGGCCTCACCCTTTGATAACTATGTCAATTGTCATAGTTCACTATTCAAGGGGTCATTATTTTATGCTGTTATTTCAATATAAATGATCAATTACGAAGATATAGTTAATTGGTATAAACCCATTTTAAAAATCTACATTGCTGCATAGTCTTCAGACTTTTATTTTCATTGCCATGGGGAAGTTTTTGTGAAATAGAGGTGCTCCAGGGTTTTCATCCTATAAGTGTCTTCAGAAAAATAACATGAAAACAGAACTGTGGTAGAAACAATACATGGTGCGCCTTTATTTGGTTTGAAGCGTAAGTTAATAAATCACCTTCTGATAAGCTGCTGACAGAATTATTTGCACCGACTGTAGTAGGGCCACTTCCTCCATACAGACACTGAAGTCCACAATGGTGCTTGTGCCATCTTTGAAAAGGACTCTCATTCCAGCATTCATAATCACAAGAGCATTTTGCTGATATGGGGCCTGTCGGAAAGCTGATGCAAACTCCTGTAAGAATACAAGAATGACTTTGTTTTAACAAATTTCAAACCTACAGAAAAGTCTCAAGGATAGTACAATAAGTATTAATAACTATATACTCTTCACCTAGATTCACCGATCACCAGTGGTTAACATTATGCCACATATGCTCACTCTTGCTCTAGCTAGCCCCCGGCTACCCCCACCACACGGTTTTAGTGGAATCATCTGAGAGTTAATTATTGACATCATGACACTTCATCCTTTAATACTGCCTCACATAACTCAGCAATACAAGGGCTTTCTCCTATATAACCTCACCAACATTGTCAGGATAATGAGACTTATTAATGCTTATGGAAACAATAGTGTTGTTCAACATTCAGTTCATATTTGAATTTCTCCAATTACACACATACTGCACTTACGGTCTCCCCCATGGGAGCGGTGAAGATGTCACCGTCTCAGCTCCCTTGACTCCTTTACTCTAGAAAAGCTCTCCAGCTCTTTTAAATTGTCCATGACACTGACGTTTTAGAAAGACAGACCAGTTGTTTTGCAGCCTGCCCCTCAATTTGGGTTTATCTGATTCTTTCTTCATAAATTGATTTAGGTTAAGCCTGGGGGGTGGCAAGAATGCCCCATGGATGATAAGAGACAGGACCTGCTGCTTTGTTTACTTCAAAACCCCCCACTCCTGGCTGTAGACACACTCCTGGAAAATCCCAAACGTAGCATAGGCACCATTCTCACATCATCTGTCTTCTCATTTGGCAAATGTTTCTGAAGTCCTAGCATTCCTAAAATTAACCAGCACAGACTCTGCATATTGGGTTCTGTTGATCAAGAGCAAGTTATCAATAGTAAATCTTTGTTTAATTTTATTCTTCTAATTTATTCAACCATGTCTCTAAATTACAGCTGGAGCAGGGAGACACCTAGCAATACTTCTCGTTAATAGTGGTGATTATTTATCTGTCCTTGGTGCTCATGTGCTACTCAGTAGAGTGTCAATCAATATCAAATAAGTGAATGATAATGGGGGGAGGTGTCAACAAAATGAATGTGCTGCTCTTCTGTGTTCTGGCAACAGCCACCAGTTTTCATTTATCGGTTGAACTGATCTGGAGCTGAAGAACTCAGATTCAACAGTAACATCCACATTTGTTCAAGTTTTCAGTTGGCAAACACATATCGCCATTAAACAAAGAGCAAGTCAAAGCCATATTTTGCCCATCAATGAATACATGAACTGCTCATATTGGAACAGTGTCTTAGTATGATCAGAACTCATTTGGTTCCCTGTGCATTTCTGTGAAGTTCTTGTTAGTTTGAAGAAAACATTAAGCTTGGGCAGTAAAGCCAAAATGAAAGATTTTTACAAATTATTCTTTATTCTACTTAACTTCTTTGAGGCTGATGGTCGGTTTTGGTCATGGTTCTGCCACCCATTCTCTGTACAACTTTGTTGGAACAATTAAACATATTTGGGCCTCAGTCTCCTTACCTACACAATAAGGTTATTGATCTCTTTCAGGTATATGGTTTGTCATTCCAGGGTTTTTAGAGCTTTTGAAGAAGAAGGATAAGAGAACAATGCAATGTCCTGAAATTCTCTAATGAAGAAGATTGACATCTAATCTGTTATTGTTTGCACGTAGGCATGTATAAAAGTATTTGCTACAAATTCTACTTTTTATTATGCTGTATTTAATCCGAGATAAAAATAAAGCAACAAAAGCAAATGGATGAAAGTGAATTTTTTAAACTTTATAATCTCATGTCTTTCTAGAGACAGGAATAGAAAACAAAGCAGGACTTGTTCTGGTTTAAGGCTTGCATTTGTTGATCATTTAAAGGAATTTGCTGTATTTCTTCTGCTAGGAAGGAAAAAACCATTTCATTTAAAGATATTATATAGTATTGAAACTACTATTATTAAGCTTAGGATTTCTTATTCTAAAAATACATACTAAAATTAAAATTATGTTGAGAAGCCACACATAATATCGAGACTACCCAGGGTTCTGGTTGTATCCAGATGTCTCTGGGAGTCCTGTCTTGGGTAAACAGTCTTCTACCTGTGCTAACGGAGCAGAACTCCTCCCGTCTATGGGGGACATTCTGTCAAGATTACAGTGAGCAACTTACAGGGCAGAATGGTGGGAATCAGTGGGTAAATGTGGAGACAGTGACAGACAGAGGGGTGTGTGTGGGCAGAGAGATTGTGAGTGATTTTGAAGAGCTGAAATGTCTGGAGAGTGATGGTGATAAAAACTGATATATTACTCATGAGAACAGTGACACTGGCATATGAAATACAAATGACAGCAGTAACATCAATAAAAGAAACAACCTTAAAGTCCAGTGATTATTTTACACCCAAATCCTAAAACATAGCCACACAAATAAATGCTACTCTCTTTGAAATGGCCAGCTTGGGGGAGATTACACATGTGTCTCAGTAGTGCTGTCATGACATCATGGGAACTCTAGGAAATATGCTTTCAGACTGTAATCTTGGGTGTGATAAATCTTTATCCTTTGAAGGTGGGTTTGAGTTTTGGTAAGAGGTCAAAGACATTCAGAAACCAGTTTGATATGTAAGGCAGTGGGTCAAATTGGCCATCACACTTTTTGATCAAATGTCTAGTGAAAAAGAGACTGATTTTTTTCTCACATAATTTGTAAACTAAGAAGTGTTCTGTCCTTGGTTTCACTATGTAGAGTTACTTCTGTAGGGTGGTACTACTGGAACTCTCCTTTCAAATAAATGTATCTGACAAGGTTCATATAAAATAGATATTTTATCTTCAATGAGCCCTTGGCACTGTAAAGGGTATCTTGTGATTCTCATGAATCCCCTTCAGCTGATTTTGCTGTAGTTGTACATTTCCCTATAAAAGCTACTTATGAAATCACGAGATAATAAAAAACGCGTATAGTGGTCTCTGACCTCAATTCCTTAGACAGAGCTCCTAAAATCCTTGTAGGTAGGGGCTCTAGGAGAATCTTTGGTTTTAATATTTGGTCTTTGACCTCCAGGCCTGACACAGAGCTCGTAAGACCTTTGTAATTTCCTGAGTGATAGGAATATCTGACATACAGCTCCTAAATCCCTTGGAATTTTGCTGGGTGACAGCAGCATCTTCTGTCCTAATGAGGTGATGAGTGGTGGGCTCCTGGTTAGCCTGAGGATGGGGCTGGTTTGTCAAGGAAACCAACCTTGCAATTAGAGAGTTTGAATTTTCAGTCCACCCCCTGACAGAGAGAGGACAGAGGCTGAAAGTTGAGTGGCTCACCAAAGGCCAATGATCTAATCAATCATGCCTATAAAATGAAGCTTCCATAAAATCCGAAAAGGTCAAGGTTCAGACGAGTGTCTGGACAGCTGAAGGCATGGAGATTCCTGCCCAGTGGCGTGCCCAGGGAGGGCATGGAAGCTCCGCACCCTTTCCTATGTCCCTTCTCTATACACCTGTTCCCTCTGGCTGTTTATCTGTATCCTTTGTAATATCCTTCATAGTAAATGGGTAACTGTAAGAAATTGTTTCCCTGAGTCCTGTGAGTCACTCTAGAAAATTAATCAAACCCGAGAAGGGGGTCATGGGAACCCCCAGCTTCTATTCTGCTGGTCAGAAGTTCCAGAGGCCTGGACTTGTGATTGGCATCTGAAAAGGAGGGCGGCCTTGTAGGACTGAGCCCTGAACCTGAGGGGCCTGACGCTGTCTCCAGGTAGGGAGTGTCAGAATTGAGTTAAATTTAGTTTGTGCCCCCTGGAGAACTGCTTGTGTGAGGAAAAACCCTACACACATCTGACATCAGAAATGTTCTGGGTTGAGTGGTGTGTAAGAGTAGAAAAAAGTGTGCTTTTTCCTTTAGAGTACCAAAGTATGAATTTTAAAAAATGTAAATGATCTCTTTAGAACCTAAACAAGTCTGAGACAAAAAGGAAGTCATAAAGCTGTTAAAAAAAACCTGCCTCTAAAATAAAACTCTATGCTTCATTACATTATAGTCTTGCTATATAACATTAATCAGTTATAAGTGCTTTGTCTCTTGATAGTGACTAGAGAAGAAAAAAGACAGACTGAGATGCTTTCGCTGGTGCTTCCTGATCACTTAAAGTGTGTCATTTTCACCCACTGTCCTGATGACGTCTGTGCTTCCAGTTACATCCACAGCAAAATGAAAAGTTAACATGCTTTCCAATGATTTAAATGCCAGGTTCATATTATTCCATAATTCTGTGTTCAATACACTTATAAAACCAACATCAGCACTTCTGAGGGAATTCAGCAGCTCACCTTTTGAAGCAAGGTTGAAATACGCAATTGCCTACACCCAAAACAGGAATGAGATCAGAATTTGGAAGTCTGCTAACAATTGACTGCCTAAGGACTAAAAAATTAATCTGCAATGTCAGAGCTTTTATTATGAATGCTGAATTAAACAGAGAATGACATTTCTTTTCCATCTCAGTATTAGAATAAAAAGTATCAGCATAAATGAGAGATTGTCTTGCAAATCTTAAAATGTTTTAGAAGAATCACTAATCCCTTTATTTATTGACAAAACAGAACTGTGAAGATAAATCATGAAAATCACTTCCATGCCACTCAATTCTAATTTCTGATTAGGAGAGGACTGCGTATGATTTACATATGAAGAATTTATTTTGAAACTCTACATGTGGAGCTTGCTTGATAACAGGAAATAGTTGGGCAGAGTAACCCCAGGTGCTTGCAGCTGGTGGTGGGGGTAGTAGAGTATATCTTGGAAGAAAGGGGGGGGCAAGGGGTGTTTGGGGTGAGTTGTGGGGAGGAGGCAGGAGCTGAGCCAGAGAGGGTTTGAAAGAGGGGACCAGGCGGCGTCCCTGAGACAGTGACATCTGAGGGTGATTAAAGTTGATCTCCCAGCCAAGAGATCACCACTAAAACCTACCCATGGCTGCAGTGCAGATTCAAGGAGCACAGAGGTGACAATATAATGAGAGATTTAAGTGTAAGATGGGGCAGAGGAGACATGGCTTGTGGGCAACACACTCTGACAACCTTTGGTCTAGGGAAGCTGCGTCCTGGGACAGGCCATTGATGGGGATTTCATCGTTGAAGAATTTACTTTGAGCAACAAATTGCAGCTAGAATGACTGAGATGAACCTTGCTGGTTAAAGGCCCTCCTATAAAGATAGAACTGTTCTAATCAGGCAGCCTGGAATGTGCGTGTCACAGGATCCAGAAGAGGCCAACCAAAACACCAAGCCACAGTAATCAAAGAGAAAGATGCAGGCTGGACCACAGAAACAATCCGACGATTCTTTCATACAGAGGCATTGAGGGTTAGCAAGGAAGCTGCTGTGTGTTATTTATAGTTGATAATTATATGCATATTGTAGTTAATGTTTCACAGTTCTATATTATATATTATAGTTGTTATAGGATTACACTGAAAGGTTGAGTTAATTGTGTGGTTCTTATTCATATTTGTTGTCAGGTCAATTGTTCTCAATGAACTCATTGGTTATCTCTGTAAGTAACAAGTTAAAGAACCCCTTTGGGAGCTGTTAAAGATAGACATTTCTGAACTGGATAGATCCTCAACAGACTGTTGCAGATACAAGCCAGGTCACAGCTGTGTGGACCAGGAAAGCAGCACCTCCCTTCTGGCTCCCTTAACTTGGACATTTAAGTGGCTTATCCACAAGGGTCTGAAATTAGGCAATCTAATGTTTCAATTGTGTGAAAAACACCAATAGATATAGCAGAAAATGGTAGAAACCGTGAATGATACAACCTTTCCTTACTAAACTACCCATACCCAGATAGTGGGTGCAGAAAACCTACTGCCACGTTCCTGATCTGTTGTCCAGCCAGGGTTCTCAGATGCTTCAAGACAGCATGACATGTCTGTGTGTTCTCTGGGAGCTTGGGACCACACCGGCTAGGATGTTCATCACCTAGGCTAGGCTCAGGCCAGCACCCAGGGTCAGCTCTGAAAGTGAGACATGCTCATTAATATTCTGTAGACCTGGGAAAGAAGAAGGCAATTCAAAAAGGCCAGAGTAGGCATCTAATGCCACCATTCTCTTTCATAAAGGATCTCTTTTTCGTTATTAAAGTAACACATACTCATTGCAGACTACCTTGTAAATACAGAAAAGTAGGAACAAGAGAGTAAACACGATTCGGAATCCCTGAAAAGCAATCAGAACCATTACAGCCATGCCTTGCTCTCTGCCCTAAGGATCAAGAGAGATTTCCCTCATAGATGCTGGGTACCTCCTCTCCCACCATCTCCCCAACTCTCTGCTCCAGCAACAGGTCCTGCCTGCAGTCTCCCACACTCTGTGTGTGCTGTTCCACTCTCTTTACTTGGTTACTCCCCCAATAAGTTTGGGTTACCCTGTTACCTGCTCCCCTAACATCCTGTTCCACTCTTTCATAGCACTCTTTGTCTGCTTATGACTGTCTTCCCCGAGGAGAATATTGATTCCTGATAGAGGATAACAAGTCTGTGCTTTCAGCCCCTAGGACATGCCTGATACACAGTAGGTGCTCAGATTTGTTTAATGAATTCAGGGAGGCTAATCCAAAACAGCTTGTCACAACTGCGATTTTGTATTTTATTTGATTATTTCTTTGATATTTGTCTTCACCGTCAGATTATAAGCTTCATGAGGACAAAGTCCAGGCCTTTTTCTTTGTCATTGTATCTCCAGTGGCTAGCACCATGCTTGTTTCCTTGTCTAACTTCACCAAGCCCTTCCCATCTTTATGGCTAGCTTGAATTCCATACCTCTTTCACCATACCTACATTGGTTCTCTTATCTCTGTCATTTCCTACTAAATTTGTATCCAGTTCAATGTGATTGGCACTGAGTCATTCTCTAGTTGAACTGTAATCCTACAGGACACGATAGGTATATGCTGACCTGCCTGCCTGCTTTTTTGCCTCCCTGAATTCATTAAACAAATCTGAGCACCTACTGTGTATCAGGCATGTCCTAGGGGCTGAGAGCACAGACCTGTTTTCCTCTGTCAGGAATCAATATTCTCCTCGGGGAAGACAGTCATAAGCAGACAAATGAATAAGTCAGTTATAATTTCAGATGTGATAAGTGCTATGAAGAACCAAAGCTGGGTAATAGGGTGGTTGTGAGAACAGGGGCTTGCAAACACCTTCTGGAACTCATCATGGTGATTACAAAGCATGGCCATACCAGCAGCTGTTGCTCAGGACGCTCATTACAAAATTGAAAAGCCTCAACTAATGAATCTCTACCTTGTGAATTACTTTTCTTTACCTTTCCATTCCATTCTGTATTATGAGTTTGAAAAAAAGAAAATATAAATATGTTTTATATTTATAATTGCTTATGTGTCTAAGAACATAATGGTTCAATAGGTAATATACAAATGTTTTTGGATGGTTTCATCAACAAATATTAATTCTTTCAGCAGAGGGAGCTCATGTTTTAATTTTGGGAAGTTGGACAGAAAAGGCTCTTGTAAAAAGAACTTGAAGTAGGCTTTGTGGCTCTCGTTTTAAGTAAAATTTGTTTGCAGTCAAGACTATTTGCTTAAGGATGGTTTGATTTTTATTTGCATAAACAGACGCGACATTTTGGGGCAGAGTTTTCTTCAATTAGGTTCTGTTTTGCTTACCAAATAGACCAACTTAGACCGGCATACCAGCTCAGGAATCTAGGGATTCATCTAGAAAGAAGATAACTGTCCTTAAGTCTACCTCTCTATGGCTTTTCCTATTATACTGTGAACTCAGAATATAAACTTATTTGACCTGTTTTAATATGGCTGTAATTTGGCATTGAAAACTTACAAATAAAGATCTTTGCCCTTTGAGATTATAAAACAAATATTTATTGAGACTTCAAAGGATGTTCAAAGGATATTTACTACAAGGTGATTTAGGTTCAAAGGCAAAATAAGGACTGAGAGAACGAATCAGTTTCTCAGATAAAGAGCCAGAACCGAAGTTGACTCAGCAGTGTTGAAACCACAGGTGAAATCTGCAACACAAACTAATGGCATGTTGTGTGTGTGTGTGTGTGTGTGTGTGTATAAACAATAATTTTCTAGTTATTCAGAGGACTACAAAATGATGGAGAAAGGGTGTTTTAGGTCGAAGTTTTCCTAGCAATGTGCATGCTTTTATTGTGCATTTCTACAAGAGAGAAAGCAACATTTTTTTTAAAAAAACTATTTTTTATTATCCAAGGGATTTGTTTGTGGAAAATACAGGGAGAAGTGTTAAGAGGAGCATAACAAACACAAGTTATTACACTAGTGCTTGCAATTTTATATATAACTTTAAAATTAATGTATGTAGCACTTTAAGCGGGTATTTATTTTTGTCTTTTTCTTTCTTAAAAATCCCAGATTTTCCTCAATCAAAATTTAAAAGTCACCAAAACTGAGCTAATCAAAAAAAAAATTCAATTTTGAAGGCATTCTATAGATTGTGGAGGAAGAGTCCACTGATGATAAAGGAAAATATTTATGTCAAATACACTTATTGCATCACTCTGTAATTATTCCTTTATATAACTACATTTCCCACAATACTATTAGTTCCTAGGGAATAATTCATGGTTTTTTTTTCCCCAGGAGAATTGATTTACCAGCAGGTAGCTCAGTGCCTGGTGCCTGGTAAAAGCCTAATTAACTGCAAAATTAATAAACAAATGAGTGTTTAAAAATAGTTTTATTCCACCTGTACTTTTCACCAAAAAGTATTGATCTAAATAATTGAGTCCTAAATTGTGGGGGGAAATATCCATGCCTCTCCTTGTTGGGTAGCTTTGAGACAATTGTTAAAATTCGTTCTTCTGAGAAGGGAAAACCCAAGGGATACCTGGGGAAGTACTCTGGCCTGTGAAAATGATGCTTGCTATTTACTGGGGAATGTGGTAGTTGTTCTCATCTGGTACTGGAAGTAAGAAAAAGGCTAAGTACGCCCTGAATCATGGAGGTAGTTAGAGACAGCTGAAAGACTTCTAAGCAGCTCTGTGTAGAAAATTGAGTCTCAACAGAGGATGTACAATCTTTACCAGGATTTCCTGAATCTAGCAGACATTTTACATTCTAAAGATCCTATGTGGTTCAGCATTACAATGTCAAATATGATTTCCTCCAGCCACAGGATCTCATGATTTGCTTAGTGTCAAATAGGCTGAGCTTGCTTTAGCAGCACCATCTGCAACATCAGAATCCTGTTACAATAAATGAGAACATATCCTCTTTTATGTTAATCACTATAAATAATTTCAAAATCCTTATAAGATGGACAATAATTGGATGAAAAACTTCTTTGAATTTCATATCAGGCCCTAAAAGATAGAATTATCATTGGTGGGAAAGAAGTCAGTTAGATTTCATTTTGCAAATCACACTACAACTCAGAAGTTTTAATTACAGATCCTAATAAGTAAAGTGAAACAAAACTATTATAATTGTGGCTTGATTGTCTCCACAGTAATTTCCCCTATATTTGAACTGAGTTTGATTCAAGTACTAAATCATCTGTGGACTTTTTCATTCTAGAACCCAATAAAAGAAATATCCGTTTTATTATTTACTGACGTTTAAAAAGAATGAAAATTTCAACCGCAGAAAATTGAATTGCATTCTAGAGTTGGAATGAGAGACCAGATTGCTCTTTGTGAGCCAGATATGTTAACTGTATAACAAGTTGGGCACAGGGGGTGAATTTTAATCACCCAGGAATGTATTTTGATTTCTGAGTAGATGCTGTGACTTACGCCTCCTTTCACTAATCTAGGTTTTCAGTATACGAAATGGGAACTGGGGCCTCCTGCTACCCCATGAGCTAAATGTTCCCCATCATAAGAGAGTGATGGGCTACTTAAGTTTCAGTCTCAGAAGATTTTTCAGGGCTCCTGGAGTGATCCAGGTAGTTCTCTACCCATGGAAAGTCAGAGACCCACAAAAGAAAATGGGTTCTCATAAGTACCAGGCGCTAACCGATTGTGCCACTGGAGCCTAGGACATAGACACAGGCAAGGACTTCACGACTAAAACACCAAAAGCATTGGCAACAAGAGCCAAAATAGACAAATGGGACCTAATCAAACTCCAGAGCTTCTGCACAGCAAAAGAAACAATCATTAGAGTGAACTGGCAACCAACAGAATGGGAAAAAATTTTTACAATCTACCCATCTGACAAAAGGTTAATATCCAGAATCTACAAAGAACTAAAACAGATTTACAAGAAAAAAACAAACCCATCCAAAAGTGGGCAAAGGATATGAACAGACACTTTTCAAAAGAAGACATAAATGAAGCCAACAAACATGAAAAAGTGCTCATCATCACTGATTATTAGAGAAATACAAATCAAAACCACATTGAGATACCACCTCACACCAGTTAGAATGGCGATCATTAAAAAATCTGGAGACAACATATGCTGGAGAGGATGTGGAGAAATAAGAACGCTTTTACACTGTGGGTGGGAGTGTAAACTAGTTCAACCATTGTGGAAGACAGTGTGACACCTCCTCAAGGACCTAGAAATGGAAATTCCATTTGACCCAGCAATCCCATTACTGGGTATATACCCAAAGGATTATAAATCATTCTATTATAAGGACATATGCACACATATGTTCACAGCGGCACTGTTTACAATAGCAAAGACCTGGAACCAACCCAAATGCGCATTTATGATAGACTAGACAAGGAAAACATGGCACATATACACCATGGAATAATACACAGCCATAAAAAACCATGAGCTTGTGTCTTTTGTAGGGACGTGGATGAATCTGGAAACCATCATTCTCAGCAAACTGACACAAGAACAGAAAATCAAACTCTGTTATGTTCTCACTCATAGGCAGGTGTTGAACAATGGGAACACATGGACACATGGAGGGGAACATCACACACTGGGGTCTGTTGGGGGGGTGCCAAGGGATGGACAGTGGGGGGTGGGTGGGGAAGTTGGGGAGGGATAACATGGGGAGAAATGCCAGATGTAGGTGATGGGGGGATGGAGGCAGCAAGCCACATTGCCATGTGTGTACCTATGCAACAATCCTTCATGTTCTGCACATGTACCTCAGTACCTAAAGTACAATTTAAAAAAATAAAAAAAGAAATAGGTTCACAAATTGAGACCACCCCCAAAAGAAAATTCTCTGCCATTCTCTTCAGTAGACAAATGCAGACTTAATGCTGATGTCAACAGCAAAGCACATAGACTTCATTATAGCTCACAAACTGAACAAGAATTACTAAAACCCACCATGGATAGCAAAACACATAGAATAGTGGCCTAACTGATTCATAATTAAGTCTACTGCTTTGCATATTTATTTTTCCATCTCTTATAGCTTAAAAAGAATGAAATAGATTTTAATTTAATCTTGATTTATAAGAATCCTATGTATCAGTGATGTCTAATGTCAAATTTCCAACTAAAGAAGTAATTATTGACTAAGTTATGAATGAATGTGAAGCATTACTAGAGAATTAACTATGTGTGCCTTTATTGTCAGGCAAGCAGGTAGAATTGAAAAACGCAGAGTACACCAGGAGACAGGAGACCCAGATTCTAACCCTGGTCTTGCCACTAAGTAGCTAGGTGAATTCAAGAGAATCTGGAACCTCTCTAGGCCTGACTTGCTTTATCTGAAAATTAGGTATTTGGCTAGATGACAGAGAAACTGCTTATGGCTCTCAGAGGCCGCTGAAGTGTGGGCCACTGTGGCTTTTAAACCCCATTGAAGTGTGGAGTACAGCTAACTTTTGTTGAACAACAGAAATATTGCAAAAGCATAGAACATTAGATTAATTAATGCCAGTGGGGACCTTCCTCTCACAGGCCATTATTTTTTCCCAAGGAAGATTGAGGAGTCTCATAGCTACAGCTGAAAACTGGACTTTTTTCAATTAGCAGAAGTAGTTAATGGGCAGAATTTCTTCAAAGTTTTCCTCTTCTGTGTTTCTCTAAAACCAATGGCTGTGATAGCTGACAATAAGATGAAATAAACAAGTATAAAATACATATTTATGAGTGTAATTTGCAAATTGTTGACCATGCTTAATTAGATAGCCTTTTCCTTTCTTTTTTTCTTTTCTCTTCTTTTTTAATGAGCTTCTGTGCTCCCAGTTTTGATTCAGTACAGGATCATCTATTAAAGTAATATTTTTAAGTCTAAAATTGTTCCCATTTCATAAGGTCTAATTAAATTTGCTACTATTTTATAGTGTTCAACAAAGAATATGGCATTCAAGGAAAAGCCCTTGCCTTCTGATCATTCCTTCACATCCATCATATGAGTAAATCTGAGAACCACTGACGGAGCTTCACAGAAGAAAAAAACAATGAGGCAATGAGGCCCAAAGAGGAGTGAGCTGGCCAAGGTGGCGTAACTGGTTCATGTGAATAGGACTGTGAACCCAAGGGCACCAGGCTTCTTGGCCAGAGTCCTTTGAAACTGAAATAGTCCCATGAACCTGAAAGAAGCATGGTTTAAACAATTTCTGCAAGTTAATAATGAACAAGGGAACCATTTCTCAAGTAGAAATTGAATTGCCTAATTCACCTGAAATTAACTTTGATGATACCCCTGCAAAAAAATATTTCAGGCAAAATTATTTTGTTCATTGTGGGAGCCATCAAGAGGACAGATCTTTTGGTGGAATTTTCCTATTTTGTAGATTATTTCACTTTGAGTGATTTCAATGCTGAGCAAAAATCATGGTGGAGAGGTTGCTGGAATTGAGCAATAATTAAAGGCAAATTAGCTAGATGAGAATTACCTTATTACAAGGTAATTCTATAGCACTTTCTATATCATAAATGTAAATGTTGCTTTAAGTTATGTGCTTTGCTGGGAAGGATGACAGAGAGATGGGAGACCCTGGGAATGGATTACGACTCTGATTAATGACATGATGCCTGTGTTCCTATCATCAGGGGAGGCCAACCCTTCTCAAAGTGTAGTCTAGAGATTCCTAGAGGTCTGCAAAAAACTTTCAGGAGCCCCAGGTCAACTTTATCTTATAATGAAAGACATGATTTGCCTTCATCGTTTTCATTCTCCCGCGACTGTACAGTGGAGCTTTACAAAGGCTGCATAATGCATGGCATCACAACTGGCTAAATGAGCAAACAGATAACATGGATCCAGCTGCCTTCTTTTAAGCCTGTATCACAGAGATTTACAAAAATGTAAAACAATTCCACTCTTCTTCCTGGTTTTCCTGTGGAAAAATATAGTTATTCTTCATGGAAAGTGTTATTTACGCTAATGTGCAATGGGTTTGCTCTTGTTACTTTTGAATGAATGAATGAATGTTTAAAATACTTTCCAGTTTTAATATCAAGTACTACAAATTTCAATGTTTTAAATCTGCATAAACAAGACTCTCTGGGGTCCTTAATAATTTTAAGGGTGTAAGCAGCCTGAGACAAAAATGTTGAGAATCACTGTGTTAGACATGGGTGACACAATGGTGACACAGCACTCAACAGTGCCCTTGTGGAGCTGGCTTGAGTTCACAACCTAAGGAGTAAATAGGCAGTCAAATGGAAATGGAGTTAGCCTACAGGGGAAGGAGAGAGTTCTGTGGGAGCACAGGGGGATTCTCTTGAATTGGAAATGTTTCAGTGAAAGGATCCTGAAGGAAATGAAGAAGCCATTCCTTAATCATTGCTTTAGACTTCATCTCTTCCATCTCTTAAATATTCAGCCCCTGCCTTTTAATTGTATTCTCCCCACCCAACACTTATTTATTTATTTAAACTTAATTTTATTTTGTGAGACAAAGTCTGGCCCTATTGCCCAGGCTGGAGTGCAGTGGCACTGTCTTGGTTCACTGCAACTTTGAGCATTCCAAGCTCAAGAAATCCTTCCATCACAGCCTCCTCAGTAGTTGGGACTAAAGGTGGGTGCCACTAAGCCCAGATAGTTTTTGTAGTTTTTGTAGAGATGGGATTTTACCATGTTGCCCAGGCTGGTCTCAAACTCCTGAGCTCAAGTGATCTGCCTGTCTCTGCCTCCCAAAGTGCTGGGATTACAGATATGAGCCACTGTGCCTGGCCTACCAACAACATTTAAAAGTACACAAGCTCCCTCCACTAAGAAAGAAAGCCAAAACCCCAAAACTCATCCCCAGTCCACCCTAGGTATTGTCCTCTCCATTGTGCCTCTCCTTCAGCAACATTTGCAAAGATATTGCCAAATTCTCTTTGCATGACTTTCTCCATTTCTTTTCTTTTCTGTCTTCAACACACTCCAACTGCTTTTGTGAAGATTAACAGTGACATTGACATCACTATTTTCAGTTCTCATCCCACGTGGTCTCTCAACAACACTTGCTGTATTTGACCAATCTCCTTCTTTCCTTCTTCTTCTTCTTTTTTTTTTTTGAGACGGAGTCTTACTCTGTTGCCCAGGATGGAGTGCAGTGGCATGATCTTGACTCACTGCAGCCTCCGCCTGCCAGGTTCAAGTGATTCTCCTGCCTCCACCTCCCGAGTACCTAGGACTATGGGACTACAGCCATGTGCCACCGTGCCAGGCTAATTTTTTGCATTTTTAGTTGAGACAGGGTTTCACCATATTGGCCACGCTGGTCTTGAACCCCTGATCTCAGGTGATACACTCACCTTGGCCTCCCAAAGTGCTGGGATTACAGGCCTGAGCCATGGTGCCCGGCCTTGACCAATCTCCTTCTTAAACACACTCTTCCACTGCTTCTGGAATATCCCAATGTTCTGAATCTTGTACCCCCTCACCAGCCTCTTTTTCTCAGTCCCTTGGGTCTACTCATTCTAATACCCATTCGCAAGCCTTTGAAATTCCACTAGCTTAGACCCAAGGTCTCTTCTCAGCTACACTCTCATTAGTACTCCTGGCTTTGATCTCAATGATCAAATGTAAATTTATACAAGTCACCTTGACCTCTCCTCTGAGCATTCAACTACCTACTGGATATTCCACTTTGGATTTCTTAAAAGAATCTCCAACTAGTATGTGAAAATCCAGATTCCTGATCTGTCCCCTGGAAGGTGGTTCTACTCCAGAGTTCCTAACTCAGCCTCTTACTTTGTAAACTCTAAGTCTAGGAGTCACTCCTGACTCTCCTTCTTGTCACCGTTCTCTATCCAATGCACCACCAAGCCCTACTGGTTTTGGCTCTTAAACATCTCTCCCATCTGTCCCCTTCTCTCCATCTCCACCTGCAGCATTGTAATTCTAGATACCGCTGTCCCTTTCCTGGGCCACTGTGGTAACCATCTGTTACCCTGCATTCACTTGTGTTCCTCCTAATCTTTTCTCCATACAACAGCCAGAGGGATCTTTCACAGTAGTAAATATGATACGACTTCCCCATTCAAAGTCCTTTAATGGTGTCCCATTATCTGTGCAAAAAATTTCTGCCCATCCAATCTGTATTAAAGTCCCACCTCCTGGCCTCCACCTCCCTTTCCAGCCTCCTACTGTGGGGTGAAGGTGGGTGTCACCGTGAACTTTCTAACATGCCATGCCCTTATCATTTGTAATCACCCTTTAAAAAAAAATTCCCACATTCTGCAAAGCCACAGACCAATGCACATGATTTTTACTTTGCCTCAAATTTTCTCTCCATGTCCCATTTATTCTCTCTCCCCATATCCTGACAGCATCTGTTTATAATTAAAATTTAGCTCCAGCTTAACTCTTTGCAAAGCCTCTTTCTGAATGCTCACCCTACCCTATCCCTTGCTCTCTGCTATACTCCCAGAGTCTGGTTCACAAGTCTCACGTATAACCCTCTTCATGTTCTGCTGCTGGTGGTTATTGACATGTGTGTCTGTCTCCTCACTGGCCTGTGAGCTCCTTAGGGACAACTGGTTTGTCGTTCCTGTATCCCAGGTGGCCAGCTCAGTGCCTGGCATTTGGAAGTCTTCTAACAGAAGTTTGTGAAACAAATACAGGTGAGTCTAAGGAATGTCTAAAGGAAATATTAACAAAATAAAAGAAAAGGGGGAAGCTAAATGCTGTCAATCTGTATGGAGCTGCTCTGGGAGACAGGAAGCCTGTCACCACCCTTGCCTGCTCATCACACACATCCTGGTTTTTACTTCTGGCTTCAGAAAGATGCTTGTGTGGCAGAATGGACTCTGCAAAGGTCCTGCCCTGGACCAGAGCAACAGGAGTTCCATGAGATGAAAGATAGGGAAAAGGGGAATCCACCCGGGGCCACGTCTGGGACGAAAAATGCTTTTCATAGGTTCCTAAGGGTGACAGTTGTACAAAGGCCCCCTCAGGGGCAGACGGTGGTGAAGGCACAGCTGCAGATGGGCTGATGGGCTGTTTATTTCCTCAAAGTTGACGTAAAAGTAGAAATAAAAGAAAGAGAACATACTGTTAGTTCAGATGGAAATAGTATGTTCCTGGGTTGGGTCTAGGGGCGGACATTCTTCTTTTTTTATACAATTTGGTACAAATATTAAGGGGAAAAAATTTATTGTCTCAGTTTTTCCATAAAAATAAAGTCAGTGTTTGATGAGTGTCATGATTGTTAACAGCCTAGTGTTGAGTTTCTCCTGTCTGGTGGGCCTGAACTGGGTACTGGAGACACAGGGTGCTGAGAGACAGCCCAGCCCTGCAATTGCATTCTGACTGGAGAAGGCTGGGGGTGGGAGGAGCAGAAGGCAACTGGCAGCTGTTAAGTAGCTGCTGTGTACCGGCAACTGGAGGAAGATGAACTGCAAGGAGGGGTGGCAGGAGCTGAGCGGCAGGGAGTGGTGCAAACACAAGCCCCCCAGGAGGCCGGGAAGCAGAGGGCTATAGAGCCTCCTCCTGAGGAGCTTGTTCTTATTTACATTTCTCCTGGTGTCAGAAACATCCAATGTTGCTTCAAGGAGCCCATTCTCAGTATTGCCTTTAGGCTCTGGGTCACTGGGTCCTCTGGCCCCCTCTCACCATGCCCATCCCCCAGAAGCAAGGGAGGGAGGAGGGAAGGGACAGGGAATGGAGCCAGCACAGAATCAGATGGGATGCTGTTCCCTGGGTGTAGTCAAGCAGATCCTCTTGGCAACATGGGGGCGGTTAGTAGGAGACTGAAGAGAGGCAGGTCAGACAGGTCTGTGGACAGTCATCAAAGAAGGCCTCAGATTTGAAACAGAATTCTGGAGCCTGGGAGAGCTGCTCTGAATTTCTGAACCAATATTTCTAGAAGATGAATTTGACTGTGGTATGTAGTCGTTCCCAATTCTAGGCCTGCAGACTGGCTGTATCCATCACCTAGGGAGGTTTGTAAAAGTTCACAACTAGTCCTTGGCCATATTACAGGTGGCTCTAATCCAGTAAAATGGAGGGGAATCTCAGGTGAAAACATTTTGAAGAAGCTTCCTATGCAATTCTGGGAAATTTGAGACCCTGCTATGAGTTAGGTTGCATGAGAAGCGTTGGAAGGAAGGCGACCAGATAGAGAATCTGTTGCAATAATTGCAGTGTAAATGAAGATGGTCTGGATTCAGGGAGTGTAAGGGCAGAGGACAAGGGACAGATGAGCCTGCGGCCTGATGCATGAGCCCATTGTCAAGCCTTGGCTGTTGGGGAGAAAAATCAAAAGTGACAGTAGCAAGAGCATTAATAGGGAAGTTAGGAGAGAGTGGTTTAGCGGAGTAAGGTGAGGGTTACGATGAACTCAGGACCAGGTATGTGAGGGAAGGGTCAAGAAAGAGCAGAAGCAGAAATGGATTTAGGAAACATAGAGATGTCACTTGGAGTCTCAGGAACGGACGAGGCATTAGGTGAAGGAAGTGCATGAAGATAGCTTAGCTACGAAGGAGACAGGATGAATGCAGAAGGTAAGTGGAAATGCAGCTGCATCTATGGGAAAGGCTGTCTCATAGGGGAGGGACAGGTCTACCCAGGGTTAGTCTACATGTGGAAGTGCCAGGACAGCAGATCTCAGCTCAGTATAAGAAATGCTTTCTAACAGATCTGCCCAGAACCTCCCAAGCCAGCTCTGACTGTCAGCTGGGACAGTTTCAGGAGGTTCACCAATGAGAAGTTTACCAGTTCTATTGGGACTTCAGCGTGATTCGTTGATAGGTTGCAGGGAGGTGAAGTAGAGAAAATAATAGCTGAAGAATGAGTAATGTTTACATTAAGTACCTTACTAGTTTTTTTTTTTTTTTTGTAATGTCATTTTTTATGTGTCTGAGAGATGAGACCCTCATCCTGCAGTTTGTTCTTATTTATATTTCTATGGGTGTCAGAAGCATCAAAGGAGTGGATGTTGCTTTAGGGAGCCCATTCCCAGTATTGCCCTTAGGCTCTAGGTCTCTGGCCCCTGTTGTGGCCCCCTCTCACCGTGCTCAACCCCAAGGAGCAAGGAGACCCCAGGGTCAAGGGACATTCCACCCACAGCCTGTGCTCCATCTCTGAGCCACAGGCTGTGGGCACTCATGGCCTTGGACTTTCCTTCCCCAAAGGCCCAAAATTCCCTTCCACAGCCCACATGGGCCTCTGATGCAGTTTCTCCTCCCAGGGAGGACAGATACCCATCTAGCAGCTCACCCCTAGGCCTGAGCTGTGGCCAAGGGGCAGCTGTTTGGGGAAGGGATGGAGCTTGGACAGGTGAACTGGGTGTCCAGTCTGGGCTGCCAACAATGTAGGAAAGAGCTGGGGTGGGAAGAGAAGAGAATGAGACGTCTTCCCCTTATATTCTTGCTTTGGGCCTGCAAATGCTACAGGGAAGTCTGACCCTCCTGTAACTCCAGGCAGTGATATTTGATGTCCACTGTGTTAATAGTCTACACCAGACTTTAAAGTTTTCCCCTCCCCTTCAAATATAACTAAGAATCAAGCAAATTTGGATTCTAGAGGAAATTGTATTTCTGCTCTGATTACTGTACCAATCCATAGGAATTTCTTTTTGTTTAAGCACTTTTTTGCGTATGATTATAAAATCAATGCATGTTCACATAAAAATAATCATGTAGAATTGCTGAAAAATCTACAGAAGGGAATAAAATTACTTCATAATACAACTGTGTAGAGATAATCACTATCAATGTTATGTGTATTTCCATCTATTCTTTATGATCACTCTGTATATACGTGCTTATATTTTATTTATACATTTTTCTATAAATCTGGCATTAGAGTGCTTAATTTTTAGTTTTTTCACATCAACTCATTTTTATTTTCAGCTTCTTTAAATATTGCACAAAAAAGATTTTCCAAGATAGTATAAATTCCAATCATATGGTTATGCCATGAAATACTTAAGCAATTCCCTATTGTTGGACATTCAGTGTATCTCTAATTTTTTTGTAATTGTAAATAACATTGTGAAAAATATCTCTTTATATAATAAATATTTGCTTTGCCTTCAATTATTCCCCTAGAGTAGATTCCTGGTGGTGAAATTTCTGTGTTGAAGAATGTATACATAGACATTTTTAATTCCTTGGACATTTTCTAATTTCTACAGCCTTCTGAGCCATCTCTTGCCAAGATTGGCTCTAAGGGCAATTCTGAACTTCAGTTTTCAGGAAAACTGGCATTCAATAAGCAATTACTATGTGCAGTCACTGTACTTGGGACTTTATGCACCTCATTTATGTCTACCATTTAGCCTTCCCAACAACTCCTTTGAAATATTATCCCAGTTATACTGAGGAGGAAATTAAACTTGAGCTGGAAAGTTACAAAGCTAAGATTCAAGCGGTCCTCTCTTGCCAAGGCTGGTGTCACCATGCTGGTGCCATGTTTGAATAATTACTATATCCTGCAGGCCCTGTATGGGGGGTTCTCTTCTGCCAGGTAGACTTGGTTTTGCAATGATTGAGGAACAATGGAAGGAAAGGAATAGAAGAATTGAGAGAAAGATAATTGTTTTTAGAACTCCCAAAGCTTCCTCCACCAATACACCAAGCCCTAATAGTCAGGGGTTCATCATCATAGATCGAAGGACCGCACTGAAACCAGACAGTATGTGCTCAGCATGATATTTTATGTTTTACGGATATGATATAATTTACTCTTTATAGTCCCATTTTACAGATAAAGAAACAAGGTTTAAAATGGTTACATGATCGTGGAATCAGAATTAAGCTATGCATTCCGATAATGGAATTCATGGTCATAAAACAGGTAAAAGAGGACAGAAAAGGAAAGACATACTCGATTTGTTCTCAGAGCTTGCTTATTTCCTGATCCAAGCAACATCTTCTTCTCCATTCATTTGGCAGCCAAATGAACTCTATAGAAGAAGACAAGAATGGAAAAATCAGAGAATCTTGGAGTTGTAAAATACCAATAGAGGTAATCATGGTGATGGTGACGGTGGTGGTGGTGGTGGCGTGCTATGGTTCAGGGAGTAGGGAGGAGGAGCAGGGAGCAGGTTGCCCCAAGGAGGACTGAAAAACCCGGTGTCCCTGGTGCCTCCTAAATTAGAGCAATATCCACTGAGTTGCCACCAAGACACAGGGATTGGGCTCTACTGAAGAATTCTTCATTTTGCTAAAGCTATGGCCCCTCCCTTTATTTCAGTCTGGGAATCTGGTATTGGTCTTTTCTCCATGCCTATCTGACACAGCAGTCTAGCCAATTAAGTATATTCAAGTAGTCCTTAAATCCACAGGGAAACTGGAAATGAAGTATAGTCATCCCTCAGTATCTCTGGGGGATTGGTTCCAGGACTACCCACAATACCAAAATCTGTAGATGTTCAAGTCTCCTATATAAAATGGAATGGTATTTTCATGTAACCTACACACATCCTCCTGAATACTTTAACTCATCTCTAGATTCCTTTTACTACCTAATACAACCTAATACAATGGAAATGCTATGTGAGCAGTTGTTGTACCGTATTATTTTACTGCCTTTTTTTTTTTTCTTTTTGACAAAATCTTACTCTGTTGCCCAGGCTGGAGTGCAGTGGCGTGATCACAGCTCACTGCAACCTCCACCTCTTTGGCTGAAGTGGTCCTCCCACCTCAGCCTCACAAGTAAGCAGGACTATAGGTGCATGCCACCATGCCTGGCTACTTTCATGTATTTTTTTTTGTAGAGATGGGGTTTTGCCATGTTGCCCTGACTAGTCTTGAACTCTTGAGCTCAAGCAAACCACCTGCCAAGACCTCCCCAAATGCTGGAATTATGGGCATGGACCACTGTGCCTGGCCTTGTATTGTTATTGTTATTTTTTTCTTAAATATATTTTATCTGTGACTGGTTGAATCCAAGGATGTGGAACCCACAGATAAGGAGGGCTGACTGTATAGCTGATGATGGAAGTTCCAAATAATTTCAAATAATGAATGAAAGAATTGAATTGAATTGAAAAATGATCAAATAAACAAATAGATCTCATTGTAATTTGTCTTACTTCTCCAGCTCAGGTAGATAGTAATCATAATATTTATAACTGCTATACAGAATAGTAAATGTTTGACATCAATTATTCATGTCAATTTTGTTTACATAGCTCTGCAGTCTCCATTCTTTAGCATTTCTTTTAGATATACAGTCATGTGTTGCTTCAGGATAGGGATACGTCCAGAGAAATGTGTTAGGTGATTTTGTCATTGTGCGATCATGGAGCGTACTTATGGAAACCTAGATGTAGAGCCTACTACACAGTGAGGCTGGATGGTACAGCCTATTATTCCTAGGCTGCAAACCTGTACAGCATGTTACTATCCTAAGTACTGTAGGTAGTTATGATGTGATGGTAAGTCTTTGTGTATTTAAACATAGAAAAGGCACAGTAAAAGTATAGTATTAAAATCTTATGGGACCACCATCATATATGCTGCCTGTCATTGACCGAAATGTCTTATGGAGCACATAGATGTATTATTTGCATGTCCCCTTTGTCATCATTCTTTTTCTCACTTTCCATAGTCTTTTAACAATATAGTAAGCTAAACATCTCTGGATATATAATATCTGCAGTTTATAACTTACCTTTTAAAAAAGTTTGTATTTTTTAAATTAATGATTCCATATAATCTTTCTTAGCTACTTCCCACAGGTTTTTTCCCCCCCAGGGGGGTATAATAAAAAAAATTTGGTCTTTGTCCCCCATAGGTTCTTGGCACAGAGGCCCCAAAACACTTGGAATTTTCTGAGTTATAGGGGTGTCTTTTGTTATTCACGATGAGCCTCTGGATCACACCTGAGTTTATGCTAATGCGACATCTTAGGATAGGGCCCCTAGATGGCCTTGGGATGGCTCTGGTGAGAAGAGAGACCAAGTGATTGGAGGGTCTTCCACCCACCTGTCTCAGTGAACAGTGGGGATGGAACAAGGAGATTTATGACCTTGTGGCTTGGTGAATGCATCCACGTTCCAGGAGGCTGATGCATCTCAACTCCACCGAGACAGGAGCTCCTATGCCCAGGGCCCTTCTGGACCTTGCTCTATGTACCTTTCATGGGGCTGTTCATCTGTGTCCTTGACAATATCTTTATAATAAACCAGTAAATGTAAGTAAAGTGTTTCCCTGAGTTCCGTGAGCCATTCTAGCAAATTACCAAACCCAAGGAGGAGTTTGTGGGAACTCCCAGTTTATAGCTGGTAGGTCGGAAATATTGGAGGCCCAGATTTGGTATTAGCATGTGACGTAGGGGATCTTGTGAGACTGAGCCCTTATCTTGTGGGATCTGCCATTAACTCCTGGTAGATAGAGTCAGAATTGGATTAAACTGTAGGATGCCAACTGGTGTCTGGAGATTGGAGAATTGGTTGGTATGGAAAAAACCCCACACATCTGGTGTCAGAAGTGTTCTGTGTGAGTGTGGAGAAACTGTGTTTTTCAGAGCATGGGATGTGGGAGAAGTGGGCAGAGGATGGTCTGAAACTAATGCTTTATGATTGCTGTGCATTGCTGATGGCTACTGATTCCACGCAGCATAAAAGATGAAAATGTTCCTTCTCTCTTCCCATCTACCATGAGTACTAATCAAAGATGGAACCATGTTCCAAGAGGACATAGGCGTTTATTTCACAAACATGTTTAACTTTGGCTATGACTCAACAAAAAGTGCTGCTGAAATGACAGTCTGAGAAATGGACTGTCTCTCTATTTTCCGATCACAAAGCAAGATGTAAAAAAGATGACCTAATTTGTTTTCACTTGAAATATGCTATTTTACAAACTTCAGTTTCAAAAAGCTATTATGGTGCTACCTGTCTGTGTTTCTGAGAAAAATACCTAGTTACCATCACTGAGTTGGGTAAAATGTAAACCATTTTTCTCTAAGACACAATATTGTGCTTTTCTTGAAAACCAATCCTGCATAATGCACATGGTGCTTTGTGACTTAATCCAGAACTGTGGGCTCTGCAGCTATCAGCTGATTCATACGCACAGGACTAAAACATTTCCCACTCTCCACAATGGGTCTCTGTCCAGTGCAGTAGCATCAATTACCTGGGAAGAAGGAAATACACAATGTTTTGACCCAAAGACCCCTGACGTTTCTGCCCTGACATGTCTCCCTCATTTATAGGTAGGTCTCGCATCACTCTTCCCCCCAAAATCCTATTAAAAATCTCAGTTGTTTTTCAAGATTGAACTAGTGTTATCAGATGACATTTAAGATTCAGTTCCGGGGTACACTCTTGGCAAGGGTGCAGAACAGTAAATTAATAAGGAGGAAGGATAAAAGACAGATTCCTACAGGGGGTACAAGTCACATGCTAGAGATGTGCACACCTTGTGAGCAGAGGCACTGACTGCTTTTGTTCCAGAATATCTTTTCAAGGATGCTTGCATAACAAACAAACAGTGTTGAAGATAAAGACAATGTCTCCCTACAGAAGAATAACAGGAATGCATACTGTCCAATAGAACAAATAATGTCACCTTCTGGGAGGCTTATCACCCATTATGAAAGATTTGAGCTCTCTAAGTTCAGGGTTCGTCTCCTGTAATGAAACTCATTGCACAAGCAGGCGTCAGCTGGTCCTCTTCACATTGCCTTGTGGTAATTGAGGATCAGGGGGCTGGTGTTATCTACAGCTCTAGCTATGTTGCTGCTGTGAGTAATCAAGTCTATTGTCTGTGACCCAGGAGGCTTGTGTCTTCTGTTAGCATCAATCCCACTGTGATGGGCTAAGTTGTTAATTTGTAAGTAGGGTAAAATCTCAGACCTTTTGCAGTTTTTGATAGCAGTGGATGGTATTAAAATATTTTAAAATATTGGAAAGACTGCACTGACACAAAGGTAGTATTTCTTTGAAAGACTGAAAAAGCACGTGCAGAAGCACAGGTCTCGGATCTAATCAGATATCACTGTATCATCATTATTTCTGTATTGTTTTAGGCCAGTGGTTCTCATACAGACTCTCAAAGTCATAAGTGAATATATACACAACACTTTGCACAACACTTTGTGGGTTCATAGACTCCTTAAAGATATTAATTGAACCTGCATCAGAACCCCTGGTCAGGACAGATTCTCTTTAAAGTTAAGGACCACAGGCCTACTGCTAATAACACAATAGGTGCTCAATTAATGCTTATAGCGAAGTGCATGAATACATTGAAGAAAGAAGTTAGGATACTAAAAATGTACATAGATGAAACTAAAATATGAAAACAAAGCGGGCACTAGTTATACTGGGGAAAAAAGAAGAAGAATAAAGGAAGTCTGGTAATTCTCCAGAGAAAATGACAAGAAAAGTGATCTTGGAGAAACATCTAGTTTTGATGAGGTGGTTAAGAACATGGATTCTATGACCAAATTACCAGGGTTCAGCTTCTGACTCTTCCACTTGCCAGTTGTACAACATTGGGCTATAACTTCACCATTTTGTACTTCACTTTCTTCATCTGTACAATTAGCATATAGTACTTAACAGAGAATAGTGTCTGGTACATGGAAAATACTCAATAAAATTAGCTGTCATTGTAGTGTCTAGAATGACACTACATCTTTAAATTTGTTCAAGGGGTCAGAGTAACAAGATGACTGTGAGATAACTTGGAGGTGAGACTGTGAAACCACGGTCAGTAAGCTTTTTGAGATATCATGATAAAACTAAGTGGTGCTAGAACACTGGAGACAGGCAACCATCGATCCTGGTTTTCAAAAAGAAGGGTTGCAAGATGAGGTTGACTTCATTCTCAAGCAATTTTCTGAATCTATACTGGAATGGATTATTGACAACAGCACCTAGGAATGGTGGCTCCTAAGAGGAGATTGAATACCTCAAGAACACTAGTCTCATTCACTTTTGGGATAAGAATTCTAGACGGAGACTCTGATCAATATCATAGACACAGTGCATGGGGATTCAAGGGGCATTTGCCTCACCTGTGGTCCTCTGCGGAAAGGATATAGGAACATAAATGCACATCACAGAAAGACCTGTACTTAATTAAACAACAGTTCCATGTTAAGTGTTGATTTTCTTATAGCTCTCTGCTTGGCTTATTCTCTTCAATATTTTAGTCAATGACTTATATAAAGACAGAAGGCAGTGTTTATCAGATCTGTAAATAACAGCCTAAAAATTTAAAAGTATCTTGACTTTTAGATAGAATGCATATGTGAAATTTAATAACAATAAAAAAGTTTCTGAAAGGACAAAAGAGCACATAGACACACAGAGGGAAAAAGGAAAATATCATTTTTAAGATTTTAAGGCATTTTAATTACATGAACATTTATGAGTCATAGTGATTTTTTCCCAATTCCTAAGAGTCTATGATTTCATAAGCATTAATAATACTTCAGTAACAACAGCAGCAGCAATAACCACCACAAATAAAAAAAAAAAAAAATCTCAAAAGGTCACTGCTTCTTTGGCTAGCTCTAAGTACATAATTGAAAGATTTTAAAGTCCTAATATTTCCAAATGCCATTCCAACAACATGGCAATTCCATCAAAGACACCCACATAAAGGCTGTTTCAATAAGCATATGCTACCCAAATATATATATATATATATATATATATATATATATATATATATATGACACTACAATTACCAGAAACAATTGTTCTGGTGCCAAGAATGTAACAGTCATACAGAAAATTGATTTTACTTTCTGGCTGACTGCCTCAGTTTCCCTTCCTACTAAGTAGAATGAATAATTCTTGCCCACTCTACTCAAGAGGTATGAATCATAAAGATTAATCAATAAATCTGTGTTGAGCCTTTTGGCCTGATCCCTTGTATGAAAATGCTCTAGCATCTCTGCTCCTCTTGTTAAGGACAATACTCTTCAACAGTTGAAGAGGTTAGTGACTCACCACTCAAGGTTTCCATTAACTGCTCTGGGGAGAGCTCTGGTGGTTCCTCAGGACAGTGTAGATGCTCATCACCACTTCTAGGGTACAGAACCCACACTGGAGGCTATGGCCTTCAGCAATTCTTTCCTAAAAGCAAAGGACATAGGCTCCAGGTGGAAAGTTTAGGGGTAAGAAGCTCTCAGAAATGAAACGGAGGCCTCTGATTGGTATAGCTACAGGTAGGTCCAGAGCCTGTCAGGTGGCAGCTGGAAGTGCCATGACTGTTCACATTTCAGAGGCCAATGGAAGCTTTCTGGGAAAAAGTTCCATTGAGGGAGTTGGCAAAGGAAGCCCTCAATGTCAACTGAGTGCATTGCTTCAAGGGCACAGTTTGGATTTAACCATGACCACAGACATAGAGATTACCTACTTTTTTTGTGCTCTCTCCTCATTCTGCTCCCACTTGCCCCTTGTCCTGAAAGAAAGTTAAATTGGAGGGACTTATTGCCAAGGTGTCTCTTTGCAAAGAGAGCTCCAGCTTTTCCACTTCTCACTTTTTGTTCTGACCTGGGAGGAGCATTCTTACTCATGTAACTTCAGTATGTGAGTTTAAAAATCTTGTCAAAACTTGGCCCTGGTCAGGCGCAGTGGCTCACACCTGTAATCCCAGCACTTTGGGAGGCTGAGGTAGGCAGATCACTTGAGGTCAGGAATTTGAGACCAGCCTGATCAACATGGTGAAACCCTGTCTCTGCTAAAAATACAAAAATAAGCTGGGCGTGGTGGCACACGCCTGTAATCCTAGCTACTTGGGAGGCTGAGGCAGGAGAATCACTTGAACCCGGGAGACAGAGTTTGCAGTGAACAGAGATCGTGCCACTGCACTCCAGCCTGGGCAGCAGAGCAAGGTTCTGCCTCCAAAAAAAAAAAAAAAAAAAAGCACCTTGGCCTTGACACTAACATACCCTGCTGCATGCCTCTGATGTAGTGAGGGGCTTCCTGGGGTCCAAAGAACGAACAGGCTACTGACATTCCTCCCCTGTGACCTTTGACCAGTGGTTTGCCAACAACCTTTATGCAATGCCAATTCCTCGTGGTGGGAGAGGGTATTTTTAAAATAAGACATACTCTTTATATCCAAAGGTTTATAACTTGATTTGGTGGGGGGTACTCAACACATATTTTCTTTTTTTCTCCTTCTTTTCTTTATGTTCTGGCTCCTCTATCAACACTTATAGTCTTGACCAAAGATTATTACATAGCAACAAATGCCAAATTAAAACATCCAGGTCACAAAATTATTCTCTCTGGCTAGAATTAGCAGCATGACTATTTACAAAACCAAACATAAAATA
The DNA here is from genome assembly GCF_048565385.1 of Saimiri boliviensis. Taxonomy (NCBI): domain Eukaryota; kingdom Metazoa; phylum Chordata; class Mammalia; order Primates; family Cebidae; genus Saimiri; species Saimiri boliviensis. The sequence continues at coordinate 40,395,727 of NC_133453.1, forward strand.
TGCATACTTACTTTTCTCATTTTACTTTATTATAATTTTTATTTATTTTTAGAGATGAAGTCTTGCTCTATCACTCAGGCTGGAGAACAGTGGCCTGATCATAGCTCACTGCAGCCTCAAACCCTTGGGCTTGTGATCTTCCCATCTGAGCCTCCCCAGGAGCTAGGACTACAGGTGCATGCCCCTATGCCCAGCTGAGCTTTTCTTTTTTTTTTTTTTAAGAGATGGGGTCTTGCTATGTTGCCCAGGCTGTTCTTGAACTCCTGGGCTCATTCTCGAACTCCTGGGCTCAAACAATCCTCCCACCTCGGCCTCCCAAAGTGCCAGGATTACAGGTGTGCATCACTGTGCCCAATCCTTTTTCTTATTTTATTATAGAAACTATAATAGATGTAAATCATCCTTTTTTTAATGTCTTTGTGGCAGGACCCAAAGCATTCTTAGAAGAGAAATTCCTGCCCAAGGTAATGAGATGTTCTGAAGCAACAGGCTGAGGGTCACTCCCTCTTCACCACCTCCTCCACATTTTTATGGAAGTGTAATAAGCCTCAAATAGCAACCAATAAAGCTGCAGAAGGAAAAAGGAAATTAAGAAATGGGTAATATTTCTTCCTGTAAAGGAGACAGAGACCTTCACCTGCCATCTGTGTCCTCTAAAACCGTAAGTGATGACCCAGACAGTGAAAGAAGCTATCTACATGCACTGTTGTCCTTCAGTGTGGTCTTACCTGAACTGGGTGAATCCTGGTTTAGGTGTTCCCTACATTTTCTATAGTGGTGACAGCAGCCCTACAAAAAAAAGGAGGCTGGCACCAAGTGAGCAGTGACAGAGAAGTGACTTCAGAGTTTACACAGTAAAGCCAAAAAGAATTGGTACAGTGACAGCAGCAGTGTTAAAAAAGAAAAAGAAAATATGTATTTAGATGATTATAATGGTAATTACTTTGATATGAATATAATTAATTGAGTAAGTGTTAGAGCTGGGCCATGACATAAATGATTTTGAAAGTATAATAGCATGGCTACCTAAAAATAAAGAGGCTACTACTTGGAATTAAGAAAGCTATTTTTTTTCTTTCCAAACTATCTTTTTTTCTTTTTTAGACAGTTTCACTCTTGTTGCCTAGGCTGGAGTGCAATGGCATGATCTCAGCTCACTACAACCTCTGCCTCCTGGGTTCAAACGATTCTCTTGTGTCAGCCTCCCGAGTAGCTAGAATTACAGACGCCTGGCACCATGTCCAGCTAATTTTTTGTATTTTTAGTAGAGATAGGGTTCCACTATGTTGGCCAGGTTGGGGTCTCAAACTCCTGACCTCAGGCAATCTGCCTGCATCTGCCTCCCAAAGTGCTGGGATTACAGGTGTGAGTCACCACACCTGGCCCCAAACTATCTTGTTAAAAAAAAATCTCAGGAGTTGAAATGATCTCTATTTATTTCTATGCCCATTTCAGTTTGTCAGTTGTGATGGTTGATCAGATAATTAACTCATTATCCTTCAGACAATCTTTAGCGTGATTTTTATAAAGAATCCGGAAGGTGGGGGGAAGAAGTTAAATGAGACCAACTTGAAGGCAACTCATTTAGTAACTTCACCAGAGTGTAAGCTTCATGAGGGCAGGTAATTATTTGACCAGCCATCACACTGACCAGCTGAAATGATAGAAGGAAAATGTTATATAAGTGCAAGAGAAATTGCAGTATCTAGAGGTGGTTTTCTTTTTTTAAAATTTGCTTTGCTTTCTTAAACAAACAACAAGATATAATATTTTCTTGGAAAAAAAAAAAACAACAAATTTACTTCAGGGTATGAATTTCTGTCAACGACCTGCACAGAAGAAATGATTATATAGATTGAGGCAGTTTTCCTGTGGCCCATTATTTCTGAATAGTAAGAATCATTTAGAATAGGTTGGTTGATCTTATTTGCCTGGCTCGATTAAACATTTCTTTAGCAATTATAGAGTTACATGATGCTGTAGTGTATTTGGCTTTCTTTTGGCAGGACAAATATTTGGCTTTGTTTCAGAGGATAACCAACAAGAATTTGCATTGTAATGCAATCCTGGCTTGAAGAAAATAATAAAAAGTTATGAAATAATGGGTAGCTATACACTTTCAAAATTCTTGCATTCACAGTTCAATAAAAGAAGTGGAGACTTGAACTAAGGGTTTTAATTCTCATAACCACTTGCAAAACATACTCTTTTTTCTTTGTTTTTTGCTCAGATTTGAAAAGTTAAGTAAACAAGACCTTGGCAGCAGTAGACAAGCAGCATTCTTTTGGTATCCACAGGAAAACATTTGTACTATCCACTAGCACCTCCCTTTAACAGAGAAATTCTAGAAGAGTTGCCATCTCCCTAGGGGAGGAAATATGGAGCAGCAGAAAAAACACAAATTTTGGGAGCAGTCGGATGAAACCCAGGTTCCCTCTAGTGCTTGTCAATTGAGGGATCTTGGGCAGGTTACATAACCACGCTGAGCCTCCTTCTTTTCATAGCTGCATGTGGAGAGCGCAATACACAGGGCCAGTATGCTCGGTTTCAGCTTTAACTACCTCTTCGTCTTGGCCAATGGTGCTAAAAACAAGAATATTGGGTTGCACATCAGGCGCAGCGTCAAGGACAATGAAAAGCAAGGAGCTCCAATTCCGGTCATAGACGATGCCTTAGCTAAATCTCAAGCATTCAAAGCAAAGTAGGACCAGACAATTATTTGGTCCATTCACTTAAATGACTTAAGAATCCCTGTGTAAAGGAGAACATGTTAAAAGATCAATGAACTGTGAAGTTTATTCCTGGCTTTCTGGATGACTTCTCTTCCATTCTTGCTAGTTGAAAGTTGCGTAATTATTTCCAAATAATGGCAAGATTTGAGGCCCTTAATTTGTGTGTGTTTGTGTGCGGTAGCAATGGTGGTGCTGGTACAAGAGTTTAAGGAGGCAGAGCTGTGGGAGGAAGTGGGGAGGAAGAGAGGGATGTAGAGAATCCCAGCAAAGAGAAGTCAGTGCCTGACGGCTTGGATGAATACAGGCGGAGTTATCAACACAATCAAGTGCTTTGCATCTGGTAATCCTGACACCTTTATAGGAATTACAGAGATTCTCTGTCTCTTTCTCCATCTTTCTTTCCCTTCCTCCTTTTTCCCTCCCTCTCACCTTATCTTCTCCCCTTCCCCTAAGAACTACAGATACAGATTGATATAGGTTTGTCACAGTCACACAGCAAATCAGCAGCTCACACATACCAGTCACCTGAACCTGGGATCTTCTTGGCAAACATTAATAAAAGATTGCTTCTATCATGGTTTCTTTCTTTATATGAATTTAATAACAATGTAGAAAACTTCCTTTTCTTCCATTCACACACACACACACACACACACACACACACACCCCTTCATCTGACTCCTTGGAATGCGACATTATGTCTCCATCATTGGCTGCATCTTGTGAAGTTTTACCAAAAGCACCGGTTCCCGTGTCTGCCTGACAGGCTTGCCACGTGCTACCTGGAGAAGGATGAACAGTGGATGGAGCAGCTCCAGGGGCCATTTGTATCTGCTTAATGAGTGTGCTCTTCCAATCAAATCCTGTCTATGTTCCCAACCCTCTTATCTCCCCACCTTGCTCTGTTACCCCCACTTTTCTCCTCCTTTAAGCCAACCTGGAACTTTAATTTCAATTTAGCTCTTATATAATGTATATTTCTCCTTGCCCTGGGGGCAACCTACTGGAATAAGCGCCCTCTCTCTCTCTCTCTCTCTCTCTCATTTTTGAGATGCAGTCTCACTCAGTCACCCAGGCTGGAGTATAAGGGCACTATGCCGGTTCACTGCAACCTCTGCCTCCTGGGTTCAAGCGATTCTCCTTCCTCAGCCTCCCGAGTAGCTGGGATTACAGGTGTTTACCACCATGCTAGGCTAATTTTTGTATTTTTAGTAGAAATGGGGTTTCACCAGGTTGGCCAGGCTGGTCTCAAACTCCTGGCCTCAAGAGATCTGCCCGCCTTGGCCTCCAAAAGTGCTGAGATTACAGGTGTGAGCTACTGCACCCAGCCTTAAACTATCTTCTTACAGCAGCAACAAGAACCTGCTTTAGTCAGGGACATAGAGCTAAATCGTGCTAATGAACTACATTCAGGGGAGTTTCTTGATGATAAATGTACTTCTTTCTTAATTAGTTTTTAAATCACAAAAGAAGGCTTATTTTTTTTAAAAAAGAGAGTATGTAAAGTAAAAAGTGAAAATCCTCTATCCCAGTGTTTACTTTGCAGAGGCAACTGTTATCAAATTCCTGTGTATCTGTACAGAATTTTCCCATGCAAGATAGATAGATACATACATTATTTTTGATATTTTCTAAAAAGGGGACTCAAATTATTCATGCAAATTTAAATTTTCCTTTTTTTCCAGTTATAGGTTGGCACAAAAGTATTTGCAGTATTTGCCATTACTTTCAATGGCAAATACTGCAATTACTTTTGCACCAACCTAATTATTTGGGCTCTCTGTGCCTTGGTTGCTTTCTGTAAAATAGACAAAAATAATAGTATCTCCTGTGGGGTTGTTAAGCTTAGAACAGTGCCTGGCACATAGGAAAGTAAGCTCTCAATAAACTATTTTTATTATTGTCATAAATTATTAAGTCATCTATGGATTTGCCTTACATTGTTTTAAATTTTTCATTATTAAAAATAATGCTGTGATGAAAATCCTTAATTTCATCTTTGCACATATGAGCAAGTATTTCTTTTGGACAAATTCCTAGAGTTGGAATTCCTGGGTTGAAGGCTATGCACATTGATGAATCCAAGTAAATCACCTTCTAAAATGTGTTCCTTAATTCAACAAATCACATCCACAGCCTTCTCCAGCTCTGAGCATTATCCCTACTGTCCAGTTTTCCCTTATGTGGGCGAAATGACAGTTCACAGGAGGCATTTCTCTTGTTTGGTGAGGTTATCCATCTTGCTACGCATTTAGTGAGTATTTGCATTTACTCTTCACTTCTTTGATTATTTTCTCCTATTAGGATTTTTATTTATCTATCTGAAGAATTTTATTACACACAATAGGTACTAACCATCATTTGCTATAAATGACCAAGCTGTCCTCTGCCAGTTTGAACCATCCATAACATCATACACAGTGCTCACTTTCAAGCATCCTGCATCCCGGAGGAGGGAGCCATCCTCTAGCTAGCATTCCATTCCAACTGTGCCTGCATGAGGTTGCTTCATTGCTCTGTCAGACCAGCTGTTCCAAGAAGGAGAGCATCTGACATGACCAGCAGGTTCCACAGTCATGCACTCACTTCCAGGCTGCTGTAAAGCAAATCCCTTTACTTTGCTGTAAATTGGCCCCATGTGATGTTACATGGGATCTTACGATGATTAATCTAACACTGTGTAAGCCCTTAGATAGTGGTGATGGCTAAGACCTTGCAGGCAGGAAGGGCAAGCATTTATCCAGAAAATGTAAAAGTGAAACACTGCCCCTTCCAGGATAGAAAGGGTTCAGTGTAGTCAGCTTGCCACCAAATGGCCTGTTGGTCTTCTAGAGGGATGGTGTCAAATTGGGGACCAGCTTTGGTCTATGTTGGGGGCAGGTTGGATATCCAGTAGCAGCAGCAGCTACATGGCAAGTGGGAGCCCATACTGTTGGGCCCATGCACAGCTTCCATCCCTGACACCATTGGGTCAGCACTGACTGGGGTGAGAGGTGACAGAGTTGGCCAATATCACATGGCCATGTCATTTGGTCCCCTTAATTGTTTAGCAACTGTTTCATGTTGGGAGCTTTCTGCTGGGTGTTAACTTGTGATCAAAAATCTTCACCCGTTGTGTCTATTTCATATGCCCATTCATATGCCATCTTGTCCCCAGTCTTATAATTTTTCCGCCCACACCCCCAGGTCCTTGACCAGCTGGCCAAACCATTTGTTCCATATATATCCTAACCTTGGATTGGGCCACTCCTGTTTTCCACATTACATGGACAATCAGTGTGCTCCCCAAAGCCCCGCCCATTGGGAAAACTTCCCCTTGTCACTTCTAAAAGGGGTTATACTGCCAACACTACATATCTGGATTGTACCCATGTATGAAGTCAATCCTCTTGTGAACCCAGCTCTGTCTTTTTACTTCTCCATTAGCTTAAGGACTCCTCTACTCTGCCTAGCAGTGCTGGGTGTGAGTGGAGGGAGAGACATAAAACACCGGCGTGGGTCACTGTGTCTGGGGCACCTGCTTCTGTGGCTGGTTTATTCCTTCTGCTCCTGCTTGTGCTTGGTTCTGGATGTTCCGCTTCCTTCTTATTGTATAGCTTCTGCTTGCCTGACCTTAAAACTTGTGTTTTCACAAGATCCTCAAGTTACTTTTGTGCTTGTAACTGCAGAGCAGCACTGGATAGTGGCAGTCAGACCCAAGGAAGGGTAAAAGTGATAGAATCCTCCAGACAGAGGACACAAGCAAAGGCTCCACAGTGAGAACTATAGCAAGAAACCCTAATGGGAAAAGGGAAGGGATCATGAGCCAATGCTGGAGACTAGATAAGCTAGGGTGCAGGTGCCATCTGAGGGATTTGGGACATTGTTCTGCTGAGATCAATAGGAAGCCATTGAAGGATTTTAGGCAAGAGTGTAACGTGATGATTCTGTGTGTGCATGTGCATGTGTGCGTGCCCAGAAATTCATGTCTATCTTTGGCTTCAATGTGAGAATGGTTGGAAGGGAAGCAAAATGAATGCAGGGAAATCAGGAGGGGATTATTGCAATAGCCAGAGGAGAAATGAAGATGGCTTGGAGCAACATAGCAGCTATGGAAATAAAGAGAGGGAGAGGCGGATTCAGGAACTGTCTCTGAGGTGGGATTGACAGGATTTTGTGTCTGGAAAGACGTGTGTGCAAAGAGAAGAGAATCTCAGATCATTTCCCCATTTTTGGCTTAGCAACCTGTGGATGGCTGTACAAACAAGATCTGCTTGGGACATATTTGAGGTGCCTTTGAGACATCCAAGTGGCAATGAAAAGCAAGAGTTGGGTTTACAGAGCTAGAGCGTAAGCAAGAGAGTCAGCCTTGGGACTAAAGGAGGCCACCCACCAGGGAGAGAGCTTTGGAAAGATGACCCATGGCTCTCTTGAGAATTCCAATATTTACAGAGGTAGGCTGGAGGGGGAGGAGTTGGCAAAGGGACAAAAGGACAGCACAGCATCCAGGGTGACCCTTTGCAATAGAAGCAAGTCCACATCACTTTTCTGCTCTCCAGCCACTCAGATTAAAAGCTCAAGTCCTTTAATGGCCCCCAGGTTCTACATGTCTGCAGTCATCCCTGGCTCTGTGCTAGCCCCATGGGCCCCACTGCTGCTCCACAAACAGGCAGGTGCACTTGCTCACAAGAGACTCTGCTGTAGTGCCCTGTCTCCCCAGTAATGCTCTTCCTCCGGATACCTGCTTGGCTCACAGCCTCCATCCTCATGCCCTAAGCACAGCCTGCCACCTGCTCCATCACTCTCCATTGGCCTGAACCTGCTCCACTTTTACTTCTTTCCTTAGCACTCAAGCATCAAGCATACTCCATAATTTGCTTATTTGTTATTATCTTTAAAATGGTTCTGTCTCCCTTACCTTAATAGGATCTTCCCAAGGACAGGGATCTCTGTTTGCTGATAAATCCCGATTGCCCAGTACAGTGCCTGGCACAGAGTAAAATGCTCTATAAATACTTGTGGTATAAATGAGAAAAATCTCTTAAAGGGAGATATCCATGTAACTTCTCTCTGCTACTAGTGGACATGGAGTTTTTCCTTGACTATGCCTTGCTATTTAGCCTCCCTTTGGGGCTTCCATAGTTTTGAAAAGCCATTGATTGGGACAGGTTTCTTGATTCTCACAACTTCTCAATCTTTCCCATATTTTCTATTTCTCTCCACATATACTTTAAAAAAAAATTGAGGTGGCCAGGCGCGGTGGCTCATGCCTGTAATCCCAGCACTCTAGGAGGCCAAGGCAGGCAGATTGTGATTGCCTGAGCTCAGGAGTTCGAGACCAGCCAGGGCAACACAGTGAAACCCCATCTCTATTAAAATACAAAAAATTCGCTGGGTATGGCAGCATGTGCCTGTAGTCCCAGCTACTTTGGAGGCTGAGGCAGGAGAATTACAAGAACTCAGGGGGCGGAGGTTGCAATGAGCCGAGATCGTGCCACTGCACTCCAGCCTGGGTGACAGAGTGAGACTCTGTCTAAAAAAAAAAAATTGAGGTATAATTCATATACCATAAAATTCACCCTTATAAAATGTACAATTCAGTGTTTTTAAGTATATTTACATGTTGTAAAATTATCACCACTCATTCTAGAGCATTTTTATCACCCCAAAAATAAATCCCATACCTGTTAGCAATCCATGCTCCCAGCAGCCTCTGGCAGCTGTTAATCTACTTTGTGTCTTTGTGAATTTGCCTATTCTGGATATTTTGTATAGATGGAATCATGCAATATGTGGCCTTTTGTGCCTGGCTTCTTTCATTTAGACAATGTGTTCAAGGTTCATCTATGTTGTCACATGTAATAGTACTTTATTTCTTTACAAGTCTAAAAAAAACTCTCTTGTATGGATATACCACATTTTATCAGTCGATGGAAATTTGAGACGTTTCCACTTCTGGGATACTATGAATAATGTTATGAACAGTTATGTACAAGGTTTTGTGTGAATATGTTTTTAAATTCTCCTGGGTATATACCTAAGATTATGGTAATTCTATGTTTAACTTCTATGTTAATGATGTTTAACTCCTTGAGGAAATGCTAAACTATTTTCCACAGTATTTACACCATTCTACAGTCCCCACTGCAATGGATAAGTGTTCCAGTTTCTCCATACCCTTGCCAATACTTACTGCTGTCCATAATTTTGATTATAACCATCCTAGTGCATATAAAATAGTGGCTCATTGTGGTTCTGATTTGGATTTTCTTAATGATTAATGAGTTCAAGCATAGTTTTATATGCTTACCCATTTATATATCTTCTTTGGAGAGATGTCTACTCAAATCTTCTGGCCATTAAAAATTTTTATTGATACTTTATGCATATTTATGGAGTACATGTGATATTTTGTTACATGCATAGAATGTTAAATGATCAAGTCAGGGTACTTAGGGTAAGAAGAACTACCATATCATCCAGCAATTATTTTCCCTATTTTTAAATTACTTGCCTTTTTATTGTTGAGTTGTAAGAGCTCTTCATTTATCTGGTAACATACCTTTATCAAATACATGATTTACAAATATTTTATCCTATTCTATGGGGTTTCTTTTAATTTCTTAGTAGCAATCTTTAAAGTTTTTTAGTTTTCATTTTTTGGTGAAAGTTTGCTATTTTTTTCTTTGGTCCCACTTCGATACAATGTCTATATTCACTCTGACAAGAGGAAGGTATAGCAGAAAGGAACAAAAGAAAAAATGACAACTTCACAGTTCCTATTAGTAATGAAATTATTTAGAAAATTGCCTTTCACTGGACAGTATGATTTCTGTTGGTGGATACAAGCCAAGTATGAGTCACATGCAAGTCATCATCTATTCCATTTAGCTGGATGGATCGAAGAGACAGAGTAATGGTGAATATCACCCTAGAGGAAACCAATTAGTGTTTATAACATTGAAAATGATTTATAGATTGCTTAAGCATATCTATCAAATCTAAATGGAATACTCTGAATCACCTCCATAGAAAAGCAACACTGTGGATGATTTCTGAACTGTGGAAATTCTATCCTTCAGATCTAACATCTTTGAGCAGAGATAGGACAGATTGCCATCTGGGAAGAGGCACGCCATTTTCTCCAGAGGTTTGCATTTGATTTAGATGGGTACATTCCAAGGAACATAGGATCCAGGTTCATCTCTTGGAATCTAGAATAAAGACAAATTTGGATGTTCAAACCTGGGAAATGTTTGTGACTTAGGTGAAAAATAGCAGAACATAAAGCAGGCTAAACACCAGCAGAGGGCAACCAGGCCGTGACAGGTCAGGGAACAACAGCCTGTGAAGCGCAGAGGAAGCCGGGGAAGGAATGGGGACCTCCTAGGGTTATCAGCTCACGCTTGAAGACCGCCCAGCAAAAAGTGGAGTGGGTCTCTGTTTCTCCAGAGTAGAAGCAGCAATTTGTGGGAGGCTTAGGGAAAACCATGAAGGATACCACAGCCAGTGTGAGTGGAAGATGGGAGGGGCTCTTCATTTGGTCTAAGTCGGAGGGGTAACTGTGAACAGCATGACTTTCTTCCACAATTAAAAACCCTGTTCCTTAAAATATCCAAGGAGGGTAGAGATGCCTGCTCGGCAGGGGCACTGTTGCCAGACAGGAGGGGTTCCTGCTAGCACACTTTCCTGCTGCCTGCTTGGGGTTGGGGTGGAGACAGACTGTCAGAGGGGCCTATATTCCTGGCCTGGGTATCCGCGGTTCAGGGCACAGTTCCTGAACTTCTGTTCCTGACTGAGGTATCCTAGGAAGGGAGCAAAACAGGAAAGGAACATAAAATTGATGGGACTGAATCTTCTTTCGTCAAATGGTATAGAACGGAGCGAAGCAGGGCAAGGCTGATGAAAAAAGGCAACCTGAGGGGCACAAGTTCAAGGGCCCCCCTGTGCATCTGAGCAAATACCCCTAAGTTTCCCATCACTTTTTCAGGTAAGAAAAGCCACAGTGATGGGTTCATGAAATCTTACCACAAGAACAGGGGCCAAAAATTCAGAATTTTATAATTGCTTTTTTTCTACTGGGTAGAACATACCATTTTTGTGAACTTGTCTTCACAGGCCATCCTAATCTTCTCCGGGGTCAGTGGACTATTAAGCCTCAAGGGTCCGCGTAGTCCTCTTTCCCGTCGCGCTGCACTCACCGCATCATGGATAGCGAAAAACACGGAGCATCCCAGGAAGACCCCCGACTCTCCCAGACCCTTGAAGGGAAGCACACCAACTAGAGTATTCCTCTCTCTCGTACTCTATATATGTGTGCCTATTTATAGTATATGTGCATGTATAAAAATACTACATATGATATATGTGGGTTTTTGTTTTGTTTTGAGACAGAGTCTGGCTCTGTCGCCCAAGTGTGACACTGGAGTACAGTGACACTATCTTGGCTCACTGCAACCTCTGTCTCTCAGGTTCAAGCCATTCTCCTGCCTCAGTCTCCTGAGTAGCTGGGATTACAGACATGCACCACCATACCCAGCTTATTTTTGTATTTTTGGCAGAGATGGGGTTTCACCAGGTTGGCCAGGCTGGTCTTGAACTCCTGGTCTCAGGCGATCTGCCCGCCCTGGCCTCCCAAAGTGCTTGGATTACATGCATGAACCACTGTTCCCAGCCTATGTAAATTTTTTGTTTCAAAAAGTAATTTAATCTTTTGATCCAATATTCCCATTCTTAGAATTCTATCCTAAAGAAATGACCTACATACAGAAGATTATTAGTTATGAAGATGATTATTGCAAGGTGAAAAATCAGATAGAACCTGATGGCAATAGTAGTTCATGTTAGGTTCTAAGATTTGCAATATTAAAAATTTTATCATGATGTTAGATTAGAATTAAAATGTTTAATGAGAATTTTTCTTCTGCAATCCTAGTAAAAATCCCAAACAGCCAAGAGATGAATGTTGCCCCCATCACCCAGCACGCATCACATAAACATGCACATTTCCCCATAGACCATAACTTACCTTAGATGAATAAAGAGTATTTGAGTTTTGAGAGGGAGGCAACAAAGAAATGTGCAACTGTGTGGGCATGTCACAGATGGCAGGGATTTTATATTGGTCTGGACCACGAGTGTGCAGAACACCCTGGGGAGAATAATTCAGTTCCTCTATTGTATAAAGTCCCATGCCTTGAATAAATGCACCTTCAATCTAAGGCAACAACAAAAAAAGAATTTCCACGTATGAGAAAACACAGTCAACAGTAAGTAGCATTTCAACACATGCTATCTGTTTGAGTTTTAAACTTATAGTTTAAGAGCATATTCAGGGTGTCTTGGAGCATGTCGCTGAAAGCTACCCTAAAAGCCATTCTAAACATCGCGTTCAGCACTAAGTTCAAAGAAGTTCAAAGTCAAAGGACTTGGGTTCCAATCTTGGTTTGGCCATTGAAATGATTGCTCAGGAAGGGTCTTCACAGAGACTGGAGCCTAAGCACTCTCTTCCCCTCCGCCTCCCCCACCCCCCACCACCACCCGTAAGGCAGATGAAATTCTCTGACTGATGTATCCACAGACCCCAGGGCACTAGTGAAATCTAGAATTCCATTGTCTCAACCCAGCTCCTTATCTGCAAACTGGCTAGCCTCACATCTCTGGACTCTGATTTTAGATGAGTCTTTAAAAACTCCAGGCCATTCCCACTAAATGAAGTCTTGTCTCTAAAAGCCTCCTGCCCACCCGTGGCAGTCCCCGGCCCTCTTCCGTTCTCTGATGCCCACCTCCTGGTCCAACCCTCACCGCCACACAGGCCTTGCTCATTGTCATCAGCCCTGGCCTGATCAGCAGCCACGGACGGGCATGCTAAATTCCATGTGTTTCTGTAGGGTGACTTCCTCCATTCTTCTTTCACCTCAAACATCATTTCTCATTCTTTCCTTGACAACCTGCTTCATACCCACTTCCTCCTTAAGCCTCTTTTGACTTCTCCACACCATAGATTCTTCCCATTCACCGAGAACACAATGTTAGGATGGTGGGGGCAGGGAGGGGACACTAGATGGTGCCCTAAATCAGAGTTAAAGAGCTGAATTGTCTCCAGGTTCAAGACAGGTAAAGCAAGTATGTGAAGATTTCAGGTGGGTCCTGTGTCACTGGAGAGTGTGGGACTCTAAAGGTGTGGCCGCCGAATTTTGCCTCATGGAAATGCAGATCCAGTGTGGGCAAATTTTCTGTTTTCAAGAGAAGCTAGATATTTATGACTTTCCAACTATTTCACATTTAAATTTGAAAATGTCTGTGGGTGGAATCCAGCCCTACAGGCTGCCTATCAATAGCGCCTGCTCTAATGACTTGAGGCTTATTATTCCAAAGTGACTTCAAACTCCTTGAACTGAAGCCCACTGTGTGGCTAAGGTTCAGCACTGGGCACTAACTCCACTTATGTCCCAGCAGCTCATAGGTCACCTCTAGGCTTGCCCTTGCCTCACTCATGCTCCCCAGTCACAGATTGTATATTCCTTCAAAAACTACCGAAAACACCTTTATTTCCTCCCCCCTTTTAAACAGTAAGACATTTGAGCTCTGCAGTTGTTTTGAATAGAGTTGACTAAAGGGGTAGAAAAATAAGAGGATGAACTAAGCCTGACAAAATGCTCCCCTGCAGACCCCACTGCATATTTGGTTTTTACAAATACAAAGTAAGACACATCAGTTACACATACCTGGCCGATGTCAAGGGCTGGATTTATACTGCAGCCAACATCCATGACAATGTCTGTTCTGATGTTCTAGTAATTAAAAAAAAAAAGTTAAAATGTTTATTTTAATGAAGAAATATTAGGGAGAAGAAGCTGAGGAACACTTCCTGCCAGGCCGACTTTGGTATAAAGCCTTTCTTTGAGCCATGCCATTTTAGAAGAGGGAACAAAGATTTTATTATATGACAATGTTTATTATGTAAAACTTTCAAAATTATACAAATTACTCTTAGCCTGCTGAAGCACTGTTTAGTTTTTCCTTGGAAATAATAGGAGAAAAAAATTACTTGATTTTGATTCAAGCTGGATGATGCAACAGATTGAGTTTAATTCACCACAACAGATATAATATATGACACAACAAAAGAAAACATCTATTGCTCTCACGATCCTAGTTGCAAAGCTTAATGGCTAGCACACAACCCAACATCCAGGTACAACTGGCTGAGGAATGTTTACTGAACCACAGAGTTTAGGGTGCATCCACAAAAAAGTTTTTGAACTGTCATCCGCTGTTCTAGATGTTTCATTTTTGGGGCAGAGAAGAGAATAAAGTTGACACAACTTGTTCCTGATAACCTACAAATGAGGAGGAGTACAGCCCAGACAGCGTGTTAGTAACACTGCTGTCCAGCAAATCTGTGCATTTTAAAAAAATGTGATATAATGGTCTCTGCCATGACTAACAGATTGTACTTATAATTACTAATTGAACAAAGGAAATCCAAGAGTTTCCTTGTTTGATCTGGGACTTTCATCTAACATTTGAAAATTAGCTGATCTGGAATGTTTGACCATAATAAAACTTCAGGAACTCACATCTCTTATTTAAAGACACAGTGAAGTGTAAAATCCGCTTTGACACCAGTCAGCAAGACTGGCCTTGCAGGAGATAAGTGGTCTTAACTGGAGGTGAGAGAAGAAGATCTAAAGTCTTCAGTGTTAGTGAAGGTTCTGCTTTCAAAGCTGTGGGCTTAGGCTGGGTGGGCCGGTTCATGTCTCTAATCCCAGCACTTTGGGAAGCCAAGGCGGGCAGATCACATGAGGGCAGGAGTTCAAAACTAGCCTGGCCAACATGGTGAAACACTGTATCAACCAAAAATACAACAATTAGCCAGGGGTGGTGGCACATGCCTGTAGTCCCAGCTACTCAGGAGGCTAAGGCATGAGAATCACTTGAACCCTGGAGGTGGAGGCTGCAGTGAGCCGAGATTGTGCCATTGCACCCCAGCCTTGACAACACAGCAAGACTCCATCTCAAAACAGAAGAAAACAACCCACAAAGTCATGGGCTTAGTGCTGTATGTGTTTTTTGTTAGGGCTGGAGAGAGTGAGTCTAGGTTGTGGTAGGCTGCCTTCAAGATGGCTCTAGATGATCCTTACCTCCTAGTATTCACATCCACATATAGTCTCCTCCTATACTCTACCAGGGCTAACCTGTATGACCAATAGGCTATGGTGAAGGTGACAGTAATCACTCTAATATTAGGTGATTAAGCTGGGTTTCTGTCTAGGTTACTCTCTCGCTTGCTCATGCTCTCTTTTTCTCTTGGGCTGGTCTTTCCAGAGGAAGCCAGCTGTGATGTCCTAAGGATACCTAGACAGCCTACAGAGAGGTGTCCACATGACAAAGAATGGAGGGGCCTCTGGCCAACAGCCAGGGAGAAGCTGAGGCCTCCTGTCAACAATGCTATGACAGAGAAAGGTAGAACAGGATATTCCTGTCCCCATTGAACTTGAGATGACTGTCGCCCCAGCCACAGCTTGGTTAAAGCTTCATGGAGAATCACCCAGATAAGCCACTCCCAGAGGCCTGCCCCTCAGAAGTCATGTGAGCTAATGAGCATCCACTGTTTTCAGCACTAAGTTTGGGGGTAATTTGTTACATAACAACAGATAACTGATATTTAGATGTAGGTTCAAAGTAAGGAAAATTTTGCTGGAATAAGGGCAATTCTATCAACAGGGGAATGGCTGAGAACCAGGCCTCTGGGGAAGGACCCTGGTAGAATGTCACATTATGGCTTTTTGCCTAGCAGTAACACCCACCTGAGCTGACATTTTGCTTTTATGAAGGCATCTGATGGGACTATATGGCATATCTCTTAAGATCATTCAAATAAGTTATAAGAAAATGCCTTAAAGTATCGTAGTAGGCTGATTATTACCTTGTTCTTAGATCTTAACAAGGACAAGGCATATATAGGAATGACTAAGAAAATCCACATGACTAAGTTTTCACCAGATTTTGCTTTGAGGGAGAAAGGATTTAGAAATCACTTATATGAGCAGGGCACAGTGGCTCATGCCTGTCATCCCAGCATTTTGGGAGGTCAAGGTGGGTGGATCACTTGAAGGCAGGAGTTTGAGACCAGCCTGAGAAACATGATGAAACCACATCTCTTCTAAAAATACAAAGGTTAGCGGGGTATGGTGGTGCAGCCTCTAATCCCAGCTACTTGGGAGGCTGAGGCATGAGAATTGCTTGAAGCCGGGAGGCAGAGGTTGCAATAAGCTGAGATCGAGCCACTGCACTCCAGCCTGGGTGACAGAGTGAAATTCTATCTCAAAAACAAAGAAACAAACAAAAAGAAATCAGTTACATGAAAGAACCCTCCTTCCTAGTAATGTAGGACTGCTACCCTAACACAAAAACTATGCTCAGAGTGATCATTGTTTTGCCCTAGTTCGAGGTAACCCTAAAGAGATCCAGTCTCAGTTAGAATCACACAGGTTAGATACTTGAAAAAGCAGATTCAATAAAGGTGACTATAGTTTCAGAGATTAGGTTGACTATAGTTTTAAAAAATACATGCTGGGGACTTATTAAATGAAAACTTAAATCTGATCACAGTCCAAGAATGCAGGAATAGAGTATATTTGTAAATATCAAGAATTAGAGCTTGCTTCTAGGTACATTTTGGAACAGATTATTATTAAACTGGTAGCTTGGTCACATGACAATTGTGAGGGTATCACAGTCCCATTTAATATATCAATGATCATTCCTTATTATTTACAGTGACCAGTAAGTGGCTCCTTCATTCCCGAAGGCTGTTGTACAAGAGGAGAAATTCTATGAGTCTTTGAAGAGAGAGAGAGAGAGAGAGAGAGAGAGAGAGAGAGAGAGAGAGAGCGAGCGTGTGTGTATCTCTTCAAAGCATCCTTTGAAAGCACAAGGATGCTCTTAAACTATCTAAACAGGAAGCCAGCTCTGTGGCACAATGGGTAATGCATTGGACTTCTAAAAACAAGACCTAGCTGAGTAAAAGACATCAAAACATGGCCACTGACTGCCCTGGGCTGGCTTGGTGCTTGTTAGCAGATTACAGATGCCTATGAAATCTTTCAAGAATGTTGTATCTTGGCCTTTCTCATAAGAGGTCAAAATTGCTTGTTGTGCCAACAGTCTACATGAAAGCCCCCTTTTGAGTATATCTGTTTCTTCAGTGGTTTCTTTCCTGATTCCACTGAAAAGGGCTGGGGAAATAAAGAAGACAAGTCACCAGTTGTTTTTTGTGGCAGCAAGCAGACCACCAAGGCAACTGTGGGGATTCTATTTTCTTCTGGTAATCCAGGGAAATCACCGTTAGGCCAAATGCACGGTGTTGCCACTCACTCAGCTCTCCACAGATAGATGGCATCTGTGGAATTTAGGTGCATCCTAAGTGCAACTTGAAGACCTTTCCAACCAGTACTGACCTTATGATCCCCCGTCAGGCAGTCTATTTCCACCTCGGAACAGGCAGCTCCATAAACAAAGTATTCGAAGGGATGGCCTTCACCTTTCTCCCAGTTCATATCTGACTCGTAACCCCTGGAGGAAACAGAACTCTTGAGTGTTGTTAAGTGATCAAGTCCTCTAATTGCAGACCATGATGACTAGACAGACCCATGAGGAGTTATGCAAACCACAGGAATATACTTGTCCAATAATATGCCAGCACCTAATGTATGTGCAATAAATGCATTGAATAAATATTTAATTTTTTCTTTTAAAACTTGCTTTGTCTAATAAAAACATCTAACTACTCCTGACTGGTGCCTCCTTACTTAGCTTACTTACTCAATGAATGTCCATCTTACTGCTTTTGGCTAATAATGGATCATGTAATTGTCATCAGATTCGGGGAACTCAAGCTTCATTTTACACCAAATGCCATTTCAAAGGTGCACGTTTGCCTGCTTTGTCTATCTGGCTCCAGTATTTGCCCCTCTGTGTGAAGGATCAGGTCCCACGGCCCCCATTCTTTGTCTCTACATCAAGCTCCATGGCCTGCTCTGTTCCTAACTAATCTTTAAGAACATCAAATAAATATTAATGGTAAAAGAGAAGCATCAGTCGGCAGCTTGCAGGACTCTCTACTCTCTCTCCTCTGTTCCCCTGCAACCTGGAGGTGCCATTAAAAATGCTTCCAAAGCCTGTTCTGGACAGGCAGTCAGTGCCCAGGACTCATACGGCAACAGCAAAGTGACCAAACCAGGTAAGGCTCTACATCACCCTGCTCTCAGACAGCTTTCACTCTCCATTAAAATAATTTAATAAACTGTTTTCCAGATTCAGTGAGTGCCTGTTGTTTCACATCTCAATGTAACACGGTTATAGTCTAATATCTTTTTTGTCAATCCTGAAGGTGTAAAATGGTATCCATCTTGTGGTTTAATGTGCATTCCCCTACCTTTGTTTCTTAAGAGATAGACTATGTTTCCAACAAAAAGTCAGCCACTGCTGAGTATTCCAAGTACTAACCCCAGAGAGCCTTATAATACCACCCACTATGATTAGAATCATCAGTTCAGCTGAATTTTGTGTGCCTATTTTCCCTAACAGAAGTCTTTCCAGATATTAGCAGTTAAATGTTCTTTATAACCATGAATTAACTGGCAGTTAAATGTTCTTTATAATCACGGGTAAATAGAAGGTACAAAGTCACTGTTTGCCAAATTGCAAGGGAATTGAAACTCTTCCTCAACATACCACTGTTATCTTCCATAGCATGTGATTGGAGGGCATATTTACCTGAAGTATCCAACAGCTGAAAGACTAATGCTTTCATTAAAAGCAGTCTGTGCCTGTGAAGGAAGAGCATAGTGTGATACAACAAGGATGCCCAAAGAAAGAATCACTCAAGACTTCAATTTTAATTTTACCCTGTGTGTTAAATAAAATTACCAGCAACAGTAACTAGGAAGGACCCAGATTAGTCCATTCCCTTCTGCATTCTCCATTTCCACAGGCATTTGTGTTTCACAGCTTGCAGCAGTTTGTTCAGCACGTATGATCGTAATAAATGCCTGCCGTGGTACGCTGCAGACTGGACTAAAGTCATCAACACGTGTTCCACTTAGGAAGAAATTCACTCGGTCATCCATAATAAATTTCCAATTAACGTGGGACATTTTAGAAAACAATGGTTGGTTGGCTGCTTAATTAATTTTAATATCAGGTTCCTGCTAGTCTGTAGAGTAAGGGTTCATTTTATAATTTATGGTTACGGGAATTGTCAATTCTTTCTGGGCATATTTGTTTCAGTTGAGGGGAATAATTTTGCTAGACTGTACCATTTATACCAAAAGGTCTCCTGACTCTGCAGAGCACAGAGTTGACTATTATGCAGAAAAATGGGGGCTAGGTCCAGGTCCCCAAGTCTATGAATGAAGGTCAGAAGTGCGTCAATCATTAGAGAAAGCAGCAGGCTGAGTGGCTGTATTTCCTGGTGGTGGAGGAGTACTCCCCACGCTGCACCACTCTCCAGCTTTCTCCAGCCACAGCGACTCAGCTTATTGGACTCAGGCAGCACAGGGGAGAGGACAGAAACAAATATGCCCAGGAAGTATAGACAGACGTCATAAATATTAATTATAAAATGAGTCCTTACTCTGCGGAACAGCAGAAACCTTTAAACCTTTCCTAAGTGGGATTCCTCAAATGCTGTTTCCCCTGGACCTGTACTCGTAAGGTTGCAAAAACTGACATTCTAGAATAGCCAGTGTGACACATGCTCCCAGCTTTTATGGATATTCGTTCCACAACTTCTGGTAGTTGATAACCTATTACTTTGAAAAGTTCGTTAGTTGACTTTAGAATGTGTCTTCTTTTCCAACTAGATTGTAGGCAGGTCAAAGGAAGCAGCTGAGTATTTCCATTCTACTGAGTACCTATTACTAGATGAACATATGCCCATTGGCCTGGTTTTCTATTTCTAAATGAGTGCTTATACGATTTTTACTTTTACAGAATGGTTCTACTATTGTTTTTCTATTTTAGGAACAGTGAAACCCAAAGGAGAAAAAACAGATGTAACGTTATTTTCCAGACAATCTCTAGGTTCCATAGGATGAAACATTAATGAATTCTAGATTAAAACAGGAGTTCTGGCAGAAAAACCATCTTTCTCTCTAACAGAAAATTTTCCCAGATGCATGAGTTCCTCTACTACATTGTGATAGGATTTCCACATGATAAGAGCCAAAGGGCGTTTTACTTATCATTATGCAATGGTGGTACCTTTGCAAATGCCCTTTCTGCAGATTTTAATTAATGCATATTGTTCTTACTCTCCTCCCACTCCTTTTTCTTCTAAAATAAAGTACAGAGAACTATTGATTCTCACCCAGTCTTTCCAAGTTCCTTTAGGATTCTTGCTGATGATGGGTTCGAGGCGTTTTAGAAGAGTTTGACAGGCATTCTAGAAATTATTTTTAAATTAAAATGATTATCCTAATTTCATGCAAACACCAAATTCAAAACAACATAATATGCACCATTCCATAGGCTTATCTAAGAGGGAACATGCAGAAATAAGACATCAACCCTATACGAAGGTGATCTGAAAGTTTTCACATGAGTGTGTGTGTGTGTGTGTGTGTGTGTGTGAGAGAGAGAGAGAGAGAGAGAGAGAGAGAGAGAGAGAGAGAGAGAGAGAGAAACTGGCGTTGTAAGCCATGCTAAAAAGTCTGGACTTGATAAAAAAACTTCCTGGCAAACCACTAGCCACTGCTTTCAGACATGGCTTGGCCACATTTCATTTTGTGAGAAAATTCACTCTGGTAGCAGAAAGCCAGAGCAAAAGGTGATGAAGTTGTAGTGGTGAGACAGAAGTCCTGCACCGGCCCTGGGAAGAGGTGGGAGTCTGTCTCAAAGTGGTACTAACTTAATATGGAAGCATAAAGACAGAGACATTTTGAGTAGAATTGAAAGGACTTGCTCACTAGTAAAATATCAGGATTGAAGGAGAAAAAGAAGTGGCACTTCCGGCACAGGAGAACCACAGGGTGCTGTACCACTGACTGAGGCCAAGATGGGGAAGGAGATATGAGCTGGGTTAACTCTCAGCATCTTTGAAGCTCTACCCATATATTTGGCCCTGAAAGAGTTAATGATTTGGACGCCACTGCAGTGACTGTTACCTTTACTGCCAACCCATTGAGGTCTGCCACCACAGAACCTCCAGAGACATTTGCATTAGGGACGGTTTCTGTGCTGGTTCCACGCAGGTGGACATTTGACATTGGCATTCTTAATTCACGGCTGGCCACCTGGATTTTAGGAGAGAGTTTCTTTTTAAACACTTTGATTAGTCCCAGACCTGTACACATGCCCACGTGTTAACACACATTTAATACCCTCACACGCATGACAGGGACAAGGGAGCAGAACCACAAATTTCCTCCAGGCACAAAAGTTTCTTGTTTCTAAAAGCCTATATGCTAGTCTGAACCCCAAGTCCTGAATACACTTTCTATTTCTTTGACTTTCTGGTGATCGTGTCAGAAATAGGAGGTGAGGCCCCAGGCCAACGCTGGAAGAAATGCTTCATTCTTATTTTTATAATCATGATATTGACACCTTTGAGGGTTCTCCTACCACCACACTCTGCAAAATTCTAGCAGAACCTCATCAATGATAGGAGATGTCTATCTCCTATCCGCATTTCTGGAGTTGACCCAGGAAAAGAATGCTTCTTATGAGAAAGGACAATGGCTTTGGAAAAGCAGCGGCATGAACATGTGAGTCACAGGACATGGTGACAGTGCCACATGCCAACACCGGGACTTAGTTGGCTGCTTTATTCTTTATTTTTAGTGCTAGAGAGCAAAATCATATTGTTAACTTTAGTTGATCCCAAATTCACCTCTCTCCTGCTAGCAGCATGGCTTGAAAGTGTTTACCTACAGCTCCTATAAGGACACAGGCATACGGAGCCCTTCCATGAGGCCTGGCTCTCAGATCATCCACACAGAGTGCATAGGCTCAGAATATAAAGGTTCTGGTGATCCAACAGGAAAACATTAAAATTTTACCCTCTAAATGGGGAAAGGATGACCAGTCAATTCTCAAGTGACTGAGAACATGAGAAAAAATATGTATTCAACATCTTTATATTCAAAAAAATGTAAATAAAAGAAACAGTAAGATACTTTCATTGACTTATCAAATTATCTACAAATTTTCAAATTTTCAACAATCCATAACATTCACTGTTAGGGTTATCATGAGATGGATACTTTCTGGAAAACAATTGATCAAACAATTTAAAATACTCACACCTGTGACCCAGTAATTCCCCCGGAAATCTATTTTAAGAAACAATCAATAATATGATTACAGGTAAATGTACAAAAATATTCGCTGAAGTATTCAAACAGCTGAGGGACGGTTAAACAAATCATACATATATTCACATGCAGCCATTAAAAATCATGATTGTAAAGACTGCTTAACGACAGGAGAAAGTGTTCACACTATATAAAGTGGGTGAAAAAACATAATACAAAATTAAACAAAAGCATGTTGGTGACTTTTTGCAAAAGAAAAAAAAGACAAGATGAAAAGACTTCCAAATCATGATTATTCTACATGGTGAAATTGTGTAGGGTCTTTGTTTTTTAAATTTTTCTGCTGCTTCCAAATGTTTTACAATCTATAATGTTACTATTATGATTAACAAAAGAGAAACAGTAGCTTAAAATTAATCTAAAATAAGATAGCCAAAAGAAAACAGATAAAATTTGGTTGGAAATATCAAAGGTGATATACATTAGTGATTGTTTGGAGCCCTTAATACAAAAAAGGCAAGAAATAATCCAATACATCAGAATTTACACATTATCTTATCGCCCAACAAAGATCCAAAAAGAACAACTCAACTGTCACTATATCCAAAGGAAAGCAGCAAATAAGCATATAACTTTCTTTAGCAATACAATAACTTGAGACTCTTCTGCCACATTCTTTTAGGTGTTCACTTCCAAAATTGGTTTGTTTACCCAGTTTCTGCTAATCACTTAACAGCTTAAGCTGTCAAAGCTCAAATCTCCTATCCTTTATTTTTAATTTTTATTTATTCTTTATTTTTTCAGACAGGGTCTTGCTCTGCCATCCAGGCTGGAGTTCAGTGGTACAATTGGCTCACTGCAGCCTCAACCTCCCAGGCTTAAGCAATCTTCCCACCTCAGTCTCCCAAGTAGCTGGGAACATAGGCTCATACCACCATGGCCTGCTAACTTAAAAAAAAATTATATATATATATATATGATATAGAATCTCCCTATGTTCCCTGGGCTGGTTTTGAACTCCTTCACTTAAGCAATCCTCTTGCCTAAGCTTACAGAAATGCTGGGATTATAGGCATGAGCCACCCTGCCCCACTTCCCATCCTGTATTTTATAATAGAAAATATCCATTCATTGTTTTTATCTCATGAACAGATCTATAAGCACACACCCACCTCAATCTAGTTATTTGCATTCTTACCTGAATCATTTTAGTGTGGACCCCCTGCCCCATTTCAATTCCACCATGAGTGACCAGCACCGAGCCGTCAAGATAAATGTGAACCAAGGCAGCAGCCTGAGCAGAAAAGACAAAAACTGTTTCTATGATCTTTTTGAGATTATCACATATTGTATCAATTAAAACATTTTCCTTGGAATTATTTCCCTCCAAGAATCCACCACCTCCCAGGCTGGAGCAACAGTTTAGGTTTCTTTCGGGGGTGGGAGAAATGGGGCAGGGACTGTTTTAAAATGCAAAGTAAAGTATAGACAGGTCGAGGGAGAAGGTGAATAATGGTGTGCATGCATATTCTCATAGTTGTAGGCATGACACAAGTAAAAATGGAAATCCATTTTCTTATAATCCCATATAAGATGAGATAGATAGAGATTATTTTTTTTTCTTTCTGCAAAATGACTAAGCTCACCCTAAATCATCTTGGCACAGAATTACAGAGCTTTGGAGCTAGACAAGAACTTGGAAGTAATCTTATCTAACTGTATAGCTCCCCACAAGGATCCAGAAGGAACCAGACTGCTAACAGCATTAAAGGCTCTTATAATCAGAAACATCCAGTCTCTAAGCTAAACATGTTTTATAATTAACAAGAATGTGCCTTCTGGCGTGTCTGCCTATGCTAAACTAGAATATGGGGATATCCTAGGAATTCACAGCAGAAAACAAGGATGGCTTCTTCCCTTTGGGTCTCCAATACAAGAGCAACATCAGCAGCATATGGTCCTAGAACAGATGTCTCTCAGTGGTTCCACTGTGGTCCAGGAAAGCCTTGCAGGCAACCTTCACAGCTCTTCAGCAGGGAAGTGCTGACTGCATGGGTGTGGTCTGCATCGGCTAGGTTTCTTAACATCTAAGCTTCTATGCAGAGTGGCATAATAATCCAGGATTTGAAAGTCAAGGTCTTCTGAACATTCTGGTATCAATCCAATGGCCACTTAATAAACCAAAAATTTTCCTAAGCCTTAATTGCTCACTTAGATTATTTATAAGCAACCCTGGTCATAAGTGAAAGTTGATGGAACTGCATGTTAATCGCCAGATAAACCCAAGAAAAAGACAGTATTTCCAAATCAATTCTCTGCCCATCAGAAGGGCCTTCCCAGCTACCTGGGGACTGTGGACCACACTTGCAGAACTCTTTTTATTTGTGTCCAAAGGTTTACATTACCCCTGTGAATGACAACCAGAAGCCTCTGTCATTCCAAATAAGGCAAGTTTGACAGTGAAAACAGACTCCATTTATTTGGTCAGCAGGTGTAAACTAGGAATGTATTGGGCAAATGGGGACACCAGGATACCCCTTCTCTGAGGACAAAGGCACATCTATCCACAGTCCAAAGGAGAACCTTAGACTCTTGAGGAAGGCACAGCAGCCATGATAATGACACCCAAGGGCCTTGGGAAGATGCAGAGGAGTGTGTTTTACTGTTTACTGACTCATGACTCCTGGAATCATGGCCATTCATTCTCAAAATAATAAAGGTAAGAAATAGCTTTCCTCTGCAGAGAGCCCCAAGCTGGCTGCCTGGGGGCTGTGCATCAGATGTCAGGTGATGCCAGCTGCAACAATAGCTCCTGGGCCCCATTCCATGGCACTTTATTGCGCTTTGCTAGAATATGAGCACCCTGAAAGGAAGGATCACGTGTTAAGGCATCTCTCGGAATGCAACATAGCAACAAACATGTAGTAGGTGCTCAGTAAATGTTTGATAAGTAAATTTGCAGTAGCATAGCCATGCAATCTGTTTCTTAATCTTGTAGACTCTGTATTTGGTCTCCTTGGCTCTGCAAAGTGTGCATGTAATTTGTAGTTGGACTTGGCCCATGTGATTGAGCTACAATTATAGTGGATTGTACTTTTCCTACATTGTGTGACTCTGCTGAAGACAGCATTCAGCCTGTATGTCCAAGGCAGCATGTCGATCAGAGATCACTCAGTAATTTGTTCCATGTGGTGCTGCAATCTCCTTGGGCTGTTTAAAATGCCAAATTTGGTTTAGTTAAGTGGCACCATGGGACAGTTCCATTGCTAGTGCCACAAAGGATAATTCTGCAAAGCTTTATCTATAAAATAGGCATAACTGGAGACCTGGAGCAGATGTTCTCCAGTGTAAGTAGAGGACCTAGTTGGGGGAATTTAAACCTAGTTGGGGGAATTTAAACAACAACTACTGTTATCAGTGAGAAGTTAGCTTCAAATGCACAGATTCCCCAAATATTTCAGCCATTCAGACATCTTAGTTCCTACTCTGTGCCAAGTGCCATAGTAAGGCTTGGACACACAGAGGTTGGTTAGGTTCTGTCTGTACCACTCAGTGTTCACACTGAGGGAAGTATGTACGCTTATCAGCGTTCAGCTCCAAACCACAGCAGTAAAGCAAATCACACAATCATTTTCTTTTCCAGTGCATATAAAAGTGATGTTTATGCTACACCATACTCTATTAAGTATACAATAGAATTATGTCTAAAAAGATTGTACATACTTTAATTTCAAAATACTTTGTTAAAAAATGTTAATAATCATCTGAGCCTTCAGAGAGTCAGAATCTTTTTGTAGATGGAGAAGGGTCTTGTCTCAATGTTGATGGTTGCTGACTAACCAGGGTGGTGGTTGCTGCAGGTTGGGGCAATTGTAACATTTTCTTTTCTTTTTTTTGAGACAGGGTCTTGCTTTTCCACCCAGGCTGGAGTGTAGTGTCTTCCTTACTAAGCTTAATCATTTCTAGCTTTTGATTTCAAGTGAGACTTGTGACTCTTTTTTTCACTTGAACACTTCAAGGCGATTGCAGGGTTATTAATGGACCTAATTTCAATATCATTGAGTCTCAGGGAATATGGAGGCCTAAGGAGAGGGGGAGAAATGGGGGAAGGGCCAGTCGGTGGAATAGTCAGAACATATAAAACATTTATTAAGTTTGCTGTCTTATATGGATGTGGTTCACGGTGCTGCTCCCCCCAAATTACAATACTAAAATTAAAGATCACTGATCACAGATCACCATAATCATGAAAAAGGTTGAAATTATGTGAGAATTACCAAAATGTGACAGAGAAACAGAGTCAGCACATACTGTTGGAAAAGTGGCACCAATAGACTTGCTTGAAGCAAGGTTGCCACCGACTTTCAATTCATAAAAAAAGCAGTATTTAGGAAGTGCAATAAAGCAGAGGGCAGTAAAACAAGGTATGCCTGAATAACACACGTGGGGTACATTTGACCCCCTCAGCTGTTGGGCAGGGACTGCCTCTGCTCAGGGTGGAGTGTGGGATGATGAGGGCGGTGCGGAGGTTGAATCCTTGTTCTGCCATTTACTGGCTGGATGTCCTTGGGCAAGAGAGAGAATCCCTATGGGCTTCAGTTTCTCCTTCTATGAAATGGATTCATACCTACCTGCTAGAGATGAGATAGGGACTAATCAAGTGGTGATTACAAATTCCCCAGCTCAGGTCCTTCCACAGAGAAGGCACTCACATATCATGTCTAGTTTCCTCCTCTATTTACTTTGCTTCAGAATGGAGTCTTTTAGCATGTGTCTTCCAAGGAGTTTTGTCTCAAACTCCTTGATTCTGCCCTAAGTAAATATTTTTAGCACAGAAGCTGGTCAGTTTCCCAGGAGGCCTTCAAGAATGCATTTGTACTGCTGGCTCTTGCCTAGTTTGTTCTCAGCTGAGCTGAATCCCACTTCAGTTTCTATCAAAAGGTGTTCTGGGGAGACCATGTGGTGCAACTAGAAAATCCAGCTTTGAGAGCCATTCAGACCTGAGTTCTAGCCCCACCCCAACCTCTACCAGCTGCAGGACCTTGAGCCAGTTATTTAAACCCTCTAACCCTAGATTTTTTCATCCCTAAAATGAGAATACAAATTTTCTAGGTTGTCCTAAGGTTGAATGAGATAAAACCTAAAAGTACTTAAACATCATAGTGCTCATTAATTGTCATTATTATTATTTTTTCTTTCTTGTAGATATGGGCCTATGTTGCCCAGGCTGGTTTCAAACACCTTGCCTCAAGCAATTCTCCCATCTTGGCCTCCCAAAGTGTTGGGATTACAGGTGTGAGGCACTGCATCTGGCCATATCTTTTTTAAATCTACCTTTTGAGAAAATTCTGATGAGGAAAATGGGCAAGACCTGGTCTATGGTGGAGGCCAGATGTGAAGTAATGGCAGCCATCAAATAGAGGTGGTGCATCATGTTACCCATAGCCAAACATGAGAGGATTTCCAAAGGATCCATGAACAAAGGAGACTGTTTTTCCTGATGATCCTGACCAACCTGCTCAAGGCAGATGGCCCTGACTGACCTCTTTGGTAAGTGCCAGCTAATCAATCAGTTTACCCAAAATTCTATACCAAGATTCAATGCTTATAAACACTTTTCCCAGTGGTAGTTTTTTCTCTCTTCCTTTGTAACAACCCCGTTTTTGCTTTTATTTCTCAATCACAGCCTCTTGTCTGTCTCTCACATCTGAGTTAATTGTATGTAGATGACTACATGGCTCTGTGTTATTTTTTTGCCATCACAAACAGGCAAGGAACGAGAAGGCTGCAATAAGATAACCATTTGTTATAATACTTCTCTGACCTCCCTCCTGCCTGCAATCAAAGCTGCATGCAAATGGTCTAAGGATGACACCAAAACTCAGCTAGGACAGTTAGGTGACTGGATGGATATGGGATGGGGAAATGACGGTCCTACCCATTTTTCCTGGCCTCTTCTCCTCCCTTAACACACAAGATCCCCTCAAAGCTCTCCCACCCCACCATTTATTTCTATTTTGTGATCGATCAACACAACTGCCACGCCTTCTTCGTGGCTCCCACCAAGGAGTGAATCTGCAAAGAGGAGTGACAATTGTGAGGCTTCTGCCAGCTTATCTGTATATACATGGATGTGTGTATGTAAGAAAATAGGTAATAGGGGTTCCCCACTGCCATACAATGAGCCAGAATGTTGCAGTCCTCACCAGCCATTAGGGGTAAATTTCATTCAATCTTGAGAGACAGTCAAGAATGAAGAGGTGGAAATGGCATGTGGGATTCAGCAACGAGGCAAGGGGATTTCTTTAATCAGTGAAAGAAATTAAACTGCAAGAGCAGATTCCTAGTCTTCCCTTTCACAGTTTTAAAAGCTCCAAGGTGAATAAACTTCAAAAATTATATTTAAAAAATGATTTATTTTTCTGGATTTAATTTACTCCAACCCACCCAGAAGGACAGGGCACCCAAAACCTTGCAGCTTCTCATTCCTATTTCATGGTCCAGTGACACAGAATTGCAGATGCTGGGAGAGGAGTCTTGGAGGCCATTGGTCCCACCCTCCTGCTTTCCACATGAGCGGTCTGGGCCCAGAGCAAATGGACCCAGCTGCCTGTTGCCAGGACCAGGAGTAAACCTCAGTCCCCCAATTTCCAGCAAGAATGTTTTTTGCCAACCATGGGGATGTGGGCAGAGGAGCTCTGGTCTCCTCTGGAGTAAAGCTAGCTTAATTACTTTGACTTTGGTGGCTTTTGTGAAATTTAACAACTGGGCATTGCAACCATATGGCTCATATGACCTAAGGATAAGTTTGCTCAATGCCTCTTGCTTTGTCTAGGCTGTTTCTGGGCAGCATCCTCATGTGTATTTGGAGAACTGACCTGACCAGCAGCGCGTGAGCCAAGGCCAACAGGAAACTTCAAGGGGACCATGGACAGTCCTTTCTTCTTCCAGTAATTCTCCATGTTGAATTTTTCCACAACCACTTTCCTCTCAGAGTAGGAAGACATGGCCATACATTCTCTCCAACACTGGGCCAGGTTCTTGGCATTGATCTCTTGTTTGTAGGGTGTTTGATCAATTTCCTTGTACATGTTTATCATTCGCACCTATGAAAGAAAAGGAGATTAAAGCAGGGAGGGGAAACCCGCAGACATAGGCTTGTCTGCCCCCTGTTCTCCTGGTCAAATTCTGCCCATCTAATAAGGTCCAAGCCAATTTCTACTTAGTCCTTGTGGAAGTCTTTCCTGTTGTACAACATTGTCCTCTTCCTCTACTCAGAGCTTCTATCAAATGTGCTAGCAATTACGTGCCTTCTATGCTACTCTTGTGCAACTTTAAAGGATGGAACCCTTCCCTTATGTTCCAATATAACTCAACACGGTCCATGTACGCTGTAGACTCTTAATTCTAGTTGCATTTGGTATCGCTGCTGAAAGGTCATCTAGGCCACATGATTTGGATTACTCACATGCTGTGTTGTAAGGTAAGACTACTCACCTCCAAAAGAGGCAAACATGAAAGTTTGCTTAAATATAACCAATATCTAGGATGAAGAACAAATTAAAAGATTCTATCCTAGGATGTCTGAAGCACTGAGTGCAATTCTCCTGTATTCCCAGAATTGATAACTAAGACCCTCAGCAGAGAATAAAATGTGCCAAGTATGTTATATTCTCAGCTGAGAAAACTCTTAGCACTTGTGGTCAGCCCCCTCACTAAGCTGACTGAGCCATCACAGACACACTCTCCCCACCCTCCTAAGCAAATTATCAGATCATTGTAAGAGAAATACTGGAAATTAATGAGCTGTGCCATTTGGGGGAAGTGGTGTTTTTAAGAGGCCGTTCCCTGCTCTAACTTCCCTGGGTGTGAAGACAGGTCTTCTTGTGATTCTCTTCCATAGTGCTACCAAATGTGGCAGGACATCAGGAGAGAGTCTAGTGGGATGACAATGAAGGGAGGGGCAAGGCCTCCCATACGTTCAAGAGAAGCAAAGGAAGTGGCTACTCTTGGGCGAAAGGTGGTAGATGAGTTGGGACTGAGACAGGGGCTAAAACTGAAGCCTAAGCACTGTTATCTTATAGAGAAGCCACTTGGGCCCTGAGCAGAGGTGTAGTTCTCAACTGTTAATGTACATCAACTCTCAGAAGTGTTAAGGGTAAAACTTTCCACTGCTACCCCCTCTTCCCTTGCAACAAACCGCAAACTTTAGCTTCTGTACAGACTGCTTGCCTTGCAC
Organism: Saimiri boliviensis; assembly: GCF_048565385.1. Classification (NCBI taxonomy): domain Eukaryota; kingdom Metazoa; phylum Chordata; class Mammalia; order Primates; family Cebidae; genus Saimiri; species Saimiri boliviensis. The sequence continues at coordinate 40,425,999 of NC_133453.1, forward strand.
ACCTGCTCACCCCTGTGCCTCCTTGAATAAGGATGTGGTTTTACAGCTTAAATGCCTTGCTCCCCCTGAGCTCGGGGCCATGGGTTGGAGAGACATGAGTCCTTCGTGGCCGCCGGCAATAAAGACCCTGCAATTTGGCATACTTTTGTCTTGGTGTTGATTTTCTGTGCTTGCCCCTGTGCAACAGGACCTGGGGCCTTCTACAGACAGCTGGGACATGGGCAGAGAGGCGTGATCACCAGTGGAAAGCTGTGCCAGCTGTTTGCTGAAGGTCCAGGGACTGCCAATTTCTGGAAGAGCTGGCAGAAATGGAGCCATAGACAATGTAATTGAAAAGTGACTACATCTGACCAAAGAGAGGACTGTGAGCTTACTGAGAGAAGTCACAGAGGGAGAAACTGGCTGTTTTTCCTAGCCCTTCCTCTCTTCTTCCTTGCACCAGCATCACAGCAGAAGGCACAGGAGAGGGGAAGGAGCTGAAAAAGGGCTCATTCCATCTCCCCACACTAATTCTACTCCAGGATCTGGGAAGAGGAACCAGGGAGGGGAAGGTCTTTGAATGAAGTTGGGGCTGAGACGGAAATAACTGAAAGGAGAACCTAGATCATTATGGCAGACAGGAGGCAGGACTGGATTACAGCTCCAGACAGAGCAGCCTGTGGAAGCTTGCCTTGTGAATTTTAGCTCCAGATCGACTGCAAGGACAAACCAGTAATCCCAAGTGGACCCACAAACCCTCTGAAGGAAGTGGACTGCTCTTGCAGAACCCAGGAGATACCTCAAATACTGTGAGTGCCCCAACTGCGGAAGGGGGAAAGGGAGACCCTCCTCTCCTAAACACACCCCCCCACTGGAGAAGCTGAAGGCCTGTTTGCAGAAGTTTCTGACCTTACCTGGAGCTGAGCCAATTTAGAGAGCCGAGTGCAATGCATGGATAGAAGCAGCAGCAGAAAGGCCCTTGGAGCTCACTGTATCCCCTAGCAGGTCATTCCTGCCTAACACCACAGGGACCCATTGGGAGTGTGACCAGAGGAGCAGGGAGTATAACTCCATAGGGAGAAGGAAATCTTTAGCTGATCTTTGCAATAATTTGAATGGGACAAGAAGCCTCCTGGCCAGAACTCGGAGGAGGGCACATATCTGGTGTGCAGACTCCATAGGCGAGGGAAGAACCAAGCCCTTTTTTCTCACAGCTGGGAGGTGTGTAGCCCAGGGCAAGTTTTCAAGCCCATCACACCCTCTGCCTGGAAACAAACTCAGGGCTGTTAGGGGGTGCACGGTGGGAGTGAGACTGGCCCTTCAGTTTGCATGAGAGCTGGGTGAGGCCTATGACTGCCAGCTTTCCCCCACTTCCCTGACAACCTGCATGACTCGGCAGAGGCAGCCATAATCCTCCTAGGTACACAACTCCAGTGACCTGGAAATCTCACCCCCAACCCCCACAGCAGCCACAGCGAGACCCACCCAAGGAGAGTCTGAGCTCAGAAGCACCTATCCCCACCCCCACTTATGGTCCTTCCCTATTCACCCTGGTAGTGGAAGAAGAAGGACATTTAATCTTGGGCATACTAGGGCCCCATCCACCACCAGTCCCTCACAACACTACTACAGCTGATGCTTTCAGGAAAGTGCTACCTCCTGGCAGGAGGCCAACCAGCACAAAACTAGAGCATTAAGCCACCAAAGCTAAGGACACTAATGGAATCCACTGTACCCTCCATCACCTCCACCAGAACAGGCACTGGTATCTGTGGCTGAGAGACTCATAGACAGTTCACATCACAGGAATCTGTGCAGACAACCCTCAGTCCCAGCCTGGAGCCAGGTGGACTCGCTGGGTAGCTAGACCCAGAAGAAAGACAACAATCACTGCAGTTCTACTCACAGGAAACCACATCCATAGGAAAAGGGAGAAAGTACTACAACAAAGGAATACTCTGTGGGACAAAAGAAACTGAGCAATAGCTTTCAGTCCTAGACCTTCCCTCTGACAGAGCCTACCCAAATGAGATGAAACCAGAAAACCAACCCTGGTAGTATGACAAAACAAGGCTCATCAACACCCCCCCAAAAATCACATGAGTTCACAAGCAATGGATATGAACTTATAAGAAATCTCTAATTTACCTGAAAAAGAATTCAGGAGTTTAGTTATTAAGCTAATCAGGGAGAGACAAGAGAAAGGCAAAGCCCAATGCAAGAAAATCCCAAAAATGATATAAGAAGTGAGGGAGAAATATTCAAGGAAATAGATAGCTTAAAGAAAAAGCAATCAAAATTTCAGGAGACTTTGGATACACTTTTAGAAATGCAAAATGATCTGGAAAGTCTCAGTAATAGAATTGAACAAGTAGAAGAATGGCGTTCTGAGCTCAAAGACAAGGTCTTTGAATTAATCCAATCCAACAATGATAAAGAGAAAAGAATAGAAAAATATCAGCAAAGTCTCCAAGAAGTCTGGGATTATGTTAAATGACCAAACTTAAGAATAATCCGTGTTGCTGAGGAAGAAGACAATTCTAAAATCTTAGAAAACATATTTGGGGGAATAATCGAGGAAAACTTCCCCAGCCATGCTAGAGACCTAGACATCCAAATACAAGAAGCACAAAGAACACCTGGAAAATTCATCACAAAAAATCTTCACCTAGGCACACTGTCATCAGGGAATCCAAAGTTAAGACAAAAGAAAGAATCTTAGGAGCTGTGAGACAGAAGCACCAGATAACCTATGAAGGAAAACTTATCAGATTAAAAGCAGATTTCTCAGCAGAAACCCTAGAAGGGATTGGGGCCCTATTTTCAGCCTCCTCAAACAAAACAATTATCAGCCAAGAATTTTGTATCCAGTGAAACTAAGCATCGTGTATGAAGGAAAGATACAATCATTTTCAGACGAACAAAGGCTGAGAGAATTTGATCAAGTCATCACTACAAGAACTGCTAAAAGGAGCTCTAAATCTTGAAACAAATTCTGGAAACACATCAAAACAGACCTTCTTTGAAGCATAAGTCACACAGAATCTATAAAATATAAATACATGTTAATAGTGAAAACAAAAACCCACAAAGTACACGGGCAACAAAAAGCATGATAAATGCAATGGTACCTCACATTTCAATACTTAACATTGAATGTAAATGGTGTAAATGCCACTTAAAAGATACAGAACGACAGAATGGATAAGAACTCAACAACCAACTATCTGCTGCCTTCAGAAGACTCACCTAACACATAAGGACTCACATAAACAAAGTAAAGGGATGGAAAAGTCAATTCATGCAAATGGACACCAACAGCAAGTAGGAGTAACTATTCTTATATGAGACAAAACAAATTTTAAAGCAACAGCAGTTAAAAGAAACAAAAAGGGACATTATATAATGGTAAAAGGCCTTGTCCAACAGGAAAATATCACAATCTTAAACATATATGCACCTAACACTGGAACTCCCAAATTTATAAAGCAATTACTAATAGACCTAATAAATGAGATAGACAGCAATACAATAATAGTGGGGAACTTCAATACTCCACTGACAGGACTAGACAGGTCATCAAGACAGAAAGTCAACAAAGAAATGGTAGATTTAAACTATACTTTAGAACAAATGGACTAAACAGATATATACAGAACATTTCATCTAACAACTGCAGAACATACCTTCTATTCAACAGCACATGGAACTTTCTCCAAGATAGACCATGTAGACCATATGATAGGCCATAAAACAAGCTCAATATATTTAAGAAAACTGAAATTATATCAAGCACTGTCTCAGAACACAGTGGAATAAAACTGGAAATCAGCTCCAAAAGGAACCTTCAGAACCATGAAAATACATGGAAATTAAATAACCTGCTCCTGAATGATAATTGGGTCAAAAAAGAAATCAAATAGAAATTAAAATATTCTTCAAACTGCATGACAATAATGATACAACCTATCAAAACCTCTGGGATACACAAAGGCAGTGCTAAGAGGAAAGTTCATAGCCTTAAGTGCCTACATCAAAAAGACTGAAAGTGCACAACCTGACATTCTAAGGTCACACCTCAAGGCAATAGAGAAACAAGAGCAAATCAAACCCAAACCCAGCAGAAGAAAGGAAATTACAACGATCAGAGCAGAAATAAATGAAATAGGGGAAAAAAGAAATAATACAAAAGATAAATAAAACAAAAGTCTGGTTCTTTGAAAAGATAAATAAAATTGATACACCATTAGCAAGATTAACTAAAAAAGAAGAGTGAAAATCCAAATAACCTTACTAAGAAATGAAACAGGAGATATTACAACTGACAACACTGAAATACAAAAGATCATTCATGGCTACTATGCACACCTTTACACACATAAACTAGAAAACCTAGAAGAGATGGATAAATTCCTAGAAAAATACAACTCTCCTAGCTCAAATCAGGAAGAATTAGATAACCCGTAACAGACCAATAACAAGCAGTGAGATTGAAATGGTAATTTAAAAGTTACCAACAATAAAAATTCCAGGACCAGATGGATTCACAGCTGACTTCTACCAGACATTTGAAGTATTGGTACCAATTCTTTTGAGACTATTCCACAAGATAGAGAAATAAGGAACCTTAAATAATTTATTTTATGAAACCAGTATCACTAATAACAAAACCAGGAAAGGACACAACACAGAAAGAAAAGTACAGACCAATATCCTTGATGAACATCAATGTTAAAATCCTTAACAAAATACTACTTAACTGAATCCAATAACATATTAAAGAGATAATTCACCATGATCAAGTGGGTTTCATACCAGAAATGCAGGTTTAACACACACAAGTTAACAAATGTGATACACATGCAAGCTAACAAATGTGATACACTACAAAATCAGAATTAAAAACAAAAATCACACAATCATCTCAATGCAGAAAAAAAGATTTCACAAAATCCAGCATCCCTTTATGATTAAAACTGTTAGCAAAATCAGCATACAAGGGATATACTTTAATGTAATAAAATCCATCTACTACAAACACAGTCAACATAATACTGAATGGGGAAAAGTTGAAGGCATTCCCTCTGAGAACAGGAAAAGACAAGGATGCCCACTCTCACCACTTCTCTTCAACATAGTACTGGAAGTCCTAGCCAAAGCAATCACACAAGAGAAATTTAAAAGGGGCATCCAAATTTGTTAATAGGAAGTTAAGTAGTCATTGTCAGCTGACAATATGATGGTTTACCTTGAAAACCCTAAGAACTCCTCCGGAAGGCTCCTGGAACTGACAAAAGAATTCAGCAAAGTCTCCAGATACAAGATCAATGTACACAAATCAGTAGCTCTTCTGTACACCAATGGTGACCAAGCAGAGAATCAAATCAATAACGCAACCCCTTTTATAACAGCTACATAAATAATAATAATAAAATACTTAGGAATATATCTAAACAAGGAGTTGAAAGACCTCTACAAGAAAACTACAAAACACGGCTGAAAGAAATCATAGATGACACAAACAAATGGAACCACATCCAATGCTCATGGATAGATAGAATCAATATGGTGAAAGTGACCATACTGCCAAAAGCAATCTACAAATTCAATGCAATTCCCATTAAAATACCACCATCAGTCTTCACAGAATTCGCAAAAAAAAAATTCTAAAATTTATATGGAACCAAAAAAGCGCCCCCATAGCCAAAGCAAGACTAAGCAAAAATAATAGATCTGGAAGCATCACAATACCTGATTTCAAACTATGCTGTAAGGCCATAGTCACCAAAGCAGCTTGGTACTGGTATAAAAATAAGCACATAGACCAATGGAACAGAATAGAGAACCCAGAAATAAACCCCAAAATACTTACACCCAGCTGATCTTTGACAAAGCAAGCAAAAACATGAAGTGGGTAGAAGATACTCTATTCAACAAATGGTACTGGGATAATTGGCTAGCCACATGTAGTAAGAATGAAGCTGGATAATCATCTCTCACCTTATACAAAAATCAACTTAAGATGGATTAAGGACTTAAACCTAAGACCAGGAACTATTAAAATTCTAGAAGATAACATTGGAAAAAATCCTTCTAGACATTGGCTTAGGTAAGGATTTCATGATCAAGAACCTAAAATCAAATGCAATAAAACAAAGATAAATAGCTGGGAGCTAATTAAACTGAAGAGATTTTTCACAGCAAAAGGAAGAGTCAGCAGGGTAAACAGACAACTCATAGAGTGGGAGAAAATCCATACATCTGACAAAGGACTAATATCCAGAACCTACAATGAATCAAACAAATCGGTAAGAAAAAAACAATGCCATCAAAAAGTGGGCTAAGTACATGAATAAACAATTCTCAAAAGAAGATATACAAATGGCCAACAAACATATGAAACAATGCTCAACATTACGAATGATCAGGGAAATGCAAATTGAAACCACAATGTGATACCACCTTAGTCTTGCAAGAATGGCCATAATAAAAAACAAACAAACAAACAAAAAAACCAGTACATGTCGGCATGGATGCGGTGAACAGAGAATACTTCTATGTTGCTGGTGGGAACGTAAATTAGTGTAGCCACTATGGAAAACAGTGTGGAGATTCCTTAAAGAACTGAAAGTAGAGCTACCGTTTGATCCAGCAATCCCACTACTGGGTATCTATCCAGAGGAAAATAAGTCATTATTTGAAAAAGATACTTGCACACACATGTTTACAGTAGCACAATTCACAATAGCAAAATCACCGAACCAATCCAAATGCCCACCAATCAATGAGTGGATAAAGAAACTGTGATATCTATATCTATATCTATATCTATATCTATATCTATATCTATATATCTATATCTATATCTATCTCACAGTTTGTGTATTTAAATACATTTATTTAAATGCAGTTAATTCATTCCTTTTTATGGCTGTGTAGTATTCCATCATATATGTATATAAAAATCATATATATATATGATGGAATGCTATATATATACACGTATGTATATATATATGTGTGTGTATATATATATATATATATATATATATAATGGAATACTATACAGCCATAAAAAGGAATGAGTTAACTGCATTTACAGTGACCTGGATGAGATTGGAGACTATTATTCTAAGCAATTCAGGAATGGAAAACCAAACATTGTATGTTCTCAGTGATATATAAGAGCTAAGCTATGAGGATGCAAAGACATAAGAATAATACAATGAACTTCGGGAACTTGAGGGGAAGAGTGGGAGGGGAGTGAGGGATAAAAGACTACAAATATGAGAATGCTGGGAAGATGGCCGCCTAAGAACAGCTCAGGACTTCAGCTCCCAGTGAAGGTGCAGAGGGTGAGTGGACACCGCATTTCCAGACGAACTCTTATTGCCCACAGACCAGGAGATACCCAGGCAGAGGGGTCGCTAGCGTCGCAGTCCCAGCCGGTGCGGCTGTTTTGGCCCCCGTGGGGCTGATTCTGCCCGCGCAGCTGCTGTGACCACGCCCTGTTGCTGCGGTTCTCCGTACAAAAGCCACTGGTCTGGGAGCCCTCTTAGCTGGCGAGCAGAGCCCTGAGACGGCAGAGTTGCCCATTCATCTGAAATAGCGAGTCAGGCCAGGAGACTCCTAGGCAAAAAATCTGCCAGGAGCCGGCGCCACAGTTCGAGCCAACTCCGTGAGTCGCAGCACGGGAGATCCCGGCGCCTTTTCAGCAGGCGACCCGAACCCGGGGTCGTTCAACTTAAAAGAAAAGACTCTGAGTCAGGGAGCCAGGTGATCAGGCTCGGTTGGTCCCACCCCTCCACCCCCAACAACAACGAAAACAAAAACAGTAATTGGAAACCCTCTGGGTTGAGCCCTCCAAACCAAGCACAGCTGAACCCGGACGGTCAGGCTCCGTGGAGGAGGGGCTTCCGCCATTACTGAGACTCTCCACCGCTAGGGAGGCAGGCTGCCGTTGCCGAGGCAACCTGCCACAACAGAGAGAGTCCGCCATAACAGAGGCGGGGCCACCATTGCCAAGACAGTTCTAACTACGCCCATATAAAAAGGACTACAGGGAAGAGCTCAGGGCAGCTGGGCGGAGCCCACAGCAGCTCAGCAAAGTCCCTGCGGGCAGGCAGTGGCTAGGCGTGCTGCTAGCTGGGCGGGTCAGACCTGAAAGAAAAATCAAAAAAGGCAGTAGTGCAACGGAAACTCATAAAGCTCCAACTCCCTGGGACAGAGACAGACAACAGGTGGATAAACCCACAAAAATGGGAAGAAACCAGCGCAAAAAGGATGAAAACTCCCGAAACCAGAACACCTCTCCTCCTAAAAGGGATCACAACTCCTCACCAGCAAGGGAACCAGACCGGATGGAGAAGGAGGGTGATGAAATGACAGAATCAGACTTCAGAAGGTGGGTAGTAAGAAACTACAATGAGCTAAAAGAACATGTTCTAACCCATCGCAAAGAAAATAGGAACCTTGAAAAAAGATTGGACGAACTGCTGACGAGAATGGACAGCATAGAGAGGAGTATAAGTGAATTGATGGAGATGAAAAACGCAACACGAGAACTTCGTGAAGCATGCACAAGCTTCAACAGCCGAATTGACCAAGCAGAAGAAAGGATATCAGAGGTCAAAGATCAACTCAATGAAATAAAAAGAGAAGGCAAGAACAGAGAAAAAAGCACAAAAAGGAATGAACAAAATCTTCAAGAAATGTGGGACTATGTGAAAAGACCTAATCTACGTCTGATAGGTGTACCTGAATGTGATGAAGAGAATGAATCCAAGCTGGAAAATACTCTTCAGGATATTATCCAGGAAAACTTCCCCAACCTAGCAAGGCAGACCAATATTCAAATCCAGGAAATACAGAGAACACCACAAAGATATTCCTCAAGAAGAGCAACCCCAAGGCACATAATCGTCAGATTCACCAGGGTTGAAATGAAAGAGAAAATGCTAAGGGCAGCCAGAGAGAAAGGTCGGGTTACCCACAAAGGGAAGCCCATTAGACTCACAGCAGATCTCTCAGCAGAAACCCTACAAGCCAGAAGAGACTGGGGGCCAATATTCAACATCCTTAAAGAAAAGAACTTTCAACCCAGAATCTCCTATCCAGCCAAACTAAGCTTCATAAGTGAAGGAAAAATAAAATCCTTTGTGAACAAGCAAGCACTCAGAGGTTTCATCACCACCAAACCTGCTCTACAAGAACTGAAAGAGGCTCTACACATATAAAGGAACAACCAGTACCAGCCACTCCAAAAACACACCAAATGGTAAAAGAGCATCAACACAATCAAGAATCTGCATCAACTAACCAACAAAACAGCCAGGTAGCATCAAAATGACAGTATCAAATTCACACATAACAATACTATCCCTAAATGTCAATGGACTAAATGCCCCAATCAAAAGACACAGACTGGCAAATTGGATAAAAAGCCAAAACCCATCAGTGTGCTGTATCCAGGAAACCCATCTTACATGCAAGGATACACAAAGGCTCAAAATAAAGGGATGGAGGAAGATCTACCAAGCAAATGGAGAGCAAAAAAAGGCAGGAGTTGCAATTCTCATCTCTGATAAAATAGACTTTAAAGCAACAAAGATCAAAAGAGACAAAGAAGGACATTACATAATGGTAAAAGGATCACTGCAACAAGAAGAGCTAACGATCCTAAATATATACGCACCCAATACAGGAGCACCCAGATACATAAGGCAAGTTCTTAATGACTTACAAAGAGACTTAGACTCCCACACAATAATAGTGGGAGACTTTAACACCCCATTGTCAATATTAGACAGATCATCCAGACAGAAAATCAACAAGGATATCCAGGACCTGAATACAGACCTGGAACAAGCAAACCTAATAGACATTTACAGAACTCTCCACCCCAAATCCACAGAATATACATTCTTCTCAGCACCACATCACACCTACTCTAAAATTGACCACATAATTGGCAATAAATCACTCCTCAGCAAATGCAAAAGAACAGAAATCATAACAAACAGTCTCTCAGACCACAGTGCAATCGAGTTAGAACTCAGAATGCAGAAACTAACTCAGAACCGCACAGCTTCATGGAAACTGAACAACTTGCTCTTGAATGTTGACTGGATAAACAATGAAATGAAGCCAGAAATAAAGATGTTCTTCGAAACCAATGAGAACGAAGACACAACATACCAGAATCTCTGGGACACATTTAAAGCAGTCTCTAGAGGAAAATATATAGCAATGAGTGCCCACATGAGAAGAAAGGAGAGATCGAAAATTGACACCCTATCATCAAAATTGAAAGAGCTAGAGGAGCAAGATCAAAAAAACTCAAAACCTAGCAGAAGACAGGAAATAACTAAGATCAGAGCAGAACTGAAGGAAATAGAGACACAAAAAACTCTTCAAAAAATCAATAAATCCAAGAGCTGGTTTTTTGAAAAGATCAACAAAATAGACAGACCACTAGCCAGATTAATAAAAAAGAAAAGAGAGAATAACCAAATTGATGCAATAAAAAACGATAAAGGGGATATCACCACAGATTCCACAGAAATCCAAACCATCATCAGAGGTTATTACAAACAACTCTATGCACATAAACTAGTAAACCTGGAAGAAATGGATAAATTCCTGGACACCTGCATCCTCCCAAGCCTAAACCTGGAAGAAGCCGAAACTCTGAATAGACCAATAACATGGTCTGAAGTCGAGGCAGCAATAAAGAGCCTACCACCCAAAAAAAGCCCAGGTCCAGATGGGTTCACAGCGGAATTCTACCAGACATACAAAGAGGAGCTGATACCATTCCTTCTGAAACTATTCCAGACAATCCAAAAAGAGGGAATTCTTCCAAAATCATTTTACGAGACAAACATCATCCTGATACAAAACCCGGCAGAGACTCAACAAGAAAAGAAAATTTCAGGCCAATATCCATGATGAACATAGATGCAAAAATCTTCAATAAAATACTGGCAAACCGATTGCAACAGCATATCAAAAAGCTCATCCACCATGATCAAGTAGGATTCATCCCGGGGATGCAAGGCTGGTTCAACATACGCAAGTCCATAAACGTAATTCACCACATAAACAGAACCAAAGACAAAAACCACATGATTATCTCAATTGATGCAGAGAAGGCTTTTGACAAAATTCAACAACCCTTTATGCTAAAAACCCTCAATAAACTAGGTATTGACGGAACGTATCTCAAAACAATAAAAGCTATTTACGACAAACCAACAGCCAATATCATACTGAATGGGCAAAAACTGGAAGGATTCCCTTTGAAATCTGGCACTAGACAAGGATGCCCTCTGTCACCACTCCTATTCAATATAGTACTGGAAGTTCTAGCCAGAGCAATCAGGCAAGAAAAAGAAATAAAGGGTATCCAAATTGGAAAGGAGGAAATCAAATTGTCTCTATTTGCAGATGACATGATTGTATATCTGGAAGACCCCATCATCTCAGCCCAAAATCTCCTGAAACTGATAAACAACTTCAGCAAAGTCTCAGGATACAAAATCAACGTGCAAAAATCACAAGCATTCCTATACACCAGTAATAGACTTCAAGAGAGCCAAATCAAGAACGAACTGCCACTCACAATTGCTACAAAGAGAATAAAGTACCTAGGAATACAACTAACAAGGAACGTAAAGGACCTCTTCAAGGAGAACTACAAGCCATTGCTCAACGAAATAAGAGAGGATACAAACAGATGGAGAAACATTCCATTTTCATGGTTAGGAAGAATCAACATCGTGAAAATGGCCATACTGCCCAAAGTAATTTACAGATTCAACGCTATTCCCATCAAGCTACCAATGACCTTCTTCACAGAACTGGAAAAAAACACCTTAAACTTCACATGGAACCAAAAGAGAGCCCGCATAGCCAAGTCAATTCTAAGCAAAACGAACAAAGCAGGATGCATCACACTACCGGACTTCAAACTATACTACAAGGCTACAGTAATCAAAACAGCATGGTACTGGTACCAAAACAGAGATATAGACCAATGGAACAGAACAGAGGTCTCAGAGGAAATACAACATACCCACAACCATCTGATCTTCGACAAACCTGACAAAAACAAGCAATGGGGAAAGGACTCCCTGTTTAATAAATGGTGTTGGGAAAACTGGCTAGCCATGTGCAGAAAGCAGAAACAGGACCCCTTCCTGACACCTTACACCAAAATTAACTCCAGATGGATTAAAGACTTAAACATCAGACCTATTACCATAAAAACCTTAGAGGAAAATCTAGGCAAAACCATTCAGGACATAGGTGTAGGCAAGGACTTCATGACCAAAACGCCAAAAGCAATGGCAACAAAAGCCAAAATAGACAAATGGGACCTAATCAAACTCCACAGCTTCTGCACGGCAAAAGAAACAGTCAGTAGAGTGAATCGGCAACCAACAGAATGGGAAAAAATTTTTACAGCCTACCCATCTGACAAGGGGCTGATATCCAGAATTTACAAAGAACTAAAGCAGATCTACAAGAAAAAAACAAACAAGCCTATTCAAAAATGGGCAGAGGATATGAACAGATACTTTACAAAAGAAGACATACAGGAGGCCAACAAACATATGAAAAAATGCTCATCATCACTGGTCATCAGAGAAATGCAAATCAAAACCACATTGAGATACCATCTCACACCAATTAGAATGGCGATCATTAAAAAATTGGGAAACAACAGATGCTGGAGAGGATGTGGAGAAATAGGAACATTTTTACACTGTTGGTGGGAATGTAAATTAATTCAACCATTGTGGAAGACAGTGTGGCGATTCCTCAAGGACCTAAAAATAGAAATCCCATTTGACCCAGCAATCCCATTACTGGGTATATATCCAAAGGATTATAAATCATTCTACTACAAGGACACGTGCACACGAATGTTCATTGCAGCACTGTTTACAATAGCAAAGACCTGGAACCAACCCAAATGCCCAACGATGATAGACTGGATAGGGAAAATGTGGTACATATACACCGTGGAATATTACGCAGCCATCAAAAACGATGAGTTCACGTCCTTTGTAGGGACATGGATGAACCTGGAAACCATCATTCTCAGCAAACTGACACAAGAGCAGAAAATCAAACACTGTATATTCTCACTCATAGGTGGGTGTTGAACAATGAGAACACATGGACACAGGGAGGGGAGCACTACACACTGGGGTCCGTTGGGGGGAAATGGGGGAGGGGTGGGAGGGTGGGGAGGTGGGAAGAGATAGCATGGGGAGAAATGACAGATACAAGTGAGGGGACGGAAGGCAGCAAACCACACTGCCAAGTGTGTACCTATGCAACAATCTTGCATGTTCATCACATGTACCCCAAAACCTAAAATGCAATTAAAAAAAAAAAAAGACTACAAATATGGTACAGTGTCTACTGCTTGGGTGATGGGTGCACCAAAATCTCACAAATCACTACTAAAGAACTTACGCATATAACCAAATACCACCTGTACCTGAATAACTTATGGAAATAAATAAATAAAAATAAAAGCCAGCCTATTAATGTTACAACAAAAAAAGCAGCAAAAGGAGACCATTTTAGCCACGGAAATGACCAACTTTATGACAGCCGGCTGAGATGTTGGGGAGGCAGGGAATGAGGGCCTTGATGGAATTGTTGGTAGCAGTTATATCCCCAGCCAATGGAAGCCTCTCACTAGCCAGGGGAGAATGCAGTGGTCATTCCTCAGTATCCTCTGCTTCAGGGTTGTGGAGCAGGAGTCTGCATAAGGCGAAGATTGCTGAACTTTGGAGTCTGGGCTCTGCATTAACCAGTTAGCTGGGCGACGTGGCACAAATCATTTACCCCTCTGGGTCTCAAATTCCTCAACCTGAATGGCTCCCTAAAGCCCTCCCACATCTGACAGTCCACATGTTTTGTCTCTGAAGCTAATTTAGCATTACCTTCTCGGGGGACAGTCCACATTTGGCTGCAACTTCCACGATACAAGATTCAGTGATCAGCCCTGCCTGAGGAAATCCAAACCCACGAAAAGCCGTGTTGGATGGAAGGTTGGTTCTGCATGCCCAGCCCTGGCAGCGCAGGTTGGGAAACTTGTAAGCATTGTCCATTTTCAGAAGTCCCATTTCTATCACCTGGAGAAACCCAGAGTTGATGCAGTAAGACCTTCTGAACCTGTTTTACCATCCTACGACCTCAGACCAAAACTAGGCTGGAAATGGCAGCCCTCTTTACATCCCACCAAACATGCTAAAATATTCCCATGCCCCAATTAAACACATTTTTGCTGTAAAACAATTTTTAAGTATTTGAATAAGTTTTCCTTTGAGAGCATTATTTTTTATTTTCATATTTTGGAGTTAATGCATTTTTTAAAGATTTCAAACATATACAAAAGCCTTTGATATGTTCACAGGCCCTGAGCACTGAGTTTATAGAATGTAATGAATATAATATCCTGGAAGACAGAGAAAACAGAAAAAATGTTTCAGCATTGGGTCTAATGTATTGGTTCTCAATGAGGAGAATCTTTTCCCTGCTCCTGGGGACATTTGGCAATGTCTGAAGACATTTTTCATTGTTAACATTTTGGATGAGACATTTTTTTTTTTTTTTAAATTGAAATGGTGTTTCGTTCTTGTCTAGGCTAGCGTGCAATGGCACAATCTCAGCTCACTGCAACCTTTGCCTCCCGTGTTCAAGTGATTCTCCTGACTCAGCCTCCCAAGTAGCTGGGATTACAGGTGTGTGCCACCATGCATGGCTAATTTTGTATTTATAGTAGAAATGTGATTTCACCATGTTGGTCAGACTGGTCTCAAACTCCAGACCTCAAGTGATCCACCTGTCCCGGCCTCCCAAAGTGCTGGGATAACTTACAAGCATGAGCCGCCACGCCCTGTCTTGTTGAGACATTTTTGTTTGGGGTTGGGCTGGACATGGTGGCTCACACCTGTAATTCCAGCATTTTGGGATACCAAGGTGGGAGGACTGCTTGAGCCTAGTAGTTTGAGACCAGCTCTGGCAACATAGTGAGACCCTATCTCTACAAAATAATAATAATAATAAATTAGCCAGGCATTGTGGCATGTACCTGCAGTCCCAGTTATCCGGGAGGCTGAGGTGGGAGGATCATTTGAGCCACTGCACTATAGCCTGGGCAACAGAGTGGGTTTCTGTGCCTCAAAAAATAAAAATAAAAAATAAAAAGACTAGAGGGTGGTAATTCCACTGACACCTACAAAATGGAGGCTAAATATGATACAATGAGCAGGACAGTTCCCACCATAAAGAGCTACACACTCCAAAATATCAGTAGGGCCAAAGCTGAGAAAGCCTCCTGGTCTCATGTGTGCATCTGGGAAAAGAGCTCTAAGTATGAGAAGCCTGGGGGTACCACACAGATACAACTCAGCCAACATCTCTGGGCTCACACTATGGGCACCAGGAAGTAACACATGGTATCCCTGCAATGATGGTTATTATGCCTTTATAATTAAATATTACTTAACTATTGGACATTTTCTGATTTAAATCATTTTATGTAACACTCTTTCAGGAATGTTAACTTGCTCCTTAAAACACTTACGAATAATGATTCTTCCAGGGAGGTGCCTGCATTGCTATAATGCTCCATGTCCAGGGCCAAGATTCTGCCATCATTCATGAATCCAGCCTGGGGAAGAGAACCGATGTCGGATGCTGGAACAGGGGCCAAGTCTCTCTAAAATTTGTCATTTACAAACCCTCCACACAGGGGAAAAGCTTCCTGACATTGGATTTGGCAGTGGTTTCTTGGTTATATAACTAGCTTTGTGGTCTTAGGCAAGCTATGTAACCACTCAGACTATCTGTGAAATGGAAGTAAATAAGGTAACACATAGAAAATTATAGACAAGTGCCTCAAACAAAGTAAGTACTCTAAATATAATTAATATTACTATCACAAATAGTACTAATATCACCTATTCTCACACTACTCTCCATCAGAAAACATTATTTTCTCATAGTTTTAGTCACATTATGACAATGGCTTTTGTCACTATAATCCAGTCCTCTCAACAAAGTCCCATGGTGGTGAAGGACATTTCTGCTTCAAGGTCCAGTTGTCACTTCTTCCCCCAGCACTTACACAAACAAGCTCTTCATTGCTCTTCCAGATCGTTCCTCCTTCCAACTCGTCTCTTTCTTCCAAAATCCTCCAAGTCATGTTTGCAGTTTTAGTCTTCATTGCATTTTGCCAAGATTTTCACTACTCCTGTTTTATTTTACACTATAATGGCTCTTGGACCCATCTCTTCTACAACTTATTATCACATCTCAGACCCCAACTGCTTCACGTCTGAATGCATCAGCTGCCTGCCACTGGTTCACCATCCTCCATCCTCTCTCCTCCCCAGACTATCCCGTTACCCTCCCCAAAGCACAGTGTTTAATATTACAGCACTGAGCCATTCAAGGATCCACTCTGTCTCACCCTTTCTTATAAGATCAAGTTTAAACTCCCCATTCTGGGACTCTAGGCCCCTCTCAGGCATCACCTAAACCTATCAATCCTATTTTTCACTACCCTCCAGAAAGGGCTCTGTGTTCTAATTCCCCCTTTCCCCTTACTCCTTACTCCTGCCTCTATCAAACATGCCATGTTCATTATACCTCTGTAGTTTTGCTCTTACTATTCCCACACCTGGCATACCTTCTTTCTGCCTATCCATTCTTTTTTTTTTTTTTGAGACAGAGTCTTGCTCTGTCACCCAGGCTGGAGTGCAGTGGCGCGATCTCAGCTCACTGCAACTTCTGCCTCCTGGGCTCAAGGGATTCTCCTGCCTCAGTCTCCCAAGTAGCTGGGATTACAGGTGCATGCTGCTAATTTTTTGTATTTTTAGTAGAGATGGGGTTTTATCGTGTTGCGCAGACTGGTCTCAAACTCCCGAGGTAATCCACTTGCCTCGGCCTCCCAAAGTGCTAGGATTACAGGTGTGAGCCACTGCACCCAGCCTGCATTCTTGAAGGTCTATGTTTTACCTTCTCTAAGAAGATGACTATATATACTCCAACTCATATTCATCTCTCCATCTTTTAGCCTGAGATTGTTATGTTTTTATAATGACTTCATATATGTCTTATTTAAAAGCTCCTTCAGGATAAAGTTTACTCTAACAAATCTTTTTGAATGAAATCAAATTCAAAATACAGTTTAGAGTGAGTGTGATTAGAAATGGAAACAGTCATTATCTCCTAAAAACATGTATTTAATGATGCAGTTTTGTAATAGAGACAATGCTATGCATTTAACAAATCCCATTGTCTTTCATCCTGGGCACACAGGAGGATGACATTTCTCAGCCTCCCTTACAGTTAGGTGAGAGGGGTCTTGCCAATGACATCTGGATACAAGTGAGGTCCACAACTTACAGGTCTGGTGCCTGAAACCTAAACACCTACCACGTGACACTCCATGCTCTCTTTGTCTTTTCTGTCTGCTGCCCTCAGCAGGAGATCCCCTGGGAGACACAGAATTTGTGGGCAGTGATATCTGATAAAACTTTCTGTGATGATGACAATGTTCTGAATCTGCACTATCCAGTATGGTAGACAGTACCACATGTGGTTACTGAGCACTTGAAATATAGCTAATACAACTATAGAACTAAATTTTTAATTGTATTTAATTTGGTTAATTTAAATTTAAATAGCCATGTGCTCCTAGTGACCACTATATTGGATGATGCAGTTCAAGGACATAGTGGCACCAATAAATGAAAACAGCTCCAGTCCCTGAATGATTTTATAAAGCAGAATACTCCCCTTTTGTCCTCTCAATAATTATATTGAACTGTTACTTGAGCAAGAAATGACATAATAAAAGTTTAAGAGCTTTTAGTTCTTTGTTAGAACACTTAGCCCACTCTGACAAGTAAAATTTTTCTTACAAAGCAAAAGAATTGGCCAGGTGCAGTGGCTCACACCTGTAATCCCAGCACTTTGGGAGGCCGAGGTGGGTGGATCACAAGGTCAGGAGAACAAGACCATCCTGGTCAACATGGTGAAATCCCGTCTCTACTATAAACACAAAAATTAGCTGGGCATGGTGTTGTGTACCTGTAGTCTCAGCTACTTGGGAGTCTGAGGCAGGAGAATCACTTGAACCTAGGAGGCAGAGGTTGCAGTGAGACAAGACTGTGCAACTGCACTCCAGCCTGGTGACAGAGGGAGACTCTGTCTCAAATAAATAATAATAATAATAATAATAATAGCAATAATAAAGCAAAAGAGCCACTATTTTCTACTACAACTTTTTTTCTATGAATTTCTGGAACCCCATTTTACAAAAATATCCTTGATATATTGAAGAATGAGGAAACCATTTGCAAATAATTGCAATTTCACATAACACTACTGTTACGGGGAATTATTCTACTTTTACTTATTTTATATGTGGGAATAAGTGTGGTAATCAAATCTACTTTAATGGAAGTACACACTCACATTTTCTCGTTATTCACTCTGTACAGCCAATACCAGCTGGCACTAAGTGTTTTATTTCTGAAAATGACATTTTTTAGCAAAGCAGAAAAGCCTCATTGAACCAGCTGGTAATCAAAAGCACAATGAATGGAAAGTTAAATAGATGCTCTGTTTGTTGATTTGCTCGTTGTTACTTCCCATTAGAGAGTAGCCAAAGGCTGCCCTGTGCACTGATAGGATGTTACATCTACAATACAAGGTAAATCTTTCTTCCACGCCTTCTTATACTTACTTTGTACTTTCCAAGGTAAGGATGGCGGCCTCCAGTTATTAACATGTCTTCTCCTCGTTCCAGAACACAGCGAACTGCACGACCATGTCTAAAACAGAAAAAAAAAGCAGTGAGGTAAACTCTTTTACCTAGTAGGCATTATCTGGGGTTTATATAACTCCTAGCAAGAGCCTGAGTGTAGCTGAGTGGAGCTCACATACATCACAGAACAACACAACTACTTCCCGTGACTAGTCTCTGCTGATCTCAGACATACACAGTGGCCTTTCCTCCTGTTAGGTCAGGGAATAATGCCAGGCATTTGCAACTTGTGGTACAGAGGCTCTTGGGTGCCAGGGGCTCCAGGGCATTGCTTTGGGACATTTCCCATTGTAATAACGACAATTATTAGAGGAAAATGATCCCATGGTCTTATTTTAGACTGGCCACAAATGGAAGAGAATGCAGGTGCTGCCTAACTACCAAGTGCTCCCTGATAGGAGAGATCTGGAATCAAGGTCTTTTTGCTTCCTGGGATGCAGAAACTGACTCATATTACTCAGCAAACAAATTAAGCCTTCTGGGTGTGCCTGCTCCAGAGAAAATGTTCCATTAGAATGTTTTGAAAGCCTCAAAGGAAAATGACAATATAAATGAATATAAGTATAACAAAAACAAAGTCTCAAATCAATAGAATATACATATACACACATATACATATATACATACACATGCATGTACACATACACACATGTGTACATGCATACATGTATATGTGCACATATATGTGTGTGTATACATGTACATATATGTGTATATATGTATATGTATATATATGTGTATAGGGTACCCCATTTTATAAAAATATCTGATATATTGAGGAATGTACATACATATACACACATATATATACGTTTATGTTTATGTATATGTATATAAATGTATATGTATACGTGTGTATATGCTTATGTGTATGTGTATATATAGGTACATGGTTCAAAAGTCATATATATGACCTCAACATATATAGTTCAGTCCAGCAGGTGCAGAGGACAAGTAACTCCCACCCATTCAGGACCTGTTTCTGTCTACTTTCTAGGTATCATAATATTTTTTCTGTGGCTTTTATTATTTTCAGTAATTGATTTTCATTTTCATTTCTATAGGACAATATAAGACGAGTAAATGTAATAAGCTGGCAGCTTGTGTGTTTGTATAGTATATGTGATATTAAATAATCTTGGCCCAGTTTCTTCCTCATTGATTCTGACAGTGAGAACTTTCAGCGTGACTTCATTTTATTTTTAGCAGATTTTCTCCATTTACTTGTTTGCAGCAAACGCAGTGACAGCTGCAATGGTTCCAGTCTTGAACGCTTTCCCTCCAAACGCTCCACCAACACGCCTTACATGACACATGACCTTGTTAGCTGGGAGCTTCAAGGTTGAGGCAACTATGTCCTGTGAACAATAATAGTTCTGATTAATCTGATCCATCTTCAGCAAGAACTTAATTGTGAGTGTCATTATCATACCTGTGACCTTAACAACAACAAAAAAAACTGTCCTCTGAAATGGGAGTGTGACAGTCACTAGATGTTTTGATTCTTTAATGTTGTATGTGATACCCACACCATGTGGTTATGCTAAATAATGGGATAATGTCCAATAACCCTGGCACAGAGCCCCAACTGATCTCAACAGTACTTGGCTAGAATGACATTGCCTAAACTAATTAGTAGTCTTTTCATTACCAGTGAGATATTTTTGTGCTCATACTTTTTTGTATTTTCCCCATGAATTACACCTAAATTATCCTATTCACATTAATCCCTAGATATACGTTTCCTGTGGCCTTGGGATTTTGCAGTCTTTTAAGCCTCGCTCAGCATGGGTCTTTTCCTTGCATTCTATTATCTCTACTGGAAAATAAGCACTTCTCAGGCCAGTATGGTGGCTCACAACTGTAATCCCAGCACTTTGGGAGGCCAAGGCAGGTGGATCACCTGAGGTCAGGAGTTCAAGACCAGCCTGGCCAACATGGCAAACCCCATCTCTACTAAAAATACAAAAATTAGCCAGGTGTGGTGGTACATGCCTGTAATCCCAGCTACTCAGGAGGCTGAGGCAGCAGAATCACTTGAACCTGGGAGGTAGAGGTTGCAGTGAGCTGAGATTGGTGTGACTGAGTGAGACTCTGTCTCAGGAAAAAAAAAATCACTTCTCAATTCTTGCTTCGATTGCTGCTAAAGTTTAAAGTTGACCAGTTGGTCTTTCCTGGATGCAGATCTCACTCTTCTGCCATCTTAGTGATTAGGGGTCATTTAGTCTTAACAATGATTCTTACAGATAGGAAGCCTGAGATGGATAAAGTGATGGACCCAACAACCCATGGGGAGTGAAGAGCAAAGCAGGCCTGGAGTGGATCTTCCCTGAACCTCCTTAGGATTCCACCTTTCACAAGGCCTCATTCTCCAGTCTCACATTCCTACTCCTCTGCTAACAGCACTGACTCCTTATCACTCGAATCAAGACCTCTCTGCTTCATTTCCCTAACTCACACCCTGATGCCTAAACCTAGCCTCCCTAAAGGCACCCTCCATTCCAGCTGTGGTAGTCATTGTGCTATTCCTCCTTCTTTCCATGCACGCTGCCTGGGATACAGCACAGAGGCAACAAATGTTTGCAGAAGACATGAGTAAATGAATTGATGTCATTTGATCTTGCTGCGGAATTGCCTGGAAGGGACTCCTCATGTCCTACCATCTAGACAAACCTCACTCTCACTCTGAATCCAAACTTAAGACTTCTCTGTGGGACTTCCTGGATGATTCTAGCCCTTGGCAAACTCTCCTTTTTCCTAATTTCTCCACCCATGTACATTTTGCTTTCACTGATTTAGCACCTGGTTGCAACCTTTTCAATATTGTTTCCTAACTGTTTCATGTGAGTTAGGCACCATAGGCTTTGGAGAGCAGGTCTTCCTTTTTCTTCTTCTTCTTTTTTTTTTTTTTTTTTGAGACGGAGTTTCGCTCTTGTTACCCAGGCTGGAGTGCAATGGCACAATCTCGGCTCACCGCAACCTCTGCCTCCTGGGTTCAAGCAATTCTCCTGCCTCAGCCTCCTGAGTAGCTGGGATTACAGGCACACTCCACCATGCCCAGCTAATTTTTTGTATTTTTAGTAGAGACGGGGTTTCACCTTGTTGACCAGGATGGTCTCGATCTCTCGACCTCGTGATCCACCCGCCTCGGCCTCCCAAAGTGCTGGGATTACAGGCTTGAGCCACCGCACCCAGCTCCTTTTTCTTCTTTTGTGTTCTTAACAGTTGTGCCAAGAGCTGAGCAAAAGAGAGCTGCTAATTCCATAGCTGATTTTAAAGCTACAATCCACAAACAAAAGGCCTCTACTTTAATAACACTGTTTTAAAAGCATTGAACTATGGCTATTAATACCCAAATCAATATGGCTATTAGTATTCAATAGTTCTTCAGTTCCTGAAGAAATGACATTTTTTGTTTTGTTTTGTTTTAGAGACAGACAGGTTCTCATGCTTTCTCCCAGGCTGGAGTGCAGTGGTGTGATCATAGCTCACTGAAGCCTTGAGCTCCTGGGTTCAAGTGATCCTTCCACCTCAACCACCCAAATACACTTTTATCTCTAATTGCTTTTGATATATTTCACTGGTCAGAAATCATTTAGCCATGTCGTCTTCACAATGGCCCCATGTTACCTGTATATATTTGGGAAACTGTGTGGACACATAGACATCTATTTCTTGATCCTCTCCTTTGGGAACCACAAGCATACTTTGGGTTTCCATATAAAAATGTTCTTGACCTCCCATATGTATTTCACCTGTTACAGGAAAATACATGAAAGTCAAGGATGTATTTAGAAAAAACAGGTAGTATCCCTGAGCTGTGATCCCATTGTGCAGAAATTCCACTGACAGTGCTTCTGCTGGGGCAACAGGTTGCATAGTGAAGTGTAACAAACAGCAACGTTTAGCTTTCAGTCTACTTACAGATTTGAAATAAAGTTCTGTAGGGGAATCTTTTGTGTCTGCTAATACCTAGGTCACAGAGTCCTAGAGAAAGGTGTATGATTTTCTGGAGCCAAAAGCAGAGGGGTCTTGATTTATAGGTCATAAGGAGCCAGCGCTGTTAGCAGAGGAGTAGGAACATTAGAAAGTTCTAGGACAAGTGGGAATAGATGTACTGCTTCCTCTCCCACTTGTTAAGTACAGATAACCCTGAACACTATTTATAAAACAAATATAAGAAGACTCTGAAAGGTGGAAAGAAGGCAGACCAGGTAGGGACTTCAGGACCCAAGGAAAGACACAGCAGTGAGTTCAGTGGGTTTTGTTGTTGTTGTTGCTGTTTGCTTCAGATATCCCAGACTTAGTTCCATAGAAGCAAGCAATTTAAAAATAACAACAGGCAAAGACAAAAAAAAAAAAAAATCCTCAAGAAAAGCCCACTCGCCCTAGCTAAAGGACCAGAAAAAGGGAAGACTAGAAAGAAAAAAAAAAACTTTTAGACAATAAGCACTCTACTCCAGGCAAAAACCAGGGAAAAAACTGCAGCCCCACCCCTACTGTAAAGGTGCAGTAGGAAATCTACAGTTCCACCCTCGTCAGGCTGCAGCGAGGCATCCCAGCCTCTCTGTTGGTGCAGTGTCAGCAGAGCTACATGGGGAACCTGGACTTACAACCCCTACCTAGCAGTAACAAGGCATCACCCCTTTCTTCCCCATCAGCAAAAGGTTGAAGAAGTCTAGTAAAACAGAATATTCTAGCAAAATAAAATATTTAAATAAGATCCAAGGTCTCAACATAATATGTAAAATGTCCAGGGTACAATCAAATATCATTCATACAAGGAACCAAGAAAACCCAACTTCAATGAGAAAAGACAATCAACAGATGCCAATACTGAGATGATGCAGATGTTGGAATTATCTAACAAGGATTTCAAAGCAGCAGTAATAAAAATGCTTTAATAAGCAATTACACAAACACTTGAAACAAATGAAAAATTTGAAGCCTTAGCAAAGAAATAGAAAGTATAAAAGAAAACAAACAAACAGAAATTTTAGAATTAAGACGTATGAACAAAATTTTAAAAGCTCAAGGGATGGGCTCAGCAACAGAATAGGGAGAACAGAGGAAATGTTAATATACAAGAATATAGAACAATAGAAATTGGCCAATCTGAAAAGTTGAAAAAAATAGACTGGAAAAAAAAAATAAACAGAGCCTCAGGAACCTATGTGGCTGTAACAGAAGATCTAACATTTGTGCCACTGAGATCAAGTATTTGAAAAACAGTGGCTAAAAATGTCCCCAAATTGGCAAAAGGCACAAATCTACAGATTCAAGAAGCTGCGTGATCACAAACAGAATAAATTTGAAGAAATACACATGCCAAGACACATCATAGTCAACCTTCAGAAAATTAAAGACAAAGACACCATCTTGAAAACTATGAGAAAGAAACACTACTTTATAGGAAAAAAGCATAGTGAAACTCTGTCTCTATTAAAAATACAAAAGTCAGCTAGGTGTGGTGGTGGGCACCTGTAATCCCAATTACTCAGGAGGCTGACACAGGAGAATGGCTTGAACCTGGGAGGTGGAGGTTGCAGTGAGCTGATATCATGCCACTGCACTCTAGCCTGGGTGACAGAGTGAGACTCCATCTCGGGGGGTGCGGGGGAAGCACTTTCAAAGACAGCAGATTTCTCTTCAGAACTGTGGAGGCCAGAAGAAGTGGCAAAAATTTTTCTACTATGAAAATGCCTGTCAATTCAGAATGCTGTATCCAGCAAAAATATCTTTCAACAATGAAAGGGAAATCAAGACATTTTCAGACAAAGGAAAACTAAGAGAGTTTGTTTTAAACAGATTTACCCTAAAATAATGGCTACGGGAAGTTTTTGAAACAGACAGAAAGTAAATTTTTTTAAAATAAAGAAATCTTGAAACATCAGGAAGGAAGAGAAAACAACAGAAAGAATAAAAATACCAGTAAATACAATAGACTTTCTTTCTCCTCTTGGGTTTCCTTAATTGAATCTAAAGCAGAATTATAACATTGTTTCATGTGATTCTCAATGTATACAGAAGAAATAGTTAAATAGAATCAATTATATTATAAAGAGGAGAAGGACGCAAAGGGAGGTAGTTTCTTCACTTGACTTGAACTTGTAAAATGTTGATACCAGACTGTGATATTTTATACTTTATGCATATAAATTTTATTTTATACATGTATGTACGTGTGTGTGTGTGTGTCTGTGTAAACTAGAGCTACCACTAAAAAAAATCTGCACAAGGAGATATACTAATAAACACTATAGATTAATCAAAATGAAATTCTAAACAAATATTCAGGCAACCCACAGGAAGGTGGGGAAAAGAATAAAAAGTAGAGGGAACAAACAGAATATAATTATGACTGGCCATCATGTTAGTGCAAGGCAGTACTTTTAAAAATCAAAAATTTGCTCAGTAATAGTGAATTGCAAATTGTTTGAGGGAGATTCCCAATGGGATGTTTTATATTGAAATCTGGACTTCCTATCTTATCCAAAATCTGAGTTCAAAATATAGCACAGAAAAATGAACAGATTCTGCTTCGCTTATAAAATATAAACATTAAAATTTCATAAGCTCAGACCTTAACTTCAATTTAAGCTTTTGTCAAAGTCTGAAGACCCATGTCATTGTCACTAGTCTCAAATTCAAGCTTGCAGTATTACTGATTCTGCCTATCCACTCAGAATTTATTTTGTTAAGTATTCACGTTATTCAAAATATATAGACCTAAAAAAAAATTAGACAGAGCTAATTTAAATTCTGTTTAAATCTGTACAGTAGGCAAAGTTTTAGAAACCTGTTACATTGCACCCCGACAGCCCCCACCCATAGTGCCCCCTCTTCACCTTAGGGTGCTGCTTTCAACTCTCCAGGTTGGAAACCAATTTGATCAACTAATCTCTGAGATAAAATGTCATCCCACTATGGATTTAGGAGTGATTCCTCTAGGCATATTTGCATTTTAATAAGAGGCCCTTAAAGCCCCAAATCTACTACGATGTGAAGGTGTCCATCTGTGGCATGATCAAAAGGACAGGTTTAGGGAATGCAATCTCAGCTTCCGGGCTGCCTGGGTCTCTTGTAAGTCCTGCGATACAGATTGTCCTCTGTGTTCTCCAGTATAAAGCACATCCCCGCTAACAGAATGTTAATGAGCTAAATGAGAAGCAGGACAATGTAGAGGAAAGAATACTAACTTTGGAGTTGGGAAAACTCTTAGATTTGATCCTGGTCAATCAGGTAGCCTCTCTAGCCTCAGCTGGCTCATTTGAAAATGGTAATCTTTAGCATCCTTCAGTGCTATGACACCAGGATTAGATAGAACTGAAACAGATCTTCCAGCGGATAAGAACAAACAATAACGTCACCCCCTCCAAGAACACATTCTAAGACCTTCTGTAATTCTCCACATATTTTATCTTTTAAATATTTTTTTTTCTTGGAACACCTATTTCCTTTTTTTTCCCTTCAACTTTTAAGTTCTGGGGTGCAGGTTTGTTTCACAGGTAAATGTGTGCCATGGTGGTTTGCTGCATAGATGAAGCTATCACTTAAGTATTAAACACAGCATCCATTAACTATTCTTCCTGATGCTCTCTCTCCCCCATGCCTACTCTTACAGGCCGGAGTGTGGAACACCTATTTTCTTAGGAGACAGATGAAGTGTTGTTATGATAATTACTTCTAATTACTTCTCATTGAAATAAGTAAACAGAAACTCAAAATCCAAACGACAACAGCAGACAAAGGAAAAACCAGACTCAAACTAGTGAGTCAAGAGGATGAAAACTGATTTTCTTTTGTCTTCCCTTCTCTTTTCTTGCCTTCTTTTATTTTTCTTCTTTTTTTCCCTTCCCTTTCCCTTCCCTTCCTTTTCCCTTCCTTTCCTTTCCCTTCTCTTCCCTTCCTTCCCTTCTTTCTTTCACAGTCTCACTCTGTCACCCAGGCTGGAGTGCAATGGCGTGATCTCATCTCACTGCAATCTCAGTCTCAATCTCAACTCCGCCTCCTGGGTTCAAGCCATTCTGGTGCCTCAGCCTCCCAAGTAGCTGGGATTACAGGTGTTTGCCACCACATCCAGCTAATTTTTGTATTTTTATTAGAGACTGGGTTTTGCCATGTTGCCTAGGCTGGTCTCAAACTCCTGACCTTAATCAATCCACCTGCCTCGGCCTCACAAAGTGCTGGGATTACAGGTGTGAGCCATGGCACCCAGCTTCCTTCCTTCCTTTCTTCTTCTTCTTCTTCTTTTTCTTTTCTTTTTTTTTTTTTTAAATAGAAGGAGTCTTGCTACATTGACCAGGCTGGTCTCAAATTCCTGGCTTCAAATGTCCTGCCTTGTCCTCCCAAAGTGCTGAGATTATAGACATGAGCCACTGCACCTGGCATTTATACTGAAAAGTACTGTATAAATGTCCTTTTAAATATTCCTGTATTATTTTTATACTTATCAATCGGGTATGTGGCAGTAACAAAAATTCAAGTAAGTGACAGAATAAACCAATCACCTAATTGAGTTAGATAATTAAAGAAGATATCAAGGAAAAATACAATAACAATTCTTACACAAATACTCATTATGTCAAGCAACAAACGAGAAAAGGAATCCCCCTAAATATTGATATTTCCAACATGCTCATGCCATGAACTCCTACGATAGAAATGTACCTGCTTTTTCTCTTCATTACCATATATCAAACTCACCCTTCCAGTGTTTTTTACATTTTACTAGCCCTAAGAATTACCTGGAAAACTTGTTAAGACAGATTCCTGGGCTGCTTTGGATCCTCTATAATTCTAAAAAAGGGCACTGGAATCTCTAGGTCTCATAAACATCCCCAGTGATTCCTATAAGGAGAAAATCTTGGAAACACTGGGTTTGATAAACGAACACCTGCCAATGTATCTCACTAATAGACAACCTTTACAGGAGAACAACAACAAAATCATCTAAATCTAATAATCATTGCACACAGTTATTGACTGGTTACTATATGCCAAGAACACATGATTATCGCTTATAATCTTTGTAATTCACCTTTGAAATTGTTTTTACTTTATCCATATAATATTAAAACAGGAAGACTGAGCCCTGAGAATTGCCCTGCTAGGTCACACAGCTAATAAGAAACAATGCTAAGAAAAGCTGGTAGGTGATAGTCCCAGGTGTCTTTCCTCCAGCTTGCAGGTGACATTTCCTGGGTGCCAGCCCCTGAACATGCTTCAAGTTTAATACACCTATGGAGTTGAGACATGATGGGCTTGGAACTTAAGAAGCTGGGCTGACTGATGACATATTACACAGGTCTGGTTGTGTACTCAGGATGACATGTGTCTTAGGAGTCTTCATATTCTTGTGATAGAGGTTGGAGAGAAAAATTAAGAAGATGGGAGTTTTGTGTGTGTGTGTGTGTGTGTGTGTGTGTGTGTGTGTGTTTGAGATGGAGTCTCCTTCTTGTTACCCAGGTTGGAGTGCAGTGGCATGATCTTAGCTCACAGCTATAAAGGACATTATTGAGACAACTGGCAAAATTTGAATAAGCTGTGTAGATTAATAGTATATATGTTGCTAATACTCTGATTTTGATAACTATGTTTATGTAAGACAACATCCTGTTTTTAAGAAACAAACACTGACTACTTAGGGGTAAAGAGATATACATCATGTTTACAATTTACTCTCAAGTGGCTCCGAAGAAGTGTGTGTGTGTGTGTGTGTGTGTGTGTGTGTGTGTGTGTGTGTATAAAATTGGGTAATCTAAGTAAAGGATATTTGGGAGTTTCTTTAATGCTTCTGCAACTTTTATGTAAGTTTTAAAATTAAAATTGTTTGAAATATTAAAATGTTTTAAAGCAAAAAGTTTAAGAATCATACTGGAAAGTTATAATTAACTATTTTCTAAGAAGCAAATTTAATTGTAATTACATACACACATACAGGAAAGAATTTTGGAAAAAAGAGAAAGGAGAAAGGGAAGGGGAGAGGAAGGGAAGAGAAAGTAGAGAAGAAAGAAAGGAAGAGAGAGAGAATCAGAGAGAGAAAGGATGAAGAAGAGACTAGGGTTTTGGAAATCCTAATAAAACCTATCAATTCAATGGCCAACTTTGTCATTTAGTAGCTATTGTGTGACCTTGGTTACACTCCATAGTTACTCTGGGCCTCCATTTTCCAGCCTATAAGACTGAGATAATAATACCCTCTGCAGGGTGGTTGTGAACAGGAAAGGAAATGACATCTCTAACAGCCAGAGCCTTGATGAGGGAAGAGGGGTCAGGGCACAGGGGAGGGGCTTGCCTTTTGTTTTCCATCCCCATATGCTCTTCGCCTACCCCAGAGACAGGGAAACACATTGTGAATGCCTGTTTCTGAGGAGCAACACCCGCCTAGGCTGCCAGATGATTTCCAGGAGACAAAGGAAGCGTTAAACTGGACATGCTTAGAAGGCTTCCAGGGTTGCTTACCCTTCCTTTACTTTTTTACCTTCAAGAATGTGATCAACTACTTTAAATGCTTCATCAACATTTCCATATTCCAGTTTCCTTTCTGGCTTGAAGAAGGAGTTGTGTTGTATAGCTTCCTAGAAAGAGAACAGAAGAGTGAGGTGTCCTGGGCAAGAGATGCCGCCCTGGGGTGGCAGCCATGCCCCACTGTGCATCCTCTGAGCAGGGGCTGTTCTTCCCTTCACCTTGTGGTCCCATGCATTTTTCACCATGACCCTGGTGAGCCAAGCTAAGAATCCAACTGCAGAGAGACTCCCCAGTGAGGAAATGTAGATGTGCCCACTGAGTTGAAAGAAATAATGCACAGAACAAAACTGGCACCTAAGTGATCTCAGAATGAAACTAGTATCTTCCAGGGAGATTATTCTCTTCACCCCACAATCCATTTCATGCAGCCAAGGCCATACAGCACAGAGCTTCAGAGCCGGGGCTCTAGGCCTAGACCGCATCATGTGCATTTTCCCCATTTACCAGCTTTGACTGTGGACCTATCACTTCACCTCTCCTATCGCCATCTATAAAATGAAAGTAACAGGTGTGCGTATAGCTCCAATAGAATTGTGGTTGGTGAAGATAAAATGAAATAAGACATGTGAAGAGCTTATGTGGCATATAGTAAGCATTTAATAAATGTTAGTTGAAGACACTCTAGTGATTGGGATCATGGTGGCTCTGCCTGTCAGTCCCACATTACTTCTTTGTGGGGATGAGCATTTCATTTGCACAGGGCAGTAAAGCACCTGGGACCTCCAGCCCTAGAAGTAAGATTTCAGACAAGCCCTGTCTGGGTGCTGGTGTACAAATCCATGCATACACTGGCCCCTATTGGCTCTCCCTGGGTGCCCAGTGAACAGGGTACAGTGGTGTACATAACCAGAGATGTAGTTACAATAATATAGATTGGTTTTTAGCTATCCTGAGAATTTATCTTGCATTAATCCATGAGTCCACTGACAAATGTGGTGTGCCAGCTCCTGCTGGCATTAACGACTGTGAGTTGTTGTCCATCCATGAAATTCCATTCTGTTAGGAGTTGGGGATTCTCTTAGCTCTGTTTTCTTCTGGCCACCAGCAGGTATCTAGACAACACCCCTTAGAGGGATGTGCTATTGTGATTCTGCCATTGCCCCTATTCAAAAACAGGGTTGGTTTGTTTATAGCACAGGTAGAGCCCAGGTTCTTTGACAGAATGTTTGTTTATTGCTTTGGTTAGTGACTAGCTATGTAACCTTGGGTGACCCTTTTAGTTTCCCCATCAGAATGGGGATGAAAATAGTTTTTACCTTATAGGATTGTTGTGAGCATTTTGTAAGTGAATGTGTGAAACTGACCTAGAACCATGTCAACCATGTAGTGAGCTCTGTATAGGTCCTAGCTGTGATCATGCTGTTTTGGTGATTATTATTCATGACAGATTCTGGTAGGGAACACTTTTATTTCACTATGGTCATCAGCCTTACCCCTTATGCAAGAGTTTTGATTATTTCCCCATTTCATCTACTCAAAACTCAAAAAGCATAAGTCAGATTAGATCTTTGTGATGGTGACAGAGATATTTGTTTTTGTTCTGTTTTGATTGATAACACACTTCCTATTGGAATCAGTACATATGCTTTCCTTATTAATCCAAGATTAAAGAGATTCCAGGTTGGAAAGAAAAAAGAAGCTAGGTTTCATAAACCCTGTTTTTAAAAGTTTAATCTTTTTCAACTTCACTGGCTGCTTGCTCTTTGAGTAACTTTGAGCCAATTTTCTGAATTTTTCTTAGGAAAGTGATAAAAGGAATGTAATGTATAGGGAGGGGGCATATTTCCCTGCTATACATTTTGATTAAATCCTCTCTGATCCAGTTGATCAAACTTTGAGAGCTTAATCTCTGAACACAATGTGAGGCAATTCTTTTCCACAAAACCAAAGCTTGTATCTGATGCTGGGATTCTCTGGCGGACAATCACAAGTCTGCTGGCTGATGTGGGGAGGCCTGGGGAAGTGGCATCTATTATACTTGCTTATCAGGACTTTTATTCAGCTGGAAGGTAGGCGGAGTGAAGAGTAGATATTTAGCCTGTGGTATTGGGCAAAGAATTAGAAACAAAATAATTTCTAATAAGTAATTTTAACTCTCCAGCAAAACTTCGGGGGATGGAGTACATGAAGCAAGCAAGAACAGCAGGCAACATGTAAATGAAAAGGGCCTGAGAAGGGAATAGAGTGTTTGGATTTGAAACTGACCAGGAAAATCTGGGAGGTCTAACACGCTTTGACTCCAACTAAACTTTTAAAATTTTGTCTTTTTAACATGATATTAATTTTAAAACATCAGAAAAATTCCCAGAGACAAACTCCATGTTCCTAGGCATCAAGCAGCATGGCAGGAAGCACCCCCAATACCTGGTTCTCCTGGAGTCCCTGATCGTGCCCAGGTCGCTTCTTCAGTTCTGCCTCAGGCCACGCTAGTCACCCAGAGGGCAATGTGTTCGTTATGCTGTGAAGCTACTATTGTGTCCCAGAGCACATGCAGCCTGTATGGACTGAGTCTAATCTATTTACGCTGCCTCCGCAATGTTCATAGGCTAGATCTCAGGATTCGAGCTTGGAATGCTGGGGCAATACGGTTCCTCTTACTCCTTGATCATGAACAAGGAAGCTCAGGTTGTCCTGGTGGCTATCTGTGACCACAGGAGATCAAGCCTGAATCGTGGGCAGCAGAGAGTTAGTGGCAAAAGAAACTGTATCCTTGGGGAAATTGTTAATCCTGAGACTGTTCAGAGGTCACTAAAGTCCCTGTATTCTGGAAGCCACTTTAATCCACATTTTTCTCTTACAGTAGCCAAAAGCATTTTAATCAATATTTGTTCTGGCTCCCAACTGGCATCAGCATGGAACTCATTACCTCGATTGTTAGGATCAGTGGCTCCAAGTCTTGATAGACAATCTTTACTCGCTTAGCAGCTCGCTTTGCCTGAACCTCAGAATCGGCAAGCACGGCACAGACAAGGTGACCCACACAGAACACCTACGACACAGAAAGACCTTTGTTGTCAAGGAAGGCAGGCATCAGTTCCTCTCTTTTATTCATTTTCTTCCTGCTTCCTAGTACTAGATCACACTAGGGCTAGGGCTAGATACACACTAGGGCTAGGCTACACACATGCAGATGTGACCCCTGCACATCAGTCCATGACTATAACCATAGCTGGCCTCCTGATTACAGGCACTGGGGGAAGTTTAGACCCTTGTGCTCTATCAAAGGAGCATGAGTGATGTTGTCTTGAGGATGGCTGACTCAGGCTCCAGGCCAAGCCTATGAGGCTATGTGAGGGCCAGCCTGCCCCATGGCTTGACATGTAGCTGTCACATGACAATCAGAGCTGTTCTGAGAGAAGCAGCCTCTGCTTTCATGAACAGGGAGGACCAGGAAGTCACAGTTCATCTCAGTCAGAGAGAAAAAGGGGGTGACTTGGGAAGGAGAGTCCCCTTTGATAACAGAACACTGCTGGTGAGCACATCTCTCCTCACAAACTGCCTTTTCATGAAAGACTTCCTAGCCAAGATGCAACCAAGCAGATAGCATCCCCTTCCTGGGGGGCTGGCAGCTAGGATTATTACGTGGGTGGGGTAGCTAGACTCAGGAGTTCACACAAGGACCAGAGAAGAACATAGGGAAAATAAATCTTAAGCCTTGAGAAAGGTGAAAACAGTCTGGACTGGAAGAAGTCACCATTACTGCTGAGTTCTCTCTCCTACCTTATGCTGTAAGGATTCACAATTCCAGCGTAATCACTCATTTTAAAAATAGACTAAACTATTACGTCTTTTCCACAATGAACGTAAAGTAGTTTTATCAACAGAAAAAAAGGGTATTAAAAACATTAAATCTAGCATGAACACAGAAAAGTGTGTTCGTTGGAAGTGGACAGTGAAAGAGAGAAAAATGAAACAAGAATGTCAATGTGTTGGTAATTGTTGAAGTTGGGTGATGGATCTATGGGGTTCATTGTACAATACTTTTCTATTTTTGTGTATGTTACAACTTCTACAATGAAAACTTTTTAAAAACGCATTAAGTGCCATAAATGAATATTTTAAAAAGCATTAAACCAATAAAGGCATCATTCACAATAGCACTGTTCTTTGCTCTCCAAAGATGCCTGATTTTGCTCCTGTGACCTGGCACATAGATGTGGCCCCTAAGATGCTTATACTCTTCATAAGGACATCTCAGAGAGCAGGTACTATCATGCAGTTGAGACCAGTTTTGCTTTATGTATTTATGCAAAGGTCTTAAATTCTCACTGACTCTGCCAGTGCTGCACAGCCCTGCTTCGGGGAAGTTTCAACCTAGAGTTCCAACTCTCAGTCATTAAGCTTTCATTTCTAAGAACCATATCTTCCAAGGAGTATCTTCAAGGGAGAGCCAGAGGAAGGTACTGTTTCAAATTATGAAGCCCTTTTGGGTAAACACTGAACTGAGCAGTCTGTTATGCAGAAAACCTGCTGACTGCTGTCTTTGCTGTAGCCAAAGTTTTAATCACTTGTAACTTTCACAAGGCAACAATATTATCATTATCCCTCTATTAATTCACCTGCAATGTGGGAAGCAGTGTGTGGAATATACAGATGAATCAGACATGGATCCTCACTCAAGGAATTTATACTAGGTAGAGGAAATATACAAGACAAAACATAAGACAAATAAACAAGCTTAATACAAGGTAGAAAGTACATTAAAAGTCACTTCATTTTCTCCTCTAGATATTAAGCTGCATGAAAGTAGAAATCATACATATCTTGTTCAGTTATGGTGACCAGACATCATAGATGCTCACTTTTAAAAAGCCCATTTGGTCCGGGTGTGGTGGCTCACACCTGTAATTCCAGCACTTTGGGAGATGGAGGTGGGCGGATCACCTGAGGTAAGGAGTTCAAGACCAGCCTGGCCAACATGGTGAAACCCCGTCTGTACTAAAAATACAAAAATTAGGTGTGATGGTACATGCCTGTAATCCCAGCTATTCAGGAAGCTGAGGCAAGAGAATCGCTTGAACTCAGGAAGCGGAAGTTGCAGTGAGCTGAGATCATGCCACTGCCCTCCAATCTGGGTGACAGCGATAAACTCCATCTCAAAAAAAATAAACGAAATAAAATAAAATAAAAAGGCCATTTAACACATGGAAATATGAATGAATGAATCAGAATAAGCTGAGAGAGAGACACACAGAGAGAGAGAGAACTATTTCTGGATTAAAGAATAAGGAAAAAGGCTTTATGGTATAGCTATGATTTGAACTTGTAGTTGAACTGATCACACGGAGACTGGCACAATAATAAGGGATTCTCAGGAAAGGGATTTCCAAATAAAAGTTATCATTAATATGTCTTTATTTATTCACTTATACCATTAGCAGCATGCCATCTCACTATTAGAAAATGTAAAACACCAAATAATCTTTCATATAACTAATGTCTTACTTATATAGAAAATGAATATACTTTTATAAGAAGCATTCTAAGAATACTGCAGTCTTTCATGGTGTGCCAAATTAGATGGTATCTTTAAGAAAATATGAAGCACCATTAGCTGAGGAAGTTATTTTTCAAACAGAAAGCAAAAATGGAGTACCTTATCTGTTGCCAGAAATGTCTCAGTTTCAGTGAAAAAGCAGAAGGAATTGACGTCACTAAGATGTTCTGCTGTCATGATGTCCACTACACCGGGCATGCTGAGAGCTTCTGACAGATCAATAGACCTAGGTGGTATATACAGGAGAGCTCCTGAGAGCGGCCATAGAGCCCGAGAACATGGTTAATTGGAAAATAAGATATGAGAGCGGTAAGAACTGTCTAACAGTCTCTGTCAGACAATTGGGAAAAAAATTCTTGGGACAATGAAGTGTAGTAAATCCTACATTTCAATCCCATTTCATCTCTGGTCTGAGTTGGGTATCACCAACAAATAGTCTATTTCTTCACACCATTAATTTTCACTAATGTGACTTAGATGAAAAAACAGTCATTTACACCCATTGAATAAGAACTTTATCACTTACAAAATCTTAGCATGAGCTCTTGAACTAGTCACAAAAGTCAAGAAAAGTTCCTGGTCCACTGGAGGCATGTCATCACAGTAGATGGCCTCCCCCGTGGCATGCTTCACACCAGACAGATGCATGATGGGATGGCCAACTGGGTCTTCAGGATGCTGCTTTGGGCCTATTTTCTGTTTAATAAATAACCAAAATAAACTTTTATATTTCTATAGAGAAGGCAGGAATAGTCTTATTATACACATCTCCTATAAGAAGGCAGTATAACCAGAAGAACACTTTGCATATGAAAAATCACTATTGGGCTAGATGCAGTGTCTCACACCTATAATCTCAGCACTTTGGAAGGCTGAGGTGGGCAGATCACTTGAGGTTAGGAGTTTGAGACCAGCCTGGCAAACATGGTGAAATTCTGTTTCTACTAAAAATTAAAAAAAAAAAAATTAGCCAGGTGTGGTGGTGCACGCCTGTAATCCCAGCTACTCAGGAGGCTAAGGCTGCAGAATCGCTGGAACCTGGAAGGTGGAGGTTGCAGTGGACCGAGATCACACCACTGCACTCTAGCCTGGGAGACGATAGAGACTCCATCTCAAAGAAAAAAAAAGTCACTATTAGTAACATCAGGAAAATAAACCTACTATGCTAATTCATTAGGCCAACTGTTATGTCGATCCATGATGTTTTTATTTTTCACTTTTTAAAAAATATAGACCCCAAACATCACTAATGGAAATTCCATTTGTGTAAGTAAACAAATTTAAATCTTTCTTCTTGATAATATAAAGTTACGTCCTCTTGCTAATGCTTATCTCTTTAAATTTTATTATTAAAATGACTTTACTGTTTCTATGTAAGCATGACACATATTTTACAGAAGAGTATGATGATATCATGACTATGTTTATAGAAAATATTGAGGGTATTAATTCAACCAGAAGAGGCTTTTTTTTTTTTCTATTTTGAATGAGGAAATATAAGAAATAATTGGCAAAACTCTTAACTTCGACAATCCTGGTAGAGAATGAAGCCAAAGGACCTGCAGTTGGAGCAATGATTTACTAATGTTGCTCTTTCTTAGGGCCCCAGGGAGCAGAATGTCTTGCTGCTGGCTCTGTAAGTACCTCAAATGTTTTTCATTAACCAAAGTGGAGATTAATCAGCACAATGTCTGCCCTGGTATTTCAAATATGGGAGTTTCTGACTTTCCCATTTGGGTGTATATTGTGAAAAGAATTGAAGGCATGAAGAAAGAAGGAGAGAGAGAGTGAAGAGACATTATAGAAGCTGAGCTCAGAGCCCAGGGTGAAGGCTGTGGCTGAGGAGTAGCCTGCTAAGCCTTGGCGGGTGCCCCCATCTGTAACTCACTGTGGCAGCATTGAACTCGGTGCTGGGACTGAGGCCAGACTCCCAGAGGCTTTCTCTGGAAGACCTGTGGGTGAGGGGTATACAGTCATGTTGGCTAGGCTGAGGTCAGGAAAAAGCTATGGACACCTCCCCTTCCCATCCTGCAGTTCACATGATCACCCTGAGTCTTGGATCTTCCTTTGAGATGAGCCTTATAATGCCAGGTTACACATCATTGGGAAGGAGGGAAGAGAGAATAAGTCACCAACAGAACATATACTGCTTAAAAATCTTTTCTGGGAGAAAAAAGAAGAAACAGACCTATTTCCAACATGGTGTCCTTCAAGGCATCTGAAGCGGGGAGAAAAGTTAAATTCTTTTGCATTTGATTACCAGAATATGCAGTTTGAGAAAGTCTATTCAATACATTTCACAGCTGTGAACAATAAGTTAGATATTGAATCCACCTAAAATAGTATCTCATTTCACTCTTCACTGCAGACTTTCCTGTTTCAAAGTCCATCCTGGTCCAGTGAAAGTGCTCTAAGGCTCTTGCTCTATGGAACTGAAGAGAAGCTGTGTGGATTCCCCCGATTAACACATTCCCCTTTCATGCAGATGTTTTGTTTTCTTTTCCTTTCTGAACATTTGTATTTAATTCATCCAGTCCCACAAATGGAGGAGAGCTCTGGTTATAATGCAGAACTTTACTTAAGACAGCTGTGAAATGTACAGTTCTCCAACGCCCTCTGCTGCTCCAGAACTTGAGAAGGGTGCTCTCCACTCACTACCAGACTACTTAAGGTCCTCAAAAACATAAACCTCTGGCTGGAGTTAGAGATCAGAGATTCTCCAGGCAGGTGGCATGCCTGGAATATCAGTAGGAAATGGCATGGTGGCACGTGTGGAGAACATGTTCAACATCATTATTGATGATTTGAAAAAGAAAAAAAGTATTGTTTGCATAATATAAATGACAAGGAGTAAAATGTTAACCAAATTGTGGCTGACAACTATGCACGGAAAGTAGTGTAATTTCTACAATTACCTTGGTACAAGACGTGTGTAGGATGCACTTATTTTATACAAAATTTACTGTTTTACTACAAAATAAACACTGTTGATAAGCATTTATTGCTTTAATTTCATACTTGTCTTACTTAAATCTAAACTTCTATTTTGTAGTTAGTATAACACGGTGCATAAAAGAGTATTGACTAAGTTTTTGTTTTCTCCTTTTCAGTTATTGTTGAGTCATCCATAATCTAGAAAGCAGGAGACTATCGAGAAAAATAATTTAGACCTTGGCCCAGGCACTATTAAATAAAAGTAGATATTAGGCCACTAACGTAGGGGACTAGGGAAAATTAGAGAACATTTTAGTTATTGGGGTTTGGGCATGAGGACAGATTGGAGGCGGTCCCAGTGCCCCAGCTCTACTGACGTAGCTCACACTGCCCTGTCCTCATGGCAAAGGGCTCCCAGCAATTCTCCTCTTTCCCCTCCGCTTTGAGGAGCTGAGATAGTGATGAAAAGGAAGAAAAAACCAACAATGTAGGTTCTACCAGGTGTGGTTTTTCATATGTTACAGATGGTAAGAATCGAATTCCTCTGTAAAATATCTCCCAAAGTGCTGAGCTGTGATGCTTCTTCAGCTCCCAACCTGAACCACATTTGAGTGAAAAAAAATCACTCACATCTTTTAAAACCCTAAGAAGTTTTTTCGTCCTGAAAAGCAAAATTTCAGATAATTCATGAGCTCAGATATTAAGGAAAGACACTCATAGGTATCTGTAATGGGTCTGGGAGTTAACTGACATAACACTTTTCACTGTAACCAACAAAACACTTAATAACATTGGGGAAAAAAAAAAAGTCTTTTGAAACCATGCTGTGTGAGGCCTGCCAAAAACTGAGGAAAAAGTCCAAAAAATGTCTTTGTCCTATAGTCAAATATAAAGTTGATTATTTTAAAGATAATCACACTTTTTTTTCCATCAGTTGTGATAAATCTACTGGTGAAAGAGGCTGTACAACTACCTGCTTCTGCTTTGTATTTGGCTAAAGATACTATGGAAGAAAGAATGTTGTCTCCTCAAACTGGTGATCTTTTGAAGCTGTGTCCGAATGCTCTCAAAGCCAATGAACCGATTTACGGGAAAAATGTTCTTCGTGATTGCTGACGTTGCCATGTGGATATTGTATATGTGTGTGAAAAACCACGGGCAAAACAAAAATAAAACTCATCTATATGGCAGACACATTGTATCTAAAACTTTGTTTTGCAACCAATGATAAACTCTCTTTCAAGATCATGCACTACGTGAAAATTTCCTTTTTTCTTTGGATGATTTCAATATCCATTAATTTGTTTATTAATTTGTTTCTGAGGTTTATTCCATTGTCCAAGAAATGTTAGGATATTTATAAGTCAAAGATTTGACTATCATATTTTAAAAGAATACCAGGGAAGACGGCAGCTGTTTTTAAATTTCAAAATGATCATTTTCAATAGTTTGGTGCATTTTAATTTTTAAACGTATTGAACCTAAAACCTCAAGGAATATACACCAACTACAATGTTGATTATGACATACTATAAGCTTTTACAACTAAATCCAACAATAGATTCAGTGAACAAATGCTTTAAAAAGCCTTTTCATGTTCTTGACTTATTAAAACTCTCAAGGTCAAGTTTCCTGATAACAATTTCAAGGAAAAACACATCAAATTGTATCCACTTTACCAATAGGGTGACTTCAGGCAACATTTTTATGATATGGCAGAAAACTCCACTTGAGAGTTAGGAATTCTGTTCTCTAATAGCCTTTATTGGGAGAGCTTATAAAAAGCTCTTAGAACTTACATTTGATTCAACTCTCAAATGTAACTCACAGAAAAACCACTTGGAGAATAGGGACTAAGGGAGTAAAATATGTTCACATTCAAGTAAACAAATCAGCAGTTCTTTTTAAAAGCATTACTGCATCTTCATCAACTGCCAGGGGCTGTGCCTTTTCCTCTGAAAATGAAAGCAAAGCAGCTCATGGCCCTGCCGCAGAGTGTGGCTTTATTGGACTCTGATGCCTTGCAGTGCTCAGGACAGGAAACACATGGCAAGGTGGCCAGTTCGTGGGTGTCAGTGGTACAAGGCCCCAGTGCAAAGCATGTGACCTTTAAGACCCAAATCAACATTTTTCTTTAATATTATCACTGCCAGATTTGTCTTCAGTCACAATTCTTCATTGATTTCAAAATTTTAATTACCCCTAAAGAAGGCTATGAGTTCACCAGAAGAGGAGCTTGAACTTACAGAGTTTGAGTTTCACAGAGAGACAATGGGAATGTCCAGGTCAAAGCACTATAGCCCAGACTCTGAATTTTTAGAAACAAAAATGCCACTCACCTGGTACTTTAATGTACTGCAGTGATGTCTGGAATGAAGATCTTCTAAAGCACTTGCATACTTGTCTGCAAGGCTAGGATAGTGAACTGAGTTCTGAAAAGTAGAACCATTGCAGATACTTTAAATGGTTTGAATGTGCCAGAATGGTTTTGGAAGGGAGGCTGGCATGAGTCTTAGCAAGCATCTCTACTTTGAAGTCTCACATGTATTAAGCACTCATCCTATTCAGAACCCTGAAATACATGCAACTCCCTGACTCAAGGTCATATACTCTTAAAGGTACATACATACTCCCTCATATTATGAATAGCCAGATGAATACAGTAGGTAACAGGCTTCCACCATATCTATGTTTCTATGATTCTCTCATATACTCTCCTAAATGATTTGAGGACTTATAAACTGATCCAACAGGAAGACAGAAGATAAGTAAGTAAAATGGAAAGGATGAAAATACTTAAGCCAGGAAAACGTGAGTCAAAGTTCACCATTGCAAATAAGCGTAAAACTGTTCCATGTTGCCTGCCAGCTATGTAGAAAGGGGGACACAAGCTGCCTCCCTGCTTCTGCCCCACAGCGGGAAGGATTCTGTTCTAAAGCAGAACATTCCTTGGGACTGAGGGAAGTGAGTCATTTAGTTCTTTACACAAGATTGAGAACATTGCACAGCCTACAGCCAGATGGGGGAAAGGCTTTCAACAATAACCTGGTGGTTGTTTTTATTTCAAATTTAAATAATTTTAAGAGAAAATAAAATGAGCTAGGTGTCATGGCTCATGCCTGTAATCCCAGCATTTTGAGAGGCCAAGGCAGGAGGATTGCTTGAGTCCAGGAGTTCAAGACCAGCTTGGGCAACATAGTAAGACCCTGTCTCTACAAAAAAAAAATAAAAGAAATTAGTCAGGCATGGTGGTGCATGCCTATGGTCACAGCTACTCAGGAGGCTGAGATGAGAGGATTGCTTGAGCCCCGAAAGTTGAGGCTGCAATGAGCTATGCTATCACACCACTGTGTTCCAATTTGGGTGACAAAGTGAGACCCTGTCTCAAAAAAAAAAAAATTAAAGAAAACCAACAAAAACTATTATTTTTAATGAGAGAAGGGCTATAAGACTACAAGCAAAAGTTTTAAATTATATCACTTGAGTCACCCAGAAATTGTATTAGTTTACTATTAATGGGAGGAGTCTATAATTGGTTACCTGGTGACAATGACACTTATCTGTAATTTCAAGTTGTCATTCTTAAAAATGTGATACTACCTTTCCAGTTCCTACTTGTTCCCACCTACAATGAGAAGATACCCTCAAAAACAAGGAAAAGAGAGGACTTTGTGTCTCCTATTTAAAGTGACCATACTAATTTCTATACCGCAGGAAGACTGTTCTTGGCTTCTGGTCTAGTTTGGTCAGCTGGTTATAGCATAGGGTTTGTGAGACCAATAAGGCTCAAGTCTCCTTGGGGTCTAACAGATTTATTCAGAGACTTTTTTTTTTTTTAAGTTGTATCCTCCCCAGCCAACAATCTTGTAGCACTAACTGTTTACCCTGAGAGACCTGGCAAAATAATGCATGGATTGTCACTCCTATTATTATGACTACTACTATGGATTTCCTCTGAAGCACTAGGGACCTACAATGACACATTTCGCAATCATCTTGTGTATCAGCTATTAGTATCACCTACAGATGGTGGCTGCCATCATCACCTTATGGGCTAGAGAAATGAAGCTGAATCCAGGAAAGAACACCAAACAAACACATGAAGTAAACCTCAAGGTGAGGGTAATATCTCAAGAGGAAAAAATACCCTATGGAGGGAAAACTTATTCCTTATTCAAATCATTAGCAAGTTTTCTGAACATGATCTAGAAAAACTGCAGGTCAGAAACAAAATAATTGAGTGGCTTTAAATACAAGCTTTCCCAACTCTCGGCTCTAATTGCAATTCTTCCCCAAACTCATACCCATACACAGATGGGCTGAGCAATGCTCGGCAAGTGCATGTGTTTCAAACATGGATTGTCTTTTTTATTCTACAGCCATTTGGTAGGGAGTCATTGCCCCTACTTTGGGTGTTATCATAGTTCCCAGTACCATGGAAGTTAATGTGTAACCCATTCTGTTTACCGTCTTTTTCAAAATCTGTGACACTTCCAGGTAGAACTTGAAGAGGAAGCTGATGATGAGGGTCCTCTTGAACTCCACCTTCCCACCTGGAGCCGAGCCCGGAAGCGACACTTCATTCAGAACAAGCCTGCAAGCTGTATCTAGCATTTCTTCATTCCAGTGCCTAGAAAGTCCAAAGAGAAGACTCCTAGCCTAACAGGGTTTATTACTCCATATCTTCATCTAACATGTAAGGCAAATAGCCACAGTTTCACACAGGAAATAAGAGTACAAGCTCTGGAGTCAGGCAGCCTGAGTTTAAACTGGCCCGCCACTCTCAAGGTGTTTAGCCTAGGTCTTGCCATGTCCTTAACTGTAAAAGGGAAATATTAGTAGAACCTAACTCATGGAGTGATCTAGAGTGATCTAGAGTGATCTAGAGAAATAAATGACAACTCATATAAAATCCATAGTCCAGGAGTAACTGACCTCATATCACTAGGACATTTACTGCATGCCAAGTTCTGCTTTTATTACCTTATATGTATTCACTCATTTAATCCTCTCAACTGCCCTATGAGGTAGATATCATCAACCATCTTGGGCATATAGGGAACCAAAGTAGCAATATAATTGAGTAAGCTGACTGAGATCATGGAGGAGTTAACAAAGGCTGAACTGAGATTTGGGCCAGGCAGTCTGGGTTTCTCAAGTTTTAAGCTCATGCTTTTAATCCTTATGCTTTGTTATGGCAGCTGATACCAAGTAATGCTCAAGAAATATTAGCTATTAGTATCACCTACAGATACAGGAAATCAGGTAAGCAAGTGCTTTTAACAATTTATTATAGAACCAACTCTCATACTTGGCTTTTCATCATGGCAAATTATTCTCCCAAAATAAAGAATGCAAATTTGCATGGGGGAAGTGCTCGCGCTCTCTCTCTCGCTCTCTCTCTCTCTCTCTCTCCCTCCTCCACTCTTACATACACATACACAGACAGAATATATAATTCTCATTTCAGATATATGGAAATAATAACAAAATCTTATTGGAATTCCCAGCCATTAAATAAAAATGTATGGAGCATTTTTCTTCTTGTAATCACATCTCACCACAAAAAGGGCTGCTCTAATACTTGGAATCTAAAGACAATGCCTTACCTTCCAATGACTTTCTGGCAGGAATCCTTGGCACAGATGGTGGTTGGACCAATGCCTCCATATGAGATGGATAATTCTCTAATAATGCCATCCTCTTCTCCAAAAAAGACTCTCATTCCCGAATTGACTATCGGTAGTGCATTCTCTTGCCGCTGGGCTTGTCGGAAGGCTGACACAAATTCCCACTGAAAGAAACAGTTAAGTGGCATGTAGAAATGTAGAAACGCTGAGCTTCACCTATGCTCCAGGCAGTCTGTGTGTGTTGAGAATCATCTACACACTGGTCAGTCTGTGTATGTTGAGTGTCACCTTGATATCAGACGTGTAGCCCCTAGCATCTCCAAAAAAAGTCAATCTCTGTTGTTGAGGCCACCCAGCATGTGTTTCTTTGTTATGGTAGCCCTAGCAAACTAATATATCCTCTGAGGCAGGCTCGATTATTCCCATTTTACAGAGCGGAATCTAAGGTGCAGAGGATTCAGTAATTAGTTCAGGTCTTGAAACCAGGATTCAAACCTGACTCTGTATCATGCAAAGGCTAAGTTCCATTGCAAATGTATTTTTAGGCTTTTTTCAAACCCCAAGATACAGGTAGAGGTATACTATTCGGGTCATATTTAGGGAGAAAGCCTTATGGGACAAAAACTTGTTAGAAAGTAACTTTAGAGCTTGGGGTGGGGGGAGAGAGAGAAGAATGGCAGAGATAAAGATCTCCTGATCTGAGGAGTGACAGGGGCGTGTGTAATACAAGAAAAAGGCAACTATTCACAAGTCTTAAAATAATGACCTCATACCACTTCCTGAAGTTGAGCCTTTATCTACCCCATAAACACTTAATCCTTTTTCTTATTCCTTTTCATATTTTCTTATGCTGGAATAAACAAGCCATAGCATCTCAGGTGGAACTGGGAAATTGACAGTTGGATGTTCTCACCTTCCTTGAGTAGGGGATGTTCACTGAGATCAAGATTTCTTGAGGCTTAAGATCTGCATTCGGGCACTTGCTGAGGAACTGCTCATCTAAAGGAATCTGTCGTTTTCCTTCTGTGGAAAGAAATGATACTTTCCCTGGAATCTGCTTGGTCCATTAAATAAAATTCCAAATCTTGGGAAATAATTCTACCAAACACCTGAGGAAACTGGTTGTTCAGAGAAAGAGGTGCTCTTCCTACGCTTAGCAAATCTTTTACCCTATAAAGCATCTTGCAATGTTTCTTCTAGTCTACGCTCTATCTCTTTTTGTTTTCTTTACTTTCTTATTGATCAAAAC
The DNA here is from genome assembly GCF_048565385.1 of Saimiri boliviensis. NCBI lineage: Eukaryota > Metazoa > Chordata > Mammalia > Primates > Cebidae > Saimiri > Saimiri boliviensis. Next base: position 40,470,680 of record NC_133453.1, read on the forward strand.
ATCGACCGGGAGGCCAAGGCAGGTGGATCATTTGAGATTGGGGGTTAGCTGGGCATGGTGGTACATGCCTGTAGTCCCAGCTACTCAGGAAACTGAGGCAAGAAAACCACTTGAACCCAGGAAGCAGAGGTTGCAGTGAGCTGAGATCACGCCACTGCACTTCAGCCTGGATTACAGAGTAGACTCCAACTAAAACAAAATTTAAAATAAATAAATAGATAAGAACATCTAGCAGAGTAGCCCAGAATTTCAGGTAGAATAGAATCTTAGCAGTCCTCTTCCTGACAGCGCAATTCACTTAAAGCTTTACAAGAGAGTAAATACTAGTATCTCTTTTGATATTCCAATCAAGTTAGCCAACATATATTTATTATTTGTAACCAGGAACCCTACTAGGTACAGTCATGAATAAGAAATTATCTTTAATAAATTTGTATACTAGTGAGGTGTTATCTTACTTTTTTATATCTTGTTCCAGTACCTAAAGAACCTTAGTTCTTTAATCAATGTATCAGGAAGAGGAACAGTTTAAAACTATAACAAAATATGAGTTGGAGATGAAAGCTAAAGAGCTTTTGATGTCTGTATTCACATCACAAAACCTGTTTCTCATAGTATGAGTTTTTAAGGGGATATTACTTAAATTGAAAACTCTGAATGCAAATCTTCCTCTTTAAGATAGTTTTGTGGCCTAACACCATGGCTCATGCCTGTAATTCCAACACTTCGGGAGGCAGAGGCGGGTAGATCACCTGAGGTCAGGAGTTCAAGACCAGCTCCGCCAACATGGTAAAACAGCATCGCTACTAAAAATACAAAAATTAGCTGGGCGTGGTGGTGTGTGCCTGTACTCTCAGCTATTCAGGAGGCTGAGGCTGGAGAATTGCTTGAACCCAGGAGGTGGAGGTTGTAGTGAGCTGAGATTGTGCCACTACAATCCAGACTGGGTGACAGAGAGATTTCATTTAAAAAAAGAAAAGAAAAAAGGTAGTTTTGTGGTTTAAATGACATGAAGAGTAAGTATTTCACGATACTAGTGAAATGATGTGATAGAAAGCTAGCCCATATTTTTTAATGAAAAAATTAAAACCCACAAATTTATAGAGGACCAATTAGAACTTCCTCATAATTTTCAAGCAAATTGGAAGAAGCAATAAATTAAATGTTGTGGACTTAGTTTCAATAACAAAAATCAAATAAATAAATAAATAAATGTAGAACGAGGCCCAATCATTGTTCACCTGAAAAAGACTTGTATGTTTCCATCAATGATAAATTAAGTATGAGCCCAAAGCACAATGTGGGTGCCATAACACTCCTGTACCACCTAGAGAATGTCTTCACAAAGGGGCCAGTAGTTCTCAATAGTATGTATTTCTCAGCAATAATCAGATCATATCTGGACATTACCATCACAAACATGTGCAGTGTAGGGTGACCAGTATGAGAAAAAAAAAAAAAATCCCAGAAAGACACAGGGGAATAACACCTGTGATATTAAGACAAGACTCACAAACTTTCCAGTATTCAGAAAAGCAGAGAAAATTATTGATATTATAGGGAAAAGTCATTTTCAGGACTGGACTTCCTACCTCCTCAGAGAGAAAAGGGGGTAGAGAAACAGCTGAATAATCCCCAAGTAGGGGCTGTCACTTACCTTTTGATAGCAAGTTGAGGGTACAGTTACCCACAGCCAGGAGGGGATTCAGATCTGAATCCGGATGCCTGCTAATGATGTGTCCCCCTAAAGACTTTTTAAAATAATGAGTTATTTTCATTTCAGTTATGTAATCATAAAAACACAAGTGCTGAAATAAGGATTAAGCAAGGCTCTGGATAACTATTTTTTTTCTCTGTTCCAAAAGAACGAAAATGTCATGATTCATCAGAGAGAGTCACCCAAGGGATGCATACCAGAGTTTACTGTCATCAGATACATACAGCCATGTTTCTGATCTGGGACCCAGCCAGAGTTCTCAAATGCTTCAAGAGAGCTCGGTACATCTGTGTCTTCTCCTCTGGAAGCTTCTGGACCACATCAGCCAAAATGTCCTTCACTTGGGCTAGGCTGAGACCAGCACCAAGGGTGAGTCCTGAAATGAAGTCATTTGTAAATAATGCAATGTGATCACTGCTGATTTGAAAATGTCCATTAGACCAAAGCTATAGACATAGAATCTTTGTACTGGATACATGCTGCCCTGCTTATTTGTGATGGTGGAAACAGGCAATGATGGTGGTGGTGGTGATGAAGGTAATGGTGGTAATGAAGGTGGTGGTGATGGGGTGGTGGTAGGAATAGCAGTAAGAAATGTTATCATTTCTGTTTTTTTAATGCTTTCTGTTCCCATTTTATTTATTTATTTTTCATTTTACTTTAAGTTCTAGGATACATGTGCAGAATGTACAGGTTTGTTACATAGGTATACATGTGCCATGGTGGTTTGCTGCACCCATCAACCCGTCATCTAGGTTTTAAGTACCACATGCATTAGGTATTTGTCATAATGCTCTCCCTTCCCTTGCCCCCTACCGGCTCACAGGCCTCCGTGTGTGTTGTTCCCTCTCTGAGTCCATGTGTTCTCATTGTTCAGCTCCCACTTATGAGTAAGAACATATGATATTTGATTTTCTGTGCCTATACTGCTTTGCTGAGAATGATGGTTTCCAGCTTCATCCATGCCCCTGCAAGGGAGATGATCTCATTCTTTTTTATGGCTGCACAGTAGTCCATGGTGTATATGTGCCACATTTTCTTTTCTAGTGTATCATTGATGGTCATTTGGGTTGGTTCCCAGTCTTTGCTATTGTGAACAGTGCTGCAATAACATACGTGTGCATGTGTCTTTATAATAGAATGATTTACAATTCTTTGGGTACATACCCAGTAATGGGATTGCCAGGTCAAATGGTATTTCTGGTTCTAGATTCTTGAGGAATTGCCACACTGTCTTCCACAATGGTTGAACTAATTTAAACTCCCATCAACAGTGTAAAAACATTCCTATTTCTCCACAGCCTTGCTAGCATTTATTGTTTCCTTTTTAATAATCACCATTCTGACTGGCATGAGATGGTATCTCATTGTGGTTTTCATTTGCATTTCTCTAATGATCGTTGATGATGAGCACCACATCAAAAGTTTATCTACCGTAATCAAGTCAACTTCATCCCAGGGATGTGAGGCTGGTTCAACATATGCAAATTGATAAGTATAATCTCTCACATAAACAGAACCAGTGACAAAAACCACAAGATTATTTCAGTAGATGCAGAAACGGCCTTTGATAAAATTCAACATCTCTTCATGTTAAGAACTTTCAATAAACTAGTTATTGATGGAACATATCTCAAAATACTAAGAGCTATTTATGACAAACCCACAGCCAATATCATACTGAATGGGCAAAAGCTGGAAGGATTCCCTTTGAAAACTGGCACAAGACAGGGATGTCCTCTCTCACCACTCCTATTCAACATAGTATTGGAAGTTCTGGTCAGGGCAATCAGGCAAGGAAAAGAAATAAAGGGTATTCAATTAGGAAAAGAGGAAGTCATCAAACTATCTCTATTTGCAGATGACCTGATTGTATATTTAGAAAACCCCATCAACTCAGCCCAAACACTAATTGAGCTGATAAGCAAATTCAGCAAAGTCTCAGGATACAAAATCAATGTACAAAAATCACAAGCATTCCTATACACCAACAATAGACAAACAGAGGGCCAAATCATGAATGAACTCTCATTCGAAATTGCTATAAAAAGAATAAAATACCTGGGAATACAACTAACAAGGGATGTGAAGGACATTTTCAAGGAGAACTACAAACCACTGATCAAGGAAATAAGAGAGGACACAAACAAATGGAAAAACATTCCATGCTCATGAATAGGAAGAATCAATATAGTGAAAATGGCCATACTGTCCAAAGTAATTTATAGATTCAATGCTATCCCCATCAAGCTACCATTGACTTTCTTCACAGCATTAGAAAAAACTGCTTTAAATTTCATATGGAACCAAAAAGAGCCCATGTAGCCAAGACAATCCTAAACAAAAAGAACAAAGCAGGAGGCATCATGCTACCTGGCTTCAAACTATACTAAAAGACTACAGTAACCAAAACAGCATGGTACTGCTACTAAAACAGATATATGGACCAATGGAACAGAATAGAGACCTCAGAAATAAAACCACGTATCTACAACCAACTGATCTTTGACAAACCTGACAAAAACAAGCAATGGGGAAAGGATTCCCTATTTAATAAATGGTGTTGGAAAACTGGCTAGCCATATGCAGAAAACTGAAATGGAACCTCTGAGCCACAAGTTATACACAAAGTAAGTCAAGATGGATTAAAAACTTAAATGTAAGATCCAAAACCATAAAAACCCTAGAAGAAAACCTAGGCAATACCATTCAGGACATAGGCATGGGCAAAGACTTCATGACAAAAACATCAAAAGCAATTGCAACAAAAACCAAAATTGATAATTGAGATCTAATTAAAGTAAAGAGTTTCTGTATAGCAAAAGAAAGTAGCATCAGAGTGAACAGGCAATCTGTAGAATGGGAAAAAAATTTTGCAACTTACCCATTGACAAAGGTCTAATATCCAGAATCTAAAAGGAACTTAAACAAATTTATAAGGGAAAAACAACCCCATAAAAAAGTGAGCAAAGGATATGAACTGACACTTCCAAAAGAAGACATTTATATGATAAACAAACATATCATTCTTATAAGAAGAGAATTTCTGTGTGATTTATAATTAGGAATCATTCTTTTTCTGTTTGTCTGCTGGGCAAAGTAAATTGATTAATGTATATTAACTAAGAAAATAGGGACTTAAGAACTCACCATTAGATGCATGGATTACAACACTCAGTTCTTCAATTCTATCAGGAGAAATTACAACTGGGTGAAAGACACCTTTAAATTTCACTTCAGGCCCTAAAGGATAAAAAAGTCATAATAAGACTAGAATAAAGGGACTAACTGCCTTTTAAATTTGAAATTATTATTAAACTAATATCTTTAAATATATAAAAATTATGTATCTTTCTATTCATCTGTTTATTGCCAAATCACATAGAGAGAGAATGGCTGGATAGATTTTCATTAAACTTGGAAGACTCTGGAATTGTCAACCTTGAAAATTGGGCCATATGGCATGCTCAGAATTCTCTCTGGGAAGACTCTAAGGGCTCCTCCACCTGAGTAAACACTGGATGCAACAGGAAGACCCTGTAGCTGCTGTTTAAGTACGACATGTTATACCTATTGAGATACCCCAAGAGAAGAAACAAAGAGTAATTTCAAATTTGAGGCCCAGGTCAATCCCCAAATGGAAAGACAAGACAGCTGTCACTGGAGCTGCTGCTGCTGGTTTGCTATGGAGCAAGCCCCTTGGGTGCAACTCTGCACGCTGCTCTGATGAGAGGCGAGAGGGATTTACTTAACACTAGTTAGAAAGTCTCTTGAGCAAGCTCAGGAAGTCTAGCCCAAAAGATTTAAAATGCTATTTCAGACTGCTTTTGCTGAGAACACATGTATATGAAGTTTCCCTGCCCGCTCCGGCCCCACCCTACGCTCTTTTCCTCAATTTCCCTGTAAGAAGTCCCTGGGGTTCTACATACCCACGGAGGTGTTTCCCATAACAACAGGGGCCTGGGGATACTTGAATTTCAATTCCAGCAGTTCCTTCAGGGTCACGGGGGAAAACCATGCCATTCTCTCACTGCCAAACATCCTGGTCCTCTGGGGCTGTTTCTCAGCCATTATCTATCGAGAAAGCAATTGGGAGTCAAGGTATCCAATGGTGCTATCTCCACCTGTTTCCACTCAATCATTAGCATTGTAGAAACAAAAGAAGAAATACATATCACTAAAAAATAACGTGCAAAGTGACCTAAAAGTAGAGCTTTACAAGGAATCAGAGTTCAGAATAAAAGCACAACAGTTCTTTACTCCCGGGAACTGCTCAGTCCATCTCCTTTTGGTGTTCTTACGTCTCAGAGAACTTCATTTTAATGTTTGCAAATACAGTAACATACTTAATCTTGTAAAATCATTCCATGGAGGAATAAACTTCAGCAAAAGTGGAAGTAGGAAACGTGTCTACACTGTGATTTCATGATTTTGTAGATGCTACCTGCTGCTTCTTACAGTCAGTTCAGCTGTCCCCTCATGGTGACCCCACCCTCATTCCTCCTCTTCTTCCTCAGTCCATACTTTTCAGACCTTGAGATGAGGATGACAGAGAGGGCTTACCTATTGGTCAATCAGCTTTTGAGAGAATCCATAAACAAATACCCTTCCTGATATTTCACCATGAATTCTTCCAGGATTAACTCAACATTGCTTTACTTACCATTAGCTCAGGAGGAAATATCAGTTCCTGGGTTGGATCCAATGGCAGAAACTCCTCTTCTGTGAAGAGTTTTGGACTTGTCTTAAGAAGAGAACATATCAGAAGTTATTGTTATCAAGCAACTTTAAAATCCTTTGTGGAATAAGGCCAAACACATGGTCAGATATAGCAAACCGACAAAAAAGTCTAGTGGCCAGCCATAATCCCTGAGCATTTCCATGACATCTCCACTATACTTCTGGCCCTTGGAAAATAACTTGAAAAATGCTTTTAAAAATTAAGAGACACTAAGGAACCAATGTGTCTTCCTTCCTGTAGATAATTGTATTTAAATGGGAATGATATCTGGAATGAGGACAAAATTGCTATGACAGATTTTTTTTTTTTATAGAGATGGAATGAGAATGAGGGAGGGCACATGTTGACACACCTCAAATTACTCAACTTGGGTAGCCATTTATTTATCCTAAGAGTTTGTTGGCTCATGCTCATGTCCTGAGAAAGCCTTATAAAAGCTCTGCATTTCACTGACCTCACTTCCTTCCTCGAATTCTGGCAATCCATTGATTCCTTGATCCAAACAGCAAATCCCATTTTCTTTACTTTGACAGCAACCTGAAGTCTAGTGGACAAAAAACAAATCACTAGGAATTTATTGCTGATTCTACTAAGTAGTAAATAAAGCAGGTGAGTACCAGTTGAAACATAATGCTGAATCAATATTGTTAGATGCCGTGAAAGAGAGCCGTTTGTACTTAAACATATCCAAACTAACTTTAATGAAAAACCAGAGCTAATAGGAAATTTTGGATAGCAGTGATTATTAAATAAGTTAAAAGACATAAATACCTTATAACTAAGCCTGGCACATAGAATTAAATATTAATAAAATATTAATAATGATTAGTTAATATTTTTAGTATTTTAAATATTAATAAATATTAACAAGTATTATTACTGTCATCTCTGTTCTTATCTATGACATACTGAATTCATAGTTTAACATCCAAAGGGCAATCTTATACCCTTCATCACAACCTTGTTTGTTCATTTATTCATTCAACAAATATTGAGTATTTATTGCACCATATAGTCATTGAGTATTGCTGCTCAATGACTATATATATGGTGACTGGACTCGGAGACATACAGCCTCCGCTGTGAAGCAACCCACAGTCTGGTGATGAGATGGGATAGCAAATGATCAGTTGTACCACATTGTGACCAAAGCTGTGATGGGACATGCAGATGCCCATCCCATGTTTGCAGGGGCCTATAGGAACACCAGGGCAGGGCACTTGACCCAAGCAAAGAGGTCAGGAAAGACCTCTTGGAAGCAATGACACACAGCCAATGTCAAAATGCTCAGGTGTTCATTATGTGACTACCAAGGCAAGCTCAATGAATGAGGGTAAGTGGCCTGGTCAAGATCAAATAACAAAGAGCAGCTAGAAACCTTGAGATAAGAAGTCGCCATGTATTAGTAAGATGGCTGTCCCCCTAACCACTGACAACCCCTACCATTCTGTTTCATTGGGGAAAACATACTGAAACATGTGGTCCTTTCCACTTACTTTACAGAAAGTCTTGCATGCATCAATTATGGGCCTGTATCCAGTGCAACGGCACAGGTTACCTGAAGGAGAAAAATCCAGCTCTGTTAACCAAGTGACCCAGATGAAGGTACTGTCTACCAAGAGTGTGACAGAAGTAAAGACCGTATCATAGAGGAAAGCTCTGTTTGATATTTTAGTCCACCTAATCTACAAAGTCAAATCTTTTCATCAGCAACTTGGGATATTTAATTAAGAATCTTGAGGCAGATTTTAATAGCTCAGGCATTTCTGCTTTCTCCTGTAAAGTTGTTATGCCTTCTGCTTGTGATAGGTGCTCGAACAACACAATGATTTCAAGCCAAAAACTTGCTCTACAGTCACATTCAAGAGCTAAGCCTCATTTTTAAAAAAAATTATTTATTTATTTATTTTGAGACAGGGTTTCATTCTGTTGCCCAGGCTGCAGGTATAGTGGTTCAATCTTGGCTCACTGCAACTTCTACCTCCTGAGTTCAAGTGATTTTCCCACCTCAGACTCCCGAGTAGCTGGGACTACAGGCACACACCACCAGGCCAGGTTAATTTTGGTATTTTTAGTAGAGATGGGGTTTCACCATGTCAGCCAGGCTGGTCTCAAATTCCTGACCTCAGGTGATCTGCCCACCTTGGCCTCCCAAAATGCTGGGATTACAGGTGTGAGCTACTATGCCCAGTCAGCCTAATTTTTTTTTTTAAACAAAATCCATTTTATTGAGCTGTTATTGACAAAAAAGAAGCTGCACAACTGGGTAAATTTGGAGATAAGTCTTACATCCAAGAAACCATCACCACAGTCAATGTTATAAACATGTCTATTACCTCTATGTTCCCTCCCACCATTTATTTATTTGTTCATTTATTTTGTGGTTACTACAACATCTGCCCTTTTAGCAAATGTTTGACTATACAATGCAGTGCTGTTAACTCTAAGCATTATGCTGTACAGTATCTCTAGGACCCATTCATTTTGCATAACTGAAACTTTTTACCTTTGACCAATACCTCTTTGTTTTCTCCTTCCCCAGGCCCTGGTAATCACCATTCTATTCTCTGCTTCTATGAGTCTGACTACTTTAGATTCCTTGCATAAGGGATCATGTAGTATTTGTTCTTCTGCGCCTGGCTTACTTCACTCAGCATAATGTCCTCCAGTTTCATTCATGTTGTTGCAAATGGCAAGCTTTACTTCTTTTTCTAAAGAAAAAAAACCCTCATTCTTAACACTTACTGTGACAGTTACCAATTTATTGGAAAAAAAAAAGAGCACTCAAGCTTCAGCTGATAGAAAGATCAAAGTCATTATATAGCAGCTAAGGTAGTTATGAAACTGTGAAAGCAGTAGGGTGTACTTATTTGCAATAAATCATTAGGCCAGCGTTTCTCTCACAGTATGGTCCTGTGTTCCTCCTCCACCTCCAAATCTGAAGTCTTATTTAAAAAACAATATTGCTGAGTCAAACTCTCTAGGAGTGGGTCCCAGGAATCTTTATTTCCCACAAATTCCCATGTATGATCTAAGTACCCTGAAATCTGAGAACCCCTTGTCACTTGTTTACACCATAAACAGCCATGAAATCAAATTCATGATAAGACCTAAAGGAAATCAGGCAGAAGACAGTTTATGAGCAATGTTTCTCCTATGTCCATTTGTTCTGATTTTCCCTGGAACACTTTTACAGAGTAAATATACATATGAGCTTTAGGCTCATGTTCTCCAGCAGAGAAATGAGGTCTTCAGGAGGCCTGAGATGAAGACAAACAGAGCCATGGAGAATTTCACCAGAAATAGGACTTGAGAGGGTATCATTTAAAAAACTTGTTTAGAATCTTGTTGATGTGGATATCCCCCTGCCCCATATACACTGAGCTCTTGAACTTGACAAAATCACTCTAGAGTGGATAGAGATCGTTCTTTGCAATAAGTATCAAGTATCACCATAAGATCTCAGTCTCTGACTTCATGGTGTATCCATCAGCAGCCCTCTGATGCTGAATATGGTACTGAAAGCACCCACCAAGTAGAGAGAGTGGTGAGGGAGCAGCATGTGGAGATAACAGGACTCTTTCTAAGGGCTGATGAATAACTGGCTTTTTAATGATTATGAAAACAAGCAAAAGATACTTCAGAAATATATCAGCCAAATGTAATGTGTGGGTCTGGTTTGAATCCTGATTTGAACAAACTGATTCTTTCACTTATTGGGAGTGTAACTTTGAACAAATCACTCTCCCCAAACCTCAGTTTTTCCATTAATTAAAAGGGGAAAATAATAATACTATCTATCTTATAAAATTTTGTGAGGATTAAATGAGATAATCTTCAAGTAGTAGTTAATGCAGTGTGTGTCGCATGAATGGTTTCCAGAATTAGCTGTTGTTATCATTATCATCGTTATCATTTAAAAATAAAAGCATGCGGGAGGCTGAGGCATGAGAATCCCTTGAACCCTGGAGGTGGAGGTTGCAGTGAGCCAAGATTGCGCCACTGTACTCCAGCCTGAGCAAGAGATTCTGTCTCAAAATAAAAATAAAAAGCATGCACATATAACCTACCACCAAGGGCATCAGTTAATTGATCCAGAGTGGGTTCTGGGTGGTTCCTGAGCAGGGTGTAGATGGACATCACCATCCCAGGTGTGCAGAAGCCACACTGGGTGCCATGACACTTGGCGATCCTCTCCTGGAAGCACAGAAAGGTTAGGAATGCAGAATTTTGAGCCCCATCCCAGGCCTAGTGAATCAGAGCCTGCATTCCAGCAACATCCCCAGGTGGTTCGTCTGCATGCTAACGTTGCAGCAGAGGCCCCTGAGAACCCTCCTCATCCCAGGTGCCTCCCACCCCAGGGCTGGGTTGTTGTTAGGTTGGGCCTCATCTGCTTTCGAGCTTCACTTAAGAAAGTGGTTGCCAGTCTTGAGGATCACCAGGAGAGTGTTAAGATTTCAAGCCCCACACAGCACCACAAACCAACTGACAGGAATGGGGCACAGGCATACATCTTTTAAAGATTCCCAGATGATTGGTTTCAATGTGCAGTTGTGGCTGTGAATTACTGAGATAAAGAAAGTCCTTCAGAGAAATGAACCAAATTGCACTCAAGTTGAGAAGTGAAACAAAAAGTAAAAATAAAAATAAAACATAAAACGCTTTTTTTTTTTAATATACACTTCTCTCTCCCTAGCATTTTGGCTTTGGAGTCTAACTTCTAAGATTGACGTCGATTTTGGAAGTTGTCTCTGGGAAACATTGTAACAGTGGGAGTTCCATGACAATTAGGAAATGAAAGGGTGTTGTATGCCTGTGTGTGACCAGGTCTTACATGGGCATCCAGGCAGAATTCTCTCCCTCTAGTTAATGATATTTCATAATGATCTAGGCAAAATTCTCTCCCTCTAGATAATGATCTTTCAAATACACAGAATCCAAGATTCCTTCAAATCTAGAAAATTTGAATAGGCAATTTTCTATGTTGTTTAAATAGGCAGTTTTCTATGTTGTTCCTATCTTTTCCTCATATGTGATCTTCATTAACTTCAATAAAAAATGAGTAGAAATGGCATTTTTTTTTTTTTTTGAGATGGAGTCTCACTCTGTCACCAGGCTGGAGTGCAGTGGCATGATCTTGGCTCATTGTAACCTCTGCCTTCCAGGTTCAAGTGATTCTCCTGCCTCAGCCTCCCAAGTAGCTGGGACTACAGGTGCACACCACCACACCCAACTAATTTTTATATTTTGGTAGAGACGGGATTTCACCATGTTTTCCAGGATGGTCTCTATCTCTTGACATCATGATCAGCCCACTTCAGCCTCCCAAAGTGCTGGGATTACAGGCATGAGCCACTGCACCTGGCCTAGAAATGACATTTTTATGGGCAACATATACATCAAGAGTCAGGTGTCTGAAGATGCCTTTTCACTTGAGGCTAAAACTCGAACAAGGTGCTTCTTTAGGAGAAAAGCCAAAACATTTATTGACAACTCCTATTATCTGCCTTCCAAACATGCTCTAAGTATAACAAAAAGTAGCTGAGATTTTCACTCAGCCTTAAGATCATGTTATTTTCCACTTTATTAAAAAAACACAATAAAATTATATCCCTCAATGCCCACAATAAAATTATATCCCTCAATGCACATGGCTCTTTTCTCTTTCTTCCTTCCTTCTTCTCTTTCCCTTCCCCTTCCTTCCTTCCTTCCCTTCCTCCTCCTCCTTCCTTCCTTCTTTCCTCCCTCCCTCCCTCTCCTTCTTCCTTCCTTCCTTCCTTTCCTCCCTCCCTCCTTTCCTTCTTCTCTCCCTCCTTCCCTCCTCTCTCTCTCTTTCTCTCTTTTTCTTTCTTTCGACAGGGTCTTACTCAGTCACCCAGGCTGAAGTACAGGATACAATCATGGTTTACTGCAGCCTCAACCTCCCAGGCTCAAGTGATTCTTTCACCTCAGCACCCCTGAGTAGCTAGGACTGCAGGTGCTCACCACCATGCCTGGTTAATTTTTGGATTTTTTGTAGAGATGTGTTTCACCATGTTGTCTAAGCTAGTCTCAAACTCCTGGGCTCAAGCAATCTGCCTGCCTTGGCTTCCCAAAGTGTTGGGATTACAGGTGTAAGCCACTACACCTGGCTTTTGTTTCTTTATGAGTTTGGAAAATAGAGAAATCCCATCTAATTAGAACACAGAAAACAAACCCACAAATGTCAGGGTTTTCTTAGAGAAGAAAAATTTTTCTAGTCTTCCAAAAGCATCTTTCCAAGAAGTTAGTCATGAACACTCACATATCCCAATATGTCAGGCTTTGCTCTTGTTCCCAGCTAAGCTGTATCTGTTAGAGTGGCCAAGCAGCAGGCCAGGCTGCTCCGTTCTCTTAATTTCAGGGACTCAATGTCACGAGGTTTCTAAAGCACAGAAACTCCATAAGGAAGAGGCACATCCTCACCTGAACAGGATGAATTCTGGTGTGGGTGCTTCCTATGCCTTCTACTGTGGTGACAGCAGCACCATACAGAGAACAGATGGGAATCAGACAGGCATTGGCTGGGTGATGCCTTCAGAATGCAAAAGAAAAGCACAAATTACAAGTCACTTCACATCCAGTGGGAAAGGGGCCAGGCATTCACTGAGCTTCTCTACTGTGGCAGGTTTTTGTATAATGTCCCCAGGTTTTGCACAAACATTGTGTCCTTAGCTCAGGCCCATTTTTTATAGAAGTGGAATCTGAGGATCAGTGATTTACTCAGGGTCACAGTCAGAATGACAGAGGCAGGATTAAAATTAGGCCTCCTAATTCTAATTCCGGGGTCTCACTTGTCAAAAACTGTCAAAACTTTGATGATTTTTCCTCTTGAGAATGTGCAATGAGGGGTTGACATTCTCTAGTCACAGGTAATCACCCAACTGTGGCAGGCCAGGTCTCCATTAGCAACCAGAGCAGTCAGCCTTCACCAGCACCTCACTGTCACTCTCTTGAATGTAGAAGGTAAACATTAAAAAACTGGAGAAACTGGTGCCTTAGTACCAAAGCCAGAATGTAAAAACAAGGCCATTAACACCCTACCTGGGTTTCCTCAGAACTTAAGAGTTCCGTTAAACTAATGGAGACGTTCTCATACACCTTGTACAGCTTGTACCAGGATCTACTTTAGACTAAGTAATTCTTCCAAGGCTCTGAAGTAATTGCCTAAACCCCAGGCCCTAGTTAAAGATTAGACAGAGTGAAACACTTTGGCTTTCAGTTTGTAGGTACACTGAATGTATATAAGCACTAGGAAAAATCTGGTAACTTAAGAGTTGTTCTGGTAAGTTACTCCGATCTTCTCCCTGTAACTGGTTGCAGAAATAAACTTCTTTCTTTCCCAGTCTGTCTGCTTCTTGTTTTTAGACCACAAGAACAAGCCTCCAGACCTCATTCTGTCTGGGAACACACACACCTAGAGCTCATTCCATCTTCCAGGCAGATGCTGGGCCAGGATTTGGTTAAGCAATAAAGTAAAAGTGATACCATGCTTCAGAAGAAGAAACAGGGTGTGGGATCCAGAACTCCTCAATCCCACAGGATCACTGCTAGAAAATGTCCAGCTCACAATGACTCCTAAATGTTCTCATTCACCAAACAGAACTATGAATGTCCAATAAACACATGAAACAAGTATTCAACCTTAAAGATCAAGAGAGACTCAAGTAATGAGAAACACAATTTTTGTCAAAAAATGATAAACATTTTTAATATTTGTAACATCTATTAGTAGCAATGGTTTGGGAAAATGAGACTCATACTACTTGTGAGAATGGAAACTGAGTTCTCCCTAAGAACTGCTGAGAGACATTTCACAGGAAGACAAAAACAAACCTTTAAAATGTACACTCTCTTTTACACACTGCAATTCTACCTCTATGGATACATCATAAGAAAATAATCATAGACATAAACGTATCTATAGGAGTGTTCATTGATGCATTGCTCATACTAATAAAAACTAAAAATAATCTAAGTTAACAGTATTTGGAGGTTGGTTTTGGTACACCCAAAAGATGGAACATACACAGTCATGAATGAATTTATTATTATGATAAAATATTAAGGAGAAATTAACAAAATATACAGGCTTTTAAACAGTATGTACAGTATGCTTTAACATGTATATACACAAAAGAAAGATTCAAATGATATTACTCATTTATAAATAAGTGCAAATATTTATTGAGTGCCTCCTATGTGCCAGGCAGAGTTCCACATGCTACAATTCACTGGTGAACAAGATAGATAAAACCTCTGCCCTTGTAGAGTGCATATTCTAGTTGAAGGAAGTTAGCACATATGTATATGGACAATACGCACATACAAACATATTAACTGAAATGTTGAGAAGTGCTATGAATACATTCATATAGGCTAACACAAGGGAGAGTTGTAAAGGTGAGGTGGAGCACAGCTATTTAGTAGGTGATCAGGGAGGGTTGAGAAGGTAACTTTATAAAATGTGAATGATTTGAAGGGGCCAGACATGGAAGGCAGTGGGACAAAACACACACTCAGGCCCTGAGGCAAGAATAAGTGTGGGATGTATAAGTGCAGAAAGAGGGATTTTAAAAAAGTCCTGGTGAGGCAGGAACATAGTGAATGCAAGGGGAGTGGTGTTACTAAGGGTTAGAGAGACAGGCAGGGACCAGATAGGTAATGGTAAAGGCTTGATGGTAAAGGCATGGAGTTTAAATACTGATTCAAAGACAAGCGAGCTTTCAATTTAGATGTAGAAAGTTGTAAGAGACTGTCACTATCACTCTAAAAACCAAACTAAACCATATGGGGAACATAACCACATATTTTTAAAACTCATCAGATGCTGAGTACATAGAGAAACTTTATGAGTAAAACTTAATAAACGAGCTAAACTCTGTTATGTGACAACCCTTCATAAGAGAGAAGATACAACTGCTCTCATCCCTGAGTTACAATTATTCTCCCTGAAATTGAAGGAGGAAGAGGAAACTGCCTTAAATGGGAATAAGGAGAAACCAGACCAACTTTCAACAGACTTTGGATGGTTTCATGTGGGCTGATAAAAACAGATGTAAATACAAAGCTGGACTGCATTATTTCCAATCTCTTCCCTACCAGAGATCACTGAGTGCTGGGAGTAGTCCCCAAAAATAGGCAGGGAAGGAGAGCTAAATAAGCTCTTCAGGCATACTGGCCCTTAAACAAAGAAGGCTGGGGGAGAGACAGGATACCCGAGAGAAAACCCTACGTACTGAGACTTCACAGAGTATAGAGTAGTGACCAGTCCCTAGAGGCCAAAGACAGAGCAGCATGGCTGCCAGAGATCTCCCAAAGCATGGAAGGGGAGATAGGCAGGAAAAGAGAAATCCCCAGTGAACTAAAAAGCTGACAGCTAGGCTGTAAAGCAGGGAGGAACATCTCAGAGTTCAGACAGCAGGTGGTTTGGTTGTGGAACACGGGCAGATATCTGAAACCTCACCAGTGCTTAGATCCTTAGTCTTCAATTGAGATCTGTGAAATGATGTAAAATGTTCTAACATAAGCATAATTGGAGTCCCAGAAGAACAGAGGGAAGAGTATGTGGCACAAAGTAAATATTTGAAGAAATAATGCTTGAGAAGTTTCCAGAGACACAAAACACAGATCCAAGAAACCTGGCAAACCTGAAGAAGGATAAATACCAAATATAAACAGATGTTAAACATAATGGGAAGCCACTGGTGGCTTTTATGTAGGAGAATGACTTGATCTGATGATAATTAAAGCAGAACACTCGGGCTGCTGTATGGAGAGTGCACTAGATGGGAACAAGGAGATAAGTTAGGGACTGGAAGAGTAATGTATGAGTGTGATTACGGCATTATTCTCCACTGCAATTTCAGCCTAGCCTTTCCTCACCAGACAGGGAGTCAGGCAGCCATTCAACTTTTGACAGGGGATTTTTGTTTTTCTTAGACAAGGCTTTGCTACATTGCCCAGGCTGGACACAAACTCAAGCAATACTCCTGACAGTCTCTCAAGTAGCTAGAAATGCGTGCCACTGTGCCTCGCTTTGATGGAGAGTTCTTTGATTATATGTTATCCTCACTGATGCTGCATTTCTCTCCCAATACTTTCATATTCCTGGGACCATGTCTTTCTTGTTAATCATTGCACCCCTAGTGTCCAGTTCTTTTCACATGGTAGGTACTCAATATATAATTACCAAATGAAGGAATATAACAAAGTTCAAAATTATAAAAATTCAACCATATCTGGACTTTGCTACATGGTACCTTATTCTCTTGGTGATGGGATTATATCGTGATATCATCACTGTACATGCACCACAGCCTCCTCCTCCACAGCCATACTTGGTTCCTGTGAGTCGGACTGGAAGAGGCATAGTTAAAGATCATATGTGTTACATAATACTCTTTCTAGAATAGCCCTGCCAATAGGAGACAGCAACATCAAAGACTCTTAAATGTACAGTTAAGTTCAATACGTATTGATCAAATGGTATATGTATATCTTACTATTATAATATAGCAGCTATAATATATAATCTTGTAAATTCTTGATTTTTTTGTATATGTTATATCTTGTATCCTCCCTTTGAAAACAATTGGACCTCAGGTTGCCAAAAATAGGGATAAACTGAAAAAAGAGGAGTCTATATATGTAAGGGCTTGAGTATTTGAAGGTATGATACATTGCACATTTATTCTCAACCTTATCTCTGTCTTTAATGACACAAAGCAAAATGTTAACTTGTAGATAATTCTTGGAATATTTGTGTCATGTTAGCCATGTTTGTGTATTTCTCTGCCTTTCAGTGGCAGACACTGCCATCTGTTCTCTAATATCTGTTCTCTTATTATTCCTTAGAAATAGAAACCCTGATTTTTAGCCCCACACAGGGCTTTCCCAGAGTAAAAAACATACTTTCCCAGCCTCCTCTACAGCTAGATGGGGTCAATAACATTGCTGGCTAGTAGGATGTAATTGTAAGTGTTATGTACGACTTCCAGGAGAAGAGTGTCCTCAAAAGGAGAAAGGGACTTCTTTCTTTGCTCATTACTTCTTCCTATTTGCTGGAATTCAGATATGAGGGCTGGGCCTCCATGAATCATCTCTGACTGTGGGGAGAAAGCTGCATACTGAGGAAGGTGCTGCTTGGTTCCTCAACAACACTGTGACACTGCTTTACCAGCCTTGATCCTCCTACTTATGGGCTTTCCCTATGAGAGCGTGATAGCCATGTAAACACACCTCATAGACCTCCCTTCAACATGGAGGGTAATTGACCAAGAGATCCTGTTGCTGCACTTTGATAGTGATCACTTTGGTTTTCATTAAGGCCATGCCTCCCATGGACTGCTCTTCACCAATGGCTTAGTACTATGGAGAGATATGAAGTCCTTGTCAACCATCCCAGTGGTTCTGAAGAATATGCCTTACACAAACCAGCAGTCTAGGGACCTTCCACTCATCTTATCTCCAGGGTCAGACTTGCATGGTGATCAAATGGCTCCCTAAGCCTGCTCTGACCCCCTCCCTGCTTCCTTTCCCACAGGCACTTCTAATAAAATCCTGGCACATTTAATCCCATTTTTGGTGTCCACAGTCCTGAAGAATCTGAACTAACACAGTGAAAAAGAAAGAAAACTTCTAGCTTCTATCCTGTTTACCATGAGGTGGGGTTTTCCGTCATTCATGGTGAACCAAACTTTAAATATTACACATAGGAACTGTGGATAATAAGGAAGTAATGTTCATTGTTCTTTATGTCTAAATTTCTTGACTGACTTTAAGGAGCATGTTTCAGAAACATATTCATGTGTCTGAAAAATAATTACTGATGATTTGGAGTTATATACTCTTTTGGTAATTTTACCCTTTCCAGGGGAAAATTATATTTTCCCCATTGAAACATAATTTTGCATATAATTCAGTAGTGTCTGCTACCTTCTGGTAGCCTACTGGAGTTCATGCTAAAAATCCATTCCCTACATGGCTTTTATTTGGAAAGTGTTTTTCTAGGATAACATTTTCAGGTTTAGTTTTTCCATTTTTCTTTTACTTTCATTTCAGGTGACTTCTGTGCTCTCGTTTTCTAATGGGCATAATAATTAGTTCTTAAGGACAGAATATAAATATTGTGACTCTTTCTAAAGGTTTCTTATTAAGTCCTTTTTAAAGTTTCCATTGCTAGTTTCTCCATTTTATACAGAGTCTAGAAAAAAATTGCTTCTTCTGACAGCCAGATTTCTGCACTGCCTATAAAACTAAAAGATAGGGCTTTCTCAAAGATGGGCATAAAACCATGATAGTAGGGAATATGTCTCAGTGTCTATAAATGTATGTTTGAAATATCATTTAATGAGGAAATTGGAGTCATCCAAATACACACATGCATACACACTCAAAGTAAAGAAAAGGATACGCTTCCTCCTCAGATAAGGCAACAGCATTGTTTCAGGATCGACATTTTTTTCTGTCACCTATATACCAAAGGGAAAATAAGAGTTACCCATGCAAAGTTGAGAGAGCTAATATGAAATTCACATTGGCGGGATCACACCAATTTGAAGGAAATTCATGTTAATTAGCTCTTCTACTCATATATTCAAGTAGATTTCAGCTTTATGAAACACCTATGATATAGGAACCACCTCTCTTAGGTGTAATCTTGAGCCCTACCACGATCATGCTACTGTCCTTGGTCTTGAATTATTGCTGTTCTCTAAGGCATTTGTTGTTTCCACTAACAAGAACACTAGCTCCTGTCCAGTTTTTTTCTAGAAAGTCTAAAGCAAGTGAGAGTAAAGACATTAGTAGAACAGTTCAGACTAGAGAGAGAGAGAAAGGGGTGGATGAAATAAGAAAGGAAAGGAGGGAGGGGAATTGCTGGAATAGAATAGCATCTGAGAAACTGACATAGTTAATTTTTAAAATACTTGTTTATCTTGTTCAAATAATTCTGGTTTCCAGTAAAAGACAACCAGCCATGGCCCCAATCAAATAAACACAGGGGAAGATAAAATATGTATGCTAAGAGATGCAAAGGTGCACAGCAAAGACACACTTAGGCAAGTTCATGGGAGCAGCCTGGCAGCACAGCAGTGGAACAGCAAGCTGTCTTTTCCCAAGGATGACATAAACATTTCATGACTGTGTTTTCCAAAGTGATTGTTTTCTCTTTTTTCACTAAAAACTTGACATTTCTTTTAGATTCACAGAACACACAGAAGCATGACTTGCTTTGCCATTCCAGAAGCTGAACTCGTCTTTCACCATATTATAGTAATTTCCCCTTCTGGGAATTAGGTGAGGAGTGGACAAATGCGTATTCTAAGGCTGCTGTCTCATCCTCAATTCTAAGAGGCCATATGCCATGCAAGGTGAGGGGTATGCCAGTTGCCAAGGTCAGATCTGTGCCCTAGAGGAGTCTGCAACATAGAAAGATTGGTGTGTGTGTACGTGTGTGTGAGAAAAGAAAAAATATGGGGTACCTCTTAAGTATCTTCAACTTAATTGGCTCCCAAATGTAACTCTTTATTTTCCAAACTTACTTACTCCTCCCTTCTTTTCCCTAAGCTGTTTAATGGCTTCAGCATCTGCTAGGTCATCTAAGCTGAAAAAAAAAAAAAAAAAAAAAAAGCTATTTTCAACTTTTTTTTTTCTTTTCCAATGCACCACAATCAGTGTCACTGAGTTCTTCCACTTGGGCTTCCAATGATACTCTAGACTCCTTTCTCTTCTACTGCCTCTACCCATGAGCCCATATCACCTATTGTCTGAACGATTATTAAGACCTGCCTAACAGGTCTCCCTGCCTCCACTCTTGATCCTGCAATATCGTCCTCCACACCACAACCAGAGTGACTGCTGTAAAACCCAAGCTTGATTATCTCATGTATATGCCTATATTTAACGTGGCTCCTGGCTGTCAAACTGCCATGCTAGGAATTCCTGAATCATGGGGATGCTTGTTAAAATGAAACCTCTATGGAATCGGGATTTCTAGTAGAGGGAACCAGAAAAGGTGCTTTTTAAATAGGTACACTGAGTGGATCTTTGGTGAATTAATAGCCAACCATTTCCAGAATACAAGAAGAAATTTGAATTCAGGCTTCACGGATGAAGTGGCTAGTCACGGGAGGGTGGTGCATGGACTTTTTTTTTTTTTTTTTTTCATGCAGTGGAGGTAAAAGTGCTACTGTTCTTGGTTCTGAATTATCACTGTTCTGAAAATCCTTCCTCACTTCTTGGCAGAATTTTGTATGTCATTCTCCACTCTGCTCAAATGTTCTCTATGGAGAGTGTTGCCACATAAAATACCCTTCCCCATCTCCAAGTAACCACTCTCCTCTTTGTTCCCATGGCTGATGTCTTCACCTCTTCTTTCATGACATTTTTTACAATGTATCATAATTATTTGTGTATGTACAAGACTATCTCGATCCTGAGAGAAGCCATCTTCTGCTATTCTTATTTATGTCAAACACTGAGCTTGGTGGTGGGGATATATCACAGGATGTAATAAATGTTAATTAAATTAATGACTAGAAAATGATATGTATGATTTGGTATAAGATACCAAGAAGGAATAATTTCTCACAGACTTGGGCATCTGAACAGACGATAAAAAAGAAAAACACAGAAGTTATCGATGGCAGAAACTATCGGTTGTCTATCCTAGCATGCATTCTTCTTTCCTTCCTTCTTGCTACTTGGAATAGGGATGAAATGGCTATAACCCCAGCGGTCATCTTAGACCATGAGGCAACATGCTAATGGCAGCAGAGAAAAAAAAAAAAGAGAGAAGAAACCTGGGTCTTAGATAACACCATAAAGCTTCTGCCCCAACCTCACAATGTCTGTTCCTAGATATGATGGTAAACCATAGAAGCCCACTTCGAATGGATGGACAGAGTCTGGATAGCCTAGTTAGTACCTAGTTAGTAAGAATAGCATTTTAGGCTTGAGGAATATTTCTATATTTGAGGAAGGAATTCATGGAAGAAGGTCATGCTTGATTGGGTATTTGTTCCAGGAAATGTTTCAAGGGATTGGAATCTGGCTCAAAGTCCCACTGGTTTGAAATATGTTTTTGTTGTTTTGATGTAGTGGGTGTTTCCATTTGGGGAAGTGGGGGCAGGGATCTAGCATGCATCTTGTCCTGGCAGCTCTGGGAATGAAACAGGGAGATTAGAACTCAGATAGAGGTTAGGAGGTGTAGCGGGGCTGGGTAACAGTTACTCTGGTTGACTCTGGATTGGAGAAATGTTGCCAGTTCGCAGGTCAGGGTCATTGCCTGTACTCATCTTAGCATAGCCTTGAATGTTGCAAGGGTGGAATCTGTCCCTCTGTATCACTGCCAGCCCTTTTTAACCCAATGTGACCAAGTCCAAGTTTACACTGTACTCGATTAAGACATCAGTTTCCTGTGTGTGCTGCCAGTGACTAGTGCCTGAGGAGGCCCTGCCAGATCCAAAACAGAGTCAGAAAGAGAAAGGAAGAGAGAGATAAGAGGGGAGAGAGCAGAAAATAAGGAAGAGGTAGATATGCATGTGAAAGGACAAGGCTGAGAGGTAGAAGAGGAAAGAAAGGGGTGTATGCTGTGAGATGCAGTTAGTAGAAAAGAACAATAATCCACAGCAGCCTCAGAGGAGAGAAAGAGGCCTCAGGGGACAGCCATAGGCTGCATCTTCCTGAGCTTTAGATTGCTTTAAAATTCATTTTGCTTGTTACTTCTTTCTGCCTAAGCTGCCTCCATCTTCTCCTCTTTTCTCTGAATCATTACAGCCATTCCAGAAGCTCAGAAATTTTCTCTCTCAGCCTTGTAAACAAAGAACCTTAGAGAATGCTGGCCAATAAACAGCTCTTTTCAGATTCCCACACCAATACCAAAAGTCTACATTTATTGCACAAATAATGCAAGATGACTGCTAAGAAGCAGTCATCTTGACACTTCCAAGCAGGTTCTAGCTCTACTAATGAAGCAGATAATTTTCTAGTCCAGATAATAACAATTGTTTCCACATATCAAGTGTTTACTGTGTACATGCACCTGGCTAACCACTCTCCATGCCACTTAATCACCCTTAATTTCAGGGGAAAAGGTTCTGTTATTAGCTCCATTTTGCAAAGGAGAAAACGGAACCTCAGCAATATTGAATACCTTGCCTGAGGCCCCAGAGCTGCCAAGTGGCGGAGCAGATACCACAGGATTCAAACCCATGCCTGACTAGTTCCAAGGCCCATACCTTTGATTTCCACACCTCATTGCCTTATGAAATGATATGCTTCAGTTCCTAAGTTGAGGTTGGAATGTGGCATCTATGGCAGAATTTATTCACAGGCTCTTTTTCCCTAAAACTCCATGTTAAATGGGTCATCTGTTCTTCTGGGGGCCTTGGTAGAGTGAATAAGATTACAGAAATCTCTGTAAAAAGCAGAATAGAAACCAATCATGACATTTACTGTCTCCTAAGTGGCTTCACTTCTAAGCTTCTTTTTCAAAGGCGAGTTTTTAATTCCAGAGATTGCATTTGAAATCAAAATCTCTCTTCTAAGGTAGGTTTTCTCTCTCACACTCTTCTCAACAGTCCCTTACTCTCTGAAACCAAAAAGTTCATGCTAGGCTGGGTACGGTAGCTCGCACTTGTAATCCTAGCACTTTGGGAGGCCAAGGCAGGCAGATCATCTGACATCAGGAGTTTGAGACCAGCCTGGCCAACATGGTGAAACCCTATCTCTACTAAAAATACAACAATTAGCCGGTTGTGGTGGCTAAAGCCTGTAGTCCCAGCTACTCAGGAGGCTAAGGCATAAGAATCACTTCAACCCAGGAGGTGGAGGTTGCAGTGAGCTGAGATCACACCACTGCACTTCAGCCTGGATAACAGAGTGAGACTCAATGTCAAAAAAAAAAAAAAAAAAAGAAAAAAGTTTATTCTAGTTCTTCCCATGTGAGTAATCAGGCTTGTTTACCAGTACTGAAGCATACACCTAACATAATTTAGAAGGGAGGAAAAGGAAAGGGAAAGGTTAACAATTTCTTTTGATGGGTAATTGCAAAACCAGAATCAATATCTCCATAGTATACTTTACAAATAACTACAGGACATTTGGTCCATAGACAAAGTGAGCCCATAGATAAGAACTAGCTTATCTAATTTAAAAAATCAATAGACCACCAACTGTTCTTGGCCATGAATGTTAAAAATCCCAATATTTGTTTGGACGTAGGGGAAAGAGAAGCAAGGAGATATTAGACTTAAAACCCATTTCCTCATTTAACGCAAACCCTTACCATCGCCTATAAAGCTCTGGTAATGTGGACCCTGGCCATGTTGCCAACTCCACCAATCTACCTCCTGAGCACACAGAAATCCTTCCACCTCAGGACCTTTGCACCTGCCATCCCCACCCTGGATGCTCTTTCCCCAGATGTTTGCATGGCTTGTTCCTCACTGCATCCCGGTCACTGCTCAAATGCCACCCTTTCAGAGAGGCCAAAACATCCATCCCATCTAAGTATCCTGCACATTCTCTGTCCCCCTGCTGTACTTTATTTTTTATATTAGCACTTCTCACTTTCTGACATTACCCAATTCCATATATTTATATTCTTGCTATCTCCTCCGCACAGTTTAAACTCCATGCTCGCAGGGACTTGTTATTTCTGTGCTCTGCTGTATCTCATAAGCCTGGAACACTGCCTGGTATATGGTAGGTCCTTCACAAATAAATGGATTAAATGCTCATGATCACTCTTTATGAAGTAAGTAGCATCATTCTCTTTTAACAGAGGAACTGAGCCTCCAGGAGGTTAGGTTTTCTCAATTAGAATTAGAACCGGAATTGAAGACTTGTTTGAACAACAAAGCCAGTCTTCTGTTTACTATAATGCAGAAGAAGAAAAAATGACATGTCAATCACCTCACTCCATTGTCATATTTCACCCTTACAGCAGTCCTGTGAAGGGGTCCTAATGATCCCCACTACAGATCAGGAAAAACAAGTTCATTTTGTCCACTGTGGAACCCAGGAAGCAGGGCAAAGTTTTTGAGGGGCCTAATGTACAATTTGGGGGATCCTCTTTAAAAAACATAATACAAAACCACAAATGAAGTTAGGCTGAGGGCCTTAAAACAGGCCTCACAACTAGGGTCTGATGCTTCACACTGTTTAGCTTCTAGGGGAGGCAGCTGTTGCTGGTCAGGAAAAGTGCTGTGGCTGCCCTTAGCCAGAAGCAGTGGTCACAGGTGGCTCTGAATGAACCAGCACCAACACGAGCACCAGGGAAAGCAGGTGCCACTGGTCTTGCTTGGTTGTTAGCTCTGTTTCTTTTGTTTTTAAGAGACAGGATCTTGCTCTTTTGTTCAGGCTGGAGTGCAGTGGTGTGATCACAGCTCGCTGTAACCTGGAACTCTTAAGACTTAAGCGATCCTCCGCCTTCACCAGTAGCTGGTACTACAGTCATCCACCACTACACCTGGTTATTTTTTATTTTTTGAAGAGATAGCGTTTCGTCATGTTGCCCTGGCTAATCTCAAACTCCTGGGCTCAAGCAATCCTCCTGCCTTGGTCTCCCAAAGTACTGATTTCAGGCATGAGCCACACTCTTAAGGAAGCTCCTTAACCTTCCTGCCTCAGTTCCCTCCTTCAAAGTGGTGTCATTAAAACTGGGACATTAAGAGTGTCTTAAAGGATGCCTACGGGGCTTTGCTGCCCCCAAACATCGGACACTGCCTGGAACTGTCCCTCTGGTTGCCAGAGTGAGCCCAACTTCTGAGGGGACAGAGCCTGACCCAGCAATGGACCCTGTGATGACCTTGGAGCCCCCAGAGCCTGACTTGTGTTCAGCTCCGCCAGGAACTAGCTGTGACTTTGGAAAGTGACGATTTCTTCATCTGAGAAAAGGTGGTTTGAATGTGTTAGTCTGCAATCCTGTCCCCACTCTAAGTTGCTCTTTGCACTTCCAAGCGCACCCGGCGAGCTGAGGCTCACCCACCTCTGTAGGCTGCTCTCAAAGAACTGACGTTCCGTTATCCGCTGGAACTGAGGGAGGGAAGGTTTGGGAGTGCTGACCTTGATGGGCAAGAATATTTTTTTCCTTACTGTTTAGGGAGGGCGCGTGGTTGGTAATCAGGCTGTGAGCCTCATAAGGAGAGGAAAGGGGAACATGAGGAAGGTGGGGGCCCAAAGATCCAAAGCAGTCCCTGAAAACGCAGCCTTTACCTGCCCGGGAGGCAGGGGTGGGAACGCGAAGACAAAGCCGCTGTTAAAGGAGAAAGCCAGGTCCGTGCCTGAGTGCCTTAAGCGGCTGGCACGATAGGATGGGACGAACGGCAGGGGCTCCTCTCTGCCCGGACCCTGGCTGCGGGTCTGGGCGCAGGGGCAGCCCGCAGGCGCTCACCTTGCGGCCGTTAACGTAGAAGAGCAGCTCCGGCGTCCGGTCCATGGTGGCCGCCGCGCGAGTCCGAGGGCCCGGAGCTGGAGGCGGCGGCGGCTCCGGGAAGTCGCGGGGAACTGGGACCTGGCAGCACCCACCCGCCGAGTGGGGCGGGGCTTACTGGAGGCCAACTCACCCACCCCGACGGAGAAAGCCTTGATAAAGATCCAACGTTCCTGAGCTCTTTGCCAGAAAAACTCTTCCCGGGACAACAGCGCGTGTTTGGGCGGAAATCATCTGGCGAAGAGGAAGACGACCCCTGCATTAGGGGTACAGTGCTGTAAACATAAGTCAATAGTTCTAGTGAAGGATGGATAGTAGTTTTATTCAAAGAATTCCAGTTGATAAATGAAGAAACGCTAGAATTAGAAAAAATTGCAACCCCATATTAAAACTACTGCTCAATGCTCAACAATGGATATAAAACAACTAGGTGAAATGTTGGAGAAATTCATTACAAGGGATAACCTTTGAATCCACTGTTCAATGTCAGCATCCTTACGAATGAAACAAGGAGATGAAATGAGGAGATAAAGGATCTTTTCGCCAGTGGCGCTCAGCGTCTGTGTAACACCCTCTTGCGTCTTAGCAAACATTAAGTCCTGTGACATTGCTTTAGATGGTCTTATGTTACTGCATATTTTATGTGATGTTCCAGCTAGATTTAAGCCTGTGAACGGTAGTACGTCCCCTCCAACCAGGCCTGTTGTAGTCCTGAACTCTTGTGTAAGCCATCATATTTATGCCAACTCTGCTGGAGCAGGTCTTAAGGACAACAGCAAATAGGTTTACAACTTTATCTTTTAGAAATATAAAGTTGGTGAAAAAGTAATTGCAGTTTTTAACATTACCTCCAATGGCAAGAACTGCAATTACTGTTGCGCCAAACTAATAATTACTCATTTTAAAACAAAGAGATATCTTGAGATAAACTTAAAGGTTTTATCACTATTTACAGTTTATCCAGTAACTAACCACAAAGTTTATCTGGTAAATAAGAACAGAGATGTAAAACATATTAGAAAACTTTTTAAAAATAATGAAACTTGGAAAATACAGCAAAGCATAAAAATAAAGATTACCTATAAGCCCACAACTTAGAACTTTCCACTGTTCACTTTTTAGTCTGTCCTTATTTTTTTGAAATATGCACTGAAACATCTTAAAAAGTAGGATTAAACTATTTTTCAGACTTCCTTTCACTTGACATACCTTAGAACATTTTCCCATGTTATTTCATTTATGTAAACACAAAAATTTTATTGTGAAATTTTCCAAAATTTGTACGTAAGGGAAGAGTGCAACTGGCATCTGCCTGCCCTTCACTGAGCTTTAACAATGGTCAACATTTTGCCATCCTCCATTTTTTTGTAGTATTTAAAAGCCAATCCTGGACATATTTTAGCCCTACATACTTCAAAAACACACATACACATTTTTTAAAGTCAGCCGCAATGCCATTTATCTGTATATAAAAGTCTTTTTTTTTAGACAGTTTCGCTCTGTCGCCAGGCGCCAGGCTGGAGTGCAGTGGCGCGATCTCGGCTCACTGCAACCCCCACCTCCCGGGTTCAAGCGATTCTCCTGCCTCAGCCTCCCCAGTAGCTGGGACTACAGGCACATGCCACCATGCCCAGCTAGTTTTTGTATTTTTAGTAAAGACGGGGTTTCACCATATTGGCCAGGATGGTCTCAATCTCTTGACCTCATGATCCACCCGCCTCAGCCTCCCGAAGTGCTGGGATTACCAGCCACCGCCCCTGGCCTAAAAAAGGCTTTTACACATGACTTCTTTGAATCAAACAAGCGCTGTGCAATGTATTTGCATGTGGTCTTGTCAGTCTCCTTTGATCTAAAACAGACTTTTTAACACTTAACATGTTGAAAAAGAAACCAGGTCGGTCGTCCTATTGAAATGAACCACTTTTTCAGTGTGGGTAATTGCTTCTCTGTAGTGTTATTTTTCTACCTTATTTATTTCTTGTACATTAAATATTAAATCTAAAGCTTCAAGTTCAGGTTCAATTTTTGGGTGGAGAGAACACTTCATAGGTGATACCATATACTTAATACTGCAGTACAGCAGGAAGCATATGGTGTCTGGTTGTTTCAGTAGTAATGATGCTGACACTGAACAGTGGGTTCAAAGGGTTATCCTTTCATAATGAATGTCTGTCCCGACCTGCAGGACGACAACAGGGGCCCCGAAGGGAGGGAGTTGGGATGGATGGGCAGGAGACGCGAGAAATGGAGACAAGACAGGAGTCTGATCAAGTCTCGTTTATTGTTGCTGAGCTCACAGCTTAAATAAGCCAGGCAGGGAGGCGGGGCAAAGGAAGCTTGCAGTTGGAAAATTCCGGCCTGGTGTGCCTCGTGCCACTACCAGCCCCGTGCCGCCTCGTGCCGTCCACGGGCTGGACCTGAATCATCAGGACTTGAGCCTTCCACAAGCGGCACCTGGGCTCTCTTGGCCCCAGGATTTGGCCTGTGCTCACAGCTTCCCACAGGTCCCCCTTTTTTATTTTATTTAGAAATTAGGCTGAGTGATAGTTATACCCGCGGGAACCGTGCCTGTCTTAGGTCAGAGGACCCCACATGAGAGAACATTGACTCCTTATCCATCATGGGGAGGGAAAAACGTTTTCCTCCTTATCTTAGGCGGAGTGTCCTTACTCATGCTCCTCAGTTGCCCGTCATTGGCTAACCGGTTCAGCTCACCGGGTGACCTGAGAGGAAAGGTATCAAGCTCCATCTCTAGGTCTACCATCTCCTGCTTGTGGTAATGGACCTGAATGGGCTGCATCTTCATGGCCTCAATTTGTGATCCTGAGAAACTCCTGAGTTTGCTGAGTATAACAGGACCGATTAGACAGTAAGACAAGGAGGGAAAGCAATCAGGATAAATGATACCATGTTGTTGACTCCTAAAAACGGAAAAGATAGAAGACCCTCAGGGCTCGATGTCGTCCCTGGGTGGAGTTGGTTTTTCGGATTTTTTGATACTTACTTGCTTTACAAGTCTCTCGGGAAGCCACCTGGCCGAATCGGCTTCCTTGGCATAAATGCACACCGATCCTCGACCCCAAATCAGGACCGGGTCCGGGCCATGCCATGCGCCCGTCATGGGATCTTTCCATATTACCGATGCATAATGGCTTTTGGATTCAAAATGCCAGTGTCGATCAGCAGCGGAGTGTCCTTCTTGATCCAGTGTTAAAAAATTTAAAGAGTGTGATAAAAGGTTTTTTGGTGATCCCTTATGGGGGTATCATTCCCCCTTTTTTATTTTATTTAGAGTGGTTTTTATGGTGAGATGAGCTCTTTCTACTATGCCTTGTCCCTGGGGGTTGTACGGGATGCCTGTAACATGTTGAATGTTTAGCTGAGTACAGAATTGAGTGAAGGCTGTACTGACATAACCAGGCCCGTTGTCAGTTTTGATTTTACGTGGACACCCCAGGGATGCAAAGGCAGTTAAAAGATGAGCAATAACATGTTTTGTGGCTTCTCCGGTTTGTAAAGTGGCAAAGATATATCCACTACAAGTATCAATGCAGACATGAACCTATTTAAGATTTCCAAATTCTGGGATGTGGGTGACATTCATTTGCCAAAGGGCATTAGGTAGGAGGCCTCGAGGGTTAACTCCAAGATGTGGGACCGGTAAGTGAGGTGCACATTGTGTACAGGACTTTACTATTTGTCGGGCTTGTTCTCTAGTTATGTGATGGAGTAGTCTTAAGGATTGAGCATTAAGATGATGCAAGTTGTGCGAATATTGTGCTTGAGCTAGAGGGGTGTTAGGAAGTTGAACTAACAAAACACGGGTGGCTAGGTCTGCCTTGGCATTTCCAGAGGCCAATGGACCAGGTAAGCCTGAATGAGCACGTAAATGTCCAATGTAGAAAGGTTGTGTTCTGGAAATTAATAGCTTTTGTAGTTGAGAAAATAGTTTTGCAGCAGTTGAGGTGTGTTTTATGAATGGGGCTGTTTCTAACTTTGGGACAGAGGTAGCAATGTATGCGCTGTCTGTATAGATATTGAGAGGATCATTGGGAAACATGGAAAATGCAGCTATAACTGCATGTAGCTCTGCTAATTGGGCAGATGAAGATTGGGATTGAAAGCTGATAGTTTGGTTTGGGGTAACAAAGGCTGCAAGCCCTGTGGATGACCCATCAGTGAAAATGGTAATTCCATTTGGAAGAGGATGAAGTCTGGTATTTTTAGGAAAAACGAAATCATGTCTGTTAGCAAAATCTAGAAGCTTATTGGGAGGATAATGATTATTGAGGTTGCCAGTATAAGAGGCAAGCGCAATGGGCCATGCTTCAGTATTTTGCATGAGCCAATGGATCTGCTGTTTGGTATAAGGTTGGACAATGTTGTTAGGTTCCTGTCCGAAATATTCCTTTCCTAGGGTTCTTCCTTTGGTAATTAGACTGGCTACCATAAGGTAGTAAGGTTCAATGACTTTAGTGGGCATATTAGGAAGATGGATCCACATAAGTGGAGCAGTTTGCCAGAACACAGCTGTGGGAGATAATGAGGTATGACATATAATAAATTGGAGTGGTTTGTCAATATCGAAAAAGGTGATGGTTTGGTTATTGATAGCTTGGTTAACTAAATTGATAGCTGATTTTGCTTCAGGGGTGAGTTGTCTTAAAGAAGTAGGACTGGGATCTCCTACCAATGTATCGTATAGGGGCTTGAGATCAGCTTTGCATAATTTTAGATAAGGTAACAGCCAGTTTATGTCTAATAATTTTTGAAAATCATTGAGGGTTTTTAAACAGTCTAGCCTGAGTTGCACCTTTTGAGTCGATAGCGTCCTCTGAATTATTGGCTCTACTGGCTAGCCATACAATCCTCTTTCGATATTTTGGGTTAGCTAATTTTTGTTTAAGGCCTGCGGCTACACGTTCAGCAAATTCCTCTAAGGAGCACACAGACCCACCGCTCTCCGCGGGTTTCTGTTCCTCTTTACCAGAGTTGCCATTGAATGACATTAAGTCAGCTTCCCCTGACTTTTTTTTTTTTTTTTCTTGCTCTCTTTGGGTTCTGGTTTCTCCAAAACCAAAGAATTTTCTTTAAAGGGGGGACTTTTATCGGACAAATTTTTACATGAGTCTCTCAGGCAAGTTTCCCCCTGGGTTATGAGATTAGCAATGACTGGATCGTCATGTTTTCGGGTAATGACCTAATTTATCAGATTCCAGTATGAGAAGGCAATTACAGGGACCTTTTGAAGCCCAAAAGCATCACGATAATTTTTTAGGGCGTCCCCTACTCTTTTCCAACATCTTTGATCTATGGTTCCTTCTTGAGGGAACCAGGGACAAACATCCTTAATATAATCAAAATATTTAATTAACCGGTTTACTTTCACCTTTACTCCTCGCGCCTTTAATGCTATGCTTAATTCTTCTACAAACAACTCATGCTTACTAATTTCCTGACCCATAATATCGTCGTCCTCTTACCAGAGAGCAAGGCCGCAGCAGGTTCCCGCGGTGACTCCTCCTCTGGATTTCTTCCTTCAATCCGGCCGGCTTCGACGATGTCCCTCACTGTGTCCCTCGTACTTCGAGTCCCTGTTCGGGCGCCAAACTGTCCCGACCTGCAGGACGACAACAGGGGCCCCGAAGGGAGGGAGTGGGGATGGATGGGCAGGAGACGCGAGAAATGGAGACAAGACAGGAGTCTGATCAAGTCTCGTTTATTGTTGCTGAGCTCACAGCTTAAATAAGCCAGGCAGGGAGGTGGGGCAAAGGAAGCTTGCAGTTGGAAAATTCCGGCCTGGTGTGCCTCGTGCCGCTACCAGCCCCGTGCCGCCTCGTGCCATCCACGGGCTGGACCTGAATCATCAGGACTTGAGCCTTCCACAAGCGGCACCTGGGCCCTCTTGGCCCCAGGATTTGGCCTGTGCTCACAGCTTCCCACAAATGTCTCCATCAACATTTCACCTAATTGCTTTACATTCATTGCTGAGCATTGTCTGAGCAGTAGTTTTAGTAAGCGGTTGCAATTTTTCTAATTCTAGCACTTCTTCTTTATTCATCAACTGGGATTATTTGAATAAAACCATCCATCTTTCACTAGAGCTATTGACTATACCCCTACAGCATTCTGTACCCCTACTGCAGTCTCTCAAAGTGTGGTACTAGGACAATCCTTGGACAGACTTACCTGAAGCATTTAAGATGCAGATTTCCGGGCTCACCCCTTTAGTGGTCAGATATTGTCTAAAAAAGTTTTCCATCTAGGTAGAATAGAGTTTGAGTAGTCATTTGAATCCAATAAGCTGTGTACTGATCTCAGATATGAACAGGATTTATTACTTCTTATTACTGGAAGACTAAGTGATGTTTGAAACAAAGTTATAAAAACCAAATTTGAAAGAGTCTGAAAGGTTAATCTCCTCCTCTAAGTCATCAGATTACATATAATAGAAGTAATACGGAAGCTGACATTCAACACGTATTTCTGAAAATTAGAAGAATGAAGGGAGAGAGAAAACAGGCCAGGGCAGGAGGTGGCTTTTAAACCCTTTTAGATGTCCACATGTATTGAATAGGTTAAAAACAGAGCAAACAAGACAGCCTGGTATACAAGATAACCAATGCAAAGGTATTTATTAACACATTTTATTTGGTTAAAAGGTTAATAGCTATTGTGTGGTTACATCTGGTAATTAAAGTTCTTGTTTACTTAAGCTTCTTTTTAGCTAATAGCTTCTTTTTACCTTTGGGCTATTAGATAAAAAGAAGCTTAAATAAACAGGAACATAAATTACATGAAGACCAAAATGATTTGAAAAGTTTAATGCTATAAAATAGCTATTTTATGCATATATATTAACAAACATAAGAATGGACAAATCAACACTCCATGAAAGACCAAAAAAAAAAAAAAAAAAGCTTTTCATCAAGCATTTCATCTTCTTGATAGTAGTTATTTTGTTTTGATTCCTTATGCCTTGAAAATTCAGAAAAGCCAGAATCCATAAATTCATTTCATCTTCTCATCTTGCTGCAAAGTAGAAAAAAAGGAAGATTAATAATAGCCCAAAATTAATACTTTTGCTGTGAAGGTTGGAGAAGAAAATTGTTTCATCATAGTAAAGAAGTTTCCTTAAACCACAAGCTTTGCTAAATATTTAAAATACTCTAATTTTTCTTAAATCTTATAGTTCCCATTATCAGAGTATTTCAAATAATTTATCTCAAAGATTTAAGAAAAAATAATCAACATAGATTTTATACATTATGTGTTTACTACATAGTTCTTTTATTAAAAATTTAGCATATATTTAAGAATATATGAAAATATACAATTTAAAAACAAAGTAAGTGTTCATGTTCCTACCACCCAGGTTAAGAAACAAAATATTACCACACCTCCAGTGTGCCTCTTTCTGATCACATCCCTCTCCTCCCCCAGAAAGGAACCACTATCCTGAATTGTATTAATCACTCCTTTTTTTTTTTTTTTTTTTTTTTTTTGAGGCAGAGTTTCACTCTTGTTATCCAGGCTAGAGTGCAATGGCACGATCTCGGCTCACCGCAACCTCCGCCTCCTGGGTTCAGGCAATTCTGCTGCCTCAGCCTCCTGAGTAGCTGGGATTACAGGCACACGCCACCATGCCCAGCTAATTTTTTTGTATTTTTAGTAGAGACGGGGTTTCACCATGTTGACCAGGATGGTCTCGATCTCTCGACCTCGTGATCCACCCGCCTTGGCCTCCCAAAGTGCTGGGATTACAGGCTTGAGCCACCGCGCCCGGCCTAATCACTCCTTTCTTTACAAGTTGTATTAATCACTCCTTTCTTTACAAATTATATTAATCACTCCTTTCTTTACAAAATGCTATCACGAAATAGTATTCTATTTTAGTTTACATGTACAGTGTATGCAGATTATTTGCTAAACAGCTTAGCTGGTATAATTTTCAAAAGCAAAAATCACAACATTCAGTATAAATTCTGAGTGATGACCAGTTGCCACTTTTGTTTTCTTCCTTCTTTTTTGGATTGGAAACAGTATGCACTAGGCATATCACAGCTTCTAGTAGGTCCCATGAAAGTAGATCCTAATTAAAGCTGCTTGCTATTATGGAATGATCATCATAGGTATTGAAGAGAGGAGTGGCAGGAGTTATCAGGAAGGTCACATAAATATGTTTTTAAAGTCTTTATCTCTTAAGTCCCAGAGCACTGAACATGACAAATGAGGATACTTTTAATATAATAAAGGTGACAATCCAAAATGAATGTGTAATAATTATGATGTTAACATAGCAAAAAGCAGAGCAACCACCTTTCTGAAGCAAAAACTACAGGAGATACATGGAAACACAGGACATGGTAGATTTTAATATACCACTCTTAGTATAACCTTAGTACAAAACAGATCAAGTGGACAAAAAAGAAAAGAGACAGAAGATCTAAGCAACATAATAAACACAGTAAGTCTTAGGGATATATATCAAACTTTAGATCCTGATTACGGAGAATACACATTTTTCTCAAGTACTCAAAGCACAGTTATAAGTACTGATTCTATAAGTAGGTCACACACACACAAAAATACTGGCAATTTCCATAAAGCAAAAATATTACAATAAATAATGTGACCAAAATGCAATAAAACTACATTTACAAATAAAAACAAAAAACAAGAAAGGTCCATCCACCTGGAAATTTTAAAATCTCCTAATAAATAATTTCTGAATAAAAGGAGATACTTAAAAATAACAATGAAAACACTATGTGTCAGAATCAAGATAAACTGAAAGCACTGATCAGAGAAAAACATTGTACAAAACACTTAAAAAAATTTTTTTGTGTGTGTTTATTTATCTTTATTTTTAATTTTTTGAGTCAAGATCTTTGTCTGTGCAGTGGCACAATCATGGCTCATTGCAGTCTCGACTTCCCAGGCCTAAACTATCCTCTCACCTCATCCTCTCTAGTAGCAGCTGGGACTACAGATACATGCCAAAATGCCTGGCTGATTTTTAAATTTTTTGTAGAGTGAGGGTCTCCCTGCGTTGCCCAGGCTGGTCTTGGACTCTTGGGCTAAAGTGATCCTCTCACTTCAGCCTCCCAGCGTTGGGATTACAGGTGTGAGCCACTATGCCTGGCCATAAAACACTGTTATCCACATAAATGAAAGAATAAAAATAATAAACTGAATTCCCTGCTCCAGAAATGAGGAAACAACAACAATAAAGCAAATCAAAGAAAACACAAAGAAGAAAACAACAAATATAAAGCAGAAATCAGTGAAGTAGAGAACAGAAAAATAGATCCAATTAGTAAATCAAAGTCCTGATTTTTTTGAAAAATTAATAAAATAAATAAACTACTCTCTAACTTGATTAAGAAAAAGAGAAAAAGAACAAACACAAAAGATAATAAATGATACAGGTAGAATAATTATGGGAAAAAAGATATTTAAAATTCATTTACATGTCCAATTCACAAAAGATAATTTGCAGACTTTTATGCAAATAATTTGAAAACTTAGATGAAATGGACAATTTCCTATGAAAATACAAATAACAAAAATAACCCCATAAGAGCCAAAAAGCTTAAACAGACTAATTTTTACACACACAAAAAATAGTCAGTGTTATTAAGGAACTACCCCACACAAAACAATACTAGGTCCAGATGATTTCAGTGGGGGATGCTAACAAACTTTCAAAAACCAGAGGGTCCCAACGTTTTAAAATTATATAAGTATATAACATACAAATAATTATAAACATAAATTATAATGCTCTATAAATTATTTTATTAAAGGAACCAAGAAGGTGACTTTCTTGATTCCCTTAACATGATATCTAGGCCAGATAAAGACAATTCAAAGACAGATAAATATAGAACGATGTCAATTATGCATGTTGCTATAAAAATTCTAAACAAAATATTTTAGCAAACTCGATTCGACATCACATTATGAAAAACATGACCAAGTGAGATTTATTCCAGGAAAGCAAGGTTAGTTGGGTACTAGAAAACTCATCAACAGACACCATGTTAATAAATGTAAGGAAATAAAGTATATGATTGTCTCCATAAATGTTGAACAAGCCTTTGACAATATTCAACAATCATTCATGATAAAAACACTCAATAGGCATCAAGCGGGATTTTCTTAGTAAATTACGTACATATCTTAATCCTAAAGCAAGTATTTTATTTAATGGAGAGACAAAAATTCTTCAATAAGGCTGGGCACGGTGGCTCACGCCTGTAATCCCAGCACTTTGGGAGGCCAAGGCGGGTGGATCACGAGGTCAAGAGATCAAGACCATCTGGTCAACATGGTGAAACCCTGCCTCTACTAAAAATACAAAAAATTAGCTGGGCATGGTGGCGCACGCCTGTAGTCCTA
This sequence comes from Saimiri boliviensis, assembly GCF_048565385.1. Classification (NCBI taxonomy): domain Eukaryota; kingdom Metazoa; phylum Chordata; class Mammalia; order Primates; family Cebidae; genus Saimiri; species Saimiri boliviensis. The sequence goes on from NC_133453.1 coordinate 40,506,998, forward strand.
GCTACTCGGGAGGCTGAGGCAGGAGAATTGCTTGAACCCAGGAGGCAGAGGTTGTGGTGAGCCGAGATCGCGCCATTGCACTCCAGCCTGGGTAACAAGAGCGAAACTCCGTCTCAAAAAAAAAAAAAATTCTTCAATAGACGTATTTCAATTAAAATCAGGAACAAGGCAAGCATGCCTACTATTCTTGCTACTATTTAATATTGTGCCTGAGTTAATAGTCAATGCTAATAGAAAAACAGTAAGAGGCATACAAAGGGGTAACGAAGTAAAACTATCTCTATTTTTAGATGATACCATAGTATACCTAGAGAACTCGAGACAATTGTGAGATAAGAGAATAACAGAGTTTAGTAAGTAGCAAGACATAATAAACTGATACAAAATTCAACCATTTTCATATATATGAACAACATTGGGCATGAGTTACATGTCCATATGTAATAGCAACAAAGAGAACTAAATACTTATAAATAAATTTAACAAAATAAGTACAAAACCTATGTAAGAAAAATCTAAACACAAGCACTTCTAAATACTTCCAGACACAGAAGATGACTTGAAAAAACAGATATCCTCTGTTCTTGGACAGAGCGACTCCATTATTGTTTTCAATTAATTTAAGATTAACTCCCTAAATTAATGCAGAAATTCAGTACAATCCCAATAAAAACAAGCTAGACTAGTGGTTTTCAACTCAGGATGATTTTGCCTACTAGTTGAAATTTCGCAACATCTGGAGACATTTTTGGTTGTAAATGTGAAGGTGCTACTGACATCGGTAGATGGAGATCAGGGATACCACTAAACATTCTACAATGCACAGGACAGCCTCCAGTAAGAGAGAAATATCTAGCCCAAAATGTCAACAGTGACAAGATTATGAAACTCTGAGCTAGACAAGTCAACACCATCCTAAGGTTCATATGGAACAACAAACATTCAACAACAGTGAGGGAAACAATGAAAAAGAAAATCTATGAGAGGCTACTAGCCTTACCAGACAATAAAACATACTACAAAGCCTCTACAATAAAGAAGTAGATTACTGGCAAAGGTGATGGGATGTCTCATTTCTGAGATGACATTTTGTTATGTAAGGCTCCATCTTGCTAGAGGACTTGCTCTAGGGATTCTCATAGCTGGCTTTGAAGTAAGTGGCCATCCTGGGAAGGAGGCCGTACGTCAAGAAGCTAAGCACATCTTCTAGCCAACAGCAAGAAGACGAGGCCTTCTGTCCAGAACCACAAGGAAATGAATTCTGCCAACAACCTGTGTGACTTGGAAGCAGATTCTTTCCCAGTACAGCCTCCAGATGAGAACCAGCCTGGACAATACCTTCAGTGCAGCTTTAATCATACCCTAAGCAGAATACCCAATTAAACTCTGTCCAGATTGCTACTTTAAGCCACTAGGTTTAAGGTAATATTGTTATTGAGTAATAGATAACTAAATCAACACAGTATAAACAATGTGCATACCTAGTGCTCAGATCTCAGTTTCTAAGCAAAATTCTCTAAGGGAACCAGGCTTCTCAAAGGAGTGACTGATTCTGCCACTTTTCACTAGGATGAGCCTGGAACATCCTGTGTGTCAGAAAGTAAGAAAGTGCTCCAAATAGCATGAAGTCATGTCAAAAGGACACAGAAGCCAACCTGAAGGAACTCTTAATGATCAAAGTTGGAATATCTTGAGCAACAAAATAAATATTGATAGTATTGGACTTTCATCTATAGAACAAAAGAGATATCCATGATACATGAAAATAGAGCGAGAAAAAGACAACTCTTCCTTACAGATAAATTCCAATTAATGTAGAAGGAAAGGGAGAAACAGAAAATCACTACTAGTAGTATCCACAGTTGTAAATGTTGCAGGCAAGATCCACCAATGGATGCTCAAATTCGTGGGTGAAAGTTTGAGAAATGGAACATATAGACTCAAAGTATCTCCCTCCCATGTTCATGAGTATTTCCCTCCATGTTCATCAACTATGGAGGAAAAGACTGTGACTTCACAGTTAAAAAACCCAGCAGACACCACCTTAACCAAGGAATCAAGGGTAACATGACTAGTAATGAAACATGTTGACATCATGTATATGATATGATGCAAGATATAATTTGCAACTCATAGTTGCAACTTATAATTTCTGTGGAATATTTACCAAAAAAGCACAACTGCATTGTAATCATGAGAAAACATCAGACACACCCAAACCAAAAGATATTCTATAAAATAAACTGACTAGTAGTCTTCAAAGGTGCCCAAGGCAGAAAGAAAGAAAATAACTGAGGAACTGTCATAGGTGGAGGATGCTTAGGAGAAACAACAACTAAATGCAATGTGGGACTCTAGACAGAATTCTGAAACAGAAAGCGATGTTAGTGAAAGTCCATAGTTTGTTAATAGTACTGTACCAATGCTAATTCTTTAGTTTTGATAATTGTACTGTGGGCACATAAGACATTAAAATTAAGGAATGCTGGGAGAGGACCATATGGGAGACCTTTGTACTATTTTTATAACTTTACTGAAAATCTAAAATTATTCAAAATTAAAAGTTTAACTTACAACTCATTAAAAGACAAATGACTCAACTGAAAAGTGGGCAAAGGATCTCAACAGGCCATTTCTCCAGGAAGATATACAGATGGCCAGGAAGCACACAAAAAGATGCTCAACATAATTAGTTATCAGGGAATTGCAAATGAAAACCACAATGCATTATCACTTCATGCCAATAGGATGGCCAGAATCAAAGTCATATAAAAACAAATGTTCATAAGGATAAGGAGAAATTTTTAAAAATCATCATTTGTTGGTAAGAATGTAAAATGGCACAGCAGCTTTTGAAACAACTTGGCAGTTCCTCAAACAATTAACAGACTTAGCAATTCCACTTCTAGGGATATATCCAAGGACGGCGGGGAACTTTACACACAAAACCCTGCAAATGAATGTTCATAGTAGAATATTCATAATAGCCAAAAGATGAAAACAATCCAATTGTCCATCAAAGGACAAATGGATAAACAAAATGTGGTATATCTACACAATGGAATAGTATTCAGTCATAAAAATGAATGAAATACTGATACACGCTACAATATGAAAAAACCTTTAAAATATGCTGGGTGAAAGAAGCCAGTTGCAAAGACCACATATTCTATTATTTCATTCATATGAAATGTGTAGAACAGGGAAATTTAGAGAGACAAGAAATAGAATAGTGGTTGCCTAGAAATGAGGGATAGGAAAGTGTAACTAAAGGGTACAGGGTTTCTTTTTAAGTAACGAAATGTTCTAAAATTGACTGTGGTAATGGTTGCACATATCTATAAATATATATTTGTTGTACACTTTTTTGAGATAGAGTCTTACCCTGTCACCCAGGTTAGAGTGCAGTAGTGTCATCTCAGCTCACTGCAACATCCACCTCTGGGTTCAAGGTGATTCCCCTGCCTCAACCTCCCGAGCAGCTGGGACTACAGGTGCATGCCATCATTCCTGGCTACCTTTTGTATTTTTAGTAGAGATGGGGTTTCACCATGTTGGCCAGACTGTCTCAAACTCCTGGCCTCAAGCAATCCACCCGCCTCAGCCTACCATAGTGCCGGTATTACATGTGTGAGCTACCATGTCTGGCCTAAATTGTACAGTTTAAATTGTATGAACTATATCTCAATAGCAGAGAGGGACAGAGACAGAGAGAGAAAGAAAGAGAGAGAGAGAGAGAGAGAGAGAGAGAGAGAAAGACAGGCCCCTTGGTCCTTAATTTGACTTTTAATTTTCTTCTTTTACCCTCCCTTATATTCTATCATCTGGTGGTTATTGTTTTAAAATACCCATGAGAATCATTCTTTTTTGTTAGATGTGATCACTGTTGCCTAGTTTTGCTAAGAACTTTGTTAAGTTCTTGCTTTTTAGAGAGAGATATGTAGAAGTGTTTTAAGAATCAAATGACTCAATATTTGAGACTCTGAAATATAACAAAAAGGATAGATGAAGTAAATATGACAAAGTGTTAATAACTGTTGAACCTGAGGATAAATTGGAGGAGGGCACTATTCTGTTTGTTGGAGTATGTTTGAAATTTACAAAAACAAAGAGAAAGGACTGTTATTCTTTGAGAGTAAAGGACACATAAACCACTCTGACTTCTAGGGAACAATGTAGGAAATAAGCAAATGGGCTAACAGATTAAAAAATGGCTTTGAAATCACAGCCATGAATTTTAAAAATTATAATTATCAGGTTACAATTTAAAATATGACAGAACTGGGAACCAACCAAAAGTAAATCAATTTAAATTCAGACAATACTCCAACCCCCCAAAAATAGACTGTTCAAAGGATATATTTCTTCAAATCTTACCCAAATCACACTGTGGTTGTTACATATCAATAATATATGCTTTACTGAATTATCAGAAGTGCTCAGATACTGATTCAGGCAGAATTTTTTTTAAGGCTATATTTTATAATGGCACACTAAAATACTTGAAATACTTACTCTTTGAGGCTTGGCTCTTTCAAATGGAAAGGAGCACACCTTCTTCTTCTGCTTGTCCATTCTGAAGATAGATCTGCTGACTTACTTTCAGATTCAGCAGTGTTACTTAAAACAAAACTGGTATTTGTCAAGTCCTGTAACGGTCTATCACCTGAAAGGAATATTATTTTTCACAAATATTTTTTAAAGTATATAGAAATCACTGCAACAAATTTTAAATCTTGATTCAATTTGGAAAGGAAAGAGACTAACATTTGAAACAAACTGTCAAACTAGACTGCAACTTTTTTATTCTGAAATCACATGTGGCTCCCAAAAGTTCATCCTAGTTCAACTCTTTTTATGGAAGCACACAAATTACTGCACATTCATTCAACGTATCTGCCAGTGATCACTCTTTGTGAAAGGCACCATGAGGAGCACAGAAATGAAAAATGTCTCACCAGTACTCTAACAGATCCTGCAACTCTGGACCTTTATAATTCTTTTGCTTCAGTGTGTTTTTTACCTGGAATTGACTTACTCACCAAAACCCTAGGGATCTATACACATACATTGAAATAATAGGTTCCCAGTAAAAATTTTTAATTGGTATAGAAATGTTTAATGTTACAGAATTTCTAATGGCAAAATAACATTCTTAGGATCTACTGTTAAGGGAAAAAAATGGGATGAGTAATGTTATATATAGTATGACGTCAAACATATATTTAATAATCTGTAGATTTGGGTCTGTATGCACATGGTAAAGGGACTAAAGTTCTCCCAGGTAATTTTTTCCCCTCCCCTTTTCTGATACTCTAACTTTTGACTTTCTGCAGTGAGTATTATTTTAATAACTGGGGGAAAATAAAAAATAAATACTACAGGTAAAAATCTTACTTACCTGGCCAGGCGCAGTGGCTCATGCCTGTAATCCCAGCACTTTGGGAGGCCGAGGCGGGCAGATCACGAGGTCAAGAGATCGAGACCACCCTGGCCAACATGGTGAAATCCTGTCTCTACTAAAAATACAAAAAAATTAGCTGGGCTTGGTGGTGCGCACCTGTAGTCCCAGCTACTTGGGAGGCTGAGACAGGAGAATAGCTTGAACCCGGGAGGCAGAGGTTGCAGTGAGCCGAGGTCACGCCATTGCATTCCAGCCTGGTGCCTGGTGACAGAGTAAGACTCTGTCTCCAAAAAAAAAAAAAAAAAAAAAAAAAAAAAACTTACTTATCCTTTAGGGCCTAAAATGCTACCTATTTAGGGATGCTTTTGAAGATTTCTCTAGTTAACATTACTCCCCATTATATCCCTTAGCATAATGTATGTGCTTTTTATTAAAGAATCATTTATTCCTTTTCACCATGGTTACATACATGGAATGTGAGGAAAGGAGGTTGACATTGTTTATTTCTCAATCCTCTATAACACCTAGAATAAGGGTTTGATCACATTAAATATATGCTATTGAATGGAGAAAGAGTCTCACCCTCAAGAAACATGCAACTGTCTTCAGTAAAATAAAACCTGTGTAATTCATTATTATACACATTTAAAACATTCATTTTCCTTCAAATGTATGAAAAAGGAAATTATTTGCCTAAGGTCATTATTAGGCAAGTTTGTGGTAAAGGCCACATCTGTTTGCAGTTGCAAATGTCCAAGATACTCTCACTGTTATTTTCCCAAAGTATGAAACGTTCTTTATTCCTACATGCTATTTCTATGGATCATGTACTTAGTTATATATTGTTTTTAAATTCTAGAAAAATACCAGTTAGAAAATACTTCATTGGCTAAGTGAAAAACAAAAACAAAAACCAAAACACTTCTAAAACTTTATCATTTCATAATGGTTATTAACCTACCTACTCCTGAGTTTTGGGTTCTCCGGTTGACTTCAAATTTCATCTTGTTCATCTTCTCATGCACGTCATCACTTACTTGAAAGGCTGGTGAGCATTCCATGGCAAAATTTTCTTTTACTATCACATTTTTACTAGAAGAAATACTCAAAGGTACTAAACCTTCATGAACACTGTCAAAAGAAGAATCTTGTATGTCAGGTGAATATATCTCAGACAAAGATTTCAATGCCTTTGTGTAAAAGTCTGGCTTATTTTTGACTGTTTTCTCATTCTCCAAATTGTTTTCCTTATCTGCTTGTTCCGATCCAATAGACTTTCCCTGAATGGTGTTGAGTATTCTTTCCATTATTTCATGGCTCACTGGAGAAGGATCTATGGAGGTCTTTCTTTTCTTTGACTTAGATGTAATTTTTTTTACTTTTTTAACCTGACACTCTCCTTCTTTCATTTTTTCCACAAAAAGGGTATCTCTTTTTTTATTCAAAGTGGTAGTGCTTTGCTTCTGAGTCTTACATAGTTCAACTGGGTTTCCTGGATCAGAATATGCTTCACTAGTAATACATTTTAAATCAGATTCTAAGGAGACAGATGTCTGTGAAGATTCTGTTAACTGTGAAGCACGTTTGTTCTTACCTTTTGTCAAAATGTTCTTTGTCTTGCATGATGACTCTTTCTTACGCTTTTTAACTACTTTGCAGGAATCTGGAATTTGATTACAACTTTCCTTTTCCTTACTGTTGATTTCCATATAGTGTTCATTGATAATGTCTTGGCATTCAAGTTTTTGTTTAGATTTAATTATTTTAAAATCAAGATCTTTGGTATAGCCTTCTTGGACAAGTACATCTTTATCATTATTCTCATATATCTGGTTCATTTCATAAACTATTTCTGTCTTCCGATTCACTTTATTCCTAAGCTCCTTATTTATTTTTGATTCATTTTGCTCAGCAGATTTTCTATCAGTGACATGAGTTTTCAAATCCAATATATTCTGGGTGTCATAATCACATAAATTTCCATTATCTTTGATAACAAGATCAGCTGTTTGAAATTCACTTGTGATTTGTAGGTTTTCAGAAATAGTTTCTTTATCCTTTGGGGTTAGTGAAAAGAAGTTATCTTTTCCTAGGTCATGTACACCTTTGTCATCATTCTCATATATCTGGATGGTTTCAGAAATTATTTCCGACTTTTGATACACATTTAGTCCAGGCTTCTTACCTATTTTTGAATCATTTTGACAAGCAGGTTGTATATCATGGACATGTTGTTTCACCCCCAAAACATTCTGAATCTCATAATCATAGAGGTTTCCACTACATTTGGTAGAAAGAACAGGTGTTTCAAACTCACTTGGGTCTTCTAGGTTTCCAGGGATAATTTCCTTATCTTTTTGAGTTAAAAAGAGTGAGTGACTTTTAACTGTGTAATCCATACTTTTGTCATTATCTAAATAATTCACTTCAGAAATTATTTCTGTTTTCCGATTTACTTTCTGCCTAAGCTTCTTATTAACTTTTGATTCATTTTGCTGAACAGCGTACATATCAGTGATCTGCTTTTGCAAACTCAACACATTCTGGGTCCTATAGTCAAACAGATTTCCATTGTCTCCGGTAAAAAGAGCTGGGATTTGAAGCTCTTTGGAAACTTCTATGTTTTCAGTGATAGGTTCTTTATCCTCTTGGGTTTCGAAGAAAAAATTATCTTTTTTTAGGCCATGCACATCTTTATGATTATCCTCATACATGTGGTTCATTCCAGAAATTATTTCTGTCTTCCGGTTTACTTTCTTTCTACCCTTATTACTGTTTGGTTCATTTTGCTCAGAATGTTGTATATCAGTGACATATTTTTTTGAATCCAATATATTCTGGGTCCCATAATCAAACAAATTTCCATTATCTTTGGTGGAACAATTGGCTGTTTGAAATTCATTTGTGGCATCTAGGTTTTCACAAATGGTTACTTTATCCTTTTGGTTTGTGAGTAAGTTATCTTTTTCTAATTTGTGAATCACAAATGTCTGTCTAGAAGCTTTACTTTTATTACAAGTTAGGGAATTCTGTCCCTTACAAAATTTACTCTCCTGGTGAAGTTTATCTGAACTTTGGGGGAAAAAGTATGTTTCTTCTTGCTCATTTGTTATTCTTTTGTTCTTTTTATTACACTGTACATTTTCTCTGTCATCTTGTTCAAAGCCTGTATGAAGGGTCATTTTCTTCAGCTCATTCACCTGAGCCAGCTGTTCAGGATCAAAAATAAAACCTGGATCTTCTACATCTCTTTTGTCATCCAGGACATCAGATCTTTCTGGCCTGTTTTCAATCTTTTCCCCAATAGCCACATCTGAATGATTTTTAGACTGTTTCTTTGATCCTTCTCTCTTTTTCTCAGAGCTTGAATTTTTTACTTTTCTGAAAGTTTTCATTCCACATTCATTTGTTTTTTTATTACTTTTCTTTTTAATGCCTGTTGATACTGTTACAATTTTGCTGACTTCACTAGCAGTTAAATCCATGTCAGCATCATACACAGTTTTCTGCAATTGAAGGTCATCATCATTCTCAACTGGATTCATACGTTCTGCATTAGGTTCACTGGCAGACTCAGAAGATAAGCCAGGAAGATCCTGTTTATTTATTTGCATTTCAGTATTTGTTTCATTAGCATGACCATTTATCTCATTATGGCAATTTAATTCTGGACTTGAAATGCACTGCTGATCTAAAACTGTTGTACATGGAATGTCTGCAGAAAGATTATTTGATTCCCAAGATGACCCACGCTTCTTCCTTTCAGTTACATTATTAGGAGATGGTTTCTCCCATCTGTGGTCAATTGATTGGGCATTTCCCATCTCATGCATTAGAGAACTCTTAGAACTTTGGTCTGAGTGGGAATAACTTTCTATTAAGAAAAGGAAAACAAAACTAGGAATAAGTAGTGAAATAAGTAATAAGTTACTTTAAACAATTAGATTAGAAATCAAGCTGTTTCACAGATATAATTTCTGACAATGTGTTCTGCTCATATCCTAATACTACTAAGAATCCATGTTTTTAAGAAAATAAGTTAGAAATGATGGGTACTCATAAGTCACATTTTACATTTGTATCTATGGAAAATATATACTGAGAATGGCTGCCTCAGCCCCAACAGTAGAGTGGAGTAAGCCAACAGTAGAGCCGTTAGCATATATTTTTAGAGTGAAAAGAGGCCAGCAAGTGAATCCAAATAATAGTGATAACTCTGAAAAGGATTACTATCAAAGACTATCAGCAGGCAGCTAAAATTTATATAAATTATATATCCATATATTAATATATGTGTGTATGTGTGTAAATACATACAAACATGTATATATGTATACTGTATACATTATATGTATACTATATATATGTGTGTATATATATTATATACGTATACATACACACACACTTTCAGAAAGTAAAAATAATCCTAAGTTCTAAATTCAACATTGCTATGGTTCCACATCCCAGTCTGAAAATCTATGGCAAATCTGTAAGCACTAGATTATACTACAGATTATCATTTAGGAATACTATGTAAATAAAACATAAGTGCCATCTTTCTTCTTGCTCAACTATTACCCAGGCTCAAGTTTTTGCCTTGCCAGTAATTAACTGGTGATGATCTTGAAAGAGTCTCTATACCTATCTAGGCCCCCAACTTTCATATCTATGAAAAAAGAGGGTGAAACTAAGTAAAAATATGGTATATTTCAAATCATAAGCTACCAAGAAAAGCTCATTAGGTCCATTCATTCCTAAACAGTGCTCCAGAGTAACCGCATAAAGCCACTGCAGATCTGATGTTTGTCAGCATATTTACTTTAAGTTAAATTTGCCACCAGCAGTTTTAAATGGCAGAAGTTAGCAAATCTGTAACATAAGTGATCTAACTTACTAACTGTTATACATCGTTCTCCTCAGGAAGAATATCAGATGAATGTAACTATTTAATACAAATACTCAAAATGAATTTTTAAAACAATCTCACCTCTGGGATGTACATCAACTATAGAAGAAATATGTTCTGAATCATCTGAAGAACATACATTCTGATTATTTTCCTTAAGAAATAACACTTCCAAATTATCTGGAGTTGATAAAGGTTGTATTGTTGATCTTGAGGAAATATCAGGTAATGTCTTTGATTTAATATTATTGTCACACTGCATTTTCTCTTTATCATCATCTTCATCATCATTTGAAGTTAATGGAACCCTAAAGGCAAGTGGGAAGGAAATGAGAAATTTTGTATTTTATAAATTTTTTTTTAAATGCATGGACAATTATTTCTATATTCTATTTAAGATTGAACCACAAATCCACCCTGGTACTTTTTCAAGTTCAATGAAGACTCTTAAAGGTAGGAAATGAATAAGTAGTTTCTACTAGAACAGAACTTGGAAGAAAACAGGAATGCTTCTTAACCCTTTAGTTACAGTGGCCCCAAAAGAAGATCATTTATATATTCACTGGTTGTGCTATTAGAATACTACTATTAAGGAAATGAAAAAGTTCAAATGTACTTAAAATAGCCATATATAATATTTATACTTTTCATATAATTAATTCTATGTAATACCCAAAACTCTTCCTTTGGTTTCTAGCAAATATAATTGCTTATAAAATTATGTGTGAAATAAGTTTGCTATGTTTCCAAAAGGAATCCAAGTACACTAAAACCATTATTCCTAGAGTAATTAAGTCTATGGGAGGAAAACAGGTAGAAATCCACAGAAATAATTTGATAAACTGACATATTTGAATTCAAAGAATGAAGAGCAATATCCTCCACCAACAGTAAAGAGTTGCCTTGTATTCCAAGGAAATCACAGATATTTTAATTTATAATAAGAAAAATAAACTATTTCTGATAAATATTTCTGAGAAATTTAAAGGCAACTACCAGTAGAATAGCTATTGGGAGGAAATGTCTACACCACTTGAAGAAACAAGTTAACAAAAATAAACAGAGAGGTTCTGCTTCTGGTAATGGCTGAACAGTTACTATCAGACCAACCATACCTAACATAATGACTATAAATTCTGGACAAATATTTAAAAAACAACTACTACAAGTCAGTGGAGAATGGACAAAAAGCAGGTAGAGAGTTAGTAAAGAGGGGGCCAACACTTGGAAGAAGAATGAGTTTCCCATTGTTTACAGCTTCAGCTGGTGCCATACTCAAAAAAAGTTAGAAACCTACAGTCTTATTGGTTCAAGGTTAGAATTCAGGGAAATTATAACAGCTGTAAAGTGATGAAGGAAAATATCATATAAAAGATGTAGAGAGGAGAGCCCTACATTTTGTGTATAAATGCTCCCCAAATATCTAGCTGACCTCTGAATCTGAATGTATGAGAAAGATTCTAAGCAGCCCAGCTAAGGATAAAACAACTAAAATGAGATTTCAGATGTTGCTAATTTTGGGTTCAGACAAGGTTACTGCCTACTAAAATTGAAACATCAAAACTCTTTGGGAGAGCATAACTGAATCTACATTTTCTACAACAAAGCATACACAATACCCAAATGTAATCTAATATTATCCAATACATGAAGCAACAGAAAAACATGATTTAAACTCACAGGGAAAAGATAATCAAGAGAACGATCCTGATATGCAACTGGCCAATAAGCACATAAAAATATACTTAACATTATTAATTATTAGGGAACTACAAATAAAAACCATGATGAGATACTACTTCACAGCCTTAGATGGCTATAATCACAAGAATAGATATTAACAAGTGGTGGTGAGGATCACTGATTTCTCCATAGAGAAATCAGTATCCTGATACTTCACTGGTGGGAATGTAAAGTGGTGCAGAAGCTTAGAAAAACAATTTGGCAGTTTCTCCAAAAGATAAACACAGAGTTATCAGATGACTCAGCAATTCCACTGGTAGGCATATATTCAAGAGAACTGAAAACATATGTCTACACAAAAACTTGTACATGACTGTTTATAGCAGCATTATTCATAATAGCCAAAAAGTGGAAACAACATAAATGTCTCTTGATTGAATAATGGATAAACAAAACATGGTTTATTCATACAACAGAATCATTGTCCCTTCATAAAAAGTAATGAAATGCTCATATGTGCTACAATATGAATGAACCTTGAAAACAATATGCTAGGTGAAAAAAGCCAAGCACAAAATACCACATATTTTATGATTCCATCGATATGAAATATCCAACATGGCCAAATCCATTTAGACAGGAAGTAGATTAGCAGTTGTCAGGGGCTAGAGGAGTGGAGAATGGAAAGTGACTACTACAGTTATGAGATTTACTTTTCAGAGATGAAAACATTTTAGAATTGGACAGGGTGAAGATTCAAAGTTTTGTGAATATACTAAAACGGCACTATATACTTTAAAAGGATAAATATTTATGTGATAAGAAATTTTATGTTATGTGAATTCTATGTTTTTAAAAGTAAATACAATAAAGGAAATAATTTAAAAATAGACACCAATGAAATATAAAATATAAAACTGAGAAAAATAAAATCAATGAAGCCAAAAGCTGAGTTTTTAAAAGAAACAATAAAATTGATACACCTCTAGCTAGTTTGATTAAACATACAAATTATAAAAGTCAGGAAAGAAAGGTTCTTAATACAGATGCTACAAGCATTACAAGAATAAGAAAAGCATATTATAAACAACTTTATACCAATAAACTTTACTGACTAGATAAATGGGTGATTTTCTTGAAAGACAAACATTTTCTAAATTGACTTAAAAAGAAATCAAAAATTTGAAAAGTCCCATATCTCCATCAAGCTAACCATTGACTTTCTTCAAAGAATTGGGGGGAAAAAAACACCTTAAACTTCATATGGAACCAAAAGAGAGTCCATATAGCCAAGACAATCCTAAGCAAAAAGAACAAAGTTGGAGGCATCACACTACCTGACCTCAAACTATACTACAAGGCTACAGTAATCAAAACAGCATGATACTGGTACCAAAACAGAGATAAAGACCAATGGAACAGAACAGAGGCCTCAGAAGTAATGCCACACATCTACAACCATCTGACCTTTGACAAACCTGACAAAAACAAGCAATGGGGAAAGGATTCCCTGTTTCATAAATCATGTTGGCAAACTGGGTAGCCATATGCAGAAAGCTGAAACTGGATCCCTTCCAGAACCCTTACACAAAAATTAACTCCAGATGGATTAACGATTTAAACATTAAGACCTAACACCATAAAATCCCTAGGAAAAAATCTAGGCAATCATTCAAGACACAGGCATGGGCAAGAACTTCATGACTAAAACATCAAAAGTAATGGCAACAAAAGCCAAAATTGACAAATAGGATCTAATTAAACTCCCGAGCTTCTGCACAGCTAAAGAAACAATCATTAGAGTGAACCAGCAACCAACAGAATGGGAAAAAACTTTTGCAATCTACCCATCTGACAAAGGGCTAATAACCAGAATCTACAAAGAACTTAAACAAATTTACAAGAAAAAAAAACCCATCAAAAAGTGGGTGAAGGATATGAACAGCCACTTTTCAAAAGACGACATTTATGCAGCCAACAAACCTAAGAAAAAAAGCTCATGATCACTGGTCATTAGAGAAATGCACATCAAAACCATACTGAGAGACTATCTCATGCCAGTTAGAATGGTGATCATTAAAAAATCAGGCGACAACAGATGCTGGAGAAGATGTGGAGAAATAGAAACACTTTTACACTTTTGGTTGGAGTATAAAATAGTTCAACAATCATGGAAGACAGTGTGATGATTCCTCAAAGATCTAGAACAAGAAATACCATTTATCTCAGCAGTCCCATTAGTTGGATATATACCCAAAGGATTATGAAACATTCAATTATAAAGACACATGCACACATACATTTATTGCATCATTGTTTACAATAGCAAAGACTTGGAACCAACCCAAATGCCCATTGATGATAGACTGGACAGGGAAAATGTGGCACATATACACCATGGAATACTATGCAGCCATAAAAAATAATGAGCTTGTGTCCTATGTAAGGACATGGATGAACCTGGAAACCATCATTCTCAGCAAACTGACACAAGAACAGAAAATCAAACACTGCATGTTCTCACTCATAGGCGGGTGTTAAACAATGAGAACACATGGACACAGGGAGGGGAGCATCACACATTGGGGTCTGTTGGGAGAAAATAGGGGAGGGACAGCAGGGGGTGGGGAGTTGGGGAGGGATAACATGGGGAGAAATGCCAGATATAGGTGATGGGGAGGAAGGCAGCAAATCACTCTGCCATGTATGTACCTATGCAACAATCTTGCTTGTTCTTCACGTCTACACCAAAACCTAAAATGCAATAAATTACATATTGAAAACAACAACAACAAAAAAGTTTCCTTTTGCATGTTAGTGCTTTTTTCTTTCAAAGAACTCCCTTTAGCATTTCTTGCAAGGAGGGTCTCGGTGGTGGTGAATTTCCTCAGCTTTTGTTAGACTTTCTCTCTCCTTCAAATTTGCATGACAATTTTGTAGGACAAAATATTCTTGGGTGTCAGTTTTTTGTTGTTGTTGAGTGCTTTAAAAATGTTGTTCTACTCCCTCCTTGCCTGCATGATTTCTGTGGAGAAGTCTGTTGCCCCATGAATTGGAGCTCCTTTATATGTTATTTGCTTCTTATCTCTCATCGCTTTCAGGGTCTTCTCTTTGTCCTTGTCCTTTGAGAGTTTGATTATTATATGTCTTGGTGTAGTCTTATTTGGATTGAATCTGTATGGTGTTCTCAGGACTTCCTTTACCTGGATGTGTAAATCTTTCTCATGTCTTGAAAAGTTTTCTGTTATTATTTCTTTGAATAAGCTTCCTACCCCTTGCTCATGCTCACTCTCTCTTAAACACTAATCATTCTCCGATTTGGTCCTTTGGGGGTAATTTTCAGTATCTTGTAGGTGTTCTTCATTCCTTTTCCTTCTATTTTATTTTTTTATCCTCCAACTGTATATTTTCAAATAGCCAGTCTTAAAGCTCACTGACTTTTTCCTCTGCTTGGTTCATTCTGCTATTAAGAACTTCTGAAAAGTTATATAGTTCAGCAAATGTATTTATCAGTTCCAAGATTTCTGTTTGACTTTTTAATTTATTTTAATATCTTTGTTAAATTTCTCTGATAAATTTCCGAGCTGCTTTTTTTGTGTTATCTTGGAGATCACTGAGTTTACTGAAAACTACTATTTAGAACTCTTGGTCCAAGAACTCACAAATTGCCACTTCATTAGAGTCACTAAATTTCTGCTTTTTGTCCTTTTGGGAAGGTCATAGTTCTTTGTTTGCTGTAGTTTTTTGTGAGTATATGTCTATGTCTTTGCTTTGAAGGATTATTTATTCCAGTCTGCTTTGTCCAGCTTGTTTTGAATTTTGAGTATATCAGCTTAGCAAATCTTTATTGCTAGTTTGCTGCCTCCTTTTCGGCTCTAGGTGGCACCTTCAACCCAGGTTCACCTTGGAGCTAGTAAATGGTTTGACCACTGCCTGTCCCAGATGAGGGAGGTCCCAAAGGGTTTAAGACAGCAGTGTGGGAAGGCTGGCTAGGAATTCACACCCAGGGGGCCAGGGGAATATACCTCCTACAACTACTCTCATTTAGTATTTCCTTTGGCTGAGTTACAGAGCAGAGTTTCTGGGCTGGGGATGGCAGTCTAGCCTTGCTTGTTTATCTCTGCCTGTCCTCAGGAATATTTCTCCCTTCAGGCAGTCACAATGCTACCCATCACTTAAGGCAAGGACAAGTCTCCTGACAGGGAACTAAAGTTGGGAAACTGGGCAACCACTTCAATTTTGCTTTTTCCAGTATAGAAATTGTGAGTTGAGGGTAGATTTTCTACATTGTAGGTGCCTGGCAGAATGGGAGGGAGGGGTATCGCAGATATGGAAGTGTAGTTCTTTCTACCACCTGCTCAGAGTTTTTCCACCTCTCTTTGGCCCCAGGAAGTATCTCATCTAGCTTGAGCTCTGGGCTGTTGCTGGTAGAAGATCTTGGCATTGTATATTTGTTTTTTGTTTTTTTGTTGGGGCAAGAGAAGCCAGCTTATCTTACACTGCCATTTTAAAACCAGAACCAATATTTTCTTAAAAGGACACAGAAATTAGTAACCAAAAGGTGAGTGAGGCAGAAGACACACACCTCCCCACAACACAAACAGTTGGATTTCATAAAGATCTTCTGTTCTAGGATAGAATATTGTTTGCTAGGAAAAACAAAAAAACAAACAAACAAAAAAGAGCTGTTCATCTAAAGACACCATTAAGAGAGCAAAGTGGCAAGCCACAGAGTAGATGTACAAAGACTATGCCAGGCATGATGCCTCACACCTGTAATCCTAGCACTTTGAGAGGTTCAGGTGGGTAGATCACTTGAGCTCAGGAGTTCTAGACTAGCCTGGGCAACATAACAAAATCCTGTCTCTACAAAAAGTACAAAAATTAGCTGGACATCATGGCATATGCCTATAGTCCCAGCTACTTGGGGGACTGAGGTGGGAGGATCACTGGAGCCCGAGAGGTCAAGGCTGCAGTGAGCTGAGATTGCACCACTGCACTGCATGCTGGGAGACAAAGTGAGACAGTGTCTCACATACAAAAAATATGTGTATATAAAGGAACTCCTTAAAAAATATGACAGATAACCCAATAGAAATTAACCATATAAACAGATACTTAACTTCTTATCAGGAAAATTAAAAATAAAACCTCAACATGATACCACTACATTTACTCCAAAAGGCTAAAATGAAAAGACAGACAGTAACAAGAATTGTTGAGGATACAGAACAACAGGAATTCTTATATGCTGTTAGTAATAATGTAAATTGGTATAACTCCTTTAGAAAACTACTTAGCAGTTTCTCCTGAAGCCAAAGAGATTGATACATATATATATATATATATATATATATATATATATATATATATCCCTATTTCCCCAGTAATTCTACTCTGCAGTATATACCTAACAGAAATGTGTACATAACTTCATCAAAAGGTAGATACATGGCAGGCCTATTTGTAATAGATAACCAGAAAACCAGGTCGGGGCAGTGGCTCATGCCTGTAATCCCAGCACTTTCAGAGGCGAAGGAGGGAGAATCACTTGAGGTCAGGAGTTTGAGACCAGCCTGGCCAACATGGTAAAATCCTGTTCCTATTAAAAATACAAAAATTAGCCAAGCAGGGTGGTGGGTGCCTGTAAGCCCAACTACTGCTGAGGCAGGAGGATCACTTGAACCCAGGAGGTGGAGGTTGCAGTGAGCTAAGATCATGCCACTGCACCCCAGCTTGGGTGACAGAGCAAGACTCTACCTCAAAAAACAAACAAACTGGAAAGCCAACAAAATGGTCACCATAACAAGAATGAATACATTGTACTATAATCTACACAGCAATGAGAACAAATAATTTACAGCTACATACAGCAATATCGATGAATCTCACAAACATAACGCTGGGCAAAAGAAGCCAGAGACAAGCATACATACTGCATGATTTTGTTATATGAAGTTCAAAACCATGTAAAATTAATCAATCGATAATTAGAAGTCAGTATAATATTTATCCTTGGGTAGGTTTTGGGGAGTGACTAGAAAGGGACACAAGGAAGTATCTGAAATGTTGGAAATATTCTGCTTCTTGTTCTGGGTATTCATTATACAACAGTGTTCACTTGCTGAAAATCCACTGTGTTCTAATATGCATAATACACTTCAAACAAAAGTTCACTTAAAAATACAGTTTTTCACACAATACAGTTTTTTGGAAAACAAGTTAACACTTGATTTGCATATCTATATAAAACAATGTGTGCATAATGACAATGTACTTTTGAAAAACTACTAAGGATCTAATAAACAACAAAATTTACTATTTTAAAATTACAACAGTTAAAATGTACTGTTACAAAATGGCAATAACACACATAATAGGCAAATCAATGGAATGAACTAGAATGAATAGAAAGATTTTTACTATGGCACAGATAGCATTTTAATATATAAGTGCCTTTACTTGTGCACTTCAATAAAATCATTAAATCTACAAGTTATATACAACAGAAAGAAATTGTCTAAAAGAGACAAGAGGATTTTGGTCAATGCTATCAATTCAATCATTTCACCTCTCTGGGCTTCACTAACTGACTTTTAAAATGATAGATTTGAAACAGGATGCTTTCTATGACTTATAATCAAATTAATCAAAAATAAGAATTGTGGACAGGAAGAGAAGAACAAAGATGAAAGTTAATTTTAAAGCTTAGAACAGTACACAAGATAATAAAGGTAGAAACAGTCATCAGATTTTATCCAGCAAAAATCAATATAAGGCCAGAAGTCAACTAATGAAAAGAAAAAAGGAACTGAAAAGTGGCAAGACATTACAAATAAACCTGGTTTAGGGAGTAAGGTAAGTTTCCTTGAAGTCCTAGAGACATAACTATAGCACAACACTACAAACCAAACCACCTCATTTCTACCTTAGTAGATAACTGTAGGTTGATTATCCCAAACATTGTGCAATACTCACAAACAGATGGAGTTATATAAAATCTAAATACTCTGAACTAGTATTACTAGAACTAGTATTACTAGTGTAATTCAAAGACATACTTACCTTGCAAATGGAAGACGCATCAACTTGCATTGTTTACTAACTCGTTTCTTCTTGCTAGCTGACAGTAGAAAGGAACTCTGATGGAACTATTTTTGAAAAGAATGAAGAAAATTGAAAGTTTTTAACCTTATTAAATCATGTTAGTTATAACAGTACCAAATTACACAATGACATCAATAGTAGAAGAACAATTCTTCCGTTTGCCTTTAATTGTTTAATGAGAATAATGTGATAATAAGGTTAAAACAGTTCATCCTTAATCATGCCAACTAAAAACAATCAGTGCCAATATTTTAGTATATAACTGCAACATTCTTCTACGTGTACGAATAAACACATGAGTATACCTACACATATACAATATCTTTAGATATATGCAATATGTTCATGTCTACATATGTATTTTATAATATTTTACTGACTTTTATCTCTTTTAAATGGCTTTTAAAAATTAAAAATTTGGTGATTTTAATATGTTTTCTATTTTTGCTTATCCATATTCCTCAATTTTCAGATACAAATATGTTTTAATTATTTAATAAGGACCAGAAAATTAGGCAACACACAACCATGTTTATTACAGAGCTAAGCTGTAACAGAAACAAGGGTATGGCAACAAATTATCAAGCTGATTTTAAATGAAAATGCAAAAGACCTAGAATGGCTAAAAAAAAAAAATTTTTTTTTAAAAAGAAAAAAGTTAGAGGGTTACAGTAATTAAGACAGTGTAGTAATAGCATAATGACAGAAAAATAGATCAATGACATAGAACAGAGAGTCCAGAAATGGATTCACATATATTTAGTCAATTAATTTTTGACCAAAGCACAAAGGTCAAATGGGGAACCTAAACTTCCACACTCACCAGGCTATAATGAGGGAACTCTCTTCCAAATCAGGCGTACCATCAGAAAAGGCATGGGACAGCCCACTGTTAAAGAGTACATCCCCACCCGGCAATGTCGCTGGAGGCCATATTTGGATCTCCATCCTGTTTCATATTCTTTTTATGATATGGTCAGTTGAGTGCAGTCATTAAAAGAAGGCAGAGACTCTCAGGAAAAAATAAAGTTTATTATACTCACAGGTCCTAGAGACAAGAGGTACAACAGGCCATGCAGAGCCACAGAGAAAAGACACTAGGGTGGTCAGGAGGCAGAAGATGGGAACGAGGGGAAGGTTTAGGCCAGGGCCTATTGGAGTTTCCATAGGAAAGGCAAGGCAGGACAGGGTGAATAGTCTAGAATTGGCTAGGTTGAATAATTTTGGCAAGCTTTAAGACACAGGAGAGGTAGGTCCCTGGATGCTTAGTACCTGACCCAAAGACAATCAAAGCAGAGGATGATTGCCTCCTGAGATATAAGGGCCAGACAGGGGAGGTATGGCTCTGGATTAGTTAGCTTGCATATCAAAAGTGTTATGGTTTGAATGTCTCCTCCAAAACTCATGTTGAAACTGAATTACCATTATGGTGGTATTAAGAGGCAGGATCTTTAGAGGTAATTAGGTCATAAGGGCTCTGCCCTCATGAATGGATTAATGCCGTTACTGCAGGAGTGGGTTAGTTATAGAAGTCTGGCTTCCTTTTCTGTCTTGCATGCTTTCTTGCCCTTCCACCTTCTGCCATGGGATGACCCATGCCAGATGTCAGCATCATGCTGTTAGACTTCCTAGTGTCTGGAACTGTGAACCAAATCAATCTCTGTTCTCTATAAATTACGCAGTCTTTTTAAAGAATGAAATCTCAAATGAAAAAAGAAAACGATCAATTACCCTGTCTGTGGTATTCTCTTACAGCAGCAGAAAATGGACTAAAACAAAAGACATGCTCCTGGCTGGCCCCTTGCTATCTCTAAGAATTGGCTAGCCCTGAGAAGAGCAGTGTCTCCAGTCAATAATGTTTTAAAAGGTATAAAAACATCATAATATACAGAGAATAAAATGTATATATGCTATATATCCCCATTCAGTGATAGGAAGGAGTTTCCCTCCCTCTCCTCTATGGTGGGGACAGAAGTGGTTTAATAAAGAACTAGGATTTTCATCACTCCAGAAGTGACAACCTTCCCCCTTCATTATCCTCCTCATCCTCATGTCAGCAGAGGCTATGAAAGTAATCAGATGCCCTTCCCTATTCCAGCCATAGTGGTGTCAGCCTGAACTCCCAGCCCACTCATCAGTTACAAGGCATACATCCCCATCACAGTGTTGTCAACAGAGACTGAATGGGAAGTCTAAACTTCAGTCCCCACTTGGCAGTAGGCAGCACCTCCCCTTACCACCAATGCAGTGTCAAAGCAGGTTTGCTTAAATAGAAGATGCAAATAAGATCCAGTGTCTTATAATGCACATAATATGTCCAAAATATAATAGAAAATCAGTCACTCATCATACTAAAAATCAGATAATCTATATTAGAATGAGAAAGGACAATAGATACCAACACTGAGATGACACAAATGTTGGAATCATATGACAAAGAATTTAAAACAAGTATCATAAAAATGCTTTAACAAGCAATTACTAACATGCTTAAAACGAATGAAAACATTGGAACACCTAAGCAAACAAATAAATGTGAAGAGCCAAATAAAGCTCAGAACTGAAAATATAACCAAATAAAATAAATTAAATGGGCTCAACAGCAAAACAGAGAAAACAAAAGGGAGAAAAACATCTGTAAACTTGGAGATAGAACAATAAAAATTATCCAAACTGAACAAGAGAGAAAAGAGACTGAAAAAAATAACAGATGAGCTGGGTGCGGTGGCTCATGCCTGTAATCCTAGTACTTTGGGAGGCTGAGGTAGGCAAATCACCTGAGGTCGAGAGTTCGGAACCAGCCCAACCAACATGGAGAAATCCCATCTCTACTAAAAATACAAAATTAGCTGGGCATCATGGCTCATGCCTGTAATCCCAGCTACTCAGGAGGCTGAGGCAGGAGAATCGCTTAAACCCAGGAGGCGAAGGTTGCAGTGAGCCAAGATCGTGCCATTGCACTGCAGCCTGGGCAACAAGAGCAAAACTCTGTTTCAAAAAAATAAATAATAACAATAATAATAATAAAATAACAGAGGGCCAGGGATTTGTGGAACAGCAAAAAAGATAAAACACTATTGTCCTCAGAGTCCTAGAAGAAAAGGAGAAAGAGAAAAAGGGCAGGACTGGAAAAGTATTTGGAGACATAATGGCTGAAAATTTTTCCGAACTTGATAAAGATGGGAACCTACAAATTCAAGAGTCTGAGTGAACCCCAAAAAGAAACCCAAGGAAATTCATGGCAAAACACATCAAAGTCAAAATTCTCAAAACTAAAGAGAATTTTGAAAATGAAAGTATTGAGAGAGAAATGGCATCTTACCTACAGTTAACAAACAAACAAAAAAAAGGATTGGCTCAAAGTTAGAAAAGTAACAATGAACCACAAAAAGGCAAAAGAACTTATAAAAGATAAAAGCAAAAAATGTATGAAACATCAAACATAAATTAAATTAGAATTAAATTAGAAAGATGGTTCTTGTTTTTTTAAGATGGTTCTTTTAAAAGAATAAAATAAAATAGAAAAACCACAACAATCTAAGATAGTGCAGGAAAAAGAAGACAAATAAAAGCCCAAATACACAAAATTAATCGACTGAAGGAATACAACATAGACAAAATTAAAAGAATAATGACAGACTACTTTGGTCAACTCTGTGAACATAAATTAAAAACTTGAAACAGATAACTTTCTAAGGAAAGATAATTTAATAAAACTAAAAACAAAACAGAGAATGACATTTTCCTAAGGGAACCATTATCCATAGAATAAATAAATAAATTCAACAAAAAGCTACTATCAATCTCATCAAAAAAGTCCCAGGTCCAGATGGTTTCACAGAATAACTCTATCATTCCTTTAAAGAAAAACAATTCTAATACTGTGTCACTTTCCCAGAACATAGAAAAAGTAAAACATCCAAATTATTTTTATGAGCTTAGCATATATAACACTTTTGTCAATGCCTAAAGACTGGATGGTCTTAATTTTTTTCTACATATAGAAAAAATCTTCAGAGCCCTCACTTCTAACAACAGAAAAATCCTAAACAAAATTGGCAAAAAGGAATTCAGCAGCACATTAAAAGAAAAATAAATCATTTCTGAACTTTATTACAGAAATGTAAAATTAGGGAAGTTACTAAAATAAATAATCATACTAAGACACCTAAAAAGACCACATCATCATCATACTAAAAAGATACTTGCATTATTTAGCATTATTTTTATTTAAAAAGCTCAATCAAAGAGGGACTGCAGGAAAAATATATACCTTACTTATTTATACATAAAACAAGCATCATTCTTAGTGGGGAAATACTACCTGACATTGCATAAATATTTATTGCATCCTACTATGTTCTAGATATTGTTCTGGTAAAGACATCCCTGCACTCAAGAAACTTGCATTCTGATGGGATGAACAATAAACAAAATAGTCATACAGCTTTAAGTGTTAAGGAGAAAGATTAAAGAAGAAAAGCAGAATATGAAATGTAGGTGCAGGCGTGGGAAGTGTTTAAATATATACAGAGTTGCTAGGGAAATCTTCACTGTAGTCACTTTTGAGTCAACATTTGAAAAATGGGAACTTGTCACATGCAGACAGAACATGTACAAAGGTACTGTGGTAGCAGTTCACCTCTGTTTGAGGGAGTGGGGAAAGAACTACACTGAAAAGGTTAGAGTGGAAGAAAGGGGAGAGTAGCAAATGAGGTAGAAGAAATAACAAAGAGTTTCAGTTTTCAGATCAAATCAGGCAATAGATAAGACACCAATGGAGAGTATTAAGCAGAGACTAACATTTTAACAGGATCACTCTGGCTGTTATAAGAGAATACACAGAGAACCAAGAGCAGAAGGCCAAGTTGGGATGCTATTATTAATACAATATGTAAATAAGAGATAATGGTACCTTGGACATGGGTAGTTAAAAGAGGGTTGTGAGAACTGCAGACTGATTTTGAAGGCAGAACTAAAAAGATCTGCCAAAGGATCAGATACGGGGTGTAAGAAAAAGATAGGAAAAGAGAGCTGTGATTATCTTAGATGCAAATGAAAAAAGGAACTAGTTTGGTGGCAAATGTGAAATTTGAGATGCCTTTTAGACATCCAAACAGATGCCAAGTAGGTAATTAGATATAAATTGTCTGGAGGTCAGAGGAGATGGTCAGGCTGGAGTTATAAATTTGAAAGTCATCAGTATACAGTAGTAATTAAAACCATAAGATAGAATAAAATTAATTAGGGGGAGTGAATATAGACAGAGAAGTCCAAGAATGGAGTCGTAAACTTAGGAAAATAAAGAGAAACCAGCAAAGGGACTGAAAAAGAATAGCCAGAAATGTAGGAAGAGACTTAGGAGAGAGAGTGTGGTATTCTAAAAGTCGTGTGAAGGTCAACATAAGAACCAAGAATTATCCATGGGTTTTCACAACATGGACATCAATGGTGACTTTCAGGATTTAGTGGATTGGTAGTGAAAACCTAATTGGAATGGAATCAAGAGAAACTAGAGATAATGAATAAATCTCTCAAAAAGTTTTGCTGTAAAGGCAAGAAGAGAGCTGAGATAGTAGCTGGAAAGTGAGTGGAGTAAGAGGTTTATTTGGTTTTGATTTTTTTTTTTAATGAGAGATGATAACATTATTACATCCCTGATGGGAACAATCCAGAAGGGAGGGAAAAAATTAATGATGCAAGAGGGAAAGGCACTCTACACTAACACAAGCCAACAGCAATGGACAACCCAAGTGTCCATCAGTAGGAGCCTATTGAAGTAAATTACAAGTCCACTCTAGATCTATCTGAAGCAGCACCAAAAAAGAATGAGGAATCACTTCACATAATCATATGGAGAGATCCCCAAGATATGTCACATAAAAAGTAAGGCACAAAATAACTGGTATAGCACACTATCTTTTGTGTAAAGAAGAAAAGAAAGAAAGATTTATTTGTTTGTTTTTATATAAAGAAAGAGATTAAAGCAATCACCTGCATGAGGTACAAGGAGAAGAGAGAACGGAGACGAAAATAGCTGGAGGCAGACAAAAGCATGTGTGAAACTTTATTCTATACTTTTCTGATCTCATTCTGATGTTAGAACAGTACATCTATATGACCCATCACCTGCTCCCACTTAATAACAACTAGAAAAAAAGAGAATTTAAAAACTGGTATGCAGCTGGGCATGGTGGCTCACACCTGTAATCCCAGCACTTCAGGAGGCCGAGGAGGGCAGATCACCCAAGGTCAGGAGTTCAAGATCAGCCAGGCCAACATGGTGAAACCCTGTCTCTATTAAAAATATAAAAATTAGCTGGGTGTGGTGGTGCACGCCTGTAATCCCAGCTACTCGGGAGGCTGAGGTAGGAGAATTGCTTGAACCCAGGAGGTGGAGGTTGCAATAAGCAGTGATTATGCCACTATACTCCAGACTGGGCGACAGAGTGAGACTCTGTCTCAAAACAAAAACAAAAACAAAAACAAAAAACTTGTTAAATTGTTTAATAGTAAGTTAAATAGTAAGTTCAAGAAAGTAGATACCACGGTTGTATACTGTGCCTTCACCTCCAGCTTCTCCATCCACCTGCTGTCCAGTTTTTACTTTTCTTTAGTTTAGACGTTGACTTCAACCCTCTTAGTTCTCCAAAGAGAAACACATAAAAAGCATATGAGAAATCTAGAATTTGTTTTAGAAAATAGTATAAAATAGGATCAGCCTCTATTTTTTCCCCAAATAGTTTTTCAATTGCGTCCATCTTTTAAAAAAACAAAACCAAACCCCAAATTCTTTCCTAATTTAAAATGCTACCTTTCTACTAATGTCTTTATGGTTCTGAGTCTATGGTTCTGGGCTAGTATGTTCTGCCGACCTGTCCTATCCTGTTACTTTTAATAAAAACCAAATTTTCATATGACAATTTCAATAACCAATTATACAAAATGA
This sequence comes from Saimiri boliviensis, assembly GCF_048565385.1. Lineage (NCBI taxonomy): Eukaryota > Metazoa > Chordata > Mammalia > Primates > Cebidae > Saimiri > Saimiri boliviensis. The sequence continues at coordinate 40,533,047 of NC_133453.1, forward strand.
TAACATACTGTTAGCCAGTTAAAAGTTTTATTATCATCAGTCCTTTGCACAAAATTTGAAATATGAATTTCTAAACTTGCTGTTACTTAACTAAATCTCAGTGATCCTGAGTAATCTAAAGAATGATGCTATTTACATAGAAATTATACTTACCTCAGAAAGACTGCTCATTTCAATTGCAGTTATCAAGTTATTGTTCATGAGAGCTTCTATGTCTATAAGCTTCTTATTCTGTACACATAAAATAAAGATATCTTTTAATTAGTTAAGACTTGGAGTTTATTATATCAAGCATTTATGAATGCCGTCCATGTGAGAAAACTTAAAAAATAATTGATATTACATTGAACAAAAAATTGAGATCACATTCAGCTAAAACGGTACTAGATTATATAGTACCAGTACCAAATAGTACTATATTACATAATCCAAATAGTCATACATATCATACATACATACATGTACACACACACACACACACACCACACATATGTTGAATGATTTGGAACTGACAATTAAAACTTTTCCTATAAACATTTTTCTGTCTTTCCACAATAATATATCACATGGCAACAGAACAAATTGTCAGCCACAGGAATTTAACCCACAAGCAGAGTAGGTCCTTTTTCCATTTTAAGTAAGTTCTCTTTATTTTAGATTTAGATCTACAGTTGCAGCCTATCTAATCACTGGCTCTCATTGCCCTGTCTGTGAACAGAGTTGAAATCTGAGGGGGAAAAAAAAGCAACAGCTATAATTTTCATTCTGCTTGGCTTCTAGCCAGGTAAATGCTGAGATTAAAAAAGAACAACAACATTCTGGAACTCCCTTCCTTTCAATTCACTGGAAGAACTATGACCATCTTAATGTACCACGCTTTGCTTATAAACAATCAAGTATTGATCAAGGTATCATACTGGTTCACACAGCACACAAGTGCACATTTAGAATGTAGATTTAAAACACATATTTTATTACCCATTAACAGTTTGTCCTTTAACATAGATTTACATGACATACTGACTTTCAATAATTTTTCACAATTAGAGATTTGAAAAATATTTTAAGAGCTTCTACAATAATGCAGCTAAAAGATTTAAGTTACAATTTGGAATTCAAAAACAATATAGCTTCCATACCAAGTTATTTAGCTTTAGGCGAAGAAATGTGTTCTCAAAATTCAGTTTCTCTACTTCTTTTTGCAATAGCATCTTTTCAGTTGTAATTCTTCGAGAATTTTCTTTTTCTCTACTAAGAGCCTGAGCTAATGCCCTGTTGTTGTGCTTTAAAGAAATTTTGAAAATAGAAGAATTGTCTGTAAAAAAGATTTTTTAAATGAGTTAATATTGAACTTATACCTTAATAAATTTTTATATTCTTTAGTAAAACTACATTAGACAAAATGCATTTTACTTTATAGGTTTTAACTGAAGGTTGGAAAAGTGAATAACAATACACATGCGGTTTTGAGAAAAATAAACCCAGAGTTTCAAGCTGAAGAAATGAAGGCTAGACAGAAGATGAAGAATTCAGGAGTTGTGAGAAATGCAGCATATGTATAAAAGTTAGGAATAAGAGGACTGCAGCCCAGACACAGCATTCTGTATGATTAGATCAGCCACAAAAAGGAAATCTTGATACTTGCTGCTCTACCTGCTTTCCTACCTTTGACTAGCAGATAGAATACAAAAACTGATTCTGCAGTTCTAACTGGAGATGTCCCATAGGAATGAGGATAGCCAATCTGTGAAATTCTAAAGCCAGTTTCTACAGCTCCAGAACTGAACAAATTAGTTAATGCTCCCAAAGTCCGTTTTTAACCTGAGCAATAGAGGCATACTTACCGTAATGTTAGACAGATAATTTAAACCCTGTCAGACCTTTTACTGACATCAAAAGATCCTACTTCTTATTTCTAGGCATCTACTGCAATCTGAACTTGACTTCTCTTTAAGAACACTATGTAAATATGATTTAAATCACTCCTGAAATGCTTTTCTGTTGGAAGCAAAGAAATTTTATTGTGAATTCCTTGGTAAGGCTTACCTTACATATAGTATGTTCCCTTAGTGCACTTAAAATATCATTATATTTTCATAATTTTAATTTACATGTCATTATTCAATAACATACGCCACAGAATAAAAGTATAGTGTATATGAAATAAGTTTTTAAAAATTTAATAATATTTTGTAAGTGCTTAGGGAAAATCTGGGATTCTGCAAAACAGGATCCAAAACAGTACTTTATTTCTGGCACAGAGGGAGTAGTTTTGGATAGCCATCCTTGGCATAGCAAACGGAAACTGACTAGAACTGGTTTAGGATTTCCAGAAGATAAAGAGTAATAACATTTTCCTGTTGTACTCTTCAAAGCCGGCATATTCCCTCATAACATGGGGTATGAAATAATCTTGCCAAAAGGAGCAGACAAGAGCAGTGTAATGGGTGGCCCTAGAGACCTGGGTGGGAGCTGCATCATCATTTACAGGCACCCAGGAGGCTGGGTTATTTTAGAAGGCACACGTGATTGTCCTTCACAGGAGCCATATCTATATAAGCAGGTAATGTGACTAAATGGACACCTCCCTGACTCCTGCTAAGATGGGTATGAACATTGAGATAATTTTCAGAAGTAATGAAAGTTTATCTTGGGGAGTTTTCCCACCTCCTTTTTTTCTCCCCTTCTGATGCCTTAATTCCAGAATTCACAAAATTCCATTTCCAAAGTATTCAGTGTCTTTATAAGATTGCCCATATAAAGTCAAACTCTACATCACCCAGTATGAGCCAACCTCCTCTGGGCTACCCATCATTCAGTTGCTGCAGCATGTCAGAACAATCTGCTACTCTTTTTACATCTTTTCCAGAAAAGTCACATTGGTGTTTTTTTTCTGAACTGTAGAAAGTAGCTATCTTGGGCCACCCCAGCCTCAATGCTGAAAATTCAGCTGTCACCATTTAGGGTAAATAATCAAAACCATCCAACTAACAGGACTTGAAGGAGAAAGGAAGGCTCAAATTTTAAAAGTTATCAATTAATGAAACAGTCATTTTAGTAATTTTCTGTACTTGATAAAACAAGGTAGCAAACATAACAATTCTGGGGAAAAATAAAAATGTGAGTGTATTTTAAAACTAACGGCACTTACTTAGTATTTTTGTTTTTATTTTTGAAGCAAGAGAAACATTCAACTTAGCAGTCTTTGAAATTCTTTTGTCTTTCACATGTCTCTTAATTCCTGAGGTAAAAAGTGAGCCAGTTTCCATCACTGGGCACTCCATCACTAAAGTGAGAGAAAAAAATAATCATAGTATTGATTAATAAAAGAAAAATAATAACTGATACATTTTTTAAAATAATAATGATGACTTAATATACTTTGTGTGTTATTTGCTAAACTTTGTATAAAATCTGAGTATAAATGTAATCAAAAGTGGCTTAAGGTATAATCCAAAAAGGAAAATGACTGTTTTTTTCATTCAAATCTACATTAATCATTTATGTACCAGGTGCAGAGTACAGATGACAGGATATGGTCTCTGCCTTCACTGAATGCATGTACAATGTGGGTACAGGTAGTGCTTTCATAGAATGTAATAAGTGTAACCTTAGAGATATACACAGTGTTTAAAGGAAGTACAGAAGAGATATACATAATCCAAGTGGGGAAAGAGGGCTGGAGGAACTGCCAGAAATCTTAAATTTGTTTGTTAGGTTTATGGCCTATTACAGCAACAGGAAGATAAAGAAATCATTACATTGTAGTATTACAAGAGTAATGGCTACAATACATAATGCAGAGGAGAAGTGATTAACTCTGCCCGGGCAGAGGAAAAGGATCAGAAATAGCTTCACTGAGAAGGAGCAGCTGATGTTGAGCCATGTGCTCGGAGAAGACCAATCTCCCCATGCCTTGATTTCTTCCCCAATCCTCCTTGCCTCCATGTGCTGAGATCAAAACAAAACTAAACTAAACACCCTGTCACCTGCACCTGCCTAACCCCTGATACTCAGCCTCTCCACCACTACCTGCCTTGAGTTCACAGGACTCATCTTACTATGTCAATCACGGCAGGAATCCCTCAACTTCCAGGTCACCTTCATCTCCCTCACTGGAATCCCCTTAGCTCTACACATCCCTCATCTGGTCCTGTGGTAAGCTGGAAAATGGACCCCCAAAGTTATTAGGTCTCTTTAATTCTAAACCTCATGTGGAAAAAGGGCCTTTGCAGATTTGAATAAATTGAGGACCTTATAATGGGGAGATTATCCTGGATTATCCAGGACAAGAGTCCTTACAAAAGACAGCAAAGATGGAGGGTACAGATGACAGGATATGGTCTCTGCCCTCATGGAATGCATGGTACAATGTGGGTACAGACAGTGCTTTCAAACAATGTAAGAAGTGTAACCTTAGTGATATACACAGAGTTTAAAGGAAGTACAGAAAGAGATGCAGCCACATGTCAAGGACTGGCAGCAGCTATCAGGAACTGAAAAAGGCAAGGAACAGATTTTCCTGAAGAGCCTCCACAGAGAGTGCAGCTGGGCAGACACCTTGATTTCAGCCCAGTGACAAATGAATTTAGCCTTCTGGCCTCCAGAACTGTTGGGATATACATTTCTGTTGTTTTAAACACCTCATTTATGATAATTTGTTACAGCAGCCAAAAGAAACTAATACAGCCTGCCTATCTCACCCTTGCCAGACTCATGAGGTCCTCTGGAACTCACACTCCATTATCAACCAAACCTCTACAGCTTCAATCTCTTCTCTGAATGTTCCCTTCATCTTTTTGAACTACTCTCTCCCCTAAGGACACAGATTCTCCTGCAGTCCTGTCAGGCAGGGGCTGTTTTTCCTCCCACACGCCTTCTAGATGCTACACCACATTCATGTGTGCAGACCGTTCATCTTCCTTCCTCCCTAAAAGTTCTCATCCTTGAATATACTGTCACTAGACTCTATTACCCTTTCCCCTTCACTGCTGTTATCAATCCCTGGGTCACTCCTCTTTATGAATTATTTCATATTCTCGCTCACTGTTATTCTGAGAACACTGAAGCAATCCATGGAGAACTTTCTCAAGACTTCCATTGTAGTTACCTACCTACCGTATCTGTTTCTGTGCATTTGTTTTCTCTCCTTTTGTTAGGGATCAACTGTGTTCCTAGATACCAATCCATGCACTGGATCCCATGCCGTCCTGCCTCCTTAAAGACATCACTCCAACAATTCTTCCCTCTATGTCATCAATTTTTTCCTTTTCCACTGGATCATTCTCATCAATATACAAACACACTGCTATTTCCCTTACCTTAAAGAACCCTCTTTTGTTTCCACTTCACACTCAGACTACCACTCCAATTCTCTGCAGATCTTTATAGTAAATCTCCTTGAAAATATTGTCTACACTCAATTTCCAATTTTCTCATTAACTACTTCCATTAGGCTTTCACTTGGACTACTCCACCAAAACTGCTTGTCAAGGTCTCTGATGACTTCTGTGCTACTAAATCTAATAGTCAATTCTCAGTCTTCATCGAACTTGATCTATCAGCAGCATTTTAATATGGTTAATTTCTCCTTCCTCAGAAATTATATTTCCTTGGGTTCCAGAACACCAGACTCCTAAGTTTTTTCCTACCTACCTACCTACTTGTTCCTCCTCTGTCACTTTTACAGGTTCTTCCAACCACTAACAGTCTTTCCTTGGACTCCCTCTCTTTACCTATACTCCATCCTTTGGTAATTTCACACAGTCTCATCACTTAAAATACCAGCCAGATGCCAAGAACTCCAAAATTCAAGTCCTCAGTTTGGATCTCTTTCCTGAACTCTGGATTCATATATCCAACTGTCTACTCTACAATTCTACTTGAATAACTAAAGTAGATGCATCAAATTTAACCTGCCCAAACCTGCTTCACTCAGAGCCTTCTCTATTTCAGTAACTTCATCCTTCCAGTTGCTCAGGTCAAAAATCTCTCTTACAACTCAATTTATCTTCACAATATATTTAAATATATCACTTCTCAGTACGTCCATTGGTGCCAACCTAGTCAGAGGCACTATCATGTCTCGCCTGAGTTTCTGTAACAGGCTTTGACTCCCTATTTCCACTGTTGCTCCCCTATAGTGAATTAATCTATACAACCTAAAACTCTCCAATGGTTCCCACTTCTCTCCAAAATCCTAGTACAGTCTCTCCACCATCTCTGCTCTTCTCTAATTTGAACTCCTCCTTCTCTCCTGCTATCACATTCTCCTCAGGCCACATTGGCTACCAAGATCTGGCTTTTTGGAGCATATGCCAGGCATTCTTCAGTCTCAGGTCCTTAGTACTGGTTATTTTACATTTAGAATAAATGCTGTTTAGAAACCTCTTCCTCCTGATATACAAATGGCCCATTCACTCTCCTCTATTAAGTCTGCTCAAATGTCACCTTCTCAGTGAGGTCACTTAAAACTGTAGCTCCAGGCCAGGTGTGGTGGCTCACGCCAGTAATCTCAGCACTTTGGGAGGCTGAGTGGGTGAATCACCTGAGGTCAGGAGTTCAAGACCAGCTAGGCCAACATGGTGACACCCTGTCTCTATTAAAATCACAAAAAAATTACCCAGGCATGATGGCCGGTGCCTGTAATCCCAGGTACTCAAGAGGCTGAGGTAAGAGAATTACTTGAACCTGGGAGGCCGAGGTTTCAGTGTGCTGAGATCATACCATGGCACTCCAGCCTGAGTGAGAGACGAAACAAAACTGTAGCTCCTTCCCCTAACATCTATCATTATCTAACATATTATAGATTTATTTATTGTCTGTCTTTCCTAACCAGAATTTAAATTCCAGGAGATCATGGATTTTTATATTTTAGTCACTACATTCCCCAGCTCATAGAATAGTGCATGACAAATGATGTCAACACAGTAAATATTTTTTGCATGAATAAATAAGTCTTACAAACCAAGAACTTATCAGGCATCAAGATTAGGAAGGGTATTCCAGGAAGAAAGACTGGCATGTGTAAATGCATGAAAATGAGACATTTAAGAAAATACAAGTGGTCCCTTGATGCTGGAATGCTATGACCCGATTTCCCTGCTTCTTTTTAGAGCAAAATTCCTTTAGAGAGTTGTCTATACATGCTGTCTCCAATTCATCTCCTCCCAGTCTCTCTGATCCACTACAATGAAATTTCTGCTCTCAACACTACCATATGGAAATTGTTCATTAAGGGCACTGTATTACTAAGTTGTTAAATCAAATACAGTGGTTAGGCCCAGTCTCTTTTTACTTGATCTGTGAAAAGCAGTCAATGTCAAATCATTCCTTCCTTTTGAAAGTATGCTCTTCATTTGGCTTGCACAATAGCACATTCTTTTGTTTGTGCTGAGGCAGGGTTTTCTCCTGCCTCACTGACCACTTCTCAGTCTCTCTTGCTGGTTATTCTTCATCTCTCTAACCTCTTACACTGGAGTGCCCTAGGTCTCAGTTCTTGGATCTCATCTCTTTTATATCTACATATACTTCCCTGGGCTCTCAGCCAGTATCCAGGCTTTTAAATCTAAATACCAATAACTCTCAAATTTGTGTTCCCAAACCAGACTGTTCCCTTCAACTCCAGATTTATTCATCCAACTGCCTATTACTCATCTCCAACTAGGATTTCTAACACGCATCTCAAATTTAACATGTCCTAAACTCTCCCCATCCCAATCTACTCCACCATGTTCTCCCTAGTTCACTTAATGACAACTCCATCCTTTCAGTTGCTCAGGTCAGAAACTTCTCTTTCATATTCCATATCCACTTTATCATTAATTATGCTGGTCCAGCTTTCACAATATATCCCCTTGGGCTACTTACCACTATTTGTACTGCTACCACTTTGTTCCAAGTTGCCATTCTCTCTCATATACATTATTGCTATAGTTATGTGACTGGTGTTCCTGCTTCCATTTTCTCCCCTACTATCTACTCTCAACCTAGCAACCACAATGATCCTTTTAAAACTTAAGTAAATTCATATTATTCCCAAAACAGTCTCCAGTAGCTTTCCATCTCACTTATTCTTTAAAATGGCCTAGAAAGTACTATACAATTTGACACTTCGCCTCTTCCCTAATTTATCATCAGTGAACCTTTCTAATCCTTTTCATTGATCTTCCTCTTGCTCAAGAATCTCTGGCCACATTGCCTACCTTGACATGCTCTAAAGCAGAAACTTTTATTCCTTTTTCCCTTTGTATCAATGTCTCCTTCAAATGACCACAGGGCTTGTTCACTTCCTGGGAGCACTTGCTAAAATATCACTTTCTTAGTGAGCCTTCCCAATCCAAACTACTTATAAATTGTACACTTACCCCATTTTCCCCTTCTGTTTTATTTTTCTCCATTAACTTACCAATGTCTAAGATAAATCTAAATAGTTTATTTAACTTATCTGTTTTTTCCTACTAAATTGTAAGTTCAATGAAGGCATTAATTTTTGTCGTTTGTTTGCTTCTGTACCTTAGTACAGGAATGTGCCAGCCACATGGCAGCTGCTGGATAAACATTTGTGGAAGAAGTGACTATGAATGACTGGAAGAACTTTCCAATAGAAAAACTGCTCACTCTTGGAATGGGTCTCCTTTGAAAGTGTTAACCAGATGTTGGGTGGAGTCAAGCAAATAACGAAAAGATGGTTTTAGAAGAAATTTCTGCAGCGGGGAATAAGTTGAACCAGAAACCTTTCAAGATTAAGGCTCGCCGGGTGCAGTGGCTCATGCCTGTAATCCAGCACTTTGGGAGACTGAGGCGGGCGGATCCCTAAGTCAGGAGTTCGAAACCAGCTTGTCTAATACGGTGAAACCCTGTGTCTACTAAAAACACAAAAATTAGCCAGGCGTGGTAATGCACGCCTGTAGTCCCAGCTACTCAGGAGGCTGAGGCAGAAGAATCGCTTGAAACCAGGAGGCAGAGGTTGCAGTGAGCCGAGATCGTGCCACTGCACTCCTGCCTGGGCGACTACATCTCAAAAAACAAAAACAAACAAACAAAAAAAGATTAAGGCTCAATGGTTCTTTTAAACGTTTTGCCAAAAAGAAACTTTAAAACCAAAGAAGATCACTATCTATCTCATAGACAGTAGAACACAGAAACTCCCCACAAACTGTTGCATCTTATACACCTGAAAGGGATCCTAGCATAGAAATCTATCCATCTCCCAAAAAAATCCAGTCTGGAATATCAAATCTCATTTTACTAATTAGGAAACATCAGCTGGACTGCTCTCCCCAATAAGCTGGTTCTGACACAATTCCTTAATTTAATAAATGGCACTGCCAATCACCTAATTTAATTCTCATGCCAGAAATCTAGGAGCCTTCCTTAACACTGCCCTGTCACCCTCTCCATCAACGACCTCACCAAGGGGCACTTCAGGAGCCAGAAACAGGCACCTGGAGTACTGTTCCAGGGTGATTTACCATACAGACACTGAGACATTATGATGATTAGAACTGTGTTGGAGCCCCAATTCCAACGTTTCATAGCCATGTGATCTCAATACTTCTTCGTCTAAATTACCAGATTTATAAAACCACAGAAAATAAGGGAATCTCCTTGCAGGGACTAAATGAGCCAATGTATGTACAGTGTCTATTATGGGACCTGGTATACAGTCAGCACTCAATACCAACCCCTATTTATTACTACACTGGAGACTTTTCCGGCCAGCATCTCAACTGTCTCTAAATATAAAATACTCAGTTCCACATCCAATTCTCCTGAATTGGATACCTCAGCTAGAAAAATCTTTGTCCCTGTTCTCTGCTGATATCCTGCCTGCATATCAAGAAGACGCGGCTCAAGTTCCAAGTTCTCCCCAGTCTTCCATCACCCCTTCGTCTTCAGCCAGCCTCTCCCGAGGAGATGGCTCCTTCGAGAACTCTGGCACGCAGTCCCTAACATTCATTCCGAGACACGTACTGAGGGCTCACAACGAGCTAGAAACTGTTCAACAAGCAGGGAGTCGGGCAGTTCCCAAGACAGAAATTTCTTAAGTAGCTGACCTAACTGGCGCTCTCCCCGCTTGCCCTGCTGGACGCTCAGATCTGAGACAAGAGGCCGTGACTCAAATCCAAAACAAGACTCCGTCAACGAACCCCTCGGAGCCGGAGAGCGGCCGCCGTCCGGGATCCCGGGGGGCGGAGGGCGGAGGACGAGCCTGAGACCGAAGCGGACATAGCCGAGAGAACCGGCTCAAGAACGGCACCTATCTCGCCAGGGAGAGGGCGGCCACGCCAAATGCCGCAGGTCACTGACTTACCTCTCTTTCAGCGTGAGGTCCCCGCCACCCAGCCCTGGCGCTCTGGCGAGCAGCTGCGGCTGCGGCTCGGGTTTAAACTACGCAGCGGTTGGCGGTTGCCCCGTCAGCCAATCGGGTCCCGCGAGAGCGGTGCAAGGGCGTGCGGTTAGCAGGAAGTGAAAGGCGGAAAAGGCGGGACCCTGCTGCGAGGGCAGGAAGGGACGTGGCCAGGCGAGCCAGAGGAGAGCCAGGGGCGGCCCAGTCTGCGTGACTGGGGCGCTCTTCCGCCCAGTGTTGGTGTTGGTCCGCCGTCTCCCGAAGCGTTGATGAAAAAGGAAACGCTCCTCTGACATCCCTTATCAATCACATGTCTGAAAGGCTTGACAGCCACCTCAAGTCTGTTGTAAGGCTTATGTTGTTCTGCCCACCCACATTTTACCATTTCTTCTGCATCCTTGCATTCCCGATTGTGATGCCAGCACCTTTATTTAGTTTTCACTTAAAAGCTCTCCCCATTTTTCTTTTGACTTTCTAAGGGAAAAGCAGCAATAACATTTCCTCACAAACCCCGGATCTCATTAATGTTTAGCTCTTGCACTAATGGTCTGTTTCAGCTGAATATACAAGAATGACGTTTTCCATTATACGCAACTAAATTTTAAAAATGTATTATTCATCTTATATTCCATATCAATTCGCTTAGTTATTTTTCGCAAATGACTTTCATAATTTTTACAAAGAATTTGTAGAAACTACAAAAAATAAAATTTCCTCTTTGTATGCCATTGGACTGAAGATGAAAATAGCTTGTTAAATCAAGGTTCCAATAATTGATTATACAGTAATGCAGTCAACTTCATATTCTTGTCGATTTTTTGTTCATTCGAAGACATTTGAAAATTACAGCTTTCCATTCTTACTTTAGAGAATCTAGACAAATGATGCAAAACATGCTTTTGAGTTAAGACCTTTTAGTCTAATATACATCAAGATCAGTCTCCAAACAGATCTGGTTACATGAGTCTTATGTAAGTAGGAAATTATTTCTTGATTGTCCAGCTGCTAAAATTTCAGAAAACAGTAAAATAAAAATTTCAGTAACAGTGGGTTAGAAAGTAATATACTGGTTATACAAATTTATGCTTACCTAGGAGTTAACTAGAACTATATTTTGTTTACCCAGCCTGACACATTAAATGCTCAATGTATGTTATATGTTTTTTAAAATTAACCTTGTAGTGACTGTGCCATTTAATGGTTATTTAATCTTGGCCAAACCACTTAATCTCTCTGGGCTTCTGTTTCCTCATTTGTAAAATGGAGGTTAATAACAGCATCCCATATATTTTTATGATGGCTTCAATCAATGGACCCTTTTGTTCAAATACATTAAAACTGCTTTCTTCCCAATGCACACATTTTGTAGCTACAGCTTCAAAACCAAAACAAATAGTCAAGGAAGACAGGAAAGTCAGAGATAGGAGAGGTGCTAAAAAATACCAAGACCTCTTTTTTATTTTTTAAGTGCTATCTCAGAGCAGTTTAAAGGATTTAACTGCTTTGTAAATTGTAAAACCTCTTGAAAATGTAAATCTGTATCATATACAACCATAAACCTAAAAAGTATAATTAATTGGCTTAAATTTAATGTGACCTCAGCTTGCATTTCAGTTATTTGCCTTTTGCCTGTTGGTATAATGGATAGAGGCAGGAGCCCTGGATGAGAAGTCTGGAGATGCAGTTAATATAGTTGTGGCTGAACCATTAGCTGTGTGTTCCTTGTTCCAACTATTTTATCTGTAAAATAAAAGTTTCATTAAATGAGCTCATAGTCCTATTGTGATACTCTCCTACACTGAGCACTGATTTTGTTCCTCTCCATCTGTTCTCCTTTATTCTTACACTCATTAGTTGCCTGATTTTCTCTACCCTAGGACACAATTACCAGTACCAAAAAAGGGATGGGAAGGAAAGGAAAAACGAAAGTACAACTGTCAAAAAACCAAAAACCAAAAAAACCCTCTTTAACATATCAGCATTACTAAAACAAAAATCATCCAAGAACAGTCCCTGAGCAGGAGCCAATTAAAGAATACTGCAAATCAACAAACCAATAAAACAAAGTAGACAGAGTATACTTACATTTTATGAAACCATCTGACCTGACCATCTGTACCAGTCTGGCAGGTTGAACTGCACCAAGAAAAACTAACCCAGGCTGGTAGAAGCAGGAAAGAATACTGGGTGGGTTAAAACATTTCTGGATAGGATAGAGATAAGGCTTGGAAAACAAAGGGGCCTTGGCCACAGACAAGCACCTAGCCATACTCATGCTACCAAAAATAGCCCTTTGAGGACGCGGTTGATCTTGCACAGTCAACAGTGGCTCTAGATGCCACCACTGGGACCACCACTGCTGCTGCATATGGGAAAGTGGGCATGGTTGTGCTGCAGTTTTCCCATCACTGCTGCTTGGCATTACTAGCTCCCATTGCTAAACCTGGTTTGAGTGTGTCTGACAAGTCAAACCTGAATCATATGCTACAAGTCCTGCTGCAAGGGGGTCCTGAACAGGCTGTGTCTGGCTTTTATTGTTGTTGATGATGATGATAATGATGATGATGAGGCTGGTGATGCTGTTGGCTTCTTAGTGAAAGGTAACCTAAACTCATAAGGTGAGAAATTACCCAAACTCGGGAAAGGCATTTTGAGCTAGGTGGGCAAAAGAATGACACAGGCGCATTTCAGTATTTTATGCAACTTTACTACAATAATTACTTCTATTTTCTTTAATAGAAACCGGTTAAACTACATAAGCTGTGCTGGGATGGATAGCTAATCATTATAACAGCAGCAGATAGTATTTATTAAGGGCTTATCATGTCCGAGACACTGTGTCAAGCCCTTTAAATGCCTTTTAATATCTCAGAATGATCCTATGTGGTAGGTACTATTATTTCCTTTTTAAAGTTGAAGAAACTGAAGACCAAAAATTTAAGTAACTTCTACAAGGTTTAGTTAAGCAGTGCAGCTGGTATTTGAACCCAGGTAGCCTGGCCTGAGCCTCTCAAGATAGTGAGAGAATTACTTTGTCATTTGTCACTTTGGTCTTGAGGCATGGGATCCATCATGCTAATTTTCCTCATGTTTCCTACTTGTCAGTCTCCTCTTTTTCTTCCATATACATTTATTAGGAGTCCCTTTGCACCTACAATTTTACTGATGGTAAAGAGGCACATCTTCTTTCCTTTTGGGAGACAGTAGACAAGCAAACAATCCATTCCCATATCTTGTGATATGTAGATGTTAAGTGAGGTTTGCAAAATATGCTATCAAAGCATTTAGGAAACAGGCCAGCTGTGGTGGCTCTCACCTGTACTCCCAGCACTTTGGCAGTCCAGGGCAGGAGGATCACTTAAGCCTAGGAGTTGAAGACCAGCCCAGGTAACTTAGCAAGACCGTTGTCTCTATTAAAAAATAAAAGAGGCTGGGCGCGGTGGCTCATGCCTGTAATCCCAGCACTTTGGGAGGCCGAGGTAGGTGGATCACAAGGTCAAAAGATCGAGACCATCCTGGCCAACATGGTGAAACCCCGTCTCTACTAAAAATACAGAAATTAGCTGGGCATGGTGGTGCACGCCTGTAGTCCCAGCTACTTGGGAGGCTGAGACAGGAGAATTGCTTCAACCCCAGAGGCCAAGATTGCAGTTAGCCAAGATTGTGCCACAGCACTCCAGCCTGGCGCCTGCCAACAGAGCAAGACTCTGTCTCAAAATAAATAAATAAATAAATAAATAAAAGCATTCAGAAAACAAAGAGCAACTCTTAAAGAAGGGGGGAGACAAATCTTCAGGGGAAGTCACATAGCAGTGGAACCTTGAAGGCCAAGTTGGGTAAGATTCATTAGGCTGACAGCATGTAGTCTGTCCCAGGAAGCAGTTCAGAACTTCTGGGGCCCAGAACTCAAGTGGTCAGATGATGGAAGCAAAGACTGAGAGGTTAGACAAAATCAAGTAACAGAAGTATCTTGGGTGCCCAGCTAAGAAGCTTTACTTTGTGTGGACAATGAAGGAAAGTAGTGGGGGTGGGGAGCGGGGGGCAGTGCTCAAACTCTCAAGTTTAAGAAAGGGAATGATAAGATCCAATTAACTCTAGAAAATCCCGGAGCAATGTTGGGGATAGATGGACGGGGGCCCTGAACCTTGAGGTAATTCAAGAACGTTTTTGTGGTTTAGGCAAGGGTAGGGAATACATAACAGGAGCACCAAGCTTCCTTATGTCTGATCAAGGCACATGTGCATGTGGAAGGGAGGCTTGTCTTGGAAGAAATAAAATAATCAGGGAACTTGGTCTACTACTTGTCCAGCTAGATAACCTCTAGTCGTGGTTTTCATGGCGACTCTTTTCCCAACACGACTGCAGTCCAGATGCTGGATGACACTGAGAGACTGGGGTGGAGTCGCCTTCTCAACCTCCACCCTGTGCCTCTGCAGGAAGTCCAAAAACTTAAAGTATTCCTTTACTCAAGATTTCCAGTCATAAAATAACCACACAAAGTGGAGGCTTGGGGAGGGGGCCTGAAAAGATAGATGCTGTACTCACTAGCTTTACCATTGGACTCACACTTACATGTACCATGCAGCCGGCAGGATCCTGAAGCCCACATCTCTGGAGTTCTTTCCATATGGACATTCCCTGGCTGCTGGACAGGGTCCCAGAGACCCTCACACCCTTCCTCGTCATGTAATCCTTCCCCCTTCCACTCTTCACCGAAATGCTAAGGAATAGCAATTGTGGAAAACAACAAAGTCTGCTGTTTAGGAGATCTAGACAGAAATGTCCAGTAGGCTCACAGAAGTAGACATATGGACCAGAAAAGGGATGCTCAGATTTGGGAGTCAGCAGTGAACAGTAAATAGAAATCACAGTTATTAAGTTATGGAGGAAGGATGTGTGGAGGTGTAAAGGGAGTAGAAGGAAGAACCAGGGTGAATATCAATGAATGGAGGAAAGATGAAAAGGCAGCAAGAGAGGCAGCCAGAGGTAGAAGGAGACATATGGGAAGACTGAGGGAGAAGATAATGGCTGGGAGGGGACCGCCAACCTGGTCTTAAGCAGCAGAAAGACCTAAGCGAGAACAGCACTGAGGTTTGACAGTTGAGTCATTCCTTTTGCAGCACAGAGAATGCAGAGATGAGGGGGGACAATTCTTTGAGGATCAAGAAAGAAGTGGCAATAGCTACAGGGGAATGAGTTTGGAGGGAGGGTTTGTATTTGTGAAAGGAAAATCTTGGGGCCCCAAAATTACTAAGCTAAAAGGAAAAGTCCAGCTGGAAACTGCTCAGGGCAAAACCTTCCTCCCATTCTATTCAAAGTCATCCCTCTGCTCACTGAGATAGCTGCATATTCTGATTGCCTCCTTCAGAAAGGCTTATCAGAAACTCAAAATAATGCAACCATTTGTCTCTCATTTACCTGTGACCTGGAAGGCCCCTTCCTGCTTTGAATTGTCCTTGCCTTTCTGGACAGAGCCAGTGTACTTCTTACATACATTAGTTGATGTCTCATGTCTTCCCAAAACGTATAAAACCAAGCTGGGCCCCACCTACTTTGGGCACATGTCATCAGGACTTCCTGAGGCTGTGTCATGGGTATGTGTTCTTAATCTTGGCAAAATTAACTTTCCAAATTAACTGAGACCTGTCTCTAATTTTTGGGGTTCACATATTCTTTTTAAAGACTGGATAAAGGAGCTGTTAGAGGGAGGGAGGCTGACACAGGGAAGTGGTGGGTAGTAGTGGGGCAGAGGTTAGAATCAGGGCTAAGCTGAAGGGTCTCCTTTTCCTTTGTGGTGGTAAGAAGAGAAGAAAGATTAGATGTTGTAGGCATAGATAAGTTTGAAAACCAGAGTGCTTTATAAACTTTCACATTCATACAAATGTAGGACTGTTATCTTTAAAACATTTGCTTCCTTAAAAACAGGCAACTCTACATTTAAAATTTTTACACTTTCACTTTAGTAAAACCTAAAGTAAGTGACATTATTTAGGCATAAACCGAAACTTCCTTATCTCCTGTAACCAGTTTCACTAACAGAATGAAATAAAATAATTATAGTCATGTCCCACTTTATGATGTTTCAGTCAACAACCAACCAAATGTACAATGATGGTCCCAGATTATAATGGGGCTAAGGCATTCCTATTGCCTAGTGACATGGTAGCCATTGTAACATCATAGCACAATTCCTTTTTTTTTCTTTTTTTTTTTAATAAATTAAGGTAACCTAAGTGTATAGTGTTTATAAAGCCTACCCTGGTGAACAGTAATGTCCTGGGCCTTCACATTCATTCACCACTCACTCACCCAGAGAAACTTCCAGTCCTGCAAGCCCATTCATGGTAAGTGCCCTATGCAGCTGTACTATTTTTCAAAATCATTTATATCATATGTCTACTATACTTTTTCTATGTTTAGATACACAAATACTTACCGTTATGCTATGATTGCCTCTAGTGTTCAGCACAGTATCATGCAGCACAGGTTTGTGGCTTAGGGGTAATAGCCTATGCAATATAGCCTAGGTGGATAGTAGGCTATGCCATCTAGATTTGTGTAAGTGCACTCTATGATCTTCACACAACAATGAAATTGCATAAAGAGGAATTTCTCAGAACATATTCTCATCCTTACGTGATGCATGACTGTGTATCTGTGAGATCTACATGATTGCTTATGCTACTGAGGTCTACATTTATTCACCTTTTTAGGCTGCTGAGTCTGTTTTGTACTGAAGGTAATGTTTTGAAGTCTTTTTGTTTGTGTGTTTCTATCGGTGTTTCTTTGCATGTCCTGTAGTTTTTCCTCATAGTTTGCTACTGAGTTATTTGGTGAATCGAATTCATAACTGTAGTATATCCATTGTAAACTGTGGCATGAAAACATGCCCTCCTTTCTCTCATTTAATGCATTTTGGTTTAAGCTTTATTTCAACATTAGCATCATAACCCCTGCTTTATTGTTGTTTCCATTTGTCTAGTGTACTTTTGCCCATCCCTTTTGTTTTAGACTTTCTGAGTCATTTTGATTCAGTCATGTCTCTTTATTTTCAGCATCTTGGTTTCTGAACAAAAGTGAAAATCTTTTGCTTTTTTTTTTTTTTAAATAGTCTCTCTCTGTTACTCTGTTACCCAGGCTGGAGTCGGTGGTGTGATCTTGGCTTACTGCAACCTCTGCCTCCTGGACTCAAGTGATTCTCCTGCCTCAGTCTCCTGAGTAGCTGGGATTACAGGTGCCTGCCACCATGCCCAGCTAATTTTTGTATTTTTAGTACAGACAGAGTTCACCATGTTGGCCAGGCTGGTCTCAAACTCCTGACCTCAGGTGATCTGCCTCACAAAGTGCTGGTATTATGGGCATGAGCATGCCCAGAGGAAATCTTCTGCTTTTAATAGATAAGTTAAACTCATTCATGTTCATTAGTATGACATTTAGTTCAATTCATTTTGCTATACATATTTTATAATTATCTTAAAACTATTTTATTTGCTGTGTTTCTTTCTGTGTATGATACATTTTCTTTGCTATTCTAATTTTAAAATTTATTTTAATCTGTATATTTGTATCTATATCTATACATATGCATATACTAATATTGGTTCTCTTTCTCCAGAAAATCACAAATAATACATCATCTGTTCATTTCAAAGATCTGATATGGTTTATGAGATTTCAAGTTCAAGGGTATTCTATTCTGCAATGAAATACAGTTTGTCAATGGATGGCTTTTGCATGTGTACATGCACATACACGCATGCGTATGTAGCTAAAGATTGCATATTTTTAAAGCTTTGAGGCAGGGCACGGTGGCTCATGCTTGTAATCTTAGCACTTTGGGAGGCCAAGGCAGGTGGATCACTTGAGGTCAGGAGTTCGAGACTGCCCGGGCTAATATGGTGAAACCCTGTCTCTACTAAAAATACAAAAAATTAGCAAGGTATGGTGGTGCATGCTTGTAATCCCAGCTACTTGGGAGGCTGAGACAGGAGAATCACTTGAACTGGGAGGTGGATGTTGCAGTGAGCTGAGATCATGCCATTGCACTCCAGCCTCGCAGGGGCGGGGCAGGGGGAGTTTTGAAATTCATTTGCTTTACTTGGAACTAAAATTTCTTTTTACTTATTTTTCTCTTCACCAAGATTCAAAGGGTGTCTCTCTATTCCTTTTTACCTTCTGTACCTCCAGAAGCAATGTATTTCATAGCCTGTTACCATGAATCATGTTCACTTTAAGAAAATATATATAGCAAGTGGTTTTATCCCCTAGGAATCTTCTCCAGTATTTTAGCACATATGATGGACTTTCTCTTTTTTATGGTTTTGTTAGATCAATCACAGGCCTGTCAACAGCTCTCCACTTCTCTCTTCCATTCACTTTCTCCAAACTGCTCTTTATCTCTGTGAAAGTTTATGGCAAGATCTTGGGACACAGCTAGTCGAGACTGGATGTTTATTTCAGATACACTGAACTTTGAACATTCTCTTTTAGGTATTCAGAGGGCAAGCATTTCATGCAGCTTTGTTTGATCTTTCTGTTGTTCTGCAGTGTGGTTTTCAGAGAATGAGGTGGGAAATGCAGATTTATGCAGCGATGGCTGCTATTGCCTAGCTGCTCAGAAATTGTCCTGTCAGTGTCATCTTGGTGGAACTGCACACTCTGCACCAGGCATTGTAAAAGGAAAAACATCCTAACTCATCCAGCCTTTGCAGACAAAGAAGCAACCAGACCCTTCATTCTCTCATACCTTGTCCTGGATTTGAAGGAGGAATGTTTATGGTTTGGGAATCTTTTCCCGGAGGATAGTCACAGTTATTTGTTTCTCTTTTACCATGACAAGTACCTATCTTTCCTGCCAGAAGAGGAGGGCAGTCTGGAGTCTAATTAGGTGTGTGACTCAGGCTCCGAGTCCTTCCCTTCAAGCTCCTATGCACCAGAGCTAGGATTGTTCTTTCCTTCCAGGAGAGCTGCAGGAGGGAGTAATCACCGAAGGGTTTTCCTGACACTTCAGTTCCACATAAGACTCTCCCTGCCCTTAATTCACCATACAATTGAGAGCAGTCAGAAAGTGGGGTTATACCAATGCTATTGAGTTAAATATTTGGCCTTTGCTTGAACCCTGCGTTAAGAGACCGTTAGGACTTTTCTCATTATGTCTATAATCACCCCAGCAGTAGCAATTCCCCAAGTTGTCCACTGTTATGAGGGGCTCTCATCCTCATTCTTCTGCGCCAATTCCTCAGTCTTCCCGTTGCTTCCAAACACCTCCACAGAGCCCTTTTAAATCCACTTTTAAATATTACCATCACAGTTTTTTTCTTTCTTTTTTCTTTTTTGAGACGGAGTCTTGCTCTGTCGCCTAGGCTGGAGTGCAGTGGTGTGATCTCGGCTCACTACAACCTCTGCCTCCTGGGTTCAAGCAATTCTCCTGCCTCAGCCACCTGGGTAGCTGGGATTACAGGCACCTACCATCACACCTGGCTAAAATGTTACTAATGCTTAAATTTTTTTTTCCTGAAAGTTGTCTGTTCTTAGATGTCCTGCTTCCACTGTAGTCTTCTCGAGGGGAGACGACTTTTTCTTCCACTCCCCCAATATTCCAGAATCAGGAGGTGGGGCTGGCATTCTGTTTTCTCTCAAAAGTGCTTCCAACACTTTTCCCTCCTTTGTCTTTCTAAGCCCTAGGTAATTTTAACTATGTGCATACATCTAGATAGAGGATCTCTCCTATCTCAATGCGGTTTTCTACAACTCTTCTGATCATCAATTATTGGTGACATCAGCTTCCGTTTCATCTTTTTCTCTATGCCTACTCATTCTTGTTGACTTTGTATTTATTTATGGTGATAACCCATCTTACAACCTGGCTTGCCATTTATTTACAATTTTCATCTCCGCTAACTTTGTTTCCACCGCATCTCATCCCAGAGCCTTGGCATTACATTCATTACATGATTTCTGACATCTTGAATCCAAGTATACTCTCTGACCACTGCCTTCAATCCTTCTAGCTCACTTACTCTAGTATCCCTATTTGAATAATTCCTATTTGAATAATAATTCCATTGAGATCTCAGATCCATTAACCTCACTGCCCTTTCACTATGCATCACCACATTCATATATTTCCCTCCTTACCCAGCATAGAGTCGATGTTTCATCATGGTAGTCAATCCTTGTGTCATACTACCTGGCTAAATCCCAACCCTGGCTGAGCCCAGAGTTATTTACTTTCTCAGCACCTGTACTGAAGCTGCTGAATGTTGCTGGATAAAAGTCATACAACTGGGATGACTAGATTGTCATCCATGCTATAATGATTAAAATCTTCAACTGGACACTCGTTCCTTCTTAGCAATCCTACCAAGTTTCTATAGAAAGTTTGCTTTTCAGTTTCCAAGATACATAATTCATAACTTACACTCCTTCAAACCTCTTCCACCCCTCATATCCTTTACTCTCAGCATCTGACCTTGCTTTAGACTAAATGGAGAATGCAGAAGCCATTTGGTCAGACTTTTCTCATCTCTTCTCTGTGAAATCTACAACTTACTTTAACTGAAATCTGTCTTCTCCATTTTACCTCCTACCCCTGCTCTTGTTAAATGAAAATTGCTTCATTTGTGCTTTGACTCCAATACACTTTTGCTTTGCCAAGTATTTCATTCCTTCAGTTGGCCCCACTCTCCCCTTCCTGCCTCACCAGTCTCTGCCTATCTACTGAATCATTTCCATCAGCATAACCCGCTGGAATGACTCTCATCCTAAAACTTCTTTTCTTGACTCTTCCCACCTTCACTCACAGCCTCACTTTTCTACTTCTATTTACAACAAAGTCTTCTCTAAAGGGTTACATCCAGTCTTCCATCTCCCATTCATTCTCCAGCCCATTTTTGGCTGGTTTGCATCCTCACCGCAGCATTGAAACTGCTCTTGTCAAGGTCACCTAGAACTCTTGCAATACCAAATACAATGGACCCTTGATCTCTCAGTGGCATTTGATATTTTGAATGATATTTTGCTCTCTTGGTTCCTATAACTCCATATGATCCTAATTCCCCTCCTTCCTATTGGCTCTTCCTTGTAAGCCTAACTTCTAAGTGCTGAAGTCAATGCTTCATGCTGTCTCTTCTCATTTATCTGCTCTTTCTGCAGATAATTAACTCTCATAGCTTTAAATGCTTATGTTTTCAAAACATACACCTTCAACACAGAATTTTACTCCTGAGCTCCAGATTTATTCAATTGCTCATTGATCTCTCTACCTGGATGTCTGATAAACATCTGAATCTTAGTAGTCCAAAAGACGGCTTCTGATCTCTTCCCTCAAACATATTCCTCTCCCATAATTCACCAATTTGGTAAACTCACTATCATCCTATTGTTCAAACCAACAATTTAGAGATATTCCTACATTTCCCCCTTTCCCTTAAATCCCATATATGGCAGCCATGAAAATGCACATCTCAGATCCCAGTTGCAGGGAGTATTGTTGACTGATGCCCCAGCAGGTATCCTCTGAAATTTATCACCATGTTCCAGGCTGGAAGACTGCCACTGACTGCTCCCCGCCAGCAACTGAGCAGAGGGATGTAAGGCAGATACATTCCTGGGAGACACAGAACTCTTCTTATATGGGCAACATTGGCTTGAAGACTTCCCATTGGCTGTGCTGAAACTTTCTCAGAACTGTATCTTATCTACAACTTTTCCTACTCTTCCTTTCCTGTTCTCTACAAGGGTTGAAACTGTCTAATGTCTTTTCTAATTCCCCTCAGGTGCTTCCCTATTATTACCTCACAGGTGTTCCCTTCAGTAAGTCTCTCACATGTCTAATCTGATAGGATTGTCTGCTTCTCAGAGGATTCATATTAACACATTGTATTTAATCCATCAACAAATTTTATGCCATTTCTATCTCCTAAGTACACCTCTTGCATCCATCCACTTCTCTTTATTGCCAACACTGCTCAAGGAGAACTATGACATTTCTTCCCTGGATTACTGCAATAGTCATCTACTTCCATCTCATACCTCTCCAATCCATTCTCATCTCAGTAGCTGCAGTGATTTATTTTTATTGACAAATCAATCATGTCACTTCCCTGGTTAAAACCTTTCAGTAGCTTCTCATTATGCATAGAGTCAAACTAAACTTCTATTAAGGCCACACAATACTTTAGACCCTGGGCCTCTCTCTTCAACCTCACCCCATCTCATCTTCCCGCTTGTCTTGATGCCCACCAAGGCTCAAACATACTAGTAGCCTTTCTCTTCCTACAGATTGCTGAGTCCTCTCCTGCCTCAGGGGCTTTCCGTTTACTCTCCCTTCTTCCTATAAAATACCCTTCCTCCATCACTGTAGAAGGTGGACACCTTCTCACCCTTTAGCCCTCAACTTAAATGTCCACTCATTTCCTCACAGCTAGTGATCACTATCTGTCATCACTTTGCTTAGTGTCTGTTTCTGCCACTTGAACAAGGGCTGGCAAACTATGGCCCATGGATCACCATCTGTGTTTGTCTGGCCCATGATCTAAGAATGGCTTTTACATATTTAAGGGTTTGAAAAAACTGCATTTTTACATTTCATGACACATGAAAATTACGTGAAATTGGAATTTCAGTGTCCACAAAGTTGGAACTAGCAATGCTCACTTGTTTAGGTTTTGCCGGTGCCTTCTTTCACACTACAACTCAGAGTTGAGTAGTTGTGTATGGCCCATAAAGCCTAAAATATTTACAGAACAAGTTTTCTGCATGTTGCATTTGAATGTAAAGTTGAACGCCCATTGTTTGTCTCATCTAGTCCTTAACTCTCAGTGCCTGCTCCACAGCTAGTGTTTAATAATTATAGCTTGAACAAACCTTCCCTCTCTCCCAAGACTGCTAATATTTAAGGGGATAGGTTGACTTACCTCTCCTTGGCTAATTCTCTTCTCAGGGAAATTTGGAACCAAATATTATTGATTCCATGAAAGCACCTTGAAAACAGGACTGTTATATTTTTCTGGAAATACCTAGCACAGTACCTTGCACAAGGTAAGATGCTGCTAGAAACTGGAAGAACTCTTTCAGGGTTTTCCTTAAGAGGAAATTAAGTAGTGCATGCAAAGCACTTAGCACCGTGTCAGGCGTACAAAATTGTCGAACAAATGGTTTGCATTTGCCTCAAATTTCCTTGCTATAATGGGAAATAAATATCACCCTTATAGCACTGTCTCACAGACTAACAAGAATGCTGTATGTGAAAAAGCTTTGTAAGCTGCAGACACTATCCAAATAGACTTATCCAAGTGCAATATATTAATACACGTTGGCACTGAGCAGCCCTATTTAGAGGGATGGGCACTGACCTGGTGGTGAGAACACTTAACATCCTAATTCTTGCCACTTATTAAGTGACCTTGGACAATCCCAACTTCTGCGGCTGTTTCTTCTCTTCACCTGTAAAATCAGCCTCTAAACAGACAAAACCGTCGCTCGGGATTCAGCTCTGGCCTTCTCTGCCGTGTCTTTACTTATGCTCCGGGATGGAAGACCCATCCGACTCCCAGGCGGCCCAAGGGGGCGGGACCAGCCTGGGGCGTGGCGTGGCGTGGCGTGCCCGGGGCGTGGCCTCCTTGTCTCCCTAGGCCGCGCCGCCGCCGCCGCCGCAGCAGAGCCAGGCCGCACGGGGGCGCCGCTGGGGCCGCTCTGCTCCCGGAGTTGCCGAGCAGCCGAGGAGGTGCTCACTTCCGCGTCCGCCCCGCGGCGTCCGGCGGCCGCGCAGAGGGTCGGGCTGGCAGCAGGTCAGTCTGGGAAGCTGCCGACCCGCCCCACCCGCTGGTGCGGAGGAGCCGGGCGAGGGGTGGGCCGCGGGCCTGGAAGTCGGCGGGGCACCCTGAGGAAGGGCCCGGGCCGCGCTGGTAACGCGCGTGTCCGGGGCTGCAGACTCGGGCTTCGGGCCGATTTGGGGTCTCCAGGCCGCGGAAGACCCTGGCGGGGCTTTCTGGCTCCGCAGCCCCTCCCCGCTCTTCCCGCTTTGAAAGAGGAGTGTGAGCCCTTTGAACCCCCACTTTCTCAAAGTGGGGTTCGCGGGCAGGTCCCTCTCAGACTTTCTCAGGAACTCTGTGCTGTGGCTGGAGTGGCTTCGTTTTCCCAAGCGTCCTTGATGGTTTTGATGCAGGTGCTCATAGGACCGCACTCTGGGGGACATGTCCCCGAGGGCTGGACATTTTCCACATCGGAGGGAGCCTAACTGGGTGCATTTGAGGATGGGGCCTGGGGAGTGCCCCTCTGGCGTGGCCTTGGAATGGTGATGGTTCTCTCTTTAGGAGAGACTGCCTGGGGTTGGGGTACAGGAGTAGCTCTTAAATCCTCGGGATCAGGGTGCTGCTGTGTTCTTGTAGCCGAGTGTTGAGATGTACAGATGCTTAGTGAGTGAAAGGGCTGGGTCAGGAGCTATGGGGGTGAAGCAGTGCTGCAGGAGGCAGTGTGGGGTACAGCAGGAAGAACTTGGGGTCTGTCCTGCCAGTCTGGATTAGGGCTGGCTTCACAACCTACTAGCAGTCAGCCTTAGTGTGGCCCCTGTACACATCACTTTTTTTTTTTACCACAGTGTCCTCATCTGTCAACAGGGACAATAATTTACATCCAGTAGAGTTTTTGTGTGAATTAGGTAATGTGTGTCAAGTGTCCCTTACAGTGGCTGGCACATAATAAGCATTCAGTAAATGGGAGTTATTAAGAGTGGCATAGGCCCTGGCTTCCTTGGCCTACAGACCAAAAAGTAGGGATTGAACAAGTGATGTAAAATGTAGACAGACACACAAAGTATACTTGTAGAACTGTGTAAGGATTCTAACTTGGGAGGGGGCGCAGAGAGATACGTGGGAAGGTCATGCAAGAAATTAGGTTTGCTGAGGACCTTGAAGAATAGATAGGATTCCAGGGAGCTGGTAATGAGGCAGAAGGAACTAGTGCCATCCCACCCCTCAGAGGTGGTTCTCACACATGGATCTTTGGAGTGCTGTGCCCAGAACTTCTAGGCAGTGCAAGAAGTCACATTCATAAGTAGTTTTGGAAGGCGGGACCTTTGGTCCATAATGGTTTCTGTTATTGACTAGGTTCTACACACATGGTCTTCCTCAGATTTTAATGGCCTCCTTCCATTTTATTGCAGACTGGCATCTACGAAACGATCTTAGTTGGTCATTGAGTAAAAGTGAAATGACACGGATGTAGTTGAGCCTTTAGGCAGCCATTTCAAACTTGCTGTGAAACGTGTGGATACTGCAGATTTTCAATATTAGGAGTACCTTTTTCATCACAGTATTGTTTTAGGTGGGAAAACACCACAGTGTCATCTGTGGTTCTGTGATCTCCAGAATGGACTAAAAAATCCAATCCTTAAAACTTCCCAGAAGCTTCATCCATTTCACAGTGAAGAAGCTGGGTGATTTGGAGGTGTCATTTGTAGTTCTAGACTAGTCTGGCTGCTGGTATAAATAGAATTCTGATCTCAGGCTGGGTGTGGTGGCTCACACCTGTAGTCTCAGCACTTTGGAAGGCCAAGGCAGGAGGATTGCTTGAGCCCAGGAGTTCAAGACCAGCCTGGGCAATTCAGTGAGATCCTATCTAATTTTTAAAAAATTTTAAAAAATTAAAAGAAGAATTATGATCTCAGTTGATAAATTATGTATTCCTTAGTTACCTAACTTAAGAATTATAGTTATCATTGTTAATAATTCCTGCTCCTTTATTTTCTTAAATTTTCAGTCAATATCATCAAGTTCCTCAGTAGACACCTTATGGTTAAATTTATATCATTATGCATAATATTTATAATTTATTGAATAGTTACCATGAGCCAGAGACTGTTTTAAATGCTCTTTTGCTGTTTCTTATGTTCTTTTAATTATTCCCCTGATAGTCCTTTGAGGTAGGCATCATCACTCTCTCCATTTTGTGGAAGAGGAAGATAAGTAATTTGCCCAAGATCCTGGGGCTGGTGAGGGGTAGAGCCTTGCAGCTCAATTCCATGGTGTCCACTGATCTTTGCAGTCTAGAGGCTCCCTCAGGCATAATTACCATGGTTAAAAAGATATGTGAATACTGAAGATCACAAGCAGGCCTCACTTTTGTTTGCTATGTGACAGAGAATGCATTACCATGCTTAAACAGTCATTTCAACAGCTATGATTGGGTTGTTAGTTGTTTATTATCTTTTACAAGTTCTCTGAGCCAGCATTCTCCAACTTTTTAGCATGTCTTGAAATTCTCTTATATTATAGAAAATCCTTCAATGTTGCCAGTACTGAAGAATTTATTTTCAGTCATGTTGAAGTGCATTTATTTTATCATCTATTTAGTGTCTTGTTGGAAATAGCAGGGATGACTGTCTTTTGTTTTTCAGAGAGAGACCAAGACATCATTGTTTTGAAGTTTCTGAAAGTGTTGGGAGGCAAAAATTCAAGTGTCTGGGGCAGAAATGGAAGGCCACGAGGCAGAAGAAGAGGTGCTAGATATTCTCCGACTGAACGTGGGTGGCTGCGTTTACACAGCCCGGCGGGAGTCCCTGTGCCGCTTTAAGGACTCCATGTTGGCATCTATGTTCAGTGGTCGCTTTCCTCTAAAAACAGATGAGTCAGGTAAATGTCCAAAGTCTGGAAGCATGATCTGAATGTTTATTAACACAAGAGTCCAGTTTAAATTTCCTTTGATTTTCCTAATTTACAATGAAATGTACTAGATGAATATACTAATTACTGCGATCATTAGGACTCTATGGAGATTCATTAAGTAATAGAGAAATTAAACACTACTTCTGAAAATCTGTGATACTGTTGCTAAAAGTTGACAAAGAAGTAAGAGTTCATGAAGGCTCGTCATGACCTAATTATGGAGATTAACTATATTTTGAAACTTGTTACCTTCATGCAGCCTCCAGTGATGATATTGATACTGATTAAATAGATTTGCTTCTCTCTGTGTTCTTCAAGTTAGAAATGTGTTTGTTTGGAGAAAGCAGCTGCCCTTATCGCTAACAGAGCAGTCATTGTCAGTGTAGACTTAGTGTTGGGCTCGCACCTAGCCTAGCTGCATAGTCTTGCTGTGTGGCTGATGTGCATGGCTGAGACAATGTCTGTGCTGTGATACTGTCAGGTGCTAAGGGGCAGTGGACTGAAACCTGGGTTTCAGAAGAAACTAAATCACACAGGTAGGGTTCTGGGGCTGCTGTCTCCTTCGAGTGCTCTGGAACTCACTGAACATACTACTGGTTGTAAAGAAACTTCATCAACATGAGTGAAGTTTTTTGTGCTGTGTATGAGCCCCAGAGCCACTCTTGGTTCTGTGTTAGAGGAGAACAATTGAGGAGTCTTAAACATGAGGGACTATTCTACTGCTAATAACCGGGGTGTTAGGATGCTTTGCTGGTTAAATGGCAGTTGAAAAAATAGGAAAATAAAATCATGATGGCTGATGCCCAGGGCCTGGTGTCTACCTGGGCAGAAAGGTTTTTGGGGCAAAGATGGTAAGCAGAGATTCAGTTTTCTTCTCTGCCCCTAAATTTTACCTTCTTAATCCCTTCTTTTGTGAGCTAGTCAAGGGAGAAAAGGAATTACTGACTAATCTCATGCAGAGGTTATTATTATTATTATTATTATTACGCTAAATTATCTAAGAAAAATATTTTATTATAAAGTAGTACCAGTATAGCATTTCTTCTTTTTTAAAGTTTAGATTCTCATAGTACAAAAGGACTAACCCAATAATTCCAATCGTCTAGCATGCCTAGAGCCAGGAACCCCAGGTTTGTAGTGTTGCCGATATGCAAACACTGGACATAGTGATGAGCACCCACATGCTGTCTTTAGTGAGCACCTCCATATGCCTGTTCTAGTCCAGATGAGATAAGGTTAGGGGTAAACTTCTGTTTCTACCAGCAGTGTGAGGTGCCCTTAGCTTTTGCAGTGGCCACTACAGGAATATAGTCATTGCATCCAGTGTTCCAAATGGAGTATATTTTCCCATGTGGTGGGTGAGAATGCACAACCAAAAATCCAGCCTAGATTATATAAACCTATTTGAACACTAGATGTTAACTTTTATGTGAGAAAGACACATTTAGAATTCTAGAGGTCTTCAGACCTCATTTGATTTGTTGAAATCTTATTGATCGACATATGAATCTGTACAATCATTTTTGAACTGAATGTTTTCTAGGGGCTTGTGTTATTGACCGTGATGGACGTCTGTTTAAATACCTTTTGGATTATCTTCATGGAGAAGTTCAGATTCCCACAGATGAGCAAACCCGCATTGCCCTGCAGGAAGAGGCTGATTACTTTGGCATCCCTTATCCGTACAGCCTGTCTGACCACTTGGCCAATGAAATGGAGACATATTCTTTAAGGTCAAATATAGAACTTAAAAAGGTCTTGGCATTTTTTTAAGTTTTTAAAAAAATATATATGTATATTTATGATGCAGAAAGCAATATGTACTATTTTGCATAGCCTGTGTTTTCACATTAACCAAACAAAATAGGTTTTTATACATTTTGAAGATGTGTTTCTTTACTACTACTTCTCATTTTTTAAGGCCAAAATTCTTGGAAAGTATATTTTATTGCCATTCAGAAGTTGATTGAGTTTATATTCCTCATTGAAGATTTAACAGTTTTTTGATGGCTTTTTTAATAGAACTCCTGAAATTATTTTTTTAATTAAGGGAAATGCTATACTATGTGAGGGCATAGTAGTAGTATTCTATTTAGTAAAATGATTTTTGAAAAGAGTGATCCTGATAAATAATAAAAGTATCTTACTTGATTTAGTTAAGTGTAGTAGTTTGTTACTAAGTTAAAACATTAGTTTGGCCAGTTCACTTTGAGATCAGTAAATCTCTTTTTAAGATGCTTCTATTTTAAATCACATTTTAAAGATCTTTACATGATTTGAAAATCCTAATTATCTGTTTTTGTCTTATTGAAAGTATTATGTGTTATTAATTAGCACTTTTGAGCATGTAAGAAAAATATTTTTCTTAGAAAATTGTTAATAGTGAAAACTGATCCTAACTGGTTTGAATTCTTTGATTTTTATGTCTTAGGAAGCAAGCTGATGGGTTGTTGTTTCTTAGGAGCGCAGCATGAAGAGAAAGTTGATATGGTTCCATATCCCCTTCAGGAATTTGCATAGTTATATGGGTTTTGCTACTGAAGTTATTCCTAAACCATATTTTCAAACGATAGTCTTTCAGCGCTGTTGTCACATCTGCAAAATGAGGCCTGACTAGCAGGTTGGGGAGGGTTAATGCTCATCTTCAGAAGTCCCAGCTCTATAGTCTTTTATTCCTGGTTTTTATTCAAAAAGGACACAGCATGCCCAAATTCATGCTGTCAGCCAACACATGTTTATTTCAAGGGCCTGTGGCACTGTACAAGGGGCTGTATGGGACACCAATAAATACAACATACAGTTCTTTGCCCTTGAAGTTTATAGTATGGCTGGAGATTCTTGTAGATGTATGTGTAAGTAGAATTGCAAACCAATACAGGAGTTAGATAGCAATATTAAATGAAAGTGCAAGACATGGTAGGGCCCCATTTTCATTTACTGAGTCGGTAAATACTAGGTATCTCCTTTGTGTTAGACACTATTCCAGACACTTCGGATATAGCTGTGAACACAACAAAGTACCTGTCCAGGGTACTTAGAACAGTAAAGCTATTTCTCCCAGGGAAGGCCCTGGCAGCTTCACTGGGTGAAGCCCTTCTGCTCTGTGCCCTGGAGCACCTCATCTGGCTGACGGCATTTCTTACACAGGGTGCTGGTGGCTTATACAGTGTCTATCTTCTGCATTAGCTATAAACTCTGGGAGGGCTGGGACCCCATCTCACCATTGTTGATCATTATATCTTCTGGATCTTAGAGCTCAGCACAAAGTAGTAACTTAATATTCAAATGAATGAATGACTAGGTGGATAAACGCCAAATAGGTTCGGGCAGCATATATTGAGTTTATATATTCATTCTTTCAATGTAATACAAAAATCAATCTGGTTAGTCCAGGATTGGAACTTGGAATTAAAAATAAGGACCGACCATGGAGTTAGTTAGTAGAAGGTGAATGGAAGATTGTGTCAAATAGGAAATTTGGGAGAAAATAAGGGAAAAGAAAAAGGTCTACCTTTTAGTTATTATACAAAGATTACAAAATTAAAAGTGATGTCGGCAGTGGAGGAATGATCTTACAAAGATTATAAAATTAAAAGTGATGTTGGCAGACTAAAGGTGTAAGAAATAAAATGGAATTTCCACGTGGAAAGGATTCTGTAGGTGAAAAGGTATTGGGTTTTTGGGTGGTATTTTTTGTGATTGTCCTTCCCTCCTCCATTTAATTCAAAAGATGTATGTTTGTTTTTTAAAGGTGTAAAGACTAAGCTGAACTTTACAATATTTGTATTTCTCTTATGACCAACTAGAATTTCAGCTTTTACATGAAAGTAATGGAGCATGTTCATTTTTATTTTACTCTAGAATTAAATTCAAATTTTATATATATTTTTTGCTTCAGGCTTTAACAGACTTCTGTGATTCATATGGCTTGGTCTGCAATAAACCAACAGTTTGGGTTCTCCACTATCTTAACACATCTGGTGCAAGCTGTGAGAGTAGAATTATTGGTGTGTATGCCACAAAAACTGATGGAACAGATGCTATTGATAAGCAGCTGGGAGGAAGAATTCACAGCAAAAGCATTTTTAAAAGGTATGTCCAAATTTAAATGTGAAAAAGAAAATAAAGTCTTGGTCTCTTCTAAGAGGTGTTTCTGAATGAAATGTTGTGCTTCACTAGGAAAGACCATTAACACCTCTCAGCATGAGTGAGCCCTCATAGCTGTTGAAATAGGCCTGCTTCATGAGGAAATTATAATTAAGATCATTTCACATACAGTATGGATAAGTGCAGGCCATCTCCACAGTCTAGTGCAGTGGTTCTCAGTTGGGAGTCTGCATCAGAATCCCCTCCCTTGAGAGGCTTGAAAAGAAAAGAAGAGAAAGTAAAAAGAAAAGCCACATGCCTGGTGTCTTCCTGACCATAAAGGCCTTGGCATAAGAAGTCAACAGGTCTACTGAGTGACCTAGGGCCAGCCTACCTTGGAATCTTCTGAGAAATGACAAAGCACTTCCCTGATCCCTTCCAGCTTTAGAATTCTGTGACTTGATCATGTTAAATTCTTAAGAGTTACTACTTAATATTTTTCCTGTATTCTTACTTACACTGGTTAATTCACTTAGCAATTTTTAAAAAAATTCTCTGGCAGATGGGATTGGGTCAGATATTAGTGACTATTCCAGGATCATATCAGCTTGCCTTTTTAGATGATTAAATATGTCATCAGTTTCTGAATTCTTTAGAGATAGGGATGCTTCTATGTGAGATATGTAAGTGCCTGGCATAATGCTGGTCAAAGGTGAATATTTTCTAAGTTCATTGGAGTTCGCTGATTTTTTTTAAAACTTGACATTAAAGATGTGTTGATTTGTCTGCATGGTGTATATTGTGGAATTAATAAAATACTGTGGTAAAAAGAGATTGAAATGTAGGTTAATATGTAATGTGTACATATATATCTATATATGTAAATTTATATATACTTACAGAACACTGAACACAGAACAACTACTCAGTGCCTACCTATTTTTTCCTCTTAATTAACAAGCTCTTACTAAATGTCTCTTAGCTGTATGTATATATACACATCCATACCTAGGTAGTATATTTTCATTACTTTTTGCACTATTTCTAGAGAGGCGGGAAATAATGTTCAGTACATTTGGAGCTATTATTCAGTAGCAGAGTTGAAGAAAATGATGGATGCCTTTGATGCTTGGGAAGGAAAAGGTACAGTGCAATTCTTTTATTTCCTGGAAGTAGGTGGACTTTTTTTTTTTTTTTTTTTAGTAAGACAAAGTAAGCTCATATCCTGCATTTCTGTTTTTCAAAAAATATTCTTTTGAGTGTGTAAATGTATTTGTTATCTCAAGGTGACACTGAGGCGATTTACTTGCAAATCTTTAAATCCCATGAGTTGCTAGATGTTATTAATAGTTTATAAGTCAGTAACTTTAAATATGCTTCTGTTAGTTGCACTTATTTAATTAAGAGTTCGTTTAATACCTACTGTGCATTGTAAAAATACTGCAAATTAAGCATACAATATGTAATCAAGGAAATGGAGAGAAAATAATACTGGGGAATATGTCTAAAGAGCCCTTATAAAATAATTAAAATAATCTTAAATGTACACTTTGAAAACTGATCATTTTTATCAATCTACAGAGTGAGAGTTGATAATAATAACGCTGTTTGATATTCCCTGATAAGTAGTTTACATTTAGTGTCTCTTAGTCCTAACAAAATCCTGTATGCTACTTACCATTCCTATTTTATTTATTTTATTTATTTATTTTTATTTCTGGAGATGGAGTCTTGCTGTGTCACCAGGCTGGAGGGCAGTGTCGTGATCTCAGCTCACTGCAACCTCTGCCTCCCGGGTTAAAGCAATTCTCCTGCCTCAGCCTTTCAAGTAGCTGGGACCACAGGCATGCACCATCACACCCAGCTAATTTTTGTATTTTTGGTAGAGATAGGGTTTCACTGTGTTGGCCTGAATGGTCTTGATCTCTTGACCTCATGATCCGCCTGCCTCAGCCTCTGAAAGTGCTAGGATTACAGGTGTGAGCCACTGTGCCCGGCACCATTCCTATTTTTATAGATGAGGAATTGAGTCTCAGAAGGGCTCTGATACTTTCAGAGGGATCACAGAAGGTTATGTGTTCTGTTCTATGCCTAAGCGTTTTTCTCTTAATTAATAAGCATGTATTGAGTGTCTGTTAGGTGCAAAGTATGATAACAAGTGCTAAAATTGGATCCAAAGACATATTATTTCCTCAGATAATCCTAAAAGCTAGTAAAGACTGACTGCCAGTCACATAATTGATAAAAGAACAGGGCCGGGGGGCGCGGTGGCTCAAGCCTGTAATCCCAGCACTTTGGGAGGCCGAGGTGGGTGGATCACGAGGTCAAGAGACCGAGACCATCCTGGTCAACATGGTGAAACCCCGTCTCTACTAAAAATACAAAAAAAGTAGCTGGGCATGGTGGCGTGTGCCTGTAATCCCAGCTACTCAGGAGGCTGAGGCAGGAGAATTGCCTGAACCCAGGAGGCGGAGGTTGCGGTGAGCCGAGATCACGCCATTGCACCCCAGCCTGGGTAACAAGAGCGAAACTCCGTCTCAAAAAAAAAAAAAAAAAAAAAAAAGAACAGGGCCTAGTGTCATGCATGTATTGTTCCAGCTACTTGGGAGGCTGAGGCAGGAGGATTGCCTGATCCCAGGAGTTTGAGGGTACAGTGAGCTATAATCACACCACAGCACTCCAGCTTGGGTGACAGAGCAAGATATAAAAGGAGAGGAAGAGGCTTTTAAAAACTGCATCAGCTGCACATGGTGGCTTATTGCCTATAATTCCAGTACTTTGGGAGGCCGAGGCAGGTGCATCACCTGAGGTCAGGAGTTTGAGACCAGCATGACCAAGATGGCAAAACCCCGTCTCTACTAAATACAAAAACTTAGCCAGGCATGGTGGCATATGCCTGTGATCCCAGCTACTTGAAAGGCTGAGGTGGGAGAATGGCTTAAACCTGGGAGGCGGAGGTTGCAGTAAGCTGAGATTGTGCCATTGCACTCCAGCCTGGGCAACAAGAGCGAAACTCCATCTCAAAACAGAACCAAACAAAACAAAACACTCTATCAGCTCTTCTTGCTTCAGGTGTGGTGTCAGCTCAGTCCTTCTTCCTTTCCTCAACTTTGCCCCCCTCACTTTCCCTCCTTTTTCCTTTCCAGTCATACCCTCGAGCAGGAAGGATGACATCTTTAAGGTTACTACCTTATATTTAATTTATTTTGAGACACTTATACTCAAGTTGGAGAACAAACTCCATGGTGTTCTCTGTCTCTGTTAGTGCCTCTGGAATGGCAAGATGTCCAGGAGGCCACTGACTTAGAAAGCTGAAGCAGGGCCGGGCGCGGTGGCTCACACCTGTAATTCCAGAACTTTGAGAGGCCGGGGCAGGCAGATCATGAAGTCGAGAGATTGAGACCATCTTGGCCAACATGGTGAAACCCTGTCTCTACTAAAAATACAAAAATTAGCTGGGCATGGTGGTGCGCCCCTATAGTCCCAGCTGTTCAAGAGGCTGAGGCAGGAGAATTGCTTAAATCTGCGAGGTGGAGGTTGCAGTGAGCTAAAATTGCACCACTGTACTCTAGCCTGGCTACCTAGCGAGACTCTGTTCTTAAAAAAAAAAAAAAAAAAAAAAAAAAGAGAAAGAAAGCTGAAGCAGAAAACTAGGATCAATACCTTTTACAAAGTATGTGACTGATTTTATCCATTTTCAAAGCATGTAATGAGGCATCATTGTGATTTAACAAAGTTCTGGAAGGCCTGTGAAAATCCGTAAGATAAGAAACAGAAGTAATAGAAAAAACTATTGGAAAGGAGAAGACAGAGTCATTGTTATTTATAGACAGTGTCTTTTTAGAAAACCCCAAAGAATCAACTGAGAGTATTCTAAGTGCTAAATTTAGTAGGTTAAACTAGCTGGATACAATACAAGTATACAGAATCAGCAGCTAACCTATGATAAATCAATTAAAAATTATAAAGGAAAATCCCATTCACTATAGCAATAAGCAGAACATAAAATAACTAGGACTATCCTTGGGACTATCCAAGAAATACTTAGGTCTTTTCTGAAGAAAACTGCTAAAATGTATTTATCCATCAATACACCCATAAAAAAGAAGACATGAAGATAATGGTGAGATGTACCATGATCCTGAGTGGGAAATATGAATATTAGAAAGATGTCAGTTCTTCTAGATTAAATTATAGGTCTATCAAAATAGCAGTGGGTGAGATTCCAAAAAAAAAGTTTTTTTGGAATTTTGAGGAAATGATTCTAAAATTCCTATGAAAGAATAAATAGGTAAAATAGCCAATAACATTTTGGGAGTAGAAGTAATTAGGGGGATGAGCCTAGCTCTATTTGATAGTAAAACATGCTATAGACCTATAGTAATAAAAAGCATGTGCTTCTGGTATAAGAATAGAGCAGAGATGAAGGGTAAACACCAGTAAAATTAGTAAAAATACTGTGTGAAACCTGGAAATCATCATTCTCAGCAAAGTGACATAAGAACAAAAACCAAACAGTGCGTGTTCTCACTTATAAGTGGGTGTTGAACAATCAAAACACATGGACATAGGGAGGGGAACATCATACACCAGGGCCTGTTCAGAGGGTGATGGGCTAGGGGAGGGATAGCAGGGGGTGGGGTTTGGGTAGGGATAGCATTAGGAGAAATACTTAATGTAGATGATGGAGTGATGGATGCAGCAAACCACCACGGCATGTTCTGCACATTTTACAAACCTGCACTTTCTGCACATGTATCACAGGACTTAAAGTATATATTAAAAAATTATTAAATGTCAGCATTTTAATAAGTAGTTTAGAAATATGCTTGGGAGGAAAACCAAAACTTTAACCTCATATAATTTATCAAAATAGTTTCAGATGGATTTATGAAAGAAAAAAGAAACTAATAAACGAAGAGAAAATGTCAGAAAACAATTTATGTCCTAATAGGGAAAGACATTAAAAGCTTAAAAATCATAAATACAAAGATTAATAAAGTTGGTTACATAACGTCTAAAGTATTAGGAACTTTAAAACAAAAAATTGCTGGGCATATTGGCTCACATTTAAAGTCGTAGCACATTGGGAGGTTGAGGCAAGAGGGTCACTTATGGCCAGGAGTTTGAGGCTATACTGAGCTATGGTAGCGCTCTGTACTCTGTCTGGGGTGACATAGCAAGACCCTGTCTCTTAATCCATATATGCCTGAGGTTGCAATTTTTTGAATTTTTGCAATCAGACCTTGGCAATGACCTTGAGCAGTAGGATGTAAATAACTCCCACATGCTTAGCGTTCCAATAATAGAATGCTAGGCATAAATATTAAAACAAAAAACATTAAAAATCATAAATAAATTTAAAGACTAATGAAAAACTAGGATAAATAATGTTGCATTGACTGGACAAAGTATATCTTTAATAGAGAGAAGGTTTATTAAAATTGATTAGAAAGTCAACCACTACTATAAAAAAAATTACAACGTTCATGACCAGAAAAGGAAATAAACATGTGACAGGAGGCTCAACTTCATTCCTTATCAATGAAATGTTTATTTAATCAAAATAATTTTTTATATACCAGACGAGTAAAGATCTCTCATTTATTTCTGGTAGGAGTGAAAATTGATGTAACTTTTAGAAAATAACTTGTTAGGTCACATCAGTAGCGTCAAAATTCTTCGTATTCTCTGATTCAGTAATTCTACTTTTTGGAATCTATCTTAAGGACATAAATGCAGACAGACGGCTGGGCGCGGTGGCTCAAGCCTGTAATCCCAGCACTTTGGGAGGCCGAGGTGGGTGGATCACAAGGTCGAGAGATCGAGACCATCCTGGTCAACATGGTGAAACCCCGTCTCTACTAAAAATACAAAAAATTAGCTGGGCGTGGTGGCACGTGCCTGTAATCCCAGCTACTTAGGAGGCTGAGGCAGGAGAATTGCCTGAGCCCAGGAGGCGGAGGTTGCGGTGAGCCGAGATTGCGCCATTGCACTCCAGCCTGGGTAACAAGAGCGAAACTCCGTCTCAAAAAAAAAAAAAAAACGCAGACAGACTTAGGAACAGAAATGTTCTCTGGCATTATTCATAACAGGGACAAAATAAAAATACTTTAAATGTCTAATGATTGAGGGTTAACTATATTTTGGCATATCCTCAGGATGGAATATAATGAAGCTATTAAAGTTATTTTAAATAACTTTTTGCATAGATGAATGCCCATGATAAAATAAGAAATGATAAAAAGCAGGAAATAAATGTAAAGTGTATCATATGACTAGAAAAAAGACTGGAATGAAATATATTAGTCTTTCCTGAGCCAGTGATTCCTAGTCTTCTGATTAGGAGTGACTTTGATTCCTTTATATATTACTTTTCTATATTTTCCAGGTTTTGTACAAGGGATGTGAATTACTTTATAGGCAGGAAAAAAAGTTTTTAGACAAATTGTGGTGTATCCATATAGTGGAATACTACTCACTGATAAATGATCATTGCTACATACAGCAACATGGATGAATCTTAAAGCATCATGCTAAAGAAGCCAGACACAAAAGCTTGCATTTTGTATTATCCCATTTATATGATATTTCAGAAAAGGCAAAACTAAGGATGGAGGGGACATCGATTGCAAAGGGGTGTGCCCTTTTGGGGTGATAGAAGGTGTTCTACATCTTGATTATGACTGTGTGTACATAACTATATCCATTTGTCAAAACTCATTGAACTGTGTACCTGAAAAGGGTGAATTTTATTTTATGTAAATTATATCTTAATATATTTGACTTTTTAAAAAGGCAAACTTAATGGACCAGATTCGATAATGTTTTTATAGTATACATAGGTTCTGAAGTGTAATCAAGCAGTTCCAGAAAGTTAATTGTTTTAAAATGAGGATCATAGAGTTATTTGAGCATCAGACATTTCTATTATTATAACGATTTATATGCCTAGCTTCCCAAATTGGTTATTACTACCAGAACCTTAATAAGAAGATAACACCAAATCCATTATTGGAACTTATAAGATTACTGTAAACAATTTTTGTTCAACATGATTCTTTGAGCTTTTTTCATGTGTATATATGCTTCTTTTTAAAAAGAAATTGAGACGAAATTCACATAACAATAACTAAAGCGTACATTTCAGTGTTATTTACCACATTCAAAGTGCTGTGCAATCATTACCTCTATCCAGTTCTAAACATTTTATCACCCCAAAAGGAACCCCCAACCCCATTAAGGAGTCACTTCCCACTCCACTGTCTCCCACAGCCCCTGGCAACCAGCAGTCTGCTTTCTGTCTCGATGGATTTACCTACTCTTGATATCTCTACAAATGGAATGATGCAATATGTGACCTATTGTGTTTGGTGTTTTTCACTTGGCATAATGTTTTTGAGGCTTCAAGAATACATTTTTCAGCTTTTAATCAAAAACAGATTTAAAAATTAAAATGCATTTGAATGGCATTTTTGCCTAATTCACTAGCTCAGATTCTTGTTGGAAAAGGTGCTTATAGGGTGGTGTTACCTCATATTTGTGAACTGGTTGCCATTTTCAGAGTGGTTCACAGAGTTCCCTGATTTAATGTCACAGCAAGCCAGTGAAGTAGACAGGGCAAGTGTTACAACCCACCTCCTGGCCTATACAATACTTAACGCTACTCCTTAGCACTATGAGTGGGAATAAAGGTACTTGACATTTTTTGAGTGCTTAGTCCATCCTAGACCCTGTTCTAAGCACTTCACATTTATTAACTCATTTAAATCATCACAATGGCTCTTCAAGGTACATACTATTATTGTCATCATTTCACAGCTGAGAAAATTCAGGCCTAGAAAAGTAACTTTCCCAAGGTGACATGATTGATGAGTGAGAGATGTAGATTCAGACCCAGACAGGCTTGGCTGGAACCTGAGCCCTCACTCTGAGCTGCCCTGAGTGTGCGTAACATGCTGAATCTTGTCAGCTAATCAGCGGCAAAGCTGGTGGCCAGCTCTTCCTGACCCAGGTTGTAAGCTATGTTGCTCCCTGGCCCTAGCTTCTCATGTGAGCGCTTCCTGTCATGTTGTGCACACCTCCCTTTGCCAAGCGGGTGGCATGAACCTCAGACTCTGGCAGGTCTTAAGTGAAACAGTGTTGCTTAGCATTTTGCAATGGATGGTGGCTGTCTGAATTACGTCTTTCTACCTTCCAGGTGTCAGCTACTGGCGGGTGCCTCATGAGCTGATAGAGTGTTGGACTCTAGAAGAACGGCCTTTACTTGGAAGCCTGCGTCACATGGCTCCAATTCGAAAGAGGTTATCTATGCTGTGTTGATTATTTGTTTTATTTTTTTAATCACTGACATTTTTACTGCCATTGTGAAGAGGAAATGAATAATAATTCTTGACCTTACTAAGTTTATTAATCACCTATATGAATATTCTGTCTTACTATCAAAATATAGATCTTGAGAAATATGAAGTTACCAAAACTTTATAAAAAGTGGGAATAATTCTTTGTAACGGCATGTATAACATGTTCTTATTGAGAGAGTGCGATTCTAAAAGTATTAGTGGACACAGTGGGAATGCTGTGGTAAGTATTTTTGTCCCACAGAAGTGAAATCCCAGGCTTTATTGTCAATAGTAAAAAAAAAAAAAAATCTATTTAGGCTTAAAATTTCTACTGGCT
This sequence comes from Saimiri boliviensis, assembly GCF_048565385.1. NCBI lineage: Eukaryota > Metazoa > Chordata > Mammalia > Primates > Cebidae > Saimiri > Saimiri boliviensis. The sequence continues at coordinate 40,572,827 of NC_133453.1, forward strand.
TATTCTGAGTTCCTTTTTCCTATTGCCACAAATAGCACTTTCATTTAATGGTATTTTCCTATGTTCCATGAAATTATTAGCATTAAATTCACTCTACAGCTGTTTCTTTCACTGTGTTTTTAAATACATTTAAAACCACATTTTTTTTTTTTTACAGTGTCTGGGTTTTATTCATGACCTTCAGATCTTCTGATTTCTTGATCACATGTTCTACAATTTAATTGAAAACCCTATGGAATTTCAGACTACTTTCTTACATTTGCCCTGTGGGTCTTTCACTGTAATGCAGAGATGCTTATTCAGTTTTTAGTAGTTAACCGTCACTTGTCAAAACAGATCTTATTTCTTAAAAGCCATAATTTTATTATCATTATTTATTTTGCTTTTTTTTTTTTTTTGGAGATGGAGTCTCACTCTGTAGCCCAGGCTGGAGTGCAGTGGCATGATCTCAGCTCACTGCAATCTCCGCCTCCCAGGTCCCAGTTCAAGCAATTCTCCTAACTCAGCTTCCGAAGCAGTGGGGATTACAGGCATGAGCCACCATGCCCAGCTAGTTTTTGTGTTTTTTAGTAGAGATGGGTTTCACCATGTTGGCCATTCTGGTCTTAAAACTCCTGACCTCATGATCCGCCCACCTTGGCCTCCCAAAGTGTTGGAATTACAGGCATGAGCCACCATGCCCAGCCTTATTTTGCCTTTTGAGCCTACAGTTAGCAAATATTTTTTGAGTCAAAAGCAGTGGTTCTCAATGAGGGGTGATTTTGCCTCCTGGGGGATATTTGACACTGTTTGGCAACATTTTTAGTTGACACACTGTGGGATGGGAGTTGTTGCTGGTGTTTAGAGGGTAGAGGCCAAGGATGCTGCTAAACACCCTACAGTGCACAGGGCAGCCCCCAGAACAAAGAATTATGTGACCAAAATGGTAATAGTGCCAAGGTTGAGAAACGTCAGTGTGGAGTCTAGCAGAAGATGTGGAAAACAAAGCAGCCAGGAGTGGTTTATGGAGGCACTTCTCTGTGTTAGTTATCTTAACATACAAATTTACAAAGCATCATTTTTGACGCATCAACAGGATAAAGAAGATGATGACTGAGAAGCACTTGTAAGGTCCCGTGGAGCTATCTGGTCACCAGAGATTTTGTTCAGTAGGGTTTTAGGGTTGAATATATTATATTTGCATTCTTTGCTACAGATGGCAATTTTCAAATAACCATATTATTATTATCCCATTTCCAAGAATGGGAGTTCACTAAGTTGTAATCACCTCTAATGACACACTGATGCTATGCGGACTTCCATATCCAAGAGAGGATCACAGTCACCCGTAATGCTGGGGGTGCTCCTCAGGAAGTGAAGTTGAAGGAGCAGGCAAGGTTTTGACAATGATTTTTTTGACAGTTTTAAGGTCATTTAAAAAATGTTCCCCCTGTAGGCTTTTTATAATGAATGGTAAACTCAGTTCTGGAGTCTTTGAAGGTTTGTCCATGTCTATTCTAGCAGTCCTCAAAATGAGTTCCAAAGAATGCAAATTTTACTGGCCATCAAAGGTTTCATTATGGAACGATTGGGAAATACAGATATCTTTAGTATAGGCCTTTTATAATCTTTAATATGTTAACATGGATTTTAAAGCTTCAAGAGGAGGAAAAAATACGCAGCAGTGTATTAGTCAGTTTTGCATTGCTATACAGGAGTATCAGTCTGGGTAATTTATAAAGAAAAGAGGTTTATTTTGACTCATGGTTCTGCAGTCTGTACTAGAAGCTTGGAGCCAGCATATGCTTCCAGTGAGGACTTAGGAAGCTTACACTCATGGCAGAAGGTGAAGGGAAGTAGGTGTGTCACATGGCAAGAGAGAGCAAGAGATGCCAGGCTTTTGAACAGCCAGCTCCCATGTGAATGAATAGAGTGAGAACTCACTCATTAACATGGAGAGGGCACTAAGCCATTCATCAGGGATCCTCCTCCATGGCCTAAACACCTCTGCTAGGTGCCACCTCCGACACTGGGGATCACATTTCAACATGAGCTTTGGAGGGGACACGCATCCAAACTATATCAAGCATAGTGCTCATATTTATTTGATTGTGAAATCTTTTTTTCTTCACTAAATCTCTTTAAACTGCAGTTCTGGGAAAAACAATTTGTGATATTTCTGGTTATCCTCTAGGTCACGTCATGATACTTGGGAACAGGGTGATATAGTGTATAATTCTCATGTAACATGCCAAATTTTAATTTGCTGGTGTTAATATTATATGTTATTTTACATAATTTGTATTCAAATTGAGACCAACCTTTTGTAAACTTCCTTATTCACATATTGACCTTGGTGGGAGATGAGAGATGAGGTAGGTGCGCATAAACCTCTTGCTCTTTAATTCTTGACCAAAACCTTTTCATTAATGCTGAAGGTAAACTTTGGGAGATGTTTTTATGAATTACTAAAACTACCTGCAGAAAATGACACGCTTCTGTATTTCTAGGCGACTGACAACTTTCAACGAAGAGGAAGAAGGTGTGAACTATAAGACTGGTCCTAAGCCAGTTAGATTTTTGGGCCCTTCCACAAGTACCCAAATTAAAGTCAAGAACTCGGCCTCAATCACGGTGTCTCCAGCCAGTGCCGTCCAGACGTCAGCAGGGGCAATAGCAAACCGGTTTCAAAGTGGTAGCCGTGGAAAGGTAGCTCCGCGCTCTGTGCCTTCCAGAGCCACCGCCCTGGCGGGCACGGGAGCCCCTGGGCATCCTCAGGCTTCCCTTGGGGCTTTGAACACCGAAAATGGAGGCATGCACTTACCTCCAGCTAAGGTGCTACTCCCCGACAAGAAGCCTACACCCCAGCGGGTGATAAAGCTGAAGAGGACTCCGCTCTGTGCCACTGCCCTTTCCCTGCCCACCCCCACGGCGGCTATGAGGCAGGCCAACTCCCCTGAGCTGCTTCCCAGCGAAGCTGCCCAAGCTTTGGGAGTGCAGACTGAGAACAGGAAGGACAAGACAAATTGATAGAAGTGGTGGACTTGAAATTTCCTGTTCATCTCCCAAAGCTTTCAACCCATCTGATGCAAAGAAGTGACACTTTCTTAATGCAGTAGAGGGGAAACTTGGGTTTATATTTAGGATTCTAGTCCTGGAATTGTGTGAACTAAGAATGGAGGACGGGAGACTTTCAGTGGTTAAGTCTCCATTTCTCATTTTCCCAACCTTTAAATGATTATTTGTCTATGGACAATTTGAATTTCAGGTTTTTAATTTATTTTTTAATGACTAATTCGTATTAAGGCAACAAGGCACTACAACAAAATAATCTCGAGAGAGGTCTACTTTGTTGCTGAAATAAATGTTACTTGTTGGAACTCGAGGGTGGGCATGAGGTTTGGCCTTAGGTATTCCTGTCCCACAAAATGGAGGGGGTGATATTAGTGTGTCCCTGTACTAGATCACAGACGAGAGAGATTAGAGAGAGGAAATGCAGATCAAGGTGAGCTGCCTACAAATTACTCTGTCTCCAAAGACAACATGAAAAGAAATGATGGGGAGGAAAAAAACCCATGCATTGAATTCGCACTTTGATTCTCATGTAATTGAACTATTTTCTTTCCTAGATTGGCTTTTCTTACTCTTTTCTGTTAGTAGATTTATTTATAAACACCACAAGATCTCTTTGGATAAGAATTATATAGTATGTCTTTGAAGTAAATTGTTAAAATATCCCATTTTAATTTGAAAAGTGAAGTTTTGAAAGTACTTTAAAAAAGAGAAGTTAAAAGTTTAACTTTTTAACTAAAGTTAGTATTTGTTTTTCTGAAATGACCACTGAAGATTCATTCTGATTATACAGTATAATTTTTATGCATAAAATTTCCACATAGTTTGAATTTAATATTTTTTAACAGAATATTTTGATTAAGCCTCTATTTTTTCATGACTATTCAGTTGTGTGTATTTATTGTTACGTTTTGTAATTGGATCACATATTTCTACTTTCAGTGAGAGTATGTATGCCTTCACTGTGTTAAAAAAAAAAAAAGCTTATAAAGCAGGGTACTTTTTACTCAAATGTTTCTCATTGTACTTGCACTGCTTTGAAAGAGTAAAGTAAGTATACTCAAACATTACTTTTTACAAAAATAAAACTTTTCCATAAAAAGTGGCATTTTCTGTGTCTCTACTTTATTTAAAGCCGTGGAGCCCATTAGTAGTTTGAAAACCTATTAGTTTATTTAAGTTGTCCGTTTTCACTTACAAAATTGCTTTCTTGTCCAGATAAAGTATGAAATAATTAAATAATTTTGGATAACTTTCCATCTACTAGCAACTTTCTAGATAGCTTACTTCACTAGAAAAAGTGATTATTTAACTCAAGATTCCTAATGGCATTGTCCTGTGGAATATATAAAACAGTCAGTCACCTTTGAAAATGCTATTATAGAGAATCCAGGCATTCTGGAAATCAAAGACCATAGTGAATTTTCAGAACCAATCTGGACATTATTAGTATTGCTTGATTTAGGACATTTTAAGTTGCTGGACAGGAAACATGTTGACGATTAATCAATCGTGATTCTGTTGACATCCTCCCTGCATCAAGTAGTTTAAGGAAAATCCATTCAGCACACTTAGTCTTTGAAAGAGGAGTGACTTTGGATAACTACTGAAGGCCGGGGCAGCTGTGGTGGGAAAGGGGCCAATGGCCCCTCATGGGTATCAGGAGTCAAAGTCAAATTCAGCATGCTTGAGTAACAAACATTATTTGGGTGTGGTTCCCTGGGGGCTAGCCTCACTTTGCATGGAAAAATATTTTTCTTAATACCAGACTGCAAACCCTGAAAGAGTTGGTAATTCATCATAACCCATTGCTCTACCTGGGGGTGGAAAAAAAGCTTTATAGTGATTTGAGAAGTAGGTTTATACGGTTGGATCAAGAGACACATAGAAATACTTAATGATGGGTAGGGCGCGGTGGCTCATGCCTGTAATCCCAACACTTTGGAAGGCTGAGGCTGGTGTATCACAAGGTCAAGAGATCGAGACCATCCTGGCCAACATGGTGAAACCCCGTTTTTACTAAAAACACAAAAGTTAGCTGGCTGTGGTGGTGTACATCTGTGGTTGAGCTACTTGAGAGGCTGAGACAGGAGAATCACTTGAACCCGGAAGGTGGAGGTTGCAGTGAGCTGAGATTGTACCACTGCCTTCCAGCCTGGTAGCCAGGTGACAGAGTGAAACTCTGTCAAAAAAAAAAAAAAAAAAAAAAAAAAAAAAAAAAAAACTTTATGACAAGTAGAATAAGTATTGTTCATATATTTAAAAAAGGTAAGTGACTATACTCTTTCACATAATCTGTGTTGAAAACAGGTTTGCCCCCAATTAAAACTGGTTAGTTGTGTCATGGAGAGCCTAAGGCTGGCAGTGGGGACCTAATGAAGGATTTGTTTTGTTAATAGTGCCTTACATTAGAATTTAGAAAGTATCTTCACATATGTGATTTCATTGCTTCTTACAATGTTTTCAAATGTTTAATTTTTATAGTGACAGGGTCATTCTCTGTCACCCAGGCTAGAATGCAGTGGTATGATCTTGGATCACTGCAGCCTCCAACTCAAGCAATCCTCCTGCCTCAGCCTCCCAAGTAGCTGGGACTACAGGCACGCACCTCACACCCAGCTGTGTTGCCCAGGGTGGTCCCAAACTCTGGACTCAAGCCATCCTCCCGCCTTGGTTTCCCAAAGTGTTGAGATTAAAGACTGAGAAAACGAGTTTCAGAAAAGTTAAGGCTATACAATAGTGAACGCACACATTTTAGCCCCATTATCTGATTTCTGCAGAACTACACGGCATCACTGAAAAGCTAGAGGGAGAACATAAATGTAAAATATTTCAAAATATTTGAAGTTTTTGGGCAGGAAGCTATTATATTATGTGTCTGTCTCCTACTAAACAGGGACTGTCCTTTCTGTCCTTGTAGTATCTGGTACACAATAGGCCTTTAATACATTTCTGAACAGTTGAGGGCCACCTCCTGTCCCCAGATTATTTTAGAAAATGTGTCTGAGAGCAATCTTTAGAGGGTGTGGAAACTGCTTTTTGATCTTGCAGAGTTTATAGTGTCAGGAGAACAAAGGCGGTGCTTTTGAAAGCCTCTTGATACAGTGAATATTTCTAATGACCACAATTACTATTAGTAATGACCATAACAGTTACATAACTTGTCAAGTTGTTTAAAGTAATTTACAGACATGCATCACTAGATCCCAGAGAAGTCTGTGGCTGTTGCTTCCTGACTTTCCAGAGAGGAAAGCAGAAGTCTGGCCTCTCTCGCAAATTCAGTGCATTTCCTATGCTGATGTAAGTTCTTTTTCATTCAGACTGAATCCCATTGCCTCCTTTGCAAGTGCTACCATTAAAAAAAAATTGTTGACTCACTTTCCAGTCCATGGTTAAATACAATATAATGACTGACCAGCTGTACCTTAACTTTTACCGCAGGAATTAACATACAAGCATGTTTGGCTTTTTTTTTTTTTTTTTTTTTGAGACGGAGTTTCGCTCTTGTTACCCAGGCTGGAGTGCAATGGCGCGATCTCGGCTCACCGCAACCTCCGCCTCCTGGGCTCAGGCAATTCTCCTGCCTCAGCCTCCTAAGTAGCTGGGATTACAGGCACGCGTCACCACGCCCAGCTAGTTTTTTTGTATTTTTTTTTTTTTTTTTGAGACGGAGTTTCGCTCTTGTTACCCAGGCTGGAGTGCAATGGCGCGATCTCGGCTCACCACAACCTCCGCCTCCTGGGTTCAGGCAATTCTCCTGCCTCAGCCTCCTGAGTAGCTGGGATTACAGGCGCGCACCACCATGCCCAGCTAATTTTTTGTATTTTTAGTAGAGACGGGGTTTCACCATGTTGACCAGGATGGTCTCGATCTCTTGACCTCGTGATCCACCCGCCTCGGCCTCCCAAAGTGCTGGGATTACAGGCTTGAGCCACCGCGCCCGGCCGCATGTTTGGCTTTATCTGAGAAATTGTTCATAGAAAACTTTGGATTTAATAGCATTTTGAATGTGCACAAGACCTGTGGTGGCAAGTTTGGGAAAGGGAAGAATGCTGACGTTTCTCTGAGTATGAGATCGCCTTAGACAGGACTGTCTTAGAACTGCAGGCCCTTTGAATAGCTTCGATCTGTGTTTGGCAGGATGTTGGTTGGAGACTGAATAAAAATTACGATGAATTTGGTAAAACATAGGGAAAGAGCTTCTACTATAGCAGATGAACATTATTTTCAAATGACTTACACGTGTGTATTTAAAAGTTAACCAGGAACTTTTTAATTATGAAAAATTCTGTCTTTCCCCTATGCTGAAACTCTCCCTTGAAAACTGTCAACAGTTGCTGATTCCTCAGTCAGGGTGGATGAGTTGTTCTTTGTTGAGGGTGGCAGTTAGCATGCAGGGTTTCAAGCATGTAGGACAGCCAAAAACAGAAACATCGTAAATTGCTAACAGGAAAAAAAATTGCTTTCCAGCTGTTTCCAGAATTTCATATTTCAGTCTGGTTGGTGGTACAGTCTCAAAGCGGCCATTTTCACTTATATTCCTGTCAGCCTCATAAAAGACACATGGTTTACATTGTTAGAGAAAAGCTAATTTTTCTTTGTTCACATGTGTTGCCTCAGACATCCCATACACGTTTTATATTTGCTAGCTAAATGGCTCTGATGTAGGCTGTGGCTAAGACAAATAGATTTTTATAGTAACTGTCAGTCGGTATTCTATCCTGCTTGTTTGTTTAACGGCCTGTTTAATTTCATTTCATAATGTTGTTTCTCATGCTTTTCATTTACTTCTTCTACCCCTAAACCCTCATTGCCTTAGTAAAATTCTGCTGAGCTCCAGGTATGAACTGGGGGGCCTGGGGCTTAGAAGAGACACTTGTTTCACACAGAGAGCATGTCATGGAAAGAAAAAGGTAGAATATTGGCTAATGATGGGAAAAAGCCAAACTACCTTCTGCCAAGATTTCTTAAAATTTTGAATAGTTTTGTTTCAATAGCAGCTCTTTCAAGAACCTATTCCCTAATTTCTTGATGTGGTAGACCTGGGGATTCAGTTTCTATGTAGATGACACTAGCAGCCCATGGACATCAGAAATTGTACATTTAGATCCAGCTATAGGTCAGTGTGGAGTTGGCCACTGAGGCTGAACCAGCCAAGAATCCAGCATAACTGGAGTAATCAAGGAATTATGGCATGGCTCATCTACTCAACTTCTGCTCCCTTTCTCCAAATCCCTGTCCCCTCTAGATCAGGGTTTCTCAACAGTGACTTTATTGACATTTTGGACCAAATCATTTCTTTATTGTTAGGATTATACTGTGCACTATAGAATGTTTAGCAGCATCCCTGGCTAGCACTCCTGCCCCAGTCATGACAATCAAAAATATCTCCAGACTTTTCCAAATGTCTCCAGGGTTTGGGGGGTGTGCATCGATTATCCCCAGTTGAGAACCATTGGTCTAATTGGGTGACTTAACTTGAGCAAATTAACTGCCTTTCCTAATTGGGGGCTGTGGATCAGTAAGAAAACATCGTCAATCACAGGCAGGAGTAGAGCCATGGGAACTGAGTGGGAGGAGGATACTGAAGAAGGATGTCTTGGGCATGATGATTTAAACAAATCCATCCTTTAAGCTCCTGATTACACACCAGCTTTTGGCATAATATTTGAGATATTTTCGTTTGCTGTTCTGACCAGGTGACTACCTAATAAAAGCTAAGATGTAGTCTTCTAATTGTTTATAAACTTAATATACTAACTCTATGATGCAGGTGGGTATTATTATCATCCCTGCTTTACAGATGGAGAAACTGAAGCACAGATGGGTTAGAGCTGCCTTGCTGCTAGCAGAAAGCAAAGCTAAGATTCACATCTGTGTCGGTGAGGAAGGAGACCCCTTCCTCTTAAGCTTCTAAGACCACTTCCCTTTAGCATTGCATTTCAAAAGGAGAAGTAAAAGTTGAAAGTAGAAAGCATAAGGTCAGTGCCACTAGCTGGACCCGTAGGTTAAAGATCAAACCCCCCACCCTAGTTCCTATCCTATCTACAGATCACAGGCATGGTATGGAGGAATCTCCCCCGGAAGGCATTGTTCTTGCTTAATCACAATCAGACACCCTCCCTGCCCCCGAGGTCATGTACCCCTTGTTTACCTCATCAATCACGACCCTCTCACATGTACCCTCTAAGATTGTGAGCTTTTAAAAGAGGCCAGGATTTTCTAGTCGGGGAGCTCAGTTCTTGAGACGTGAGTCTGCCGAGACTCCCAACTAAATAACAAGGTACTTCCTTCCCAGTTCGGTGTTCAAGAGGTTTGTTCCCAGCCGCTCCTGCTCCATCATCTTACTCCAAAGTCAGGCCCCTAAGCACAATGCTAGGTCTCCTCTTACAGGAACTTGCCACTCCAATTCCCAGAGATGAGCTAGAAAGGATTAAAGTCTTCTGTATGCTGCACAGCTATTTATTCTATTGATTAAACACTCTTTTTTTTTTTTTTTTTTTTTTTAAATTTTTTGAGACAGAGTCTCACTCTGTCACCCAAACTGGAGTGCAGTGGTGTGATCTCGGCTCACTGCAACCTCCACCTCCTGGGCTCAAGTGATTCTCCTGCGTCAGCCTCCTGAGTAGCTGGGATTACTTGGGGTCAGCACCATGCCCAGCTAACTTTTTGTATTTTTAGTAGAGACGGGGTTTCGTCATGCTGGCCAGGCTGATCTTGAACTCCTAACCTCAGGTGATTCTCCTGCCATGGCCTCCCAAAGTTCTGTGATTACAGGTATGAGCTACCGCGGCTTGCCTGATCAAACATTCCAATAGTGCTTTCTAAGCATGTGCTGGTTATCAACTCATTGCCTCTGGCTTTCAAATCCACCCTTTCTTGTGCCGTTTGTGATACTAGAGCTGGACCCTGTAAACACTTTTCTCTCACCAGCTGGCATGATGTAAATAAAGCTCTGTCCCTGGCGAGACACTGCAGAAGGGCCCTTTTCTTCCTGGTTCCGGGTGCATCCCGGTTCTCGCTGCTGCAGTGCTTAGTCCCAGTGTGGGATATCCAGTGGCTTTCACCCTCGGCGAGCACTGCCTCGTGCAGCTTCTGTTGGGTGGGCCTTCCTGCTTCAACAACACCCCTGTGTGGGGCTTCCAGCTGAGTGTTGCTGGTGTTCCAGCTGGAGTCCCAGCAAGTTTAATGGCACCCCTGCAGGTGGACTCCTGGTGAATCTGAGTGGCTTCCAGCTTCCCAGTCCCAACCTGTAACACCTCAGCGAGCTGCTCTGTCCTCCAGTGGCCACAGCCACACCCTCTCCAAGGCCAAATGTCAGCCTTGGTGGTAGTGGTGGTGGGCTCTTTAAAGCTTGTTCTTGTCTTGGGTACTCTGTTTCGCTTCTAGTAGTGACTAGTCCCTGTATCAGCTATTCCTATTGTCTTTGGAGTTCTTACCCACTAGTAGAAAATCTGCCGTTACTTGTTATTTCTGTCGATCTATCTTCCCCATATACATTGATAAAGCTTCCCTAGCAACTTACTCTGTGGTAACTGTCTCCTGCCTGGAATCCATGTAAAGTGCTAGGCATTACTCCAAATGCTTTGCAAATATTAACTGTTCAATCCCCATAACAACTCTGTGAGGTAACTCCAGTTACTTGCCCCATTCACCCATGGAGAAACCAAGGTAAGGATATGTGTAGAAATGTGCCCAGGTTTACACAGCTGGGAAGTGGTGGAGACAGGGCTTGAATCCAGACAGGTGGCCTTGGAGTCGGTTACTCCAGCTTCTCTGCTCTCTCCTCGTATTTTCTCTAGGATTGTTTTACTGGTTACTCTGCACAAGCCATTTAGACTCCAGAATTTTAGGTATTGGAATTGGTCACCTATTCATAGCTTCTCTTTCTTCTAATCAGTGTTTATGGAGTACCTACCATATGTCAGGTGTTGGCAGAGGAGTAATGGTATTATTGGATGGCTTGTTATGCAATGATGCTAATTTACAGAAAGTGTGTTCTTTCGAAGGACTAGGAACAATTCAATTGAGTTCAAATCTAAGTATCTGAAGTTAAAAACAGGATAGCTGGCTGGGCATGGTGGTTCAAGCTGTAATCCCAGCACTTTGGGAGGCCAAGGTAGGCAGATTGCCTGAGCTCAGGAGTTCAAGACCAGTCTGGACAGTATGGCGAAACTCCATTTCTACTAACAGTACAAAACTTAGCATGTGTCTCTAGTCTCAGCTACTTGGGAGGCTGAGGCTGGAGAATGGCCTGAGCTCAGGAGGTAGAGGCTGCAGTGAGCTGTGATTACACCACTGCACTCTAGCCTGGGTGACAGAGTAAAACCCTATCTCAGAAAAAAAAAAAAAGAAAAGAAAAGATACCAGTTTTTATAGGGAGCACTTTCTACATTGCTGTTTTCTGTAGAAGTTCTTTGGCCATTGTCACGGTCATTCTTCTGAAATAATGGTGTTTTTTTGTTTTTTTTTTTTTTTTTGCCAGAAATCTACATTTCTCAGCCAAATTTGCTTTAGAATGTGCTTATTATTCTGTAAAAGTTGTTTGTGACAATTCTTCCTTTGAAACTGAAACTTAGTGGCAGCCCCAGAAGCTCCTCTGAGCTGTGAGAAAAAAGCAGAGTTCTCAGACAAAGGGGCTTCTGATAATTAATCACTAATGTGTAAGAACCTCGAGTGATGAGAGCAGCATTATGTTTCTCAGATAGAAAGACTGGATTCAGACCGGAGAGCCTTTGCCTGAGGGGCTGCTATAATGAGATTAAACAGTGGGCTCTGCTGAGCAGCCTCCCAGGACTGGGGACCTGGTTCTTCGAAACTAAGAATAAACAGAAAACTTGTTAGAATTCATTTAAAAAGGCCGGGTGCGGTGGCTCACACCTGTAATCCCAGCACTTTGGGAGGCTGAGGTAGACGGATCATGAGGTCAGATTGAGACCAACCTGGCTAATATTGTGAACCCAATCCATACTAAAAATACAAAAAAATTATCCGGGCGTGGTGGCATGAGCTTGTAGTCCTCCCAGATACTTGGGAGGCTGAAGCAGGAAAATCAGTTGAACCTGGGCGGCAGAAGTTACAGTGAGCCGAGATTGCGCCACTGCACTCCAGCTGGGCTACAGAACGAGACTCCATTTCAAAAAAAAAAAAAAAAAAAAAAAAGATTTTTAAAATCCTCTAATGGATTGTAAAGAATAGTATTTAAATTATGCTTCAAATTCTTAGCTAAGTAACAAGAGAGGCAACAGGACTTAGCAACTCTTCTTAATTTTCTCACAAAATCAGAGCAATTGAGATAGCTCAGTACCTTCAAGGAAATGCTGGAACAATGTATTAGTGAGGTGAATTGCTTTTTTCCTTTTTTTTTGTATGTGGTGTGGTCTTTTGCTATTTTATCGTTTGCTTAAGAAATTTAAGAACAAGTGACTGATTCTTTTCTTTTGCTTCATTTTTCAGTACCTGGGGGCAATCTGGAGTCCAAGCCCACCCATGCCTGGATTTTAAATAGGACCTCTGAAACAAGTATGGCAAGAAAGGTGCCCTTACATAGGTCATTGGATGCTGTCACTGGAATGTCTGTTGAGAAATAAACATTTTGTCATCTGTAGACACATGGGGGCGCTTTAAACAGGCAGTGTGGGATGCAGCGTGCAAAGGGAGGGAAGGAAGGAAGGAAGGAAGGAGGGAGGGAGGGAGGGAGGGAGGGAGGGAGAGAAGGAAGGAAGGAAGGAAGGAAGGAAGGAAGGAAGGAAGGAAGGAAGGAAGGAAGGAGAAAGCTTTGTCAAAGGTAGCCTGGAATTCAGGCATCTCTCTGTCTGGTTGTGGACCTGTGCCTGTGTGGGGCTGGGGAGCACTGAGCTGGTCTAGGAAAAGAACTGCAGAGGCCCTTGATCCCCACTTTTCTTGGTGAAATCAAGTTTGAGGTTCAAATTAAGGCTTTCAGAGTCAGAATCTGTTACTTTGGCAAAAAAACTACTTTTAATCTGGTAACGTTTCCCATTAACCTCATTTGATGTCCTTTCCCAAGAGTGTTTAATTAGAATCTCTTTTTCTGATGCCAGCAGAATTGAACTGCTTGTGAATTGAGCTTTAAATTGAGCATGTTGTGTTTCTAGTCCTCCATTGAGGGTGAATTTTGCAGCAATTTGCATTTAACATTCTGTGCCTTGCTGCATTAAGCACTTCTAGAATAGGATCAACAGGACAGAGCTGGAGTATGCAGAGATTCTCAAAAGAAATGTAAATTTGGAATGTAATTGGGAACCCAACAGGAAGGGGTGGATTTCAAGGATGAAGTCTTGGTGGAAGATCTATATGCTACAATGTGAGTTTGAAGTTATTCAATCTTCCTGAATATTAAACTATTTTAACTTCTACTAGGCAAACGTTTAAGAGAGAAGAATCTGTTTTTCTGACTACTGTGCATTAAGTAGAGAGATTAGAGTTTAAAACATTTTAATAGAATGGCAGAATAGGACTCAGATCTCCAGGATCATACCAATAGTTCCACCAGACAGATGAAGATATGTAATATGGTGCTTAAGTGGCCTGACACTGTTATTGAAATTATTGTTTCAAAAATGCAAATTAATAAATGCTCACATGCCCAGGGTCTATAACAAAGGCAAAAATCAGCCAGGTGAGGTGGCACATGCCTATAATTCTAACACTTTGGGAGGCCAAGGCAGGAAGATCGCTTGAGATCAGGTATTTGAGACCAGCCTGGGCACCACAGTGAGACCTTGTTTCTATTAACAAAATTAGCTGGGATGTTGTGGTGCGAACCTGTAGTCCCAGCTACTTGGGAGGCTGAGGTCAGAAGATGGCTTGAGCCCAGGAGTTCAAGGTTGTAGTGAGCCATGAACATGCAATCCAGCCTAGGTGATAGAGCAAGATACTGTCTCAAGAAGAAAAAAAAGGAAAAAAATATAATCAGGTCTGCACACTTTTTAGCATTCTTTTGTTTCTCTTCAGTGACATGGGAGTGTTTGCTGTGCGCTCAGGAATGTGTTTGGGCTTTTTTAACCCTGAGGGAGTGAGGCAAGGTTAAGAGCGGTTGGGTTCAACTCTGACAAAGGCAGGTGCACTCCTGACTTGGCAACTTCATTTTTTCCCCCGTTCCGAGAACTACTTGACTCATCTTTGAAGCGGCCACATTTACACTGACATTTTTCAGTGGCGAGCAAAATCTTGCTACATAAAAACCTGTGCAAAATCCTTTTGTCTTGTGATACATAAATTCAGGGCCTCAGATGGGGTAAACAGGGCCTACAGTGCTGAACATTTATCTTTCTTATTTGAATGAACAACTCTTCCTTCCTTTCTGGAATATGACTTAACATTAAGAATTCCTATTAAATCTCTGGGTACACCGAGAGACCTCAGAAAGCTCTCTACAGAGAGAGCAAATATCCTCCTGTACTTGGCAAAAGAAGAAACAGATGCTTGTGTGGCTTGCAGGCTCAACTGCTCAGGGCCGCTCTGTGGAAGAGAACCAGTGAACCTGGGTTGCCAGAAAAAATGTTAATGTTGAGCTGAGAATAAGCATTTGCCCTTGCAAGTGGCCAACAGATCTGTAGGACACATGTGAGTGCAATGGAAGCAGCGCCCAGACTGGACTGCCCTGTAGTCAAAGTTAGAGGATCTGGGGATATTTGGGTTTTGGGCCACGGAATATCCATTTTCCTTTCCTGAGAAGTACCCTTTTGCATCTAGTTCAGGAACTCTGGGAAGCTGGCCACACCCCAGCTCCAGGAGTGGGCTGTGATTAGTCTATGTAAAGTAGTTCATTGCATTCACTTCTCTTCCCTCTTCCATGACTGGTTTAAGAGACAGGCCTACCGACAATGGTATGCAAGAACTTTGCTGGGATTTCTGAGAAAGACACTTGCTCCATGTACAGGCTTCTAGGATAATTTATCTCCTCTGGACAGTGTGGGGAATAGACGTGAGTCTTAAGAGCATGGTGGCCCTTGGCCACTGTTCTGAATGCAATGTCAACCCAAGGAGGAAAGGAGAGCTGAGATAGTCAAGAGATGGGAGCTGGCTGGGTACAGTGGCTCAAGCTTGTAATCTCAGCATTTTGGGAAGCCAAGGTGGGCAGATACCTGAGGTCAGGAGTTTGAGACAAGTCTGGACAACATGGTGAAACCCTGTCTCTACTAATAATACAAAAATTAGCCAGGCGTGGTGGCATGTACCTGTAATCCCAGCAACTTGGGAGGCTGAGGCAGAAGAATTGCTTGAACCTAGGAGGCAGAGATTGCAGTGAGTTAAGATTGTGCCATTGCACTCCAGTCTGGGTGACAAGAGTGAAACTCTGGACCAATTGGACTTTTCACTCACTGAACCAATAGATTCTTATTCTTTAAGCTAGGCTCAGCTGAGGTTTGTAGTATTTGCAATGAATGTTTCCAACTGCCCGACTACCACATAGTGTATAAGATGATCAGGGTGCATAGCCATCTATTTGTGTGTAACCTAATTGAAAGGGCATTTTTTTTTTTTCTCTGAAAGGTATATCCCAAGAGAAACAGTATTTATTGTTCAGAGCTTTGCACTGCAACCTATAGTCTCTAAAGTTTTTTTGAAAGCACTAAAAAGTACATTCAGTAAGTAGGTGGGTATCAATCAATAAAAGAAACTAGCCAGGTGTCAAATGCAGCATATTTTAATTTGTTTCAAATAAAGCAATATATGTATATATATATTTTCAGAAAAACACCAGATTTTAAATTCTACAAAAGCGCATGTGTCCTCAGCAGATCATGTTTGTCTGATTATTAAGAATTCTTTTTTGTAACATTAACTCTCTAAAGACAATCAATGGACTGACATCACTGCTACAACATAGGTTGCTAACTGAGCCTCTGATCTTCAGCCACATCTTGATATTCCTAACAATGAGTAAATACTGCCTGGCTAAAATGCTGCAAAGTCTTGATGAGAGAAAGCATCAACAGATCAAGCAAAGCCATGAAAGTTATGAAGCAAGCTAGAGCTGATTATTAGAACTAGTAAAAATGATTAAGAGAGGAGACACAACCATACAGGATTTGTATATTCTGATTGACTCTCTTTTGGCAGCGAATTGGGTCAGCACCTCGGGCAGGGAACCAAAACTGAGTGAAAACTGCTCTTTTTTCATCCTAGCTTAGGCCACCAATGTCACAGCCGGGACTGAGAGAACTGCTGCATCTGTGGAAACTTCTATTCTCGTGGGGCAGAGATTGCACTGTGAAACCCTACCAACACTACCCCGAAAGGGCCTGGCCTCCGAGGTGTCTGCAGCGTGCTGCCTTCGCCGGGGCTTTTCAGAATGGGCTGGGGCCTCAGGGGTCTTCGTCCCCAAGGGGGCCTCTTGAATTTTGGCACCACCTTTGTTTTTGGGCCGGAAGCCGTTGTGTGGCTGTCTTCTGTGCTCATGGCGGTTGTTAGCCTTCCCCAGTGGATCGGCTTCATTCCCACTGCCCTGCAACTTGGCAGGCCCATTTAGCCTGTTGTTATGATACTGTGGATTAAATCTCCGTCTTTGGTTAGAAGATCCGTTCTACCAAAAAAGAAAAGAGATAAGTATCAGATGCCAGTAAGTCACAGATGACACCAGTAGACATCAGGGAAACCAAATCTCTAAGCCACAGGTAAGCTTTTTTGATACACTAGAAGAATCAGAAACATGAAGATGAGGTCAAGCAGATAAAATTCTTAATCTTAAAAGAATAGTGGACTGTTTTGTAAATGGAACTGCAAGAAAATGATGTTCAAAGAGGTTACAGACGCGTAAGACAGACAATTCAAAAACTGGGTCAGATAAAATCCATAAAGATGCTTAAACTACAGCAGAATAAAATATAAGCCAGAAGCAGAGTAATGATGATCCTCTATTATGGAGATTTCTGGGACATTCTGTAGAGACTGATAGGGATGGGAAGCACAGAAATTCTATATAGAAAAAGGGTGGGGTCCCTGGCTAAGCCCCACACTCTAGCCCTATTTTCCTGCTCAAATGTTGCCTTTTCCAAAACGCCACTGGTCCACCCCACCCTCCATCCTGTTTCCATAAAAACCCCAGGTTCCACTGGTAGCAGAGAAGAGGAGAAGCAGCTGTATGTCCGAGACTGCAGTCTGACGTCAGAGAGAAGCAGTTTGACTTCAGAGGGATGGCTTGACGGCAGGACTTTGGAAAAGAGTCCAGCCAGAGACAGCCGGACTTCAGTGGAAGAATACTTTCCCACTCTGTCCCATTTCCAGCTCTCCCTCCTGCTGAGAGCCACTTCCATTGGCAATAAAATCCCCTGCATTTACTATCCTTCACTTGTTTCATACAACCTGATTTTTCATGGATGCTGGACAAGGGCTCAGGATACAGAAAAGTGTCACACTGACCCTCTGCCTTCATGAAAAAGCTGAAGGTCTATTGAGCTATTAAACACTCAAGCCATCCTTGGACTGCAAAGCTAAAAGAGTACTGTAACACATGTCCTCTGGGGCTCCAGGGGTCACGGGTACCACCCTAGATGCTGCTACGGGGCTCCATGGAGTTTTGATCCTGCCGGCACCCAAAAGTGCTTGTTCTAGCTCCTGCACCTGTCCACCTGCATGCTCCCCATCCCCCGAGGGGTTGAGAGCTTCAGGCTGAGTAAGTGAGGCACCCCTGTTGCAAGGCCTGCAAAGGGGGCAAGGAAATTTTCCTGTTTCAAGACTGCATAGGAATTCTAATTACATAGGTGAAGAAAAAGTAAAATTCTGTCTGTAACTTTTCTTCTCTAAAGCACCTTTCCTAATTTTTTTTTCAAACAAGTATCTTCACAGTTCAGAAATATTATCTTGGGCAAATATAGGGGTGAAGCATATCTGGCAGGTTTTGGTGGCATGCAGAAATAAGGTGTATTTTCACAGAGGTAATTCATTGTTTTTCTAAACTTTCTGCAGTTATAAGCAAAGAAATGTTGAAGCCTCTACTGAAAAATCATTCCTTCAGCAAATCAGTGGCCAAGAACATAAATGGATGAGTGTAGGGATGCATGGATTAAGCTCCTGCGTGAGGAAAAGATTTCTGAACTCTTCGAGGTCAATAATAGCCAACACTCACTGAGTGCTTACCATATGCCAGGCACTGAGTGAGGTTCTTCACCATGCACTACCTCATTTAACATCAGAATCACCCTTTAAGATAGTTGCTATTATGTGCTTCATTTTAGATGAGGACAAGGAGTTTCAGGTACTTGCCCAAGGTCTATCTATAGCAGGGAAATGGTGGCGCTATTCCCACTTTATATACTGTCTCTTGATTAAGGTTCTTAAGTTGTAACATAAACACAAACCTGTTTTGAAAATCAAACCTCTTATGAAAACATATAATTTTATGAGTTACAAATATATAAGGTTCTTAATTTGTGCACTGTGACTGGATGGTATAGGTTTAGGGCAGACCAACCCCCAATAATTCAGAGCCCAGAGCAAGAGTACAAATGTGGGCCCATACTCCTGTGAAAGGAAAATAAATCTTGCCAACCCCAAATTACTAAGCTAAAGGGAAAAGTTAAGCTGGGAACTGCGTAGGGCAAACCTGCCTCCCATTTATTCAAAGTCACCCCTGTGCTCACTGAGATACAGGCATATCTGATTGTCTCCCTTGAAGAGGCTAATCAGAAACTCAGAAGAATACAACCATCTGTCTTTTATCTACCTAAGACCTGGAAGCTCCCTCCTCACTTCCAGTTGCCCGCCTTTGCCTCCAGTAGCCCCACCTTTCCGCACTGAACCAATGTGCATCTTACACAAATGGACTGATGTCTCATGTCTCCCTAAAATGTACAAAGCCAAGCTGTGTCCCACCACCTTGGGCACATGTCGTCAGGACCTTCTGAGGCTGTGTCATGGGTGCATGTCCTCAACCTTGGCAAAATAAACTTTCTAAGATATTCGGGATTCATACACTATACGTCTGAATGCTATCTCTTCCGAACTCTGGCTCCATCCCACATTGTAAGGGAGCCTTGCACACATGAATGTGGACATTCCAGCCTGCACACCTAAGCTTCGTCTCCACTCCCACCCTTCAGACCAACAGGTGTGGTTTGTCTTCAAGATGATGTATATAGGAAAGTGGTCAAAACAGACCCTGTGAGCAGGCTTGGGCCCACCTGGGAATAGAATTCCAGGGTCTTGAGTGCTGACTGGCAGCACGCTTCGGAATACAGAGTGTAGATTTCAGTGGCCCTGTCTCCCTGATCTCTCTGACTCCTTACTCTGTAGAGACAGCCATGGCTATGCAATGGTCAAGGTTAAGAAAGCTTACTTGAAAACACAGGGCCCAGCCCAAGGGCCCTTCTTACATGGGTATACAGTGTTCTGACTTAGACATCTGAGTGTATTTCAACTTAAATGAGCCATTACCTAAAATGCTAAAACAGAGAATTGAAAAAGTATCTATACAGATAGTACTTAATCTGGCCTCCTTTGTTTTTAAAGAAACTATGAAAAAGGAAAACTCATAGGCTAAATTTTAGACTTAATTATAGCATGATATTTAATAACAAACAGAGAGAGGCCAGGCACAGTGGCTTGCGCCTGTAATCTTAGCACTTTGGGAGGCTGAGGCAGGCGGATTGCTTGAGCCCAAGAGTTTGAAAGTAACATGGCAAAACCCTGTCTCTACAAAAATTATACAAAAAAAATTAGTCAGGTATGGTGGCACACGCCTGTAGTCTCAGCTACTCTGCAATCTGAGGCTGGCAAATTGCTTGAGTCCAGGAGGTTGAGGCTGCAGTGGGCTGAGACTGTGCCAAAAAAAAAAAGAAAAAGAAAAAAAAAAAAAAGAACAAAAGTTGTGAAGATATATTTAGACTACAAGTAAAAACAGATTTTATTATGATCTTTAACTAATGAAGTTATAACATGCTCCTTATCAAGGTGCTATCTCAAAGCTCGTGAAGATTTCAGGGCCTGAGAAACACCTGTCGTGTTATTAACAAGAATTCTCAAAGGCCAAGACAACAGAACCCAACAAGACACCTGTTAGAAAAGCAGCATTTTAAATGACTTACCAAAAAAAAAAACCAAAAAACAAACAAACAAAAAAAAACCAAAAAGAAGAAGAAAAGACTTTCTCTTGGAGATCATAAAAGGTATCTTTATAGCATGCCCAACTTCTATACCATCAGATCCATTTTTTTTGGATGGAGTCTCATTCTGGTGCACAGGCTGGAGTGTGGTGGTGTGATCTCGGCTCACTGCAACCTCTGCCTCCTGGGTTCAAGCGATTCTCCTGCTTCGGCTTCCCCAAAAGCTGGGATTACAGGTATGTGCCACCATGCCTGGGTAATTTTTGTATTTTTAGTAGAGACAGGGTTTCATCGTGTTGGCCAGGCTGGTCTCAAACTCCTGACCTCAAGTGATCTGCCCACCTCAACCTTCCAAAGTGCTGGGATTACAGGTGTGAACGCCTGCACCTGGCAGATCCCAATTTTTTGTTAATGCTCTAAGGATAAGGGGGAAATCACCTCCCAAAGACATAGTGGAGAAGCAGAAGGAGAAGAAAGATTGTTCTTTGGGCACTTGTGTTTTTAGAGGTTATAGTAGATAAGAATGAAGAATGTCATTTTGAAATGTATTCCCCTGCTGAAATTCCAAGAGAAGATTGCACTAACTTTAACCTCTTATTGATCAACTCAACGTAAGTGGAGATTAAAATATCTTAAAAAACAAATGCCAGGTTTCCTCTCAGTAGTAGTTTCAGTGGCCAGGTTCTGAATCTTGTTCCTGAGTCTCTGTGGGTCCCTTCCACATGTAGGCTGGTTTTGGGGCCCCAGGGATGGTAGCAGTCCTAGCCATGAGCCTGACTTGGGTGGACTGTCTGCTCATGGGGTCAAGAGTATATGCAGGCCACTTCCTCCACCTGGGAAAGCACCTGGGAGGCAAAGACAAGAGAGACCAGGGGAGCTCCCCGGAGGCCAGTTAGGCAGTGTTGCTGGGTGGGGAGTGGGTAAGGGCAGGTGGAAGGAGCCTGAGTGTGACCCCAGGAAGCCCAGCATCTAGTAGTTGCTGTTTTCTTCCTCTGGAAACAGGGTGCCCTCCCCACCCCCCGGTACCCTGCACCAGTGTCTGCTTACCTGCTTGTTGGCTGGCATGGCCTGGTGAGAGGGGTCGACAGTGCTGGGGAGACTGCTCACCATTTTGGGGTTTGCTGCTTTGCCTTCAGAGGGCTTATTGTGAGTGGATGATTTTCGGGAAAAATTACTCTGTTTCCCAGAGGTAGCTGCATGCACATTTAGCAGAGGCAGCAGGGAGCTGCAGGGAGTTCTTGAGGAATAGTTGTTCTTTGGATGTGTAACTGCAACAAGAAAGTGCTCAGTGTTATGAGCTGCGCCTTCAACACTGCTGCCTCAGTAACCCATTAGGAAGTGCTAGAAGACGAAGAAACTGGCCAGGAGCTCTACAAAAACTTTCAGAAAGTTTTCTTTTGAAAGATGTTATTTGAAAGGGCACCTTGGTGCTTAAGAGAACAACCAAATTTCTCCTGTGGGAATCACTGAACTGTGATTACAGCATAATCATCCAAGTTGTGAGACATTTGTAAGAAATAAGACATATCTGAGCAACTTAAATATTATTCTTTAGGTCAAGAATCACCAAGGGAAAAGAGATAATGAAACCTCAAGATTTCCTCTCTGACCCTGTCTGTAAATGCACTCTGCCTCGAGATTCCCCATTATCAAACCCATTCTCACCTCCCTGATCGGTTCCCTGGACCAATTGGTACTGCAGACACAGTAAGACTGGGAGCTACGTGGACACTCTGGCCTGTCAGAGCCACGATGTTCTTAGAGTTTGGGAATGGGGTGATACTGGATGTTAGGAATTCTGCTACTCTGGGTCATGCATATCCCCCAAACACAGGGCCAGGCTTGCCAGCCCCTAAGGCATCTTGTATATTTCATTATCGCTCCATTATCCCACCTTTAATCAGCCCCGTTTTCTGCAGCCTCACTGCAGATGTGCACCAATTCCAAGGTCACAGGCAAGGCAAGCTGATCACGCACACCCCCGTCAGGGCTCAGGGCTCAAGGCTCAGGCAGGTCTGCTCAGCATTTATTATGACCATTCCTGCTGCTTTGGAAAGTGATGGTTTCTGCTGGGATGATTTCTATGTGATTACACTGAATTGGAACTGGAGGGAATCGATTCGAGGATAAAACCATGACTTCCCTCTCACAGTTCACCAGAATCTGATTGCCAGCTAGGGCTTTCTTTGATTCTTAAAACTGTCACCAATTTTTGAAAGCAATTTTGTCTGCTCCCTTTGATGGATCAGGTTTAATCCCAGGGTTCTGCTAGAGGATTGGACGGGACCAGTAAGGATCGTAACACAGGAGAAATGGAAAGGCCAGGGATGCATTCCTAGTGTCTTCATTGTATTGGGAAGGTGTGACAGCAAGCTGGGCCTGTCCAAATGTGACCAGTGGATTTCTGTGGCTCCTGTGCTCACCAGATTCAGTTTTACAAGGTCATTATTGTCTGGAGATCAGGGACTATTATTTCCGGTTCACTACCAGTACCTGTGGGTTCTCAGTGTGCTCTCAACAAAGCTGAGAAGGAAGAGCCTTTGGACAATTACGGTCTCTGTCTTTCAGAATGGACACCTGGAATTTAGTAAGGGACCATTTCTCCCACTAGATGGCACCTGAAGTGCTCAGGAGGAAAGGAGGTGAAGGGGTGCCTCCCCACCGCGCCTGAGATGGGTGACAGGGCGTCACTCAGCATCACTGTCTTGCTCATTGAGGGCTGACGTGGAAAGAAGGGTGGGCAGTTCCCTTTACAACTGTGAACCGGACTGTTGCCTTTTTTAGAGGTGGGGCAAAAGCTCTGGATAGAGAATGGCAAATAGGCAGATTCTTTCGTAAGGAAGAGTATGGGGGAAAAAAAGAAAATAACTTTTAAAAATCCAGTCAGAAAAATCAAATAATTGCCAAAGATGTGTGGACAAGGATGCTCACAGCAGTGTTATTTATTTATTTTATTTATTTATTTGTTTTTTGAGATGGAGTCTCACTCTGTCGCCCAGGCTGGTGTGCAGTGGCGTGATCTTGGCTCACTGCAACTCTGCCTCCTGGGTTCAAGCAATTCTTGTGCCTCAGCCTCCTGAGTAGCTGGGATTACAGGCACACACCACCATGCCTGGCTAATTTTTGTAGTTTTAGTAGAGACGGGGTTTCACCATGTTGGCCAGGCTAGCCTTGAACTCCTGACCTCAGGTGATCAGCAGTGTTATTTTAATGGTGAAAAACTAGAAGCAGTCTAAATGCAGCAACCTGAAGACTGGTGACATCAATTATATTTACAGAAATGACTGGTTAAATATATTGATATGAAAAAATATCTACCATAGACTGTGAAGTGATAAAAGCAAATTGCATTACTATACATGCATGCAGTGTAGCATAGTATAGTTAATTATACTGTAATAGGAAGTGCAGCCAAATCTTGATTTTTCAGCTGACTGCAAGGCTGTGGGTTTCTGCATCACTCACTAGTCCTTCTTTCCTCCTTGCGGCTGTCCTTAAAGCCACTTCAGTTCTCGTTCCCACCTCCCCTTGTGCGTGGGCTGGTGTAGGGGAAAATGTAGCAGCCAATTTCGTTGCACATTAGCTGCTCTAATTAAGGCTTAATAGGGAACAAGGCTAAACGGAATGGCTGAGTGGAGTCTTTCATTATCTGCAGGCCTCACTCAGCACAGAGAACCAAGGGAAGAGGCTCAAGGCATTGCTGAGGGGCTCATCCAACAGCTGGGCCCTGCACAACAATAACTAATTGTTTCCAGACATGTTGGGACACGTTAGGAAGACTCACTCTCTGCCTGACAAGTTTCTGTAGAACCAGGACTATTTGAAATCAGAGGCAGTTTAACTGGCAGTGCTTAAGAAAAGTTTGCAAAAGGTATAAACTAGGTGACCTGTTCTGTTCCACTGAATAAATCCTGGGGATTTACCAATGGGCAGTGTGGCATTTGAAGACTCTAAGTTCAAATCTTGACATTTCTGGTGACTTGTGTCATGAGCTTAGATCATTAAATGTTTTTAGACCTCACTTTAGCCCCCTGGGGGGACTGCACACCTGACATTTCCTATAGCAACTCTAAATAGCACCAAGCTTACTCACACAGAATTATTTAGCAAGTATGCAAAACTCACTCTCTCCACAGAGCATGATTTGGGCCTTCAGCTGTTCGATGTCACAGGAGAACCGGGCAGCTTTCCCGAGCTCTTCATCATATTTACGCTCGCTGACAAAGTGCTGGAGGAAAGAGATGGAAAGCAGGAGCCCCATGATTACAGAAATGACCCAGGAACTCTGTGGATGCGTTCACTCTGCTCTTCCCGCGCACTGCAGTGCTGACCTGGTGGGGATCTTTCCAGCCCCGTTACTGGGAGGCTTTATGCTCAGTCTTGGTCCTGACCTGGCTGGGGCATGACCATCTTCCTGTCTGGGGAATATGTGGGGTCCTGTGTTTCTCTTTTCTGGGCCTACATGAAATTGTGTCTGACTCATCTATTTAACCTTTTAGCACCCCTCGCCCTCCTAGTAATTTTCTGAATTGCATTCTGGTAGGATTATCTGAGTTTGGCCGAGTGCCTGCTAAGGTATTGACCATCAAGAGAAAACATGTCATCCTTCCTAGACCCCCATTCCTATTTTAATAGGGAACCGGGATGTCCACAAAGCCTTTAGTGTCTGGAAAACATAATCTTAAATGGCAGAATTTCAAGTGCTGTGCAAAGAAGTGAGAAAGAGATTATTTTTCAATTCATTTAAAATTAAGATCTACATGTAGAAGACAGGGTGAGAAATACAGAAATAAATGTGACTCAGTCCCTTCTTGAGTTTACCAGGGAGTTTAGCAATGGTAAGGACAACAGATACCATTAGCTACAATGCAAGGTGGAATGTGATTGGTGCTTCAGGAATATAAAGGAGGAAGAAATTATTTCCTACTGAGGGCAATGGGGAAAGATTATGTAAGAGGGAACATTAAAAAAACTATTGAACACTTACCAGGCACTAGCCAAATTCTTAACAGATAATCTCATTTCATCTGATCACAGTATTATTAAGTCAGTACTATTATTATCTCTATTTTACAAATGGGGGAATTGGGGTTCTAAGAATCTAAGAGAACACGTAATTTATCCAAGGTCATAGAAGTAGAAAATTTTGCAGCTGGACTGTTTCACTCCAACCCCTGTGCTACTAACCATTTTATGATGGGTGGGATTTTGACAGGCAGAAATGAAACTTGGAAGATGAGCTGATTTCCATAGACCAGGAAGCTGGCTATTTTATATATCTTACTTGATGTTCTAGCAAGCTGGGATTTTTATAGGGGGAGATGGAAGTTGGAATATATATTGGAGTCCAGTTGGGAATTTTTTTCTGAGGGAAAGGAGACATAATGGGGGAAACCAGATCTGCTTTGGGAATTTAAATCTGGTCTTCGTGGAGTATGAGGCTAGAGGGAGACCGTGTAGGCAGAGAGACTAGTGAAGAGGCCACAGAAATTGGCTAGGTGGGAGGCCACAGAGGCCAGAGCACAGAATGTAAGAATAGAAAGGCCACCAACACCCTCAGCACCCTTGGGCGAGGTCCTCTTCCCCACAGGGCCTGCTTTTGTACCCAGCCAGGAGGGGGGTCACTTGCCACTATCAATGCCAACCAGTTTTATGCCCCAATTTGCAATCTTACTTCTAAAGCTAGCAGCAGCTGTGTCTTACAACCACTCTAGTTTCCTGGGAGTGAGAAAGAAGATTAAGGGAGCGTGTGTGCGTGTGTGCGTGTATGTGTGTGTGTGTGTGTGTGTGTGTGTGTGTGTGCATCTGTAGTATACTGGATGAAAAAGAGGATAAGGGGAATTTTAAAATTTCTTCCTATTTTGTTGTAAATACTTATACTTGCCTTCCTGGTAACCATTCCCCTTCTGGTAACTGTACCCTGACGCAGTTTCAAAGAGCCATAGTCTTGGTGGGTCTGGCGATCAAGATGTCACACCCTCTCTGGGCCAAATGATGGACGTGACCCAAGTGAAGGCCAATCAGAGCCTCTCACTTAGGGATCTGAGCCGAGTGGGGTGGTACAGGGCTGAGGGTCCCATCAGAGTGTGTCTAGTGATAATTGCTTCTTATTTTACCCGAGGCACCCCAGTTCCTGCCTAATTGTTGACCTGAGCCTTCAGATAGGGCTCTGCTTTGGTGAGCTATACTCACATCCTTTCAAATTCTACTTGTCCTTGAGGTTAGCCAGGGTCA
Organism: Saimiri boliviensis; assembly: GCF_048565385.1. Lineage (NCBI taxonomy): Eukaryota > Metazoa > Chordata > Mammalia > Primates > Cebidae > Saimiri > Saimiri boliviensis. The sequence continues at coordinate 40,599,178 of NC_133453.1, forward strand.
GTTTCTGTTGCATATCAATGAAGGAATCAAATAAATATATATTTATGGGTAGTATTCGTAATAAAAATGCAACTAAACTAGAAAATAATATAGGAAAGAAATCACCACAGACTGCATGCTTTCTAATCCTCACTGTGGCCCTATGTTCATGCTTCATGTGTGTGTATATACCTGTGGATGTGTTTATATACATACCTATAAATCACAGTGTGTTAAAATAATATCCCCCATCCCAACTATAATTCATGGCCAAGTTACTTTATTTGGGTTGGTCTCTACTGACTGACAAAATAGCTTGTACTTCTCCTTTGGAGTAAAACATTCCTTCAAAACACATTACACTTAAACACAGTGATTATGTGGGTCTTCCCCCTTCTGTGTTCTCTATTTCCACCCTGTGAAAGAGAGCTGGGTATAGATGTTAGATCCTCAGAGAGCAGCACTCTGTGGATGCAAAACAAACATAATGGGGATCAGCTCTCTGGCTCAGGGTTCAGGCTGTGATATTTTAGAACTGACCTTAATTTCTGCCCTGAGCTCGGCCAGCTGCATCTCTGCCATCTGACTGGCAAGGTCAGTAAGTCTCTTTAGTTCTTCTGCTTTCTTCTGACGAGCGGTCAGGATTTCCACTGCCAAATAAGGAGGAGTCACACATTAGGGCCAGAGATTGAAACATATTAAATAACCTAATTTCTTGGCATCAGTTCTCGCTCCACAGACCGATTGCTTTGTTGGACCATGACTGTGTTTTCTGAGTTGGTCATGGAGGCGGGTTTACCCTCGGTGCCTATTGCCAACAACCCGGTTCCTCCTGTCCTCCTCCAGCAGTCCCCAAGCCAAACAGCCCCTTCTGATTCACTGTACACTCCCACTCTGCATTTTCTTCACTGGTGTCTGACCTCACTTACGGAATTTAGACTTTTGAAATTCGCGAGTTACTTGGAACAACGATCTCTGAAAAACAACTTATTAAAGTCCTCTCTGAGTGATACTGCAAAGACAGGAAGTCCACTAAGCAGAAATCATTCTATATGTGCTGCACTATTAAACTTTAACAGCAGCAGCCCTCTTGAACTTTAACACATACTAATTTAGGGTGACTAGCTGTGTTATTGGAATCTGACATAAAAATCTAACTTTATTAGTTTTTTGTGAGCCAAAAATGTCTCTGTTTTTGATACTCTGCAGATATGTTTCCATTCTGCAAAGAAAGAGAAGTTCTACCCCAGAGTGTCTTAGGTCTTTCTGTAAGTGTCCCCAGTGGAAAAATTTCGAGAGTGAGTGAGGCCAGCTAGAACTAGATTTGTGTGAATTTTTTAGCACCTGCACACGTTGAGAAGACACTAGGGAGTACTCGGGCTCCAACATTTTCACACATCTTCAGATGAACTAGAGAGGTTTAAATAGATGTAGTAGCCTATCGGTTAATTTGTGTCTGTGTGTGTATCCATGTGTTTCCCAAAAGATTATGGAGCTCAGAAGCAATTAATACAAATGCACAGGATGAGGTTTAAATATGAAGTTGGATCTTTCAATAGATAGACTTGTGGCTCTCTAATTTGACTCATATATGAATTGTCTTCATTTCTTTGGGATGAGTATTTTGAGTTATAAGAAAAGAGGTGTTCATCTAAGATGACATGCATGTTGGACTCACATGCCATGCTTGGCTGAACAAGGATCAAATGCTTTATTAGACCAGATTCACAGCACACATGCAGGGCCAAACAATATGATTTCTGATTTTAAGAGTTCTTATTACACAAATTATCAAACGATAATCACCGCAAAAGCCCAAAAAGAAGTACAGAATACACCAAGAGTTAAAATTCCCTGCAAATCATAAACCATTCTTTAGACAGACTGAAAGACATAATCTTTTTATGCTGATACCAATGTTGAGATGTTAATAAAATAATTAGTCTATTAACACATACAGCTTTATCATCTGTCAAACCATGCTAATCATGCTTTGATTATTTAACTGGGGCGCCTCCTGATCCTCAATTACAATACCATGTGGCTAGGCAGACGGATCTATGCTTAATAGTCTTTCTGAATACAGAGGAGCTAGTGAAAACCTTATCTGGATGATGAGAGTGAAAGGAAGTTTCATCTCAACATAGACAACATATTGCTGAGTGATGTCTCAGGACACCCAGTTAGACCAAAGGTCACAAAAAGGTTGGCTCACCATCATTTTCAGCCAAAGTACATATGTCTTGTTTGGTCCACACATTGCTTTTACAAATTAATTGCCCACATTTAAAAATTAGAAGATTCCATTTGAAAGCTGGCTCTCTGGCATCTCTTAAAGTACTGGAATTTCTGGCCATAGTTGGTCAACATTCCTACATGGCAACAAGTGGCTGAAGCCAAGAAGTCACTGCCCTCTTTAGATGGAGTTGGGCACCCAGTGTGCCACGGTTTCCCCCTGCACCTTTTGGCACATTAACGTTACCTATCTGTTCCCCGTGAGCACCTCCAGCCATTCTCGGGACTACGGTGTGATCTGTACCATGTAGTTCTTTGTGTCCATGGCACCTAGTGCCTACTTGGTATACAAGGGGTTTTCAATATGCTTGTTGAGTGAAGAATTCAATGAATGAATTAATGAGTTACTTAAAGGGAATATCTAAAGAAGAATGGAAGTTCCTTTTCTACAGGAGTCACTTAAGACTGTTTAGGATTCATACCTTTGATTAGTTACGTTATTTGTTTGCCATTATAATTCAACATATGGATGGGACTAACATCTGCAGCATGAGAAAACAATTTAAGTAGGAAGATGAAATGAGACACATTCTTCTTGCAAACTAAAATGAAAAATTAATTCTATGCTGGGCGCAGTGGCTCACATCTGTTATCTTAGCACTTTGGGAGGCTGGGGCAGGAAGACTGCTTGACTCAGGAGTTCAAGACCTGCCTGGGCAACAAAGCAAGACCCTTGTCTCATCAAAATAATAATAATAATAATAAAAAATCTAAAGGCCCAGACTTGAAAAGCGGCTAGTAAAGGGGTCAGCAGACCCTCAGTGATGACACAGTCCAATAGATCTGACTTTTCTTCATGGATCATTTGTGAGACTGGTGACAATTAGGGGTCATTGTTGTTTTTGATTAAGTAGAACTTGGGCATTCATACCAAACAAAAGATTTCATAGAAATAGATATAAATGGGCCCTAAAATAGGAATGCAGGTGCAAGATCACCAATAAATTCTGAGTTTACACTTATGCAAATATGCACGGAAATAAATACTTTGCATCAGCAAGTGTTGGAATGAGTTTTACATATAGTCTCATTAACATTTCAAAGCCTTTCATTATGAAAAATGCCTTAAAACTTGAGATCTAAAGCCAATATTCTTTGGTGGGGGGTGGGGAACGTTTTCACCTCAAAAACATCAATCACACAAGCAAAAAACAAAAACAGATCAGATCTTAAGCTTCACTGATCCTGTAATTTAAAATAGAACAATAAGTATGTTTTGAAAGCACTATCCTCTCGGAAATCTGTAGAGGGAGACAGTTCGATACAGCTTAGGTTTTCAGTGCATTCAAGACTTAATTAATATTATGCATGTATAAACAGTATCTGGTATGCTGAAATCTACTTTCTCAATAGGATTTATAAATTCCTTCAAATTTTTGAAACACATTGGAAGCTTGCTTATATTATCTGAACCATAGAAAATCTTAAGGCTTCTCAAACAATAACTCTCAGCAGAAAATATACTCAAAATCAAGGTTGGTGACAGGAGCCAGAGAAGTGGCTCCTCAAGCACAAAGATTCTTTGAAATCCTTTTTATTCCTTAAAAATTCTTGTGAATTTTGTATTCTACTTCATAATTTGTTTGTGTTACTACTAATTTACAAAGTAATGTTTTTTTCCCTTATCTCTAGTGAACTTGACACCTGTGAATTCCTGGGTATAAACATGAAGTTTGAGACCCTAGCACTACAACATGCTTAGTTTCTTCTTCTGTCAAATCTGTGTAGGAATTGATCATATCTTGTAGGGTTATTGTGGAAATAAATGGAATAACATATGTGAGGTGTTTAGTATAGTATACTAAAAGTGCTAACTCTAAATATTATTAATAAAGTGAGATCTATTCATCTAAAATATACCTCCTCTTTTTGTGCAATTACATGAGTGTTCATTAACATTGGTTCCCACAGTCTATAGATACTGATTTATTTACAATAACTCATTTAACAAATATTATGAAGTACCTACAGTCTTCTCAGCACTGTGTTAGGTGCCATGAGGGATTTAGGAGATTCTGTTATAATTGAGGAAATATCGTTTATAACGTCTACAGGTAATGGAAAGTGTGAAAAATTCTCTTGAGACCACACAGAACCAAGTTAAAGAAGGTGGTTGGAAAGACAGTTCTGTAGTTAGTGAGGAGAAATCCATGCTTCCTTCTATCTGTGGAGAAGACATAGTGTTGATACAGGCTTGTTATTTGAGTGATGCAATAGAACCCCTGACCTCCGTTTTTTGACTGTAATATGAGGGGGTCGGGGTAATTTGCTAATAAGAGCTCTTCCCTTTTTGCACACATATTGTATCAGGCTCTGTGCCAAGTGCCTGTATTTTTTCGCTTTATCTTTACAATAACTACTTGAGATGGATATTTTTGTAATTGTTGTTATTTTTAGTACAGGGTCTCTATTACCCAGGCTGGAGTGTAGTAGCATGATCATAGGATCATAGCTTGTTGCAGCCTTAAACTCCTGGGCTCAAGTGATTCTCTCCTCTCAGCCTCTAGAATAGCTAGAACTATGGGCACATGCCACCACATGTGGCTAATTTATTTTTATTTTTTTAGAGATGGGGGTCTCACTATGTTGCCCAGGCTGGTCTCTAACTCTTGGCCTCAAGCAATCCTCCTGCCTTGGCCTTCCAAATGGTCTGGGATTATACATGTGAGCCATTGCCAGAAACCTCAGACTTTGAGAAGTCAACAACATGGTTCAAGGACACACAGCCAATTAGAGATGGAGGTTGGACTTGAACTCGAACTCAGTTCCGCCTGCCTCAAAGGCATGCAAATGGGCTAAACCTGCAGCACCAATTACTGAAGTTAGGTGAACCCTGTCAACCAATCTAGCAGTTTCAGCTAGCCTGAAAGCTTGATGAGTGCAGGCTTTACATCTATCTGTTTGCTGTTTATCCTGGACACAAGGAAGCCCACGTATTTACTAAGTTTTTAAAATGGGATGCTCTCCAGAGATGCTCCAAAGTCCACAGGTCTTGGCATCAAACATTATCATGTCCCAAGAAGGAAGAAGGAGTACATGAAACCTGAGGTTTTTAGTTAACCTCTAAGAAAGTGATGATGTGCTAGTGACTTTCTGTTTCTGTTCAAGAGGCTCATTTGTGTCTGTGTTGGTTGTTAGTATTTTTATCATTAGGATATAAAACTAAAATAAGCTGTAACTGCGAAGTAGGGAAAAATCCCAAGTTGTGTGTATAATCTACTTTTACTGAAGATATCAACAAATTTCATAAGAATAAACTAATTTCACAATCAAAGAGATTAACTACCTAAATATTCCATAGCTTCACCCTGGATCACATTAGTTTCATTTAATAAAGTTTACTCTATTTCAGGGTTCTAAAATGTTGCTTAAAATTATTTAGATGCCTGACTAAATGAGGTCTGAAATGAATAACAAAATAATTGAGAAAACTGTGTAACAAAAATAATGATAGCTATTTTCCATAAAATGACACTTGAATTATGGCCTAGGTCCAGACAAGAAAAATAAAAAAGAATGAAGAATCTGGTTCGATCTTTCATTCTGGCAAAAAGAAAGACATCACAGTCAAAGGCAAAGGGATTTCACTGAAATCTGGTTGGGCACAGACTGCCATTTATCCCAATCATCTCTGTGTAAAGATGAGGAATTCAAAATGCTCAGGAGACAAGAATTGAGCTGAAAAACATAGTCTTAGGAGACCCATTAACACAGAAAACTAAATTCAGCAATACGAGACAACCTAGCACAGTCACTTGCAGCTTGACGTGAATCTGACTGAATTTGTCTCTGTTGAAATTTCCAACTCATGAGCCTCAGTCTACCTAAGGTGGTAAATCTCTACTACTCAAGTAACTTTACCACAGTTTAAAGGTTTAATAAATCAGCATAAAGAAAATAAAACAAGTCAAACAAGAATGTCAATATTTTATGTTAAATTTAGGATTAAGTTTTGCAATGATCAAGATAATCTGAGAGTGTTCATTATTTAAATAGAGAATTTGGTACATTAAGCAATCTGATTTGTGATTTTCAATTTAAAATATGGAATTGGTTTCCTTTTGTGGTTTTAAGTTGGCACATGTCAGTGTATTTTTTTTTTTTTTTTTTTTTTTGAGACGGAGTTTCGCTCTTGTTACCCAGGCTGGAGTGCAATGGCGCGATCTCGGCTCACCGCAACCTCCGCCTCCTGGGTTCAAGCAATTCTCCTGCCTCAGCCTCCTGAGTAGCTGGGATTACAGGCACGCACCACCATGCCCAGCTAATTTTTTATATTTTTTAGTAGAGACGGGGTTTCACCATGTGGACCAGGATGGTCTCGATCTCTTGACCTCGTGATCCACTCGCCTCGGCCTCCCAAAGTGCTGGGATTACAGGCTTGAGCCACCGCGCCCGGCCCATGTCAGTGTATTTGACGAAGGTCATGAACAGAACTGGAGTATTTTAAGAAAACTCTGTTTAGTGTGCCTTTAATTTTGAATTATTAATCTTACAAGAGTTACTTAAAAGCTTAGGAACACACTGCTTGTTAGGTTTGTGAGCTTGCCTTGTCTGACATCTGAAGTGCTCAAGACAAATGAGATATATTAAATTTATATATGTAATTTAAAATGTTGAGGGGAATTTAAGTAATTAAGTTTCAAATGGAACTACTTTTCTAGAAAAATTTAATATGATAAACTTAATTGAACCTAAAAAAGAACTAGTAAAAATGATGACGTAAATAATATAGTAAGACTTATAAGTTGTAAAGACTTAAAATTGTCTTAAAATGTAATACTAAATTCAGTGTCATTTAAAATCCAATTAACTATAAGGTCTTTATGTGCACAAATGACCCATTGGACTTCCAGAAACTCAACTGACAGCTATTATGTATTGAGTGCCCATCTTGCCATGCAGTCACCTGTATGAGGTGAGTGTTACAGGTATATCCTTTTGCCAGATGATGTAAATGAGGTTCCAGGGGCTAAGTGACAGGCCTAAGGTTACAGACTTCATGAGCCAAAATTTCAGTATAAAGTTTACGACCCAGCTCAGAATCTAGTATCGTTGTCAGTCTGACCTATGGATTCCTTCTGATTGGGAAGCTCCTAATCAAATAACCATGTGTCTACTTACTGGCTTCTTCTTTAACTTTATCCATTTCTGCCATTAATGAAACTTCTTTGTCAATGATGCTGGGGAGAAACAAAAAGAAAAGCAAAGAATGCTCAATCAAAGATAAACTTTTAATAAGCAATGAAAGCAAAAGAAAAATTATTTTCATTAAACCAAGTACAAAATTACCATAAATATTTCTGTGCTACAATGCCAGCAGTATACTCTGCCTCTCCAAAAAATGAGGCGACGTGGAAGGGATATTCCCAAGGATTACATAGTGACATCTGCTGATTAAATCATTGTCAACAAACCTAAAAAAAGTCTTTTAGACTTTCAGAATTGTGCTGCTTTGAATTTAAATTTGGGAATATTTTTGTCCTATGCATTCCAAAGTTCCAAAACAATATAATAAGTATTTGAAAAGCTGGCACTTAGGTCATCAAGAACTGTAGTTCCCATTGTCTCTGTGCTCCACCCTGAGAGATTCTGGCTGGGAGGGAAGGAGATGGGCCCAATTCTGCTGCAGATGGTCCTGGGACCATACTTTGAGAAATCTGGTCTGGGTCAATCCATCCACATGCTCAACAACATGAGTCTCTGCCTTTCTCAATCTCCTGAATAAGCATTTCAAGGTTCCAAGGAACTTCTCATATTTCATTTATTTTTTGGTTGGTCCTTTGAAGAACTATTGCCTGCATACAGCAAACAATGATCTGCCCCAAAGTTTGCTTCTCTCCTATCCCATCCCAATCCCCAGTTCTCTAGTTCCCCTCCCAGAAGTAATGCATCATGATAAATTTCTTATATGTCCTTTTATAGAGTTTTATGTAGGAAGGAGTGAAGAGAGGTTTCATCAAAAAGGCAGGGAGCTGTGCAGGGTGAGGAGCCTGGGAAAAATTCCAGGGTGGGTGAGCACACAGATGTCAGATTCTCTTTACATTTTTAGTTTAGCCATAAATAGTTAAATATATATCTTTAAAATATATAAGGACTTTTGGAGACCACAATCATTTACTATTAATCTATAAAACATTCACAATAATTTAATGTTTATCAGATATCTACTTAGGATTCAAATTTCCCCAACTTTCCCATAAATCTTTTTTTTTTTTTTTAACAGTGTATTAAAACTAGGATCTAAACAAACCCTGCTTCATTCCAATTGGTTGATTGACTCTTAAATCTGTTTTAATCCAGAGGTTCCCGCTCATCTGTTTTCTCATCCCCTTTGCAATTTATTTGTTGAAGAAATTAGTTTTTTTGTCCTCAAGAGTTGTGCAAGGTCTGAATTTTGCTGATTACATCTCCATGGTGTTATTTAGCTTGTTCTTTTGTATTTCCTATAAATTTGTTATTAGATGTAGAAATTTGATTAGATTCAGGTTTTATTTTCTTAGGAGGAACACTTGATAAGTGTATTGTGTCATTATGTGTGTGCTGATAGAAGGATATGATATGAATTACTCCACCTGAAAAAAAAAATTGGACTGAGTTTAATCAAACTTCTACATCTAAAATAGCAAATATATAGGAAATACAAAAGACGTTCTCTTTTTTATGATCTTATCAGCCACTGATGATTATTGCCTAGATTTATAGGGTTTGCAAAATTGAGACATTCACATTCCATCACTCCTTCTTCATTTATTTCCTGGAATTCTTCCATAAAGAGAAACTTTGCCAACTTTTGGTTATGATGAAGTACAGTTTGTATAGGTAAGGTAGGATGAATGCTTGATTCTCCCCTTTTATTTGTTTTCAAAATGATAGTTGGTTCCTTAGCATCCTTCAAAGGTAATCTAGAAGTTTTTTCTTTTTTGCTTGTTTGTATGCTTTAATTATAAACGTCAATTATAAACTCATATTTAATGTGCTTCAATACAGTTGTTATCATCTTTATTACTCTCAGATCATTCCATCACATGGACTTTTTCTCCATCAGATGCACTTTTGCAATTTAAAGTGTGTTGAAAATATATTTCCTCTTAATTTTGCAGTATTTGTCAAACTTCTGGGATATATCTATAGAGGTTTGGGGGCTCCTCAGCTAGATGATGCAGCCTAAATACTTGAAGAGTGAAGGACTGTGTGCTCAGGAGCTCATCTCTTCCCAAGAAGGAAATTCTAGTGGAAAGGACTAATTGCGCAGTGCATGGCAAGTACTCCAGAACTGAGTTCTAAGCCTAGTCTCTCAAGTGCAGACAGCATCAGCAAGCCCCAAGACACACATGGCTTATGGTCACTGGATATGATCACTTTGGTGTAACCAACATATCAGGACGCCTGTCTCTTATCTATTTATTGACATTACATAGGTATGATGTCAATGTGTGTGTTTTTTTTTTTATTATACGTTAAGTTCTGGGGTACATCAGCAAACTGACACAATGTGTTTTAAATATAGGAAATGCATGATATAGAAAGGTGTACAGTGAGAAGGAACTCTTTTTTCCCATCTCTCCCCCAAATAACTCAGTTCTCCTCCCTAGAGGTCTCCAATGTTATGAGTTCTTGCGTTTCCAGAGACTCTCTGTATCAGCTGGCATATATTCAGTAACTGTATGAAATGCCAGGTTGAGTCAATAGGCTTTGTGCTCCTGTGTTTATGAGCTTCTCTGCTAAGTTCACAAACATAGCATGACAGAGGCAACTGTGTGTGTGTGTTTTGATTATTTATAACCTTCTTAGAGAGGGGCACTTCTACCTTAGTTTAGGAAAACAAAGACTGTTCGAGATAAACTGTTGGAGAGACATGGTGAAAATCTACAGATGTGGAGCCGAAAGTCCAAACTACAAATATATGGTTAAGCTACTCTGCTGGAGGACATATTTTGAATTTTTATCCCTTACAGAAAGGGAAGAAAGAAGAAAGAAAATTTAGCATGATGATAATCTTCTTGGGAGTGCTGAGAAGGATGTGAGAAGACCTGCCAGGACTCACTGGGGAAACAAGGAAAAGCAGACAGAGAGGAAAGTGACAATGGCAAGAAGAAGAAATTAGGATTCTCCTCCCCAGATCGACTAGAAGGATTTCTAATAAGGGTCCCCAGGTTTGGAGAGCATGCCCGGCACACAGCTAAGGGAAATAGCTGCATGTGACATGAGACTGGCATGTCCTCAGATGCCCAGTGGCAGGAAGAGGAGCAGACTACAGGCAAAGCAGAGGCCCCGGCGGCTGGGAATCCTGCCACCTGTGTGTGGGGTGGTGGAATGATGTGAGCAAGGGCCTTTGCTAATTTATCAGCTACGAGACCATGCTAACACTTTTGTTGATCAAATTTGTTAACATGATTTTATGCTCAGAGAATTTACAAGACGGACATTTGGGGTATAATACATGTCCCCAGGTCTAACACATATTAAAGCTGGGTATTTATATACAACAGTTAGTTCAGGCCTTCTGGGCTAGCAACAGGAGGGAAGAAGGTTTACACAATAAATTGTTAATCTGCTTAATGCACACCCTTGAGGAAGTGAAAGAGCCTGTGAAGTTGGCATCAAACCAGGCTTCTGTTCCTCTGGGTATTTCCACAGAAGATCATCCTCAAGCATCATAGTAATTCAAGCTCTGCTATCTATGGGTGGCTGCTTTCAAAACTCACGTGTACAAAGGCAAGCCAGTAACCCCTGCTGACTCAGGACCCAGCTTGGAGCTGATGAACCGAAGCAAACGAAGATCAGGGGCCAGCCTGGGGCAGATAAACCCAACCCATCGAGAATCTCAATGTGTAGAACTGAGGGTTCCCTGGGTTTTGCTTTCAAGGCAGTAGGCTTGTCAAGGGAAGAATAATGGTGGGAAATGGATGTGGAGGAAGTAGTAAAGCCAGCCTGTCCTTTGGCAGGCTGTCAGACAGTGAGGAGCCAGCCTCTCATCAAGCGAGTGCCAGACTAAAAGAAGGTCAAAGAGGAAGGACCATGCCTAAATCCTTCTAAAGGCCCACAAAGCCTGGGGTGCCTGAGTGGGTCACAACCAGTTTTGGAAGTAATTTCATCGGTGCCATTTGCACGTCCTGTGGAATCTTCTTAGAGGTACCAGGACAGAGACAGACACGTGTGGATAGTCAAGTGTGGCTTGACAACTCTGCAGGCTGGATAAGAACAGAGGGCACTTGGCAAAGCCCCGGTATGGAGTTACCAGGTATGGAGGGAGGAACGAGTTCCTTGGAGAGGAATGACATTAGGGAGTTGATGAGTCACTAAAGAATCACAGACACTATCAAGAACCACATTCCTACTGTGGGAGCTGCAAGGTCACACACTGCTTTCGAGGTACACCTATGCAGACACCTATCAGCCCTCAGTTGCCTCAAAATGTGAGCTAATCATAACACTTTCTGAGTGCAGACGGTGGGCCAGGCACATTAGGTAGAGCGCCAGTGCCTTCCTGGAATGATCTCATTTTAGCTTCCTGACATCCCAGGAGCAGCGAACCTGGCTCTCTCCTTGCCATAGGGCTTTGAAATGAGCCTTCCCCTCTGCCTTGAAGACAACTCTTCTTAACCCTGCTTCTCTTCATCTGATCAGCTCTGAGTCCTCCTTAAGGTCTTTGCTTAATTGTCACTTCCTTAGGGAGCTCTGACTACGTTTCTAAAAACTTCTGTTCAGTTTCTTGATCTTAGACTATTATGGGTTGCTCAACAAAACTTTCTTGATAGTGATGAATGTAAGGGAAGACAACATATTCATTTTTCTGTGGCATAACAATAATGAAACTAGTACATCGTGGTGCTTGCATATATATCACATTTATGCAAGACTTTTTGTAATTTTGGTTACTGACAGAACCCAATCATTTGAGACATAAACTTATGAATAAAGGTGTATTGATACTCACCAAACACACAGGGTTTGGCTCAGAGTCAAAACAAGCAGTTTGCAAATTGTGGTGGTTTAATTCCTGAAATTTGTTCTTCCACCACTAATCATCTGAAATGCTGAGTTCTGAATGTTTTTGCTTTTCAACAGTGATCTGAGTATTTGATAGAAATATATAAGTTTTTAATTGGCTTTCCACTGGCCACTAAAAGTTCTCTAAATGGTTGGGTAAAGCCCTCTGGAGGGCACCAGGCACATCAAGCGTGTTTTACATAATCAGAGCTCCCATAAAACCCACGTGGACCTCGCATGTTTCAGATGTGCCCTTTCTCCTTCTAAAAACACATCTTCTCATTTTAGCTAAACTGCCTGGATAGTAAAATTTTATTTTGTTGCCATAAAAAAGCTTTTATTATCAAAGCAATAAGGTGCAAGGAGGAGATTACCATGGCAAAGACTTTACAGTTTATTATATAGTTAATCACAGAGATAAAGTGTCATTTTAGAAAAATGTTTCCACTGTCTCGATTCCTTTCTATAGAAGACTAATAATGAAAAGAATCAGAAAGCCTCTTTAGTAGTAATAGATTTATCATTTTCTGCCCTTTGAAAGGCTCTTAAATCTGGAGACGGAGGCATTGAGTGACAAAACTGATTCATTTGGAAGCTTGAGTGAGTCATGTCAGGCCCAGTGTTCTTCAAAAATAAAGATGCCACCACATAGAGGCAGCCACAGCACCATCAATGTGGTTGTTAAGCTGGAGAGCAGAATCTACTGGTAGATACCGAGGAATGAAAGCAGAATTTCAAAGGAGAGGTGAAGAGCTCAATCTGTAACAACAGCCTGGGACTATCTGATCGCAGACAATTTTGCTGCGGAACCTTCCTGTGGAGAAAGCGCTTCAGCTGGAGCGTCCTCAACTCATCATGTGCCAAGCTGACAATGCAGAATGGGAGCATCAGGAGGGAGGCAGGCCCAGCAGGAGGGGCACGCTGTAGAAAGAGAAGGTGGGGACTGCTGTGGAGAAAGGATGCTAATGAATGCTGATGAATATTTCAGCCTTCCTGGCCTCTACCAAACAGCATAAAGCATGCCAAAGACTGATAAGCCCTATAGCCAGGCTTCCCTGCATAAAGAATTTCCATTTCTTTCACTAAACCTGAATTTGTTTCAAAACTGAAATACAATAATAGATGTTTTTTTTCAAATTGGTCCTTCTAAAGATTTCTTGAATTTAACAGTGTTACTTGGTAAACACATAAAACCCAGCATACATGTCTACAGCATGTAGACTGGGGTTAGCACACAATCCTTTGAAAAGCTGCCTACTAATCATGCCCATCCAGGAAATACAGTGGCGGTGCCCCAAGCATGAACCATACTGAACACACAAAGTGAAGTCAAAATCCATCTTACTGTCAATGAACATCAATAACTACACTCAATTGCCATTTGGGCTGAATTTTATTTCCACTTCTTTTATGAGAGGCAATGCAATGTGTTAATATTGTTTAGTCTGCATATTTGATGTTTGGAATCATACAAGGATTTGAAATAATGGTCAAATTGTTCATCGTACTGTCTGAGGTGCATTTCTGCAGTGAGACACAGATTTAGTATAAGGACTAATTCTCAACACTTATAACATTTTGGAGTTCTTCAAAAAGGACATTATTAATTTAAAAAACCACACAGGGATTCCTTTTTCTTATTGGAATTTTTAAAATGACAGAATAGCATAATCCCATAGTATGGACATCCTACAACATCAAATGTTCAACTGAAAAATCTATATTCCTATGTTTGGAATTTTACATATGACTTCGATGAACAATAGAAATTTTTATCTTTGCTAATTACTTATTAGTTCAGTTTCTTTCCATGGAGATCACTATTCAGGGAAAATAACTTGACTGTATTTCAGTTTCTATGACTATAAAAATGCAGACTCCCCTGCTTCCCCTTTTATAGCTACCTCTATGGAAAGAGAAACCATACTATTCTGTGGATGTTAATTGTCTTATACCACGAAGGTTCTGTTCAAGGACCTGAGTTACACATTGCTCTTCACATTTTTATTTCATTTTACATGCTCACTCTAAAAAACTGGAAAATATTAGAAAGCAGGATAAAATGAAACAAATTTCACTAGAAAAAACTGGAAAATATTAGAAAACAAGATAAAATGAAACAAATTTCAATATAAACAACTGGAAAATATTAGGAAGCAAGATAAAATGAAACAAATTTCAAAATAAAACAAAATAAAGCAAAATGCCCCTTTGTCTCAAGCACAAAATAGAGCCAACCATTCTGATCCCCGTATTTCCTTCAAAAAAAAAAAAGGGGGGGGTAGGGGAAGGGGAAGGGTGTTTATGTAGATGCCATCATGATTGTTGAACATAAATAACAGAAACAGAAACTGGAAGAAACTGATTTGGTACCAGAAGTGCTGGAACTGCTGGCCCACATTCAACCCAAGGCAGCCAAGCCTAGCATCCTCTGCTGCTGTGTGAAAAGGGGAGGAGAGGGGCCCTTCTCGTTTTGGCCCAGGAGGCTCTTCCCCACCGGCACCTCCAGTCTCAGGTGGTTACTGCCCATGGTAACGCCCTACCCTAGCCCAGGCTTCCAGAGTGGAGCACAAATAAAACATTACATTTTACGTACTCACTTTTTATTCTGAGTAGACTTTCCTCATCTTTAGTATACAGATTAACAGTAGTACACACGTATAATTTATAAATGAATTTTCTGATTTGAGAGGGATGTGCTCAAAACTCATTTGCTGATAAAGTGAGATCATCATCATTTTTGTTATTTTTACTTTTTTTTTTGAGACAGGGTTTGGTTCTGTTGCCCAAGTTGCAGTGCAGTGGTGTGGGTGTGATGTTGGCTTACTGCAACCTCTATTTCCTGGGCTCAGGCAATTCTCCCACTTCAGCCTCCCAAGTAGCTGGGACTACAGATGTGCAACACCACATCCAGCTAATTTTTGTGTTTATTGGCAGAGACAGGATTTTACCATGTTGTCCAGGTTGGTCTCAAACTCCTGGCCTCAATCAATCCTCCCACCTTGGCCTTCCAAAGTGCTGGGATAACAGGTGTGAGCCAGCATGCCCAGAGGAGACCATCACTATTGATGGAGGGAAGGTACTCCTTCCTGAGCACATTATGGTCTTTCTTGCTTCTGGTTCCTTGTGTTGCTTCTTCTTTTTTTCTCCCTTCTCCAATCTTGCAAATTTCTAGTCTTCCTTCAAGATCCTGCTCAAAGGCCACCTCTGCAATGGAACCTTTCCTAATGAGCCAAGCAGAGTTGATTTTCCCTTCCCCCAGCTTCTTTCCAGCTTGTTTACATCTGCAGCCACTGGACCATGGGGTTTCTTTCTTTCTTTTTTTTTTTTTGTTTTTTTTTGGAAAAAGACTGTCTTTATCCCTGTCTTTCTAAAAGTATTCCTTCAAGTGTGGTCTGCAAAACACCTACATTTGTACTCACTACACTCATTAAATGGAAGATTCTTGGGTGATACCCAACATCCACAGAATCAGAATCTTTGGGAATGGGCCCCTTGATGCTCCTCATGCACTCAAATATTTGAGAGGCAGTAACTTGACACACATTCATTTATCTATTAAGTGGATGAATGAAGAACTGGGAAGAGAGAGGTAGGAAAGGCATGGCAAGACGAGAAAGGTAAGGGGAGCTGTTTTGGTGGCAACTGTGGCATTCAGAACTGGCGGTCTCTTTGCCTTACTTCTCTCTTTATCAAGTAATAAAAAGTAAAAGTCATGATGAATCATCCCTCTCCCATAGCTGGAATCCACTGCATGCTAAATAAATAAAAAGTTGGAAAGGATAACTTATTCCCAGTGTCTTGGTGTAGAGGAAAGGACATTTCCCAAATGCCACTCTGGAAAAAAAGAGAATCAACCTTAACTGAATATCTCTGATGGGCCAGGCTAGCGATTTTCTAGGATGATGTGATAAATGCATTACTTGTATATGAATTTTCACGAAACCCCTAGAAAGTGATAACAATACTTCTGTTTTGTAGCTGAGAAGGAGTTAAAAAAACTCAACCAGCTTCAGAGCTAGAATATGTAGAGATGAGATTTAAACCTTATTCCATCTAACTCTACATCCCATGCCTCCTCATTAAGTGGTTAATAAACCTTGAAAAATGTGTCTTTTATTAGAATATGGCCTGGTAAGAATCAAGAGTTTATAGTCATGTAAGCATAATGTAGTACACATATAAAGGATACTATTTTATTGGCCTCTGGTACGGCCTTTCTATATGATTTGTTGCTGACTTAGCTGATAAACTGCCCCAAATAATTCCTTAGTCTCACTGTACCAGTCCAAAAACCAGAAATAAGCTCCAAGATCCATTCTGAAATTGTGATCCAGGACTCACTTTTTAGTATTTATTATATTGTATTTTATATTTGTATTAATATATAAGAACAAATTCATCTTTTTTCTAGCGAAAATAGACTATATTGCACATATATTTTTTTAAAAAGACCATACTCTAGTATCCTGTGGGGATGTGTAGATAGAACAATTTGCTTATTTCCTCTTTATTTTTCTATTTTATGATGAAAGCGAACAATTCCTTTTCAAAAGCACGTTCCTGGGCTGGTTGATTGGTAAGCTTCCATTTGCTGAAAAGATTCAGAAATCTTTTCCGATTTCAGGCTGAAATTAGAATCAATTTCTTGCCCTCCAGTTCTTATTGTGGGCCTTTACTCTGCAAAGAAGGCTGTAGTGCCAGCAGAGCTGACTGCCGGTGCCAAATGTGTGGCTGACATAACATATGGAGGTAATCCACACGTGTAGCTCAGGAAGGCTATTAATACGAGGTGCTATTTATGCTGGTTTCCTGGGGACTGTACCTAAACTGAAAAGGCCAGTTCAGTACTTTTTGTATTTATCAACCTGCTCTTCCTTCATGTCAACTGATTCATTCAGTCCTTGCAAGGGCCCTGGGGAAACATCTATTGCAGAGGAAAACCTCAGGGAGGAAAGAAAATAGGAAAAGAGAAGCTTTCACCTCCAAAGAGTGAGCTACATCTATTTAGAAAGACACATATTCACAAACGAGGCAAGATTTGAAATATACTGCACCACAGGGACTTGCCTTAGTCACAAAGTCACGGGAACCTTGAGTTTCTCCATGTTATATGGGTATTTGCCCTTTCCACAGTTTCAGAATAGATCCTGGAGCTGATTTTGGTTTATTGGACTGGTGCAGAGTGAGGAAAAGGAGTCATTTTGGGCAATTTGTCAGCGAGACAGCAACAGAAACCATACATATGGCTCTCTTGAGGCATAAATATATTTATTAGCCTCTTTCATTATTGTCTCTTGGTGTCTCTTGCAAGCAAATATTCATCCCCATACTCTCTGTTAGTTTAACTTCTGGCACAGAATATTGGGTGTGGGGAGAAGGAATACGTTTGTTTAATTTTCTTTCTATGGTGCTTTGTGCAAGTCACAAGCAGGTGGGCACTTAGAAAAATCACTTGATGAGAAGGAAAGGGATTAGTCAGAAAGTCTGGTTTGTATGGATTTTGATCAATGAAAGGATTGTATTCATTTCCACAGCAGAGAGACCTTTTATTAAACGTCTTTTAAAACAAACCATTAAAAAACACAATCCAAACTTGATTTTTTTAAAAAGCAAAACCAAAAATACAACTTGATCTCTTTTGATTTTTTTTTTTTTTTTCTGTCACCTGGGCTGGAGTACAGTGGTATGATATAACTCACTGAGACCTCTGCCTCCTGGATTCAAGTGATTCTCCTGCCTCAGCTTCCCGAGTAGCTGGAATTACAGGCATGAGCCACCACACCCGGCTAATTTCTGTATTTTTAGTAGAGATGCGGTTTGACCATGTTGGCCAGGCTGGTCTCAAACTCCTGTCCTCAAGTGATCTACCTGCCTCAGCCTCCTAAAGTGCTGTTATTACGGTTGTGAGCCACTGCACCCACCCATTTGTTTGTTTTTGAGACAGGATCTTTCTCTGTCGCCCAGCCTGGGATACAGTGGCATGATCATGGCTCACCTCACAGCTTCAACCTGTGGGCTCAAATGATCCTGCCACCTTAGCCTCCAGAGTAGCTGGGACTACAGGACTGCACCACCACGTTCAGCTAATTTTTAATTTTTTTTTTTTTTTTTTTTTTTTTTTTTTTTTTTTAAGAGATGCGGTCTCCCTATGTTTTTCTAGCTGGCTAAACTTGGTTTTTCTCTTGACTACATGTTTAGTCTAAGGAGCTGGCAAAATCTATTAATTGCTTAACACATTCCTGATAATTAAACAGGGAATTGAAAGCTTTTAAAAATTATTATATAACAGTGCTAAGTGGCTGAAAAGGCTCCTAAAGGCAGCTCTCCTCCTGGTAATCCTATTATAAACATGCCTTATTGAATGGCACAGAGAAAAGTGTCATCTTATTACATACAACTACACTATAGCACTCCAGATCCTCTGCAGTGTTTACTATCATTTATTTCAGCCATGTTAGTTTAACAATGGAATCTTGACTTATTACTCATGCTTATATCAATATCTTCCATGTGACTGAACTCAAGAGCCAAATTTGCTTGTTGTCACAGCATCTATTCTGTGACACAGATCTGATTCTAGGACCTCTTTTGCCTAATACATATTTTTCCTATGCTTACCTGTTAAAGTATACACAGTGCCACAATTACAATAATTCTCCTAATTAAGACAGAGTAATGAAATGGCCAATAAGTATTTGTTCAACCACTATGGCACTGTAATACATGTAAAAGACTTTCTGTTTCATTTGGCTTAAATAGCATAATGGCTGGCACACCTGGGTATGTCACTGGAATCAGAGTAGTTGTATATATGCCAGGTAAGCCCAGGAACACCAAGTAATATGGCTCCTGGCTGAAGCCAAAGAAGAATAACCAACCCCAGAGGCAGACATTTAATGGAATAATTCCTTACTGTATTTATCTTTACCTGTCTCAGATCTTCATCCTAATCCTGGTTCCCACTGCAATATTTGGTTTTATTGCAAAATGAGAAAAAGACTCAGGTAGAAATAGAATGGCTAATGAAAATGACTGCCTATCATTAGCTACAACCTTCAGTTCTTAATTTTTCCATTTTCTTCTAAGGACTAAGTAGAATTCTATAATGAGAAACAGACGATAAAACAAAGCCCTCAATTTTCTACACTTCAGTATAATTGTTTTTCTGATCTTGAGGAGACAAAAATGTAATTTGACCTTTAAAATGTGTAGCGAGTGGGTCTACATTTCAGGCACTATGGAAAAAATATTTCCTGCTGCACTGATACGAAATAAGAAGACAAATATAGTATGTTTCTTTGGGTATGTAAGTGATTGGAAAGTCCCTGTTTCATATCTCCAGTGGTGCTTAGGAGGCAACTGCAGGCAGGAGATGCTCAGGAGTGTTTCAAAGGGAGGCACCTCCATCCTTCCTTCAAGGAGCTCCAGGAGAACCAAGGTGGCAGGACAAATGAGGCATTCTTCCTCTCATTTTCCTCTCACCCAGGCTTTCTCAGCACTACTGACATTCTGGGCCAGATACTTCTTTGTTACGGGAGAGGTGGGAGAGGTGGTTAGCAGCATCCCTAGCCTCTACCTAACAGATGCCAGCAGCACTCTCTCCATGTGGCTGTGACAACCAAAAATATTTCCAAATCAACTGTCTCCTGAGGGCAAAATTCTCCCATTGAAAACCACTGCAGTGGCCCTAGGCATATCACTCCCTTTGCAAGATTTTCAACCAGTAGTTTTCAATCACAGATGCCAAGAGAATTATCTGTTTTTGCTTTTCATTGAGACAGGGTCTTACTCTGTCACCTAGGCTGGAGTATAGTAGCATGAACATGGCTCACAGAAGCCTTGAATTCCTGGGCTCAAGTGACACCTCCCAGCTCAGCCTCCTGAATACGTGGGACCACAGGCACACACCACTACACCCAGCTAATCAAAACATTGTAGAGATGGGGTCTCTCCCTGTTGTCTAGGCTGGTCTTGAATTCAGGGGCTCAAGCAGTCCTCCTGCCTCTGCTTCCCAAGGTGTTGGGGTTGCAGGCATGAACCACCATGCCCTTTTTTTTTTTTTTTTTTTTTTTTTTTTGGTAGTGCTGTTGCTTTTGAGGGAGTCTCACTTGCTGCCCAGGTTGGAGTACAGTGGAACGATCTTGGTTCACTGCAACCTCCACCTCCCACGTTCAAGTGATTCTCCTGCCTCAGCCTTCTGAGTAGCTGAGATTACAGGTGCATGCCACCATGCCCAGCTAATTTTTTGCATTTTTAGTAGAGACGGGGTTTCACTGTGTTGGGTAGGTCTTGAACTCCTGACCTCAGGTGATCCACCTGCCTCGGCCTCCCAAAGTGCTGGGATTACAGGTGTGAGCCACTGCGCCTGGCCTGTTGCTGTTTTTAAAAGCCTGGTACAACCATTATCTCTGGGGATGTCATTTAGGCAAGGCAGGGCTATAAAGCTCTAGGAGTTTTTATTTATCATGTACACACATACACTTTGTTACGGAAAGAAGTAGATACTAATTTATAGGTATCATCTTGTAATGTTAAGTTGTTCACAAAGATAACACATAAAAAACCCAAAGAACGGCCGGGTGCGGTGGCTCAAGCCAGGAATCCCAGCACTTTGGGAGGCCGAGGCAAGCAGATCACGAAGTCAAGAGATCTAGACCATCCTGGTCAACATGGTGAAACCCCGTCTCTACTAAAAATACAAAAAATTAGCTGGGCATGGTGGCGCATGCCTGTAATCCCAGCTACTCAGGAGGCTGAGGCAGGAGACTTGCCTGAACCCAGGAGGCAGAGGTTGCGGTGAGCCGAGATCGCGCCACTGCACTCCAGCCTGGGTAACAAGAGCGAAACTCCGTCTCAAAAAAAAAAAAATAAATAAATAAAATAAAATAAAATAAAATAAAATAAAATAAAATAAATAAAAATAAAAAATAAAAACCCAAAGAACATAGAAAAGTCAGGCTTTTATCATTGAAAAGCCAGGAATCACAAGAAAGCAGCTAAAATTTGGAGGATATGGGCAAAGAAAAAAAAAAAAACCAGTATTGCAAGAATCAACTGTGAAAAACCTGCAAAAGTGATGGTCTTATTTGGACTCGAAAGAAAGGGGCTTCAAGGATATATGTTTCAACAATTTTAGATTTTCTGGGTATCCAAGGGGCAGCAAACTGGGAATATGGGACAGACGATTACATAGGTGGTTCTGATACTCAAGAGTGCCACTGGAAATTTCCCACGAGAGACCTCAAGGTCACATCCTAGGAAAAGTGCACAATATTTAAAGTGTCAATGGTAACATCTGCTTTGTATGTGGGGCCACCTGTTGATCACCTTGATACTCTGTATGTAGTTTTGCTTGACTGTCAACAGGGCTTCAGTAGCAGATGAGAAGGATTTGAGGGATGAGAAAGATAAACTTATTTCAAAATAGCTTTATCTTCTGTTTAAAAGTCCCACTCATTCTGTTGCCCAGGCTGGAGTGCAGTGGCATGATCTTGGCTCACTACAGCCTTGACCGCCTAGGCTCAAGTGATCCTCCCACCTCTCAGCCTCCTGAGTAGCTGGGACTAAGACAAACTACCACACCTAGCTATTTTTTTTTCCTTTTTGTAGAGACGAGTTCTCGATATGTTGACCAAATGGGTCTCAGACTCCTGCTTCAGCCTCCGAAAGTGCTGGGATTACAGGTGTGAGCTGCCTTGCCCTGCCAAATTCTCACTTTTAGAGTGATTCTTTTGGCTGGGGGAGTTTCAACAAAACATTTGTTAACATGCAAATATGTCACTTTGGGAGGGAGGATACACAATGATCAAAGGAATGAGTTTAGTAGTTACATAAGACAATTGAGTTTTCTTAGTTAAAAAGAAAGAGAAACTGCTCTTTGGAGTGGAGACACCATTGTAAACGCCTGTCTTTATTGAGGTGAGGAACCCTGGCCTGCAGGGAGCAGCAGGAGGTTTACCCTGTCTGCTGGGAAGGAGGAAACTCCAAGATGCAGGAAAATTGGCAGAGGAAGGGGAAGTGGGCCAGGGCTCAGGGTGCTGGGAGCTGAGACTCCTGACCTACTTTCAAATTCTGCTTGGGCCAGACCTGGCATTGCTTCGGGAAAAAATAAACACAAAGTATAGGAACACTTCTGGCCCACTGATATAGAATGCATGCTTTCACAGATTTCCCTTTCCACTTTGAAAACAAAGCTGCCTAAAAGAACTGTTCCCTCCAGCCCCCATTCTCTGCAGCCTCTTTATGCTTCCCCACACCCAGCACACACCCTACCCCAATGGCTCATTACAGTCTTCCATTTTCTCAGAGTGCTTTTAATTAGATGTTAAATTGACAATAGCACCTAACAATTTTTACAGCTCTATTTTGGAATACTTTTTCCCCCAGCATATGGTGGAACTATCAAGTATTATTCTCCTTCCTCAATGTTTTTTTTTTTTTTGAATTTAATGTTTCATTGCTCATTTTAAGCCTTCGCAATCAACTTGGACACACACACACACACACACACACGGATTTGTGATGAGAAGCTATGCTAGTTTGCATATAAAGCAATTAAATCTGGCAGCTATGATTCCAAAGGATGAATATTTTCCAGTTGTGGTAGGAGGCCAATCATACAGAAAAGAAACAAGCTGTTTCATGTTAGTTCCTGATGTGACTTTTCACACATGCTCATGTCGCAAAATTTATTTTCTGTTAAGATGTACTGTGAGAGCATTGTGTCATCTTTGTTCCCCTCTCAAATCCCCAATTCTTTCTGGGAAAATGAGAATTATCTATGTTATGGCCATGCAGCCTTATGTAACCGTGTCCTGCTGAGATGCCAACTTTGATTTTGTATTTTAGCTACTTAATGGTTTTCTTCAGTAACTGTACTGAGCAAAGTATTCTTCACATCCCAGTTGGAAGAGAGAGCATTTCATTCATTTTACCTTGATGTGTGCTCGTTTGGTATCGAGGATGTGCAAACAACAGCTTCCTCCCAGCCTTTCAAAATCATCATTCTCATGAATTCCAGCAGCACTTTTCAGGGAATTTAGTCAAGCAGGGCTCAGGTCCTTATGCTGGTACTTTTTGGTAGCAAAGTGAATATTTAGAGTTTCTGACCAGAGTTTTTAGCTCTAAACTACGTGAAATGCTTGTTGAGTACTTTGTGGTTAGGATAGCTGGGTGGCCCAAAGAAAGGAGAGTAGAAGAGGAACTGGAAATGGAAGGTACACATCCATGCCACCTGTGCACCATGCGCAGTGACATCTCTCTCAGAACCAACACTCTTTCTGGCAATCTCCAGAGGACTTATCCCATGTCCTCCAAATCTAGATATGCCTCAGGATGTAATCCTGAGACAACAACTGTATTAAAGTACATTCTAATGCACCTAGAGTTCATTCAAAGTTTTCTCTAATGCTTACAATGCAGGATTTCACCATCAATAAGAAAATTTCATTTAAAAAAATGTTCTAAGCTTCCATTTTCAATTTTGTGACCTGATATTTCAAGAGCACCACAATCCCTAAAATTCATTTTCTTTCCCTTAGAAAACAAGAGGGAGGCTTTATTCAAGTATGTCACCATGTTTGCTGGACTGCAGGCTCATTTGGAACAGAGGCAAGGTTTTTCCATTTGGCAGACATACATGGTTGATTTTTAAAAGTACTTTGGTTTTATTTTTAAGTTAACATTTATGCAATGATTGTGGGATCATTTTTATTAAGGTTTAGATCAGAAAATAAGTGCTGGTGTTTACTCATTTTATAGCAACAGCATACAAAAAATGGTTGATCTAAATGTCTTCTTCGGTTTGCAAAAAGAGTGCCATTTTGTTAAGTAGGTGGCTTTTAAACAACAGCACTACTTGGCAGCGCTCATTCAGAAGTGATTCTTTCCATCAGTTTAAAACACAACCTGAATTACAAGCAGAGAAAAAATATACAATTTCCTTGGGTGCTGACTTTCCTGGCCCCACACTTTCAGCTCTTGAGGAGTAAAACTCTCACAGAATCTGTTATAAATCTCAAGACATCTCACGACCCATGTGATGTTCATTTTACTAAGAAATAAAATAAAATAAGAAGTACTCAGAGCAGCTGGAGGAGAAAGAGGTAATTTGAGGGCATTGCTACACTTTGTCAATTAGTGTGTGAGTCACTCAGATGGAAGGTATCACACAGAGGCCTCAGAGGAAGAGTTTATTCTAAAAGGCCACACAAAGAATAAGACGGAGTGGTCTTCTCTGAACAGCTAACTAATGCCTTAGACAGGGGTTGGTGAACTATGACCCTCATGAGCCACATGCGGCCCACTGTCTTTTTGATTATCTAGGGCTGCCTTTGAGCAGCAACAGCAGAGCTAGGTAGCTGCATGGAGACCTTAAGGCCACAATGCTTAGGATATTTACTAGTTGGCCCCATAGAGATAAAGTCTGCAGACCCTGGCTCTAGAGAACAGGCCTGGAAGCTGGCTGTACTTCTAAGTGTTAGGGTAACTTACCTAAAGACAGATTGGAAAGTTTTATGACTATAAAATAATAGTAAGAACAACTATAGCATCTTTAATTTCTCATATTCTTGGAGTTGCTTTGAACAATTAATTAGGTTATCATATGATCAAACAGAGAGGCCTTCTGGTGACATACAGATGCTATGACCGGGGTGGGGGGGAGGTAGATGACTCCTCCCCTCAGAGGGCCTCTGAGAGGCTGAATGACAACTGAAGGAGAAGGTTTTCTTTCAAGTTCCTGCTGTCTTCTGCACCCTTAGGATCTTATATGATACATAGCAGATGGTTTAAAATTCATGCATTTTAGATTAGATTAGTGTTAAGCCTAATTCTTAGTTTTATACAACTCCATAGTTTCTGCTCAAAAGCACTCAATGCCAAAGCAAGCACCTGGAATAGGAAAAACATGCAGAACATGTGATCAAGTTCTAGAATCATGGAAAGCCAAGGAGACGCAGGGAACATGTTACATGAGCCTGGGCATGGTGGATACGTGCCAGCCCTTGGACTTTAGACAATCTGGCAGCTGTGAGGGGGTCATCTTTGCTGCCACATGGAAAGATGGTGCCTAAAAAAAAAGCCAAAAGTGGGCAGAGCTAGGAGACTGTGGGAAACACTAGGAGGGGGAGGAAGGAGAGAGGGTGAGACAAACCAAGTCCTGATAACATAATGAGGATTTACAGCCAAATTTGTCTGAAGGAACCTTCTGAAATTTTCATGTATATTAGCCAATAAATTCTCTTTTGTCTTTAACTAGTATGACTTGGTTTCTGCCACTCGAAACTGAAAGAGTCCTAATACACTGAGAACATTCTTCTACTGATAATAACTAAACCTTTACTAACAGATACATTGTTTCAATTGTGGACATTAGCAAATATACAGGGCTCAAAGAAACATTTTCCATCAAAATCAGTAGCAAGGCAAGGCAGGACCAAAACCATATTGGTGCACCATGTTTAAATTCTAGTCTTAAAGATACCCAAGAATGGGATTCTGTCACTAAGCTTATGTGAGATGTTTCTGAATTTCGTTAAGGGAATTCTTATTTTATAATTATGGTGCTGGAAATTATTTTGTTTTCCTAGTAGCATTCGTGATATTAGCCTTTCAGCAATTTGTCAAAAATATTATTTTTTGAGATTTCGTTCTTTGTTGGGGTTTTGTTCTACATCATTCATACAGTTTGGGGCCAACTTCAAACTCCAGTGCATTACATCTATCGGGTTTCTTTTTATTCAAATATTTTATCTTCTTTTTTATTCCCAAGATATATGCTACTGCCTGCAGGGCTTAGAACCATCTGCTGGAGAGTTATTCTGTGATGCTTATATATTAAATAAACAATGTTTTCCATCTGATACTTTTACCTATTTGAACGACTCAAGTGTCACACACTTACAGTTTCTATGTTGAATCACTTACCAGTTGTGTAATTCAGCAAAGGCAGCTTTGATTTTCTTCACAGAACTATCCACTTCTTCCTTGATCATGACGCGATATCTAGTTAGAGAAACAGTGCAGCGTTGCAAATCCTTCACTGATTTCTCAATATTTGGGCCTAAAATTGATGTCAAAAAACATTATTAACGTGAGCATTTTATCCTTCATTTGTAAGATAAACAACAAACAAAGCAACTAGCCTAGCCCACCAAGAAAAAGGGATTCGTCTTTTGTCTGGTAAAAGTCCCATTAGGAGAATGTTTGTAACCCAGTGTGGGTGGTTTGTGTGGCACCTGAGGCTGCTATGATTTCACCAATGGGGTCTCTGCCTGGGCCATCTAGGGTATACTTGTCTCCTGTACTCTTCAAAAGGAGGCTGTGATCATTATGTTCTATTACAAACTGCAGTGCCTTAGAATCTGATATGTCTAAAGACCATTTGCGCTGCTGGCTCTCTCTATAAACACCACTCTGCATGGTTAAAAGCCAGCAGGGCTTTTGGAAGAGGAAAATGACACAGAGATTGCCAGAGGTACAAATGAGCTAGAGAGAGGATGGGACACTGGTGCCAGGTATGTTGGCACTGGCCCTGTCATCCAAAGCCAGGCCTGTAATAAGAGCAGCAGCACTGAAAGCAGCTCTGTGGGTGCCCATCTCGCCTGATTTCCTAAAATTGTCACCAGGGTCTACAGGTAGTGCATCACAAATAGGCAGATTGTACTTAACACAATCAAGGCCATGTTTCTTAGAAGTAAGAAGTCCCCCTCAAGAACGATGAGAAAGTAGATCAAACCAAAGCCAAGGAAATCAGATACAGCTGAGGCTGAATGAGAAGAATACTATTTAATCTTCCGGGAATCAGAAAGGGAGTGATTTTCATTTTTAATACGAGTTATGTATCAAGTATATCCAAGCTCAGAAAAATCATAAAAACCCAGTGTGTCAAATATAAAACCCTCTTCCAGTGTTACACTGTCTGTAAATTCTAACACAGAACTGAATTTACATGGGGAAGACCATATCTGAAGAACACACACCAGCCTCCAGACTCATCTTCTTTCAATGCAATTCAAGCACTTGTGTATCAGGGAAACACGAGTCCCTTTCAGCACTTAAATTTTTAAAAGAGCTCCTGCATGAGCACTTGCTTTATAAGATATTAGGATAGAAAGTATTTGTGGTACAAGTTTATCCATGCCTACAACAAGAAGAATGGTCTCAGAGGTGCAGAGAAAAGAGATGTAATTCCATTGAAATATTCAAGACCTTTGATTACATGGGAGGAATCACATCTGCCTTTCCATCTATGTGGGTCACAGAGAAAAATGCAATTTCATGTGCATCTCTCTTCACTAAGCAGCATCTTTTGGAAAGTTCTGTCACTCTGGCACTTTTCTGTATGTGCAAAATATGTTGAATCATTTTTGCAAAAAAAATCACTTTACCTCTTTTCTTTGCCAACTCATCTGGCTTTATTTCAAGATGAGCTGCAGGGGCATTGGACTTAACAGGAGATGTTTTTGCCTTAGGCTTGCTTGGGTTACAAGGCTGCTCAGCTGACCACTGTAGGCCATCTGACCTCTCTGTTGTTCCATGTATAGGTTTGGGGTTCCCATCTAAGGATAGTTTCTGTTGCAGTAGTCTGTTGCCTTCTGTAAGAAAACACCAAATAATGACTGTGAAGTGATAAACTAAAAACACTTATGATAAAGTGATGGAGGATGCCAAGATTTCTGTTTTTGTTTACATGTTGGCAATAATGCCTTTCATTGCAAACAGCCAAGAAACTGTTTAAAAAGAATCCCCAGAAGATTAGAGGATGTACTAGAAGAGCCTTGTATTTTGAGTAGGAAGACCTGGGCATGTTTTGGCTCTGGTAATTACTTGCAGAGTGACCCTGGGCATCTCTGAGCCTTAGTTTCCTCATCCATAACTATCCAGGAAGGTTATTAAGAGGCTTATAGGAGATGAGCAGGGCCTTTTCCCTCCTGCAATTCCAGTAAAGGCTATGAGTCTTTAAGTACAATTTCATATTGAGGCTATAAAAATGTAGCCCTCCTATCTCCAAGTGCTACATTAATGTCTTGTGATATTTTATTCTGAATTAATGAAGGCAGAGAGTGATTGGAGAGAGAGCAAAAATGAAGTGACAACAGGTACTATAATCATTGCATCTAATTTATGAAGGGCTTAAATCAGAAAACATCATCATAATATCTCAACTATATTTAATATCTAGGGAGTCAGATTCTCTCTGGAGCTTTAATAGATGTGGCAATAAATTAGCAGGATGTTGCTTTTGGCATCTTTTAAAGGTAGGTTCCTATTTAGTTATTGCTGGAGTGAATTAAATGGCACATTAGTGGCTTGAAAAGGAAATGTATCACACTTAACATCTTACTACCAGAAAGAACTTTGGGTGTGAGAAAGAGGAAGCCAGTATGCTTTTGAAGGCCATGTTCTTGTAGAAAGCTTGAAGAGTGCAGTTTGAATCTGGGAGAACCAAGTTCTGGTATTCCCTATGTCCTGGATGACCTTGTGGGAATGCCGTCACTTCTCTGGCTGACTGGATTGCACTCAGACAGAACACAGTTATCTTTGTGAAACCCAGCCTTTTCAGATAGTCACGTTTGCCCCACTTCTCTCTACTCCCATGTTGCCTTGCTTTACTTAAAACCATAGTACTATGATTATGTTTTAACACAAGCCTTCCCGTATCTGCCCCTCACCCCTGCCTTGTAGAGGCTGCGATCTTCCCAAAGGCTAACACTGAGACCAGTTCTTTTTTGAAGCCCTAGTACTTGTGTCTGTCTCAATGGCTTTCTGTAGAATTATGATTAAATTAAAGTACATTTGAAATGATTTCATGGAAAAATTAAAAAACAATGAACATCTTACCTGACATAGTCACAAACATTACAGAGACTACACTTAAAAAAACACAAAGGAATATGATCTAGGTCGTAGTCAATTTGATTTTAGACATTAGTCCATTCATGATCAATATAATTAGACTTCAGTTGAGTCCATCATTCGTAACTTACATATCAAGAAAGTACAACATACTTTTTATGAGCTGAATGATGAATACCCTTAAAAATTTACTCAGAGTACACAATAAAATGTTCAGCAAAGGTAGTAAATGAAGTACATAAGTACTGAAAACAGCATTTCCTTCAGTAATAAAACAGATGCAACTGGTAGTATGCAATTTTATCCTTAGTTATATTGAAGTAGAACTTCACTATAAGGCACTGGCTGTCAAACTCCAGTGTGAAATGAGTTTCACAAATATTAATAATGCCAACAAATATTAATAATGCCAACATTTGCTCAGCTTCTGATGAGGGCCTCAGGAAGCCTACAATCATGGCAGAAGATGAATGGGAGCCAGCGTGTAGTGAGAATGGGAGCAAGAGAGTGAGGGAAGCAGTGCACATACTTTTTAACAACCAGATCTCACATGAAGTAACTGAACAAGAACTCGCCTATCATCAAGGGGATGGTAAACCATTCATGAGGGATCTGCCCCCATGATCCAATCACCTCCCACCAGGCCCTACCTCTGACACTGGGAATCACATTTCAACATGAGATCTGGAGGGGACAAACATTCAAACCATTTCAAATTTAAAACACAGATCTTTGTGTATAGTGTCATAAAGAGATCATATTCCTGAAAATAATGGGATTTATATTATAGCTTAATGGAAAAAATGACCTTAGAACAGAGGTAAAAAAATTATTGAAATAAAATGCAAAAGAATTTTAAATGGAAGCCAGGCATGCAAATGAGCATGGGCTCATTAACCTGGAGCTAAAAACATCTTGTTTGTGTATCAGAGAACTGATATGTGGTCTACTGGTTCATTTCAACATTCATCCAACAAATATTAATTGAGAAACGTGAGT
Organism: Saimiri boliviensis; assembly: GCF_048565385.1. Lineage (NCBI taxonomy): Eukaryota > Metazoa > Chordata > Mammalia > Primates > Cebidae > Saimiri > Saimiri boliviensis. The sequence continues at coordinate 40,629,301 of NC_133453.1, forward strand.
AGCAATATTTTTTTTAGGTCCTGAAAAGCTGTCTTATTACTAGTGGAATCACTGAACATTAAAATTGTCAAGACCACTTGCACATATTTGCATACTGGCTGTACAGATCTGTCTTCAAATATAGTAAAACTCTGGGACTTTTGCAGATGAAAACTGGTAGAGAGTTATAGAGCACAACAGATATGGTGACTTTCCTCTAACGTTATAGGCCAGAAATACCATCAGCTCTCTATCTATCTGGAGTCCACTTGTAAACTTCAAGAGGTCGTAGCTCAATGGGGGCTGATTCATACATAAGCCTCCACTGTCCAGTAAGATAGCCACTAGCCATGCGGCTATTAAACACTGGAAATGTGGCTTGTCCAAACTGAGATGTGCTCTAAGTGTAACATATATGTGGCAATTTGAAAATTTGGTACAAAATTAAAAATTTAAAATATTTCTTTAATAACTTAAAAATATTGACTACATGTTGAAATGCTATTTTTGATACATTAAGTTAAAAATAATATATTATCCAATTAATTAACCTGTTAACACTTTTTAAATGTGGCTACAGAAAATATAAATTATATACATAGCTTGAGTTAAATTTCTATTGGATAAACACTAATAGGATACACAAGGAGCATCAGATTGTTGATCTGCAGTGCATAATCACTACTAGTTTATATTCTAAACGAGGATATTTCTTTTAGTGAAGCCTTAAAATATCCTCTGCAATTTCTACATGAGAAAAGTGGTGACAGTGATGTATGTCCTTTTCATCATTACTGTATATATATATTTGGTATCTCATAGGTACATAATAAATACTGAATGAGCGAATCAGTGTTACTTCAGTGCTATGCAAGCCTATGGCCCTTCCAATTGTAGGGAGCCTAGTTTGATATGAGTCTCTGGGTGTGTCTTTATCTAATATTCATCAAATACTTGAACCATAGTAGCCATATCTTGGAAAGAAAAGTTATCTCTGGAAACACTCCATCTGCCTAGATTTCAATAAAAATTGCATACATTTTAACTTAATCCTTGTCCATGTATCTAAAAATGGCTTCTAGAAGTTTGTGTCTTTCAATTTAACTATTAATTGAGCCTTCCTTTTATTAAAAACACTTATCAAATCCCAACATAAATGGTATATAATGTACTGAGTTACTACGTTTAGTTTCTGATTCAAGGCCTGGACAGACACATATAGAGAGTGCACGATGTATCAACTCTGGTTTATTAATAGGTAATAAATGAGAAATAGATGTCTGACCTTAATAACTAGTATGTAAAATGTGAAAAAAGTTCAAATCCCAAATGTTGGTTGCTAGAGTTCAGGAATACAAGTGCTTTTTTTTTTTTTTTTTTTTTTTTTGAGTCGCTCTCGTTACCCAGGCTGGAGTGCAATGGCGCGATCTCGGCTCACCGCAACCTCCGCCTCCTGGGTTCAGGCAATTCTCCTGCCTCAGCCTCCTGAGTAGCTGGGATTACAGGCACGCGCCACCATGCCCAGATGATTTTTTGTGTTTTTAGTAGAGATGGAGTTTCACCATGTTGACCAGGATGGTCTCGATCTCTTGACCTCATGATCCACCCGTCTCGGCCTCCCAAAGTGCTGGGATTACAGGCTTGAGCCACCGCGCCCGGCCTACAAGTGCTTTTTAATATATTGAACTTGTATCTAGCAATCTGGCTAATTTCCTCATTTGTTCTGGCAGCTTTATTTATTTTTTTGGTAGATTTCCTGAGATTTTCTTTCTATGTACACAATGACGACATCGGTAATAAGGTCTAACTTCTTTTCCAATCATTCCTTGCCTTATTTTCTTGTCTTATAAATTCTAACTACAAAGCAGAATGAGCATCATTGCATTGTTCTAGGTCTTAGGGAAATTGCAGTCAGTATTTTATTATTACAAAGCTGTAGAGTTTCCATGTATTTATTAGACTCAAGAAGTTCCCTTGTCTTACTACTTTGCTGACAGTTTTTGTCAAGTGACTTTTTTTATTTTACACACTGAGATGATAATATCATTGTTCTCCTTTATTTTATTAATTAATCATATTATGTCGATTCGTTTTCAATGTTAAACAGAAGTTCAGTTCCTGAGATTACCCACACATACTTGGTTATGGTGTATTATCCTTTTATATACTGTTTACTTCATTTGTAATGTTTTGTTGAGGATTTTTGTTCTGTATTCATTAACAATATTGTTCTGTAATTTTCTTTTCTTGTAATAACTTTGTCAGGTATTGATATGAGTTATGCTGGCCTCATAATATGAGTTGGGAAATATTCCCTTCTTCCTATTTTCTGAAACTGTTTAAAGTTGCAATTATATTTCTTCCTCAAATATTCATGAGAATTCACCAACGAAGTCAGCTCGACCTGGAAATTCTAATTATGAATTTCTTTGCTAGGCATGGCGTTATTTGGATTTTCTATTTCTTCTTGTGTATTTTGGTAGGTTGTGTCTTTTAAGAATTTGTCCATTTCATTTAAGTTTTTGGATTTATTGGCATGAAGTTGTTTATAATACGCTGTTGTTAGCTTTTAAATGAATGAAGTGTCAGGGTTAATTTTATTCCTGATATTGGAAATTGGTTTATTATATTTTCATTATGATTGAGTTTAAAATTTTTCACATATCTCTTGTGAATTTTTCTTTTTGACTAATGGATTGCTTAGAAGATTGATTAATTTTTAAACATTTGGGGATTTTCTAGTTATCTTACTAGATAACTATCTTATTGTTAATTCAGTTCTACTGTGTTCAGACACCATACTCTTAAGATGGTGTTTCAAAATCTGAAACTTATTTTATGGTCCAGTAACTGGCCTACTTTAATGTAAATGCCATATTCTCTTGAAATTGTTGGGTGTGTTGTCCTATAAATATCAGTTGGCTCAAGTTGGTTGATGGTGCTGTTCAAATCATCTATGATCTTACTGATTTTTAATCTATATGTTGTATCAATTGCTAAGAACATGCTATTAAAATCTACAGCTGCTGTGGATTTGGATTTGTCTCTTTCTTTAGTTCTATATATTGCTGCTTCATGGATCTGAAATCATTAGATGCATATTCATTTACAAGTGTTATGTCTTTTGGATTAATCAAACAACATATTACTATGAAATGACACTTGGATGTGGCTTGCTGTTTTTCATCAAATTCGGATAAACTGTGTCTGTTATTCCTTCATAGCTTCCTCCTTCCCCACCCCAATTTTCTCTTTGCTCTCCTTCTGCAACTCCAAGTACACCTATGTGAGACTGCCTGATACTGTGCCGTAAGCCACTGAGGCTCTGGCTTTGTTTGTTTCATTCTTTTACTTTTTTTCTCTGTTCTTCAGTTTGCATAATTTCTTTTGACTTGTCTTTAAGTTAACTCATCCTTTCTTCTTAATTGTCTGAACTGCTGCCAAGTACATCTGATGATTTAAATTTTCTTTATCTTCATCCATTATATCCATCTTTTTTTTTTCCTGTAAAATTCTCAATATATTTTTAATTGGCAATCTTTGTCTGCTAATTCCAACTTCTGTGTTGTCAATGGGTCTGTTTCTAATGAGTAACCTTTCTCTTCATTATAGGTCACATTTTTCTGCTCCTTCCCATGTCTAGTAATTTTTAAAACTGGGCATTGACCATTTTGGTTGAGGACTGAGAACCTCTAGATCTTCTTTTCCTTTAAAGAGTTTTGACTTTTGTTCTAACAGGTGATTAAAGTACTTGCAGATCACTCTCCACTCTCTCCCTCCCTTTTTGCCTTGAGGATAAGTGTTAGGCAGCTAAAAGAACAAGCTGGGGGATGGAAGAGACGGTAAGACGATAGTGGACTGTTCCTTATAATACTTTCACTTAATTCCTGTCTTTATAGTCCTCTTCTTGAGCTTGCCTTCCATCCAATGTGCCATCTCTGAACCCAGGGCTCCCCTGGGGTTCTGATTCTGCAGGGCAATTATCTTCCTCCCCGCCAAAGCTCCTCCCTCTGTATTCTATGCTGCAGCATCTGATTCATCAATAAAGTCCCTTCCATCTACTTCCCTTCTTGTAGAAACTGATGCCCTTTTTTCATTTTTTTCAGTATTGTGGGTTCCTACATTTAAAAATTTCTTTACTATAATTTAAGAAAATTTGTTATGAAGACAATAAAAATTCATGCCTTTCTTTTTCTTGAAAAGTTCTTGATATGCTTTGTCAAATTACTTTTCAGTCAAGTTGTACCATTTACACTCAGCTGCGGCGCCTGCAATTGTTCTCACATTTAACTCTTGCCAACACTGAAAACTATCAGCTTTCTGGTTACTAAATCTTAGTATCAACTTGCATATTTTACTTGTCCTTCATTTGATTTATTTTATACAATAAATGAATTGTGCTGGTTGTTTTTTTTAGCAGTGCCAAAGAAAACAAACCCTCCTCTTGGGGAAAACGTGGGAACTTAGATTCAAAAAGTTTTCATTATGTATGTATAGCCATGTATGTATTCAAATTTGAAAGTTTCTGAAAAACCTTTTTTTCTCTTTAGATTTTACTTTTTAGTGAAAGCTTCATTTACTTATAAGTAGACTGAAGAAAGAATTCAAATCTAACTTTAAGAATTCAAGTCTAACTTTAAGGAATGTATTAAACATAATACTTTCTAAAATTAACCCTTTGAGTTAAGATGGTTTCAATGACTCCTATACACAGGTAATTGCAGCAAAGCACATCATCTGATCTGAGTATGTACTGTAAAGTAATTCTATTTGGAAAAAAAATTGATAAAGAAAGCATAACCTTGTTGTTGTAAAATTATGTCTAAAATTGCTAATATCTATGCTACTTAAAGCATGTTATCATTCTTTAAAAAGTGCTTATGTGAATATAACGGTGTTTTATGAGACCTGTTTTCTGATAATATTAATTGGTAGTTCTTTGGTAATTGATCTTTGTGTTCCTGAATATTTACAAAAAAGAAATACAAATGGAAATTAAACTTCTTAAAAAGTTCCATCCCTGTACTAATCAGTTTTACAAGTAAAAACAATGAGATATATAGTATAATCTTTCTCGATGGTAATATATTAATAACTTAACGATTCATATCCTTTGAACCCAGTAATTCTACTTCTAAGAATATATGCTAAGGAAATAATCATGATTGTTCACACAAATCTATATACAAGAGATGTTCACTATAATATTGTTTATAAAACCAAATACTAGAGGCTCATGCCTGTAATCCCAGCACTTTGGGAGGCTGAGGTGAGCAGATCACGTGAGGTCAGGCATTCAAAACCAGCCTGAAGAATACAGCAAAACCTCATCTCTACTAAAAATACAAAAAGTAGCTGGAAATGGTAGCAGGCACCTGTAACCCCAGCTACTTGGAAGGCTGAGGCACGAGAATTATTTGAACCTGGGAGGCAGAGGTTGTGGTGAGCCAAGATCACATCATTGTACTCCAGCCTGTCTAAAACAAAACAAAACAAAACAAAACAAAACAAAACAAAACAAAACAAAACAAAACAAAAAAACAATTCACATGGACAATAGTCTGGGAATAATTAAAAGAAATATGGCACATGGCATATTCATAAAAATATAATGCAGATATTTAAATCGTGTTTTTAAAGAACATTTAATGATATTATATAATGTTCACAATCTCATGTTAAGTAAAAAGCAGAATACAAAGGTTCACATGCTGTTTAATATGATTTTTTAAAAAATCTACATATCTGTGCATTTAAAAATTCTGAAATGAAATTTAACAGTGGTTGTTTCTGGGAGGTAGGATTGTTTCATTTTTTTGCCTCAAACCTTATTGAATTTTCAAATTTCTTCAATTAGTATAAAGCTTTTTTAAACCCAGAAACACAAAATCCATGATTACCTTTAAAAAGCAACATAGCAACTTACAAAAATTTAATTAACTTACACTCCTTCAGATGTATTTATCATTAATATCCAACAGAGATCATGAGAAAGGATTGTGTGAGTGCCCATCATTGTTCCAGGCCCCAGAAATACAATGGTAATGAAAGACAGATGTGGTCTCTGTCTTTACAGAACTTGCAGTTTAATAGGAAGATGTATAAATCAAACCACCACACAAACAAATGAAAAATTGCAACTGTGGTGTCAGGAAAGAAAAGCACATAGTGTTCTGAAATCCGTACTGGCATATTTGACCTGGGGATATCAAGAAAGAATTCCCCAAGGAAATAACACCTAAGCTGAGATCTAAATAATCTCATCTGAAATCACATGAAATAACTAGTCAAAAAGGGTGGGAAATTGTATTCCAAGCAATGACTACATTGGTAGGGAAGAAAGCATTGTGCACCAGTTATCAAGTTATAGTGTCTCTTGGCTCCAGATCTGCTCTTCTTGCCCTACTTTGTGATACTGGAGCTGGACCTTGTAAACAATTCTTTTCTGCCAGCTAGTAGAATGTTAACTTTGGTATCAGCAGATGGCAACACAGTGACTCTGCAAGTCCATAACAACAGAAGTATACCTCTCTTCAGGGTTCTGGACGTCAATTATTATTATTGTTAGTTATTATTATTCACAGGAACCCAGCAGCCATGCAGAGAAGCTCCAACTACATCCTCATACTATGTTCCCATCCCCATCTCCCACCACTGTCAGTGGCTTTGAGTAGCTCCAATTGATCTACACCCTCTGGCAATGGCAGCCTCTTAACAAAAGAGCTCAGTCCATGCCTTCTGACAAGTTTCTTCACCACTGCAAGGCTGCCCATTCCTCTGGTAGCCATGCACCTTCTCTGATCAGGTCAGAATCTCAGTCTTGGCTTGGGGGCCTTCCCAGTACTTAGTTCCTTTACTGTCTGATTCTCCTCAGTGTAGATACAGTAATTGCTCTCATGCTACATGTGGACACCTTATGGTCCTCATTTACCCCTTCTAGTAGTTAGTAACCTCTTACTGTTCTAGTTAACAATGCTTTGCATTACATGTCTCCTATTCAAATAACCAGTATGGTTCCTATATCCTGACTTGATCTTGACTGATACTCATGGCCAGTATGAGGGCTAAAGTAGAAAGGGCAAGAAGGGATGTGCCAGGCAAAGAGGCTGGAGTGGGACACAGAGGCCAGATTATGTTGGGCTTGTAGGCCAGGGTAAGTCTTCTGGTCTTTATTATAAGAGGTCAGATTGTGTTTTGAAAAGATTACAGGATAGAGAATGATTTACAGAGGAACAAGGGTAAGTGCCAGGAGATTAACGAGTGGACTACTGCTGCAGTGCAGGCAAGTGAGGATGTTAGATTTGGTGGGAAGGCAGGGGAAGAGAGTGAGCAATGAATGAATTCTAGAAATGAAAACCAACAGGAAATGGGAATAGATTGGAAATGGGGAGTGAGAAAGAGAGAGATGTCGTGACTGATGACTAGATTTCTGGCTTGCACAATTGGATAGATGGTGCACTAGGATCAGGAACACTAAAAGACAGCCACAACTGGTAAGAGATCACGAGTTTGTTTTGAGCATGTTGTTGAAGGGCTTTGAAACAGCAAAGTGAAAATGTCAAAGAGTCTGGAGTTTAGAGTGCAGTCTGAACTAGGAAGATGAGTTTTGAGTGCCATCTTACATAATTAAAGCTAGAGTATGGCTGAAATAATCTAAAGAGAACGTGTGGCTTTATATCATGAAGGACCTGAGATCAAGCCCTGAGGAGCTGCAGCAATTTAACAGAAAGGTAAAGAAGAACGACCTCCAAAGGAAACAGAGAGGAAGCCAAAAAGACAGAGGAACACAATCAGGAGAGTGTCATGCCATAGAAGCCATAGGGAAAGGATAGAGCTCTTAAGAATACAGTGGTCAACAATGCTGAATACTGCTGAAAAAAAAATTAAAAAATGGTTGCTAGATTCAATAACATGGAGGCCATTGCTAAACTTACCTAGCACAGCTTACCCAGAGCAGCTTATTTGGAGAGATGAGGCTAAAAGCCATAAGAATGAGGTGATGAGCGAGACGGAGGTGAAGAATGGAGACAGGGAGTTAAGGTAACTCTGAAGATGTTACAGAATACTGGTCTAGTGATGAAGCCTCGAGAAAACTCCTTTTTCTTTTTTGAAGATTTGCTCTTGTTGCCCAGGCTGGAGCGCAATGACGCAATCTTGGCTCACCGCAACCTCTGCCTCCTGGGTTCAAGTGATTCTGCCTCAGCCTCCCGAGTAGCTAAGATTATAGGCATGTACTACCATGCCCAGCTAATTTTGCAGTTTTAGTAAAATGGCATTTCTCCATGTTGGTCAGTCTGGTCTCAAACTCCTGACCTCAGATGATCTGCCCGCCTTGGCTTCCCAAAGTGCTGGGATTATGGGCATGAACCACAGCGTCCAGCCTTCCTTTTTTTTTTTTTTTTTTGAGACAGGGTTTTGTTCTTTCACCCAGGATGAAATGCAACGGTGTGATCATTGCTCACTGCAGCCTAGATACCCAGCTCAAGTGTTCCTGCTACCTCAGCCTCCCAAGTAGCTGGGACTACAGGCATTTGCTATCATGCTTAGCTAATTTTTGTATTTTTTTGTAGAGCTGAGGTTTCCCATGTTGCCCAGGCTAAGAAAACTATTCTCTCATAATTATATACTATGATTTGCAAGTTTCACCATTCTTCTATCTTTATATGACAGGGTAATTAACAGAAATTCAGGGGAAACAATAACTTTGGAACAGAGACCAAAACAGACAAGTTTATGCAGCAGACACAATGTCAGTTCTGCCTTTTCATGTCTTTATCAAATACAGATAGACTTTATTATTTCATTCAAATCCTATGAAGCTTGATCAGCTCAGAGGGCATAAAGGTGGTAACTTTTCAACTAGAATAACATCTTTAGTTTTACTTACATTCACTGTCTTTACAAGATCTCATATGTCATTAATACCTTCATAGATTTAATATATATGTATATTATATATAATAATACATAAATAAATATGAAAAGGTAATAAAGTCAATGGACTAAGTTGTCAATAACACAAAGTAGGCCGAATAACTTGATTTTTTCCATTGTCTTGTTTCTTTGTAAAACAAATTTAATTCTCATTGCATTAAAAATCTTTTTTTAATTTTTAATTTTTGTGGGTACATAGTAGGTTTATATATTTATGGTTTATATATTTATGGGGTGCTTGAGATATTCTGATATAGGTATACAATGCATAATAATCACATCAGAGGAAATGGAGTTTCCATCATTGCATTTTAATAGAAACATTTATATCTTTGTTCAAAAATCTCTAAAAAAATATTTTTTGAAAGCCTTTTGATCTTTGCAAGCAGTACATTCCATTTAATTAAGTCTGTTTGTAACTGAAATCACCATAACAAGACATGTTTGAGAAGTTATAAAGGTATCAGCTATTCAGAAGTGAAGAGTTTTGTGTTTTTGCTGTACAGTTGCAGCAAAAATTCTTTTTGAATGAGAAAGAGAAGAGAGCGGGCTTTGGTTTCACTCTGCCCAGGTGACAGAAAAATACCTGAGGGGTTTTATGTTTCCTGTGCCCTCATGTCACTACATCCTGTGTCTATGTCTGTCTCTTTCTGCTTTATCATATATAGAGAAAGGAAGCAGGGCTCTAAGTCACTGCAAATGCAATCTTAGATATCGAGTTACATGAAGCTGAGGTTGAGACTGAGAAAAACACCACTATCAATGGGAATTAATATCACGTATTTAGATGCTAAAATAATAATTAAAGAGGAGTGATAATAGTAATTATGTGCTTTAAAATATAAACTTTATTTTTATTTATTTATTTTTGAGGTAGGGTCTCGCTTCGTTACACAGGTTGGAGTGCAGTGGTGCAATCATGGGTCACTGCAGCCTTGACCTTCTGGGCTTGAGTGATCTTCTTAACTCAGCTCTGTAAGTAGCTGGGACTATAGGCAAGGACTACCACACCCGACTAATTTTTACATTTTTTTTTTTAATAGAACCAGCTCTCACAATGTTGCCCAGTCTGGTCTTGAACTCCTGGACTCAAGTGATCCTCTCACCTTGGCCTCCCAAAGTGCTGGGATTACAGGCATGAGGCACTGTGCCTGACCAAAATATAAACTTCAAGAATGCATGTTCATATGACAGTACTTAATATCAGCTATATAGATATAGATGTAGATATAGATAGAGAGAGTATTAGAGCTATAATAAAAAAATAGTAAAAATCTATGGTTATAATTCTACAAGGGCTTCAGCTAAAATACTTAATAAAAGTTTAAATAAAAATTCAAACCACTATAACTTGGCATGAGAGAGCCTGAACTGAAGCACTGGGATCTTAGCTTCGATGTCTCCCGACACTTAGGTCACGGCAGGACCTTCTATGGAATCGCTGATCACGCATACTCCCCAGCTGCCCTTCTACATGCTGCCTTTATAACATTTAGTACAGTCTAGAATTATGTTGGTAATTTAGTTGTATTCTGGTTTATTATCCATCTCTTCTCCCCACCCCCCCCACCCTAAAGAACATAAACTCCCCAAGAGCAAAAAGTTTGTTGTCTTGTTCGCTTCCTGTAAAAGAATTCCTGACACATGTTGGATGCTTAAAAATATTTATTCAAAGGATAAATGAATGATAAGAGGGTCCACCCTGTTCCAGACGCTGCATTAATCACTTTATGTATCTCACTTACTGCTCACCGTAATCTTGCAAAGTGGAGGAATATTCTGCATTTTGCAGATAAGAAAAGTGAGATGCAGAGTGGTTAACCTGTTCAGGGTCACACGCCTCATAAGTAATGAGGCTGAGATTTGAAACCAAAGATGTCTAATTCTAAAGCTCTGGTTCTTAGCTGTGATATTATATTGCTTCCATTTGAGAGCTGGCACTGCTGAAATCCTAGAATATACACATTTGACTTTTACTATTAAAGTTCTAAGCTGGCTGCTTTCTTTTTGTTGATCTTTGCTAATCCTCTGGTCCAATATAGGGCTTAGTGAAGCAGGGGAGGTAATCTTGAGGCCAGGAACAACAGCAACATAAAAAAATCTACTTGAACAACCTGTGGTGAACCTCCTAACGTAATAATACTGCGAAATGGTGGTGGGGTGTTTTTGTTGTTGTTCGTTATAGGAAGCACAAATGAGGGGGAGCACCTGACATTCTAAAGGCACAGGATCCTTTCTCTGACGTTTGGTTCAGTTCACTTGAGGATGAGAAAGCAGCTCCATGCAGGTGCTGTGCCCTAACACAGAATCTGCATTGCAAAGGTTAAAACGCAGGGCTGTTCCTGCTCTGCAGTACAGGGCAGGCTGTACAGTCCCGCTCAGGTAGGTCAGCAACCATGGCATGGAGCTTTTTGTTCCAAGGAACAAGAATGGAAGACTTGGTTTCCCAGGATGCTTTACATGAAGAGGCAACATAAAGGACAGCTGCTGGATCAGCAAGAGGAACGCAAGAAAGGGAACGCCCTGCCCCAGAGTTTGTCTCTGGGAAGCTGCTGATGGCCCACAGTCCTGCTCCTTTCCTATTCAATGGGAATTGTGTCCAGTGGGGGAAAGAAAGAGAGAAATCTGAATTCCTGTTTTGGCCTAAGTGAAGACAAGTAAATGCTATACATTTTAGCTTATGAGACTCAAAAAAAATATGGGGCAGGAGGAACATTTAGCAAAATTAGACCCTAAGGTCACACTGTACTTTAGATATTTAGATAAGGTCTTTGAAAAAAGTATTATTCTTGGCACTTTTAGTAAAATATACGTATTTTACTAGAAATATATAAATATATAAAATATATATTAAAATAATATAGAAAATATATTTTTTCACTAAAAGTAAATATATATTTAGTAAAATATATACATATATATGGGTATATATATATATATTTTTTTGAGATAAGAATTTGTCCTGTAGCCCAGGCTACAGTACAGTGGCACAATCATAGCTCATTGCAGCCCCAAATTCCTCAGCTTAAAGAATTTTCCTGAACCTCCCAAGTAGCTGGGACTACAGGTATGAGCCACCAAACCCAGCTAATTTTTTTTTTTTTTTTTAAGAGATGAGATCTAGCTATGCTCCCCAGGCTGGTCTTGAACTCCTGGCCTCAAGTAATCTTCCCACCTCAGCCTCTGAAAGTGCTGGGATTACAGCTGTGAGCCACTGCACCCGCTCGGCAAAAATAAATCTCAATCTACTCTTGGCCTGACTTTGTATTTGAGCCCAGGATGATTTTGATTGGATTATATAAAAGATCCAATTTGAGCTGTTATTAAAAATTCTGAGATACAGAAAAAACTACTCTCAGGCTTAAAACATACTCCTAAACTTCTAAGCTATCTGCTGACACACAGTATTGTCCCACTTGACAGTGCTATATTTACAGCCTGAAATGATGATGCTTTTGGTGGTGATTTTTCATGTAGGAAGTCACACTAACACCCCTGAGCCACCTGCATATATCTTAAAGCTAACTTTTCCCCTACCAAAAAAAAAATGATTCTGTTAAAGACTTTAAAAAAGAGAGATCCTGAATGTCAAGGTGTTATAAAAAGATAAAACATGCATCTCACATGTTCACAGCCTCCTGCCCAGTGGGGCATTCAGGGCAGCCTTTGTTGAGCTAGTTCCATTATTGGAGGGCTTGATAAATGCTCTACTATAGCAGCTTGGAGATTTCTTTTAGGCTTATGCTGTGAAGTCACTCAAGTACAGAATATCATTATATGGCTTTGTTATTGTGACTTTTTTCTAATTTTTCAATTACTCATTTTTTTAGGAGTTAGGGAGCCCATGGTTTTAGCAGTAACTCTCCACTACATAATAAAATTACATGGATTTGAGTCAGTCTTTTGCAAACTGCAGAGAGTTCAAGAGGGTTATCCTCTCACCTTTTCAACGAGGAGTCTTAGCTTCTTCAGTTATAAAGTGGGGAGCCAGGATTAAAGCTTCCCTCTTATCTTTTCTAGTTCCAAACATTCTACTCAAAATGGGGTGCAGAGCGTCTGCAGTCTAACACTCATCTGTGGACTACCTGTTACAGCTCTTGCAATTGCCAGTAGATTGAGCAAGCATTTTAAAGCCATTAGATAGTTTTGGCATCAACTTTCTGATGAACCTTCATAATTCTGGGGCAGGAAAATCTAACTACAATAGTCCTCCCTTATTCGCAGTTTCAGTAATCCACAGTCAACTGCAGCCCAAACACAGTAAACAGAAAATTCCAGAAATAAACAACTCATTAAGTTTTAAGTTTCATACTGTTCTGAGCAGTGTGATGAAATCTTGTGCCATCTCACTCTGTCCCACCCAGGATGTGATCATGCCTTCGTCCACAGTATCCATGCCATACATGATATCTGCCCACTCGTCACTTTAGTGGCTATCTTGGTGATCAGATTGAGTATCATCGTATCTCATCACGCAGGCATTTTATCATTTCACATCAGCACAATAAGGATGTTTATAGTGCAGTAAGATATTTTGAGAGAGAGAGCAAGAAAGAGACCAGTATATTGCTATAATTGTTCTATTTATTATTGGTTATTTTTAATCTTTTATTTTTTGAGACAGGGTCTCATTCTGTTTCCCAGGCTGGAGTGCAGTGGCACGATCTCAGCTCACTCCAACCTCCGTCTCCCAGGTTCAAGCAATTCTCCTGCCTCAGTCTCCCAAGTAGCTGGGATTGCAGGCCCTTGCCACCATGCCCGGCTACTTTTTGTATTTTTAGTAGAGACGGGGTTTCACCATGTTGACCAGGATGGTCTCAAATGCCTAACCTTGTGATTTGCCCACCTTGGCCTCCCAAAGTGCTGGGATTACAGGCATAAGCCACTGTGCCCAGCCTAACTTATAAATTAAATTTTAGTATAGCATAGCATAGTATGGTGTAGTATAGTATGGTATGGTATAGTATAGTATAGTATAGTATAGTATAGTATAGTATAGTATAGTATAGCATAGCATAGCATAGCATAGCATAGCATAGCATAGCATAGCATAGCATAGCATAGTGTAGTGTAGTATAGTATAGTGTAGTATAGTATAGGAAAAAAATAGCGTACATTATTTCAGACATTCACTACGGGTCCTGGAACCTATCTTCCAAGGATGAGGGCAGATTACTGTAGCTAAAAATTCATTTTAAAATTTACAATAATAAGTGTGCTGCTAATGAAGCTAAGGGCGAAGAAGGAGAATTTGCATCCTTTTTTGCAAGAACATCTACTAACCTTCCATTACCAACATTTCTTCATTTCTTCTTCTCTCTCTCTCTTTTTTTTTTTTTTTTGAGGGGTCTCAGTCTGCCACCCAGGCTGGAGTGCAGTGGTATGATTACGGTTCACTGCAGCCTCAACCTCCTGGGCTCAGGTGATCCTCTCACCTCAGCCTCCTGGGTAGTAGGGACTACAGACATGCACCACTAGGCCCAGCTAATTTTTGTATTATTTGTAGAGATGAGGTTTCGCCATGTGGCCCAGGCTGGTCTTGGACTTCTGGGCTCAAGCAATCCTCCTGCTTCAGCCTCCCAAAGTGCTGGGATGACAAGTGTGAGCTATCATGCCTGGCTCATTTATTCTTTAAGAGAAAAATTTATTGCAGAGACATTTGTAATGAATCAATGACAGCAACAAATAATACTAACATACCTCAATGTCTTCTTACAAAAGAGAAGGGAGAATGGGATCACTCTTTGTGCAAGAAAGGATTCTTTACAGAAAGTTTCATGTTAGGGTTTCCAAAAGCCCCCTTGTACCCACTCCCCTGGTGGATACTTAACTTTCAAGGCAGCTGTCCACTGGGAAGGAAAGTACTTCTACATCGAATTTGCTTTAATGTCTTATACTTGATAGAGTTACTGACATTGTTTTACAAAGAAGGTATAAATTATAAGTAAATGAAAATATATATGTGCTAAGCTTTTAGTCTATGATTGATATCAAAATGGTAACTTGAGTAATTAGATTTTGAAAGTAATTCATGTGAAAGCAATAATAACTAAAGTTGGGAATCTGCCACTCGATTATTTAATTTCTTTCTCTTGCTCTGCCTATAAATCAAAATAGTCTCAAAATTGCAGGCAGTGAAAACTGAATTAAAAAATTCCTGGAGAATTCAGATTCAAAATAAAATAGATTATTTTTGTTGTTGTCATCATTTGGTTTTAGGAAACCATCATGAAGTAAATAAGGATGATACGAATTTCAGGACTATCAGTGGAGTTGTTAGGAAGTGTTTCTGGAAGAATGTTTGTGCGATGTGAACAATTTAAGAACTTACTAGTGTATTATGGAGCATGCCAATGCCTTCTCACCGCCACCCTGATTCGGTTCATGTCACCATTTGATTTTCTGTTTGCACCTCTATCTCTTTTGCTAGACTGAACTTTTCTTAGGCACGGGTGTGTCTTACTCATCTTTGGTTTGTCAGAGGCTAGCACTGTGTCACATACAGCAGGCATGCAATACATGAGGGTCCTCAGTAAAGTTCTACTTACTTCTCTCTAACCCTCCGAGTCCTTTTTACCACCTCAGTTCTCTTGGTCCTTTAATACCCAGTGCTCCCAGGAAATCTCCCAGGATCACTCAGTTAGATGCAGCACCTCTCTTCCCCAAACCTTAAACTCACCAGTGAACCTACAGCCTTCTCTTCAAGGATATCAGAATGTGATTCCATCAGGGCATAAACCACATCACATCTTTCTCTGAATCTACTGTGGCATCTAGCAGAGTGCTCTGAATACAAGGAGAGTTTAAAAAGGCACTGGTTCAATAAACTCAGAATTTTATAACTAGAAGGACTTTGGGGGTCAACTCGTGTAATGGTTCTCATCAAGGGATCTACCACCTTTTAGGAGGCATTCTGAAAAACTGAGGGGGCATTTTTAAAAGTTAGCAAAATGATTGTGTGTTGGGGGTGGGGTTGGGGGGCAGGATGCTAGATGACTTGCAATCCTGGGAATGTCCTACACAACAAAGAATTGTCCTGTGTCCTGAACTTTCTCATGTTCTCCTGGGCATTCATGATTATTTAAAAACATATATAATTATGTGAGTCTGGACAGTTTTGCTACGGATTTCCAACATTTGCTTGGATTTCCAGGATTCAACTATTACATAAATTAAAGGAAGATGGTACTTTATGATGTTTAGAACTTGACTAAGAATTTTTCACCAAGTGGAAAACCACATCAACAGTCATGATATTAGAGTTGACACACATTATCTGAAGTCAGACTGCATTTGTAGCAGGTGCATTCACAGTGAGTCCATGTTACATACAAATATACTTATTGAGCTCTTACTGTACATGTCAAATCTAAAAAAAACAGCGTCCACAATATCCAACTGACTACTGCCTTACTTCATTTAATTGCAAAGTGATTCATTATAAGTGGGTGTGAAAATCTGGCCTCTTTGTTGAGCTTTCTATTTTAGTTCTTCCTGAATTTCTTATATTTTTATTTACTGAAAATCTGTTTCT
Organism: Saimiri boliviensis; assembly: GCF_048565385.1. NCBI lineage: Eukaryota > Metazoa > Chordata > Mammalia > Primates > Cebidae > Saimiri > Saimiri boliviensis. The sequence goes on from NC_133453.1 coordinate 40,645,748, forward strand.
AGGTAGGTTATATTATGCATGAATTTTATTTTAAGATTTGCTCTAAAAATGGGGCATTGGGTCAGATAGTAGTGAGAAGCACTTATCTAGTAGATTCCAATACAGTTTCCTTATTTTTGAGAAAGGAAATGGGACCCTAGAGACGAAATGAAGCACCCAAAGTCAAATAGTGGATTAGGAAGTGGCCTTTTAAAGATTAAGTAATGCACAGCTATAGTACAAATAATTAACGTTCCAGATTCTAACACCCTGGAAGATTATGTTCTGTCATGCCATATAAAAAATAACCAGCAGTTCAAATAATTTCGTCTGTCCTTTCAAAAGGAAAACATTTAATAACATTTCTTTTTGTCATTTATTATTCCTTCACTACTTCAGGTGAATTCTAGCAAAGGTATCTATATAGAATATTTCTTTAAACTAGAACTTCCATTTAAAAAAACCCTCTAACTGTAATCCCAGCACTTTGGGAGTCCAAGGCAGGACCACTTGAGTCCAGGAGTTCAAGGCTGAAGCTGCAGTGAGCCATGATCACACTACTGCACTCCAGCCTAAAAAAAAAAAAAAAAAGAAAGAAAGAAAGAAAAAAAGAGAGAAAAAAAAATCCTCTGACTTGGTGTACTGCTAGATTGAGCATTTATTCTCTGCCCTGTCACATTCCTCTGCACCCCCTATCCTGGCTTCCGGAAGGCTGACTTGTATGCACTGCAGAAAAACAACCTTCTATTTTCAACAGAATCAACAGTAGCCCCAATGAGCTCCCTTCGTGCTCTTTTCATCTATGTCTTCCTAACCTAAGCAATTTTACTTAAGCATTACTGACCTGTGACCCCACGAAGTGCCTTTGAAGGTTCCTCAAGTATTGAGATCTTTTTCTCACGAGGGTTAAGGGCTGGTTTCTCGTTGGTAGAATCGGTGGAGGAACTGTCCTTCTCGCAGCCATTCATGGGCCCATTTTGAATCTGTGGTGGCTGTGGCTGCAGGGGCCCTGCCTCAGGCCTCTCCACTTTGTCTTTAGCATCTTTGTTGCATTGATGCTGCTTGGACTTGCTTCTTTTTCTTTTATTGTTCTAGAATGAGAAACAAATGAGAAAATGATATTCAGCTCAGACTCTTGAAATATAAGGTGAATCTGAGAGATGAAAATTAGACACATTACCTTTTTTGGTTCCTGGCCCTTCTAATAGACTGGATGAAGAATATTTACACCTTTATTAACCACCCAAATTAATTTAAGTATCTTCTTTCTTACAGTAAGTTGTATAAACTTTCACCTTATAAACACAAACATGAAGTTTCCAATAAAAGGAAGAAAAAAACCAACAGGAATGGCTTAAATAGCTGCTTAAATATTTGAGCAACTTGAGGCTCTACAATAAAATCTTTTGATAACCGTCCTGAAAAAACTTGATTTCAGTTATCCTGCCATTGGAGAGTAGCTCTCATCTCAAAGTGGTGAATGCTGGGGAGGCAAGGAGGATCCTAAGGTTCACATCTGCTGGGGAGAAGGAGAGGTAAAGGGGGGAACTGCCAGGGAAAAGGCAGGCAACTTCTTGTAAAATGAGGGCACAGAAGGTAGGTTGTTAATGTCCAGGCTGGGTCTCTGAAATAGAAACCAATCAACCAGGAGATTCCTGGAATTGCTTCCATTGTCTAGGATGCCTCAGGTAGCCACAGGATCCATAAGCATCCCCATCACTTTTTTTTTTTTTTTTTTTTTTTTTAACAAGGTCTCACTCTGGCTCTATCACCCAGGCTGGAATGCAGTGGCATGATCACAGCTCACTGCAGCTTCAACCTCCTGACCATAAGTGATCCTCACACCTCAGCCTCCTGAGTAGCTGTTACTAAGGCATGCACCACCACATGCAGCATTTACAAAAATTTTTTTGTAGATACAGGGTCTCCCTATATTGCTCAGGCTGGTCTCCAACTTCTGGGCTCAAGTGATTCTCCTACCTCTGCCTCCCAAGTGCTGGGATTGCAGGCATGAGCTACCTGCCCTGCCATCCTCACGAATGTTTCACCTGGAGCAGACAACGGATTCAAGGTATTGGCAAACTGATGTAAGTCACCCTTTTTTTGGTGTGAAAGCCCCCAGACCTCTCGGTAACAGCATTACAAGGCTTCATTTAATTTACTTTGAAATAACACTATGCTGAATTTTACACAACTGAAATTTTTTAGATCTCCAATATCACAGGAGTCTAAAATGCAGAGTTTTACTATATCTCTCCTAAAATGCCCTAATGGTGAATAGGTAAGAATATCAAGAAAATTAAGAAGATGTTCCTAATTATGTATGCTTGACTTGATGTTGTTTTGTACCCAGTTGATATTCAATGTACTTAACAAGCAGTATAGTACCAGCCCCAGCCAATCGGAACGGACACCTGACCCATAAGGAAGACCCTGTCCCACCTCCTGAATGAGTGAGTGTCAGCCTGTCTTCATTTCTCAACTCATTTAGAAAAGAAGTAAAAAGTAACTGTTTCCTCTTCTCAATTCTCCTCCTTGCTCTCTTTTTCTTTGGAACCACAATCATGCCCTGGTAAGCGCTCTCTAGGTGAGAGGTGTGTCCCAGGTTGATACACAGGCCAGTGGCACTTATTCCCCCACAAACAGCCGAAGCAGCTTCTGGCTCTTAAGCCTCACATCCACTTGGCTGGGAGACCATTTTCCTTTTCAGCCCCCAGGAGGGAGACTCAGTAATGAGTTGGGTCTGCAGCTGCTGTCTGCTCTTTTTTTCACTTCAGAAAAATCTAATACGCGAACCACACTTTTGAAATTTTTCTATGTAAGTCTAAATACTGCCTTTCAATCACTTGCAAATCATGTTCATCTCGCACAGAGGCCTGGGAAGCTATGATTAAAGATAAGCAGAGATTGTCAAAGATAGTGCCATACAAAGGTTAAAAAAAAATCTCATAATTTTCCTATTCTACATGAAACTAGGAGGAGAAAAAACAGGAAAAGATGATTCCTGTAATTTCAGTAATCTTCGGGTTTTATGAAAGTAATACTGTGTTATTGTTTGTTCAGAACCTGTTTTGCAGGCCTGTGATCTTCTCCCGTGGGAAGGGATATGGCGTACTATATCCTGGGAAAAGCAAAACACAGGCCTTGCTGTGCCATAGCAGGAATGAGTGGAACAGTTACTTTGAAAGGAGCGGCACACTTTTGCTAGTGTGTATGCACAGACACAGCTCGGGAGCTCCCAGAAATCCCAGGCCCTTTGTGACCTGACAAGAAAGCAAACCAAATTGAATGGGACACAGTAAAATCCCCTTTCCTTTGTTCTCAAAGAGTAGTACACCAGTGTTCAAGAAGGCCCCTTACTTACTATAGTTCTAAGGCATTTTCTTTTCTTCTTCTTTTATTAATAATCTACCTTAGAATTCAGCCAAAAAAGCATCTCAGAGCAGCCTTAGACAGATTCTTTCAGGTGGAAAAACATGTGAAAATATATTTAGAGTTTTTCAAGTATCTTTAAAACACTCCTTAATTTTTTTCTTTGTGCTACAGGATATGTTCAGGCAAGTTAATGTTTTGAATCCTTTGAATTCTCCAGCTGGGCTACCCTTTAGGCTTAAAAAAGAAAACAACTCTGGGACTTCTTAAGCACACCTGGTCATTAAAAACACTGAGCAGAAAATAAAGGCATTAGTAGTGAGAGTATCCGGTAATTTACGAGAGTCATGAATTTGGAAGCTTTCTGGGTATATATTAACATATTTGAAAGAAGCATAAAATTGGCAGCCTTGTTAAAATGATAACAACCATGAAGGTTTTGATTGAAGATGTTACCAATTTACAATCAATATTAATCTTACCTTCTTTTTTCCTGTCATATTCCATTCTTTTAGAACTTGAATTGCACTGCCTAGATAAAGACAAAGAATCTTCAACAAATATTCACATCATGAAACACCACACAAAATTCACCTCTGTCTTTCCATCTTGGTAGCAGTTTTTTTTTTTTTTTTTTTGCTTTTTCATTTGTTTTGATACATCTTATCTTAATAAAAATGCCAGTTTCATCTTTTATTTCCCAGATTTTCACTTAATTTACTGTATGACCTTGGTTTTATCAAAATATTAAGCCTCACTACATGAAGCTTACTTTTTTATCATTATATTATCTTAGGGAAAATGAAATATATCTTGAGAATTTTCCAGCAGCTTTGTTGCCATAGGTAGAATTAAAATTATTCTGTTCGATATATGAATAAAAATACCTATAATCTTCTGAACCAAATATGGGATTCTGAGTATTATTAACAATGTGAATCACAGCTTTCTGTTTGGCCATTTCTTCACTTTTTCCTTCCCTACTCATATGTTCACATCTGGCAGGGGGATGAGGAAGACATAATATTAGTTTATCTAGAGTTAGCATGGATAGGGATGGGATGTGGTCTTTATAGGGCTTCTACTTTGAAACCAAAAAAAGTTCATTATGTGAAAAGTTGGACCCCAGGTTCTGTCCATCCCATTCACACATATAGGTAGAACTGTACGGACTCACAGAAGATATCTAATTAAATTATATATAAATTAAATGCCTAATTAAATTATAAGACATTAAAAAAATGTTTTATTGCTGGCCAGCTGCAACCCATGTTTCCGTACAGTCTAACAAAGTTCATTCATTCATTCCAATTGTGCTGAAGGTAGGTTCAATAACAAATTATTGGTAGTGAGGACACCAGCTGCTTTCAAATAAATAGGCACAGCATTTCTAAAAGAGGATAGCTCTTTTAAATGTATTCTTTTAAGAATTTTAAACATTCTCATATAATCTAAATATACTAATAGATCTCTACAAGGAGTATGTTGGCTAAACAAAGATAAATTTCAGGCTGGTCTTTATAATAAATTTCAAATTAGTAGGGTCCCAATTATTGAGTCTACTGTCACTGTTAGATAAGCAGAAGGCCATATGGCTTTGACTAATGTTTAGACAGGCTAATTATTCCTATCTATTTAAAGTTTCCAATTCAATGACCCTCTTAGACTTGTCTGAGTTGCATGCACTTGAAATAATAAGTTTGCACCTAAAAGTAAGCTATAATTCAGACTTTTTATTAACTGGGTGGTCTTTCTCTAATTTGTCCAGATAATTAATGTTTCACAGCATTTTCCTTTTGAAGATATTTAGAAAGTCCCTTTCATTAGGTTTCTTGGTAAGTCTTGGTTAATAATAATTAGGGCAGTTCTTACAGCTATGCTTCAGTTTTCTAAATAAAACTAAAATTTAAAAATGCTAAATACTGTTCATTTTAATCAGAAAATGGTGGTGAGTTGCTTACTGCTTTCAAAACTGCCATATTTAATTAGTTCTCTAATTTTCATGTTTTGATATACATTCTATTTGTAATTTGGACAATGAGCTTTAGAGACTAATTCTGAAGAAGAAATACCCATAATTACAGAGGATTTTGAAACTGTTATTATTACATTTTAATTATCCTGAAACTGCTTGGAGTTTTTCAGCCACTCAGATTGCTTTCTGTATGCTTCACAAATGACTCCTAATAAATATTTTTGACGCTCAGTCTTTTTTTTTTTTTTGAGATGGGATCTTGCACTACTGCCTAGGCTGGAGTGCAGTGGTGCAAACATGGCTCACTGTAGCCTCGACTTCCCAGGTTCACCTGATCCTCCTGCCTCAGCCTCCAGAGTAGCTGGGACTACAGGCATGTGTCACCACTCTAGGCTAATTTAAAAAAAAAACAAAAAACTGTAGAGACAGTATCTCGTCATGTTGTCCAGGCTGGTCTCAAACTCCTGGCAATCCTTCTGCCTTGACCTTCCAAAGTGCTGGGGTTACAGGCATGAGTCACCTGCCTGGCACCCAGTGGTTTTAAAACAAGTTTTCCTACTGCTCCCCAACCAAAATGACTTCCCATGAGGCTTCTCCGCAATCAATGAGTTTTATTAATGAGATCTCAACGCTGAAAAGGTGAAAATTTCAAGAAGGACAAGCAAGGTGCTCTGTTTAAATGCAAACAGATTTGATGACAGTCCATCAGTTACTGCGCATCTGTGCATCTCATCAAGATCACTCAGCAATAAAAACTTTCGTGATAAGGAATATGGTGGGCCTCAGTCCAAGTAGGGGTAGGGAAGAATGGGGAAAATAGCCTTTTTCCTTTCCTAAAGCTTTTTTTCTCCATGCCAGTGATGTTGGCAAGTAAAACCTGAAAAGAGAAAGTATCTGCCCCAGGATGTGCTTATTTCCCAGTATGTTCTGAGACAAACTGCACCCAATGCTGCAAAGTCAGATTAATGTTGCATTGTCTACTATTTGCTTCTTGTGACTCAAATTATATATCTGTTAGTATATGAACCAGGGAAAAACAGTGAGGAAACTTATGCACCATGGATTTGCTTATAGGTCTACTGAATGTTAATCATTTGCTAATTCAATTAGGACCTTGCACCTTGACTGCTAATATCAGAATGTGAGCATATTGCTTGGTTCCAAGACCTTGCCCTGAAATGCAATTATACTTTTAGAAACTCAGGAAGGTTACTCTACTCCTAGGAAAATAAGTAAATCAAACTGTCCTTGACAAACTGTAAATAGGATACAACTGAGAAATGTGCTGGCAGGTCTTTCTTGACCTTATTTGACAGATTATGTGTAGCTTGCCCGTATTTACAAAATAGAAACTAATACCAGGACAGAAGACATATGATAACTAAGGATAAGCAAGAGATCTTTGTTCAAACTGGAACTTGTTTAATTTGATTAGGAGAGGAGAATTTCCCCATAATGTACAGAAATCTAAAGCATTATGTTGTAACTTTATAGGATAAACATATTTCTGAGACTTTAGATTTTGTAACATCTCTGGCAATGGACTACCTAAACATTTTTTTTTTTTTAAAGAAAGCAAAAAGATTTTAGAGGTGGATAAGATAAACTGATATTGTGATTAATTTTGCAATCTAAAAATCACAAACTAAAGACATTAAAGAATAAACCAGTCCTCTTAGACTACGTAAGTGTCAAGTTTAACAATCCCAGTCATAAAGCCAAGTAGAATTACGCTGGTTGGAGAAGATTTCCAGATAAGGACCAAAATGCATTATCCTCCATTCATAAGAATGACCTCACATAAAGAACACATTACTTTATTTCTTTATCTATTGAGACAGGGTTTCATTCTGTCATCCAGGCTGGAGTGCAGTGGCGTTGGCTCACTGCAACCTCTGCCTCCTAGGCTCAAGCCATCTTCCCACCTCAGCCTCTGAGAAGTGGGACTATAGGCATGCACTACCATGCCTGGCTGATTTTTTAATTTTTTATAGAGACATGGTTTCACCATGTTTCCCAAGTTGGTCTTGAACTTCTGGCCTCAAGTAATCTGCCCACCTTGGCCTCACAAAGTGCTGGGACTACAGGCATGAGTCACTGCTGGCCAAGGACACATTTAATATCAAATTGGAATGACTGGTAGGCAAGGAAATTAGCAGCACTATAATCAATATCCTTGAAAACTAGACTCATTTTTTCCTTAAAGAGAGAAAAATAACTTTTTATTCTATTCTTATTGAGTATATTTATATGTTTTTAAAATCTAGCACTTTTTTTTTGGAGAGAGAGAGTCTAACTCTGTCACCTAGGCTAGAGTGCAGTAGTGTGATCATGTGAAGCCTAGCACATTTTTATGAGACCTAAAGTACTCATAATGAATTGACAGTCAGTTCACTTAAGGAAAAAAATATGGAATATCTGGAATATTTAGTTCTAACATCTTCAGCTACAGGACACAGGTGTACCTACCATCCACAAAGGCTTGCACGGCTTTATCCACATTAAAATCAAACTGTTGTAGCACCAGGACTATTTCATTATTGCTTTTGTTGGGAACAACTGATCTAACTGCATAGATCTGTAAAGGAAAAAAAAAAATAGAAAAGTGAACACTTTAAATATTTTTCATCTATGAATTGCCCACTGGATAGAATTATAACTATTAGAAAGACCACAAAAAGCCAACTTATCTACCTTCTTGCCATCAAGCATAATCAAGACATTCCAGACCAGTGAACATTCATCCTGGTAATTACCTTGATACCCACTTTATTTGTGTACACATTTTTACAAAGATCTTCTTGTAGGAGTGTAGGAGCATGTGTGAAACGCCAGCTCTGGTTTTGCAATCTACCCTCCCCCAAGACTACAGATGCATACAAGATGTGTTCTCAGTGAGGACACAGAGTCTTTTTCTGTCTCAGGCTTCCTTTCCACTGGCTCAGGGGGTTCTTTAGAAAATGTACAGAAATAGCCTCATGCCTCAGCTTCTCTATCTGCACAGTGGAAACAGTCTTCTTGAGGGTCACAGAAGTGTGCTGTGAAATTCCATTAATGTTTAAAGATACAAAAAATGTGGAGCATTGTATTTTTGAAATGGTAATCTTAGCTACAGTCCAAAAAATGTTCTTGAACATACTTCTGAAAATCAAACATTGAAAACAGTGAAAGTAAATACATATATGAACAAGGATTTCAATAGGTTAAAGCTTATATTCAATGTTTAATGACATATATATCTTTCTTGGTCAAATTTAGCATATATTCTTTCTTCTTGACTATTAGAATTAATTGACCTTTATCACACAGTACGTGTATAACTACAGAATGTTCTGTTGATTTTAGTTAGTAAAACCTGGTTCACCCAGTTTTCTATCACAAGGATTACTACTGCAGCTGCTACTGACAAATACTGGAGTATCACATGGTGCAAAGGTAAGTGATTATTAGAGTACTGTACAATCTTCAAATGTTTTCAACAGCAGTTAAATTATGACCAGTTGGTTTTAGAGTTAAATGCAGGTTAGTACAATTGGATTCACGGAATATGGATTATATGGGTATGGCATGTGTAATGTGATGCTACTGACCAGAACATTTAATTGAACAGGATAGCCTATTTCCTGATTATGTTAGAAAACAGACCACCTATTCCACACAGATCTACAGTCAGAGTATTTAGGTTGTAATGAGACAACAGCACAAGCAACTGTCATGTACTCACCCAGCACAAGCTAGGGGTGGGTATATGACTTGTAAAGGTGCTGACACTATAGATTAGAAAGCTGGTTTTGAATCTTGACATTTTACAAATGCTAAATATTTGAGTTTTACTAAGGACTCTAATATTATATTTATATATTTGTATGTGTGTGACTCAAGATTCCTTGATTCTTTTCTATTCTCACATTTTATGGTTCTTAGTTTTTCTAGCATCCATTGAAAAAAAAATTAACTTCTTCAAATCTAAGCTGTTTCTCACTTTTTCTCTCTGTCTTCTTTAAAAGTCCAATTCTGTGAATATTTTTTGAGTACCTATTATGTGATAAGCCATCTCACTTCCCGGAACTTAGAGACTAGAAGAGGATTTGCACATTGACCAAATGATTGCATAAATACATGCTTATACATTCCATGTAAGTGGTATGAAATCACATGACAGGGAGACTTGACTTTATATGACTTTATCCACTGAGATCTGGATGGAGGATGAGTGAGAAGAGATGGATGGGAAGGGAAGGGAAAACATTTTGGCCATAGAGAACAGCATGAGTGAGAAGCAAGGCACGGATGATGAGGGAGGAGCTGGAAGTGATTAGGGAGGGAGGCAGAGGGTAGGCTTCTAGAGTACAAGAGGAAGCCGGAACCGGGCAGGGACCAGATCGCACAGGGCCTACACAGCTGTACAAATGATTTTTATTCTTAGGAGCATCCCTCAACTATCATTTTGTTTAGCTTTTTTTTTTTTTTTTTTTTTTTTTTTTGAGAGAGACAGGCCAAGATGGGGAGAAAAACAAAAACAAAAAAATCCTCCATCCAGCCCAGAAAGGTCATTAACAGAATGTGTCCAACAACACAAAATATCTGGCTCATTGTTACTAGCGCACTGGAGTTATGCCTAAAGACTGTGTTACCCTTCCAATGTAGCTCTTTTAAATAAAATCTAGCATTTATTTGAAGCCACTATGGCTCAGTTCATATTACAAAATTTCTTAATAATCACCATCATTATTACCACATCAGGCACACCTAAATAATATGAAATAAATTATATTAACTACATTATAGTTACATTAGACAAAGGTTTTCAATCCATCTACACTGCTATGTAAACTGTAAAGACCCAGAATTATGGGATAAACATAAAATAATGGCTTTCCCTCCCTCCAATCTCTCCCCAGCAAAACACGATGTTGTATTATGTTAAGGCAAAACAGGAAATAAACCACTACTTGCAGAGATACTTCCTTTTTAGATGTTGATACTACTCTTGCCTATCCTCCTTCAAAAGAAAAAACAAAAAACATGGTCAGATGTGAACAGAAAATATTATCTATCCATGTCATTTTGTATATCCTAGCACTGACTGTATCATTAGGAAATTGACAATAACTGAGCTTTGATATCAAATCTAACTGAATATTGTATACAATTCCTGGAGGAAGACACTTAATTAGGATAGGTATTCCAAGTTTTACAGAAAAAAGGGGAAAAATAGTTTCTGCTTATACTTGGGTATTACATAGTAATGTTTAATTCTACTAAATTTCTGGGCCAATCTCTGTTTCTGCTCTAATCACTTGGCTTGGGTAATGTGGAGAGAGCAGCATTACTTATCAGCCTGCTATTTATAAATCCACTATGTTTATTTTCCTATGGAAATGTCTCTGAGAAAGATGGAGAAATTGTGTGCACTCACATGTGCACATAAAAATAAAGGAACCTCACTGTGTCACTACTCATAATTCAGGGGTATCAAAAAGGGTTTAAGCATTTTAATCTAAAAAAAAAAAAGCCCTCATCATGAAGAGTTTTAATTGTAAGGTGTGGATGACCAAGGAAGAGTTACAGTGAGGTTGTGCTGAAAGGCTTGCCTTTGCAGTTGGAAACCAAGCTTCTGAGGATGGATGCTCCTGGAGGAATGGATCAATCAAGGCGTGACTAATGGTAGTTTGCATACGGAGAACTCATCAAATTCACGCCCGCAGCGCCTGTTTTGCAGAGGCTGTTTCTGGTGCAGCTTCACACACACAGCCTTTTACTTCATTGCCACAGCACAGGCTAACACGTAAGCCACTGTTTGAAGCTGCACTTGACTGCACCCCTAAAGGGCTCTCATGCCATAAGCAAAGTGGTCCCACCAGGCAGCCGCTGCTGGGTGACAGTCAAGATGGCTAGTTAGTGGTTCATTTAACAAGTGCTTTACCTTCCCAAAGTTATGTTCCCCTATTTTACTTCTACTGATTTCACCATGGTTTGGCAAAGTCAATGTGCTATCTAGAAATAGCACGATGTTTTGATGCTACCTCTTGAGCATTTTAATCATGATCTTCTCTCTCTGGGCCTTCCCTATATGGCTCTGCAGGCTCTGCCCCACTGTTCCTCAAGCCTGCCCTGCTGGCCTTTGGCATGCACTAACTGGGCAGCCAGGCAGCGTGACTTTCATGGATGTTGCTTAGTTTCAGTTTCCCAAACCAACTTACCTCCCCTGTACCTGAGCTGTCTGATTAAGAGCTGTTAACAATTTTCCTCATTCATACTGTGCATCTTTTGAGCCTATGATGACCCTTAGAAATTCTTCTTGGCTTCCTGATGAGTCACTTAAACTATGCCTGAGTTTCAAAAGTGGCTCTGACCAAAGTTTTCAATCCACCCACACAGCTGCGTGATCAGCAAAGACCCGGCATTATCAAATAAACATAAAATAACTGCTTTCTCTGCTTCCAGTCTCTCCCCTCCAATTCAGTCCCAGGTGGCTGTTCTTCCTGAAGTATATTTGTGACCATTTTACCCTCTTCCTTAAAAACTTAAGAATAAATTTAAATGTCTGCAACCTGGCATTCAAGGTCAGCAACAATTGGGCTCTAACTTGCTTTCTAAATGTCTCTGACTTTTTCCCGTCACAGACAAGCTCCCCGTGCTCAGTTTTGAACCCCCACCCCCAGGCTGGGCTTTTCCAAGATGTCTCTGAATTTCACATTCCAGGTGAAATGCCATGTGTCCCGTGAAATTCTTCTCCATCTTCCCTGCCAGAGGTCACCTTTGCCTCAACCCCTTAGCCTTTGGTCAGCAAGAGTCTTTTAACACCTAGCCCCTTTTCCTTTATAGCTCAAGTATTTGTGTATGTGTCGTGTCTCCCAGATGGTAGGCAACGTGAAGGCAGAATCCTCATCTTGGTCATTTTTGGATAATCACCATGCCCATTCACAAGCGACTAATATGGTGCATGTAGTAGGTATTTAATACATATTTGTTGAGTGAGAGAATGCCAACTTGTGCTATACCAGGTGGCTGCTCTGAGTCAATGGAAGACTCCACCAGCATGTGTGAACCATCCCAGCACTCGGCATCTGCCACCCATGGTAACGGTGGGCAGGTCTCATTTGACTGATGTCATTAAGAATTATATGGGTAGGGAGAACATATATATGTTCTTTAAATTTTAGCAACAGAGACTGGAGGAATATTTATGAGACTTTGACATTCTTAAAATTTTACTTCTGTAGAATAAGGTACTCATGGTATTTTGTGGAGTTTTAAAAATATAAAAAGGCACAGTAACTGCCTGTCTATCCTTCCAAGGCTCAGCTCAGCAGACAGACATTGGCTGAGCCCCCATTACATGACAGGCACTGAGGATACAAAGAAAAACCAGACATAGTTCCACTGCAAGGAGGCACAGTCTAGCAGTGGAGTCAGAAATGTCTATAATAAAAGTAGGTAATAAGTGCTGTACTGTCTTTATGAACAAGGTACTGTGGTGCTACAGAGAAGGAATTAAGTTTACCCAAGTATGGGAGAGTACTTCATAGAGAGCCAAATGTCATGGAAAGAGCGCTGGAATTAGACAGATCTATGTTCTAATCTTGGCTCTGCTACATGCTGGCTCTATGACCTTGGGTGAACGACTTACATATTTTTGAAACTTGGTTCTGTAGCTGTAAAATGAGGGTATTATCTTCTAGAGCCTATGTAAAAATGAAAAGAGATGATGCCTGTAAAATGTTTCATATAGAATTTGGCATATATTAGCTACTCAATAAATTTTAAAAAGAAAAAAGTGAGAGCATTTGCATTGAGCCACAAAGGAGAGGGGTCTCTCCAGGTGTGGCTTTGAAGTGGAAGGACCATGTGGCTTGAATGTTGGTCAAGATGTATCTGGGGGGGGCTACCCTATCTACTCTTCTTCTTAGAGAACCTCCTTCCTCCACAGACTTGCTAAGGGGTCAGTGGACCCAAGACTCTGTCTCTGCTTTTCCCCTCTCTATGGTGTGACTGGTATGATAAGAAAGTCTATCTTTAGGGTGGTTAATTTTGTCCCCCTCTTCTTTCATTTAATTATTTACTAAATGTCTACTATGATCAGGCACTGCACTAGTGCCTGGATACAGCAGTAACAAAACAGATATGGCCACTGCCAAAACTAGAGAGGGAAACGGATATAAACACAGAAATAAAAAATGTATCACTGCAACTCGTGCTAAGTGAGTGCTGTGAAGAAAGTAATCAGAGCACAGTAACAATGAATTACAGTGGTCAGGAAATGGCCTGGCTAGAAAAGACAAAGTGAGTCAATCAGACCCTCTGCCTTAAAGGTCTGAGCTATTCAACACAAAGGGAGAGAAGCTGGAGTGTAGATGAAGGAGGCTGGATTTGCAGCTGCCTCACTTTCTCTCTTTCCTGCTCCTTTAACTTTTCCTGAAGTCTCATGAAACGTTGCCAGACCTTTATAATAATAACCTCTTTTTTTTTTTGTACTTGTGCTAGTTTGAAAAGGTTTCATTTTCTAGAGCAAGTATGGTGTGCCTGGAGGCAACATTAACAGCCAGGGCTGTAAATAAAAATAATAAAGCTAAATAATTAATCTGATTGGCAAAGGTGAGAAAAGGAAGATTTTAAAGTTAAGTCCCATTAGAACGTACACGGCAGCTGGGAGAAGAGAGGCCTCAGAGCTTTGCTCATACACTTCTTCCAGCACTAACGTTGCCACTGTTATTTACTCATGTGACTCTTACTCTGCTGAGTGACAAGAAGCATATCTTTATATCCGCAGGGTCTAGAACAATAGTTGGCATTCAGTAGATGATTCACAAATGTTTGTTGAATGGATGAATGACTGAATGAATAAAAGGAAGCAGGGAGTCTAGCAAGATGGTTATTGACATATTCCAGTTTTACTTATCCATTTTTAAGTGCATCTCTAATTAAGAATTAAGTATTACACACTATTAAAAAGCTTAATGGATTCAAGCCCAAAATGTATGGCGTGCCTCCTAGGTGCCAGGCACAGCATATGGCTGGCTCCTTCCTTGAGAAGCTTGCAATCTTGGAGGTGAGCTTAACCTTATCCCCTACGATAAGGGCAGCAATCAAACAGCCAGCAACCTCTTCCTCACACCAATGGGAACTGGAGTTATTTATGGGTTTTCCATTCCTGCAATTTTGAAAGGAATTTTATAATCAGCTTTGGTCACATTTCTCAAATGCTGAGCCATTCAGAGATGCCTTAAAAACAGCTCATCTGTATACGCTTTGCTTCACTTGCTGGGCCACTAATATTATCTACACAGCAATGTAGGCAGTTTTCCTATGAATCTTCCTGGGGAAGAAAATACTCTTTGCAGATCAGTACCTTTGCATCATGGATAATTCCATAATTTAATTGCCTTTTCTAACATCTACTTCCTGCCAGCAAAAAATATGCATGAGGTGCTGCCATGTTCTACTTGGCTGACTTTTGGGGAATTAACACCAGGGGTACAAATCAAAATTAACTTTTTTTTTTTTTTTTTTGGGCAGGAAACCAGGAGGAAAAAAATATATACAGATTTAAAGATGGAGAAAAATGCAGTTTTTATAGAATCATGGTAAGTAAAAGTGGAAAGGATCTTAGAGACAGTCTAGTTGCGGCTTCTTGAACTTTAAAATACATTCTAATCAAGGCCGGGCGTGGTGGCTCAAGCCTGTAATCCCAGCACTTTGGGAGGCCGAGGTGGGTGGATCACGAGGTCAAGAGATCGAGACCATCCTGGTCAACATGGTGAAACCCTGTCTCCACTAAAAATACAAAAAATTAGCTGGGCATGGTGGCTTGTGCCTGTAATCCCAGCAACTCAGGAGGCTGAGGCAGGAGAATTGCCTGAACCCAGGAGGCGGAGGTTGCGGTGAGCCGAGATCGTGCCATTGCACTCCAGCCTGGGTAACAAGAGCGAAAACTCCGTCTCAAAAGAAAAAAAAAAAAAAATTCTAATCACCTGGGGATCTAACTGGGATGAAGTTTCTGATTCAGAGGCTTAGGGTGGGGCCTGAATTCTACATTTCAAATAAGCTCCCAGCTGATATCTGTGTGTCCAGGGATGTGGTGGACAGAAAAATGCGCCCCCACCAAAGACATCCATGGCCTTCTCCCCTGGAACCTGTGAACATGTTAGGTTACATGGCAAATGGAGTTTGAAGATGGAATTGAGGTTGCTAATTTGCTGACCTTCAAATGGGGAGACCATCCTGGATTCTCTCAGTGGGTCCAGTATAATCACAGCATCCTTATAATTTGATGGAGATGGAAGAGAGTCAGTGTGACAGTGATGCAATGAGAGAAAGGCTTGGCCAGCCTCTCTGGGTTTGAAGATGAAAGGGGGACATTAACCAAGGAATGCAGGCAGCTTCTAACAGCTAAAAAAGGCAAGAAAAAGTATTATGCCTGCGGCTCCAGAACTGATACCTTGATTTCAGCCCAATGAGACCTATTAGGACTTCTGATCTCCAGAACTCTAAAATAATCAACATGGATTGTTTTAAGCCACTGAACTGTGGCAGTTTGTTACAGCAGCAACTAGAAATGAATGCAATGGACCACACTCTGAGAAACAAAGGGCTGCTCTTTGCTTCCTCCCTCCTTATAAGGAGATGTCTTTTCCTAGCCCACCAACTATCACCTTTTAAAAAAATACACCTTCCAGATGGCAATCCTCTCCCCAAAGGTTTGGGGAAATTCTAGCCATTCACTCATTCAAGCCACATTCTGTGAGGGAAAGTGAAACGAATCTGATACATCTTTGCATCCAACAAGCTAACAAAACGGCAGGGAAAATAAGGCAAAGTCTTAAATAACCAGCACGTCGTTCTGGTAACAACATCCTCTCTGAATCTCACCTGCTCTCTATTCTTTCTTTCATTAACCCAGACAGGTTCCCCTATCTTTCACCCAAACTCTGGAAAAGGCCTCCTAATGGGATTCTCTAGCTTGGTTTCTCCTCTCTCCAATCATTTTTAAACAGTCATTGCACAATTAAGCTCCCCAAAGTGCTTGAGCGTGTTTACTGACAGAGGGAAGGAGATGGCAGTGAGAAAGAAGTAGAAGAGCGGAAGAGAGGAGATAAATTATGAAACAAACTCCCACAGAAAATAAGAGAAACATCATCAAAACCCTTGTGGAATGGAAGGGAGGTTCTCTGTTTTTCTAAGAATCCAGAGAAAGGAAGAGTGAAGACACAATAAAAAATTCAGATTGTGAGGCAGGAAATTTATGGAAACCATTCCTCTGCATGAGAGTTTTAGAATTTGCTTTGGGGCTTAAAAATTGGAGAAAGATTTAGAGCTGCCCTCATGGGAATGAGATAGGAAGTGACCTTGATGAATGACGGAATGCCGAGCAGGCCTGCAGGTCCACAGTGTTGGACTGCACAGATCTGTCATGATGCCGATTGGCATGGCTTTCCCCAGCAATTTTTAACAAGCCAGAGGCAGGAACAGAGAAAAGGAATGACCCATGGTTACAAACTGTAAGAAATATAGTGGCAGATTTTAGGGCTCAGAAACACAGGGGCTGAGTATCACTAAGGTGGCTGAAGAAGGCATCTGTAGCCTTTGAAGAAGGGAGGATGAATTGGAGGACTAGAGAGAGGCTAAGGGATGAGAAGAACAGATGTTAAAGAGTTAGAAGATGAGAGAGGTCGAGGATAAGGACATGCTCAGAGAAGGGATGTAAGACATTGCCAGTCTGTGGTCCCAGTGTGCTTCCTGGTGTGTAAATACAACTCCTTTTCTACAGTCCAGCTCTTTCCTTTTTAGAAAGAACTAAAGTATTCTCCACAATCCCATCTTTATGGAGTAAACATGCTCTTCTGCAACTTTCCATAAGCTGTGCTTTCCAAGTTTTTACTATCTGATCAAGCTTTTCTGAGCATATCCTGTTAAAATATGGCACTATAAGAGCACACTGCTCCAGAAGTGGTTGAGTTAGAGCAGAGGACTGAGACTTGCACCTACCTTGGCTGGGTCCCGTTTATCCATTAAAGGAGTCTAAGGTGGCATCAGCAATTTTAGGAGCCACATTAATCACTAGGTCAAATGCAGGTTACTCAAACTCTCCATACATTGAGTTTGAGACAAGGGTCCCCTGGCCTTTACTTGTGCAATGACTAGAATGCAAAGGTGGGATTCTATGTTCATCTTTCTTAAACGTCAGTATGTAGGTTCTGACTCATCATTCCAGCTAGCTGATATCTTTTGGAACCTTGAATTTTGCCCCATCATAAACAGGAATGTTTCAGCCATTCCTTCCAATTTTGTATCATTTTAAAAATTATCCATTTAAAAATAATTTTAAAATTATCTTCTATAATTTAGATTTGTTGATTTGAATTTTGTATAGGCCATGGCCAAGTATACCACAAAAACTTGCTTCAAAGTTGAAGTTAATCTTTTAATCCATGTTTACTTGTTCATTCATTGCTTTAGTCAGTCATCAGACTCAGAAGCTGAACTGCAGCAGTGACAGGTCCATTGGGGTTTATAGTATAGGAAGGCAAATGTTTGATGAATGTTACAGAAGAAGCAGTAAAGATGCTCTAGCATCTATAAGAAGCAGTAAGGATGCTCTAGCATCTATAACAGGAAACCTGTCCTAGTCTAGAGAGTAAGGGAAGCCCCCTCGAGGGACTGAAGTTAGCTTAAAATGAGAATGATGGGTTAGCAGCACTATAGTTAGGCAAAGGAAATGGGAGGGAAGGTAGAGCACTCCAGGAAGAGGGCAAAACGGTCTCTGAACAGATAGGACTGAGTGACTGGAAGATGCTCAAAGGAATGAAGGTGAAGGACTGCTAGAACATTAAGTATGAAAAGGTGGGGCGGGGGAGGGGACCACTGTGGATGACCCTGGAGAAAAAAGGCATGAGGCAAAAGTGGGCAAGGCCCTGCAAACCTTATTATAATTTTGAGGTTTATTCTAAGGGCAAGCCATTGAAAGGTTTTACCCAGGAGAGGAGCTTGTATATTAAATGTCATTCCAGTTTCTTTGCAAATGTGTTGGAGGAGATGAAATGAATGCCTGTTAGGATTCCAACCATATCCAGGGGAGAGAAAATGGACCAAGATGGGGCAGTGTAGAAAAATACTCACACATTTCTTAGGAGGAAGCAATTGATTTGTGTCTAACTAGACGCAGAGAATGAGGAAGATGAAGGAATATGGGTGACTCCTTGGTTTCTGGCTCAACTGTCTATGTGGTGGGGTCATTTCCTAAGAAGGGACCATTGGTGGTAGTTTTACTCTTTCAGGAGCCTGTGAGGCATCCACGTTCAGATATGTAAGGCAGCTGAATCTGTAAATCTGGAGCTCCAGGAAAGAACTGAGCTAGGGATAGAGAGTTTGGCACCATCAGTATCAAACTGAGTCTCAACCCTGGCTGCAAACTGGAATTATGTGATAAATTTTCAAAATATAGCTATACGTGAGCCCCACTCCAGATAATCAAATCTGGGACTTGGCATTCCTTAAAGAAAAAAAAAAAGTTTTCCCAAGGACTCTAATATCCATCCAGAATTGAGAACTGTGAGTGAGAAATAATGAAAGTCATAAATAGGTGAGGGATAGTGGATGAGGCAAAGGAGAGAAAGTGGCACAGAACAGATCTCTTTTTAGGTATAACTGTTCACCTGCCAACTCATTTACCTGAGTGCTAACTACTCATCCACACCTTTCCATTGTTTATATAATATTATAATGTCAAAAATAGCAGTTCTAGTGTAGAACAGTTTTACTTTCCACAAAGCAAAACTCTTCAGGAGGGCACTCTCTCTGTAAGAGGGTATCCCAGGTATCCACTGTTGCATAACAAGTGTCTAAAACTTCGTGGCTCAGAACAACAATCTATTTTTCACTATTTCTGTGGTCTAGGAATTTGGGAGGAATTTGGCTGAGTGGTGTGCCTCCAGGGTTCTCATGGAGACGGATGGTGGGGAGAAGGACACTAGTGCCGACGGAGTGTGTCTGAGCCTCTCTCTCTTTGTGCAGTTTCAAGTTTTCTCCAAGTGGTCTGTGTTGATGGGCTAGTCTGGGCTTCCTTGCAGAATGGCAGAACAGTCGGACTGTTTACACATGGCAGCCCAGAGAGCCACTGCAATATCCTGCCTAGTGAAGAAGCAGCAGAATCACCTGGTTTTGGAAGTCTCTTCCTTCATACTATACTGGTCAACCAGCTATAAAAGTCTGCCCACTTTTAAGGGGAGAGGCAGGCTTCACCTTTTAATGTGGGAAGATAGTATTGTAGTCTCTTCGAAAAATACAGTTGGCTTCAAATAGTTAAAGATAATGAAATCAACAACCCAGATTTCTTTTTACTGATTATTCATCTATACTTTGTCAAGTTACTGAACATTGGAGAAAGGGGGCAAATTTATTTAACAGTTATAATGATACTAAATGAAAATTGATACTTTGTGTTAGATACAATTTCTTTAATTCCTAGAAATGAGCTGATGACTTATAGAGTAACAGATACTCAAATGGACTTCTCTTCTATCTAAAGAAATAGTAAAATTGGAGACTGATCTGAGTAATAATAAAACTTTGGTCTCCCACACACACACACAAAAGTAAAATTAAATCTTCAAATTTAGTCCATGATCAACTTTTTACATCAGAATTTTGATTTTTAATCTGACATTGGGAGGTATAACTATCAAATTGTTGTTAGTAACAGTCTCTCTGATCTACATTTAAACAAGCAATGAGCTTAATATGTATCTCATTTCACATTTAGCTAGCATATATTCAGTATGTATCTACATGTTTTCTATAATTGTTCTTGATTCTTCTCATATTTTCCCAGAACTACTAGCTAGACTTGCACATAATTTTAGGGTACACCGAGTCCTTGAGTCCATTGGAAGTCTGTTTTTAGCCAGCTGGTTATACCTACATGGTATTAGGACCTAGGTAAATAAATATTCTGTCTGGCCACTATCACTGATGAATTCTGTATTTGAATTTATTACTGAGGACACAAAAAATGTTATTTTCACAAGGTATTTTGGTTTTGGTATTTTAATCAGAGTAGAAAACTAAGACATTTTAATCTTCTGCTTCTAACTTAGAATATTCGGTAAAATCTTTCTTCTCATTTTCTTTGCAATTTAGTCTCCACGGGGCGGGGGGGGGGGGGGCAGGGATGGTGATTATTGACATTCACTCTCCCTGAGCGATTTTTTTTTCCTGTTCATTCACTTTTCAGATAAAGAGTACCATAAAGGTATAAGTCACTATTACCCTTTAATCAATACCAGAATAAAGGAGTTAATTACCTTTCAGTCAATACCAGAATAAGGGAGTTGGGTTAATCTCTAAATTATATTAACCTTGGATATTTCTTCAATGTGGTGTGGAGGAAGCTGATGATTTAAACACCATGGAAACGAGAAGCATACTTTCTCTTTCTGAGGGGACTTTATTTGTTCACCCACATACCATTTTTTATTTGAACAGGTTTGATCAATTAAAAAAGAACATGATGATCTGAACACAAGTCAAAGTTATCGTCTAATTGGCCAGATCTTGTTTTCTTAATGATTTTATGAGTTTGTTTGCTTTTCCTCTAAAGGCGGTAAAAAAGAATTAAAACTAGTTTGTGCATTCAGCCTTTGCCAAATTCCTAAAATTAAAATTTGTGTCAATAAAATTTTTAAAAACCACAATTGTCCATCAGCAGATGAGTAAAGACAATGTGGTATATATACATGGTGGAATATGATTTAGCCTTAAAAAAGGAAACCCTGCAATGTGCAACAACATGACAACACTGATGAATCTTGAGGATGCTATGTGAAGTGGAATCAAGGCACAGGACAAATACTGCATGACTCCCCTCATACGAGGCATGTAAAACAGTCAAACCCATAGAAGTAGGGAGTAGGATGGTGGTTTCCAGGGCCTGGAAGGAGGAGAAAATGAAGAATTGCTGTTCAATGGGTATAAAATTTCAGTTATGCAAGATGAGTAAGCTCTAGAGGCACTGTGCCTATGGCTAACAACACTGTACTGTATGTTTAAAAACACAATCAGAGGGTAAACTTCATGTTAAATGTGCTTAGCATAATATTTTTTAAAAAGAAAGAAAAACATTGTTATATAATTGATCCTAAATCATCATTTCAATATATTTTTGAAAATTACCTTCACGGATTGAAAAGCAGAGTTCTGAAACATTCCTAAGACAAGAGGGCATCTCAGGAATTTTATGCCAGTGAACCAGACATGAACCTTAAAGATGGTTTAATCAGGTTCCTTTATTTTACAAGAAACTGATGTACTGAGAGATTATGTGCTAAGTTCAACCTAAGGCAGCCAGTATGTATCAGGACTCAGGCTGGTGCCCATGTTCTTTGATCCGCAGCCCAGTCTCCCTTTTGGTCTTTCATGGTGCTGGTTCGTAGGAGGTGGGAAAGACCATGGGTTCATCCAATGACAGAGCAGCCAAGAATTTTGGAGTTCATCTACATTAACTCCCATACTTTGGCAGATTAAAACATTGAAGCCAAGAGAATTAATACAATGTGTACACATTGTACACAAAGGACACAGTTCTTCAGTATAATGATATCCCTTTGCTACCTTACATGTAGTTTGAAACAAAGTATACTTTTAAGGGAAAATAAGATTACTGAATCATTGTTTACACTAAAAGTCAAGAAGACTCCTCATACTAGTGACAGTATGAATGGTTTGCTAAAGAATGGGAAATCTAGAGTTTGCATTTTAATTTACTAATTACTTTAGAACAGGTGTCCCCAAACTTTTTACACAGGGGGCCAGTTCACTGTCCCTCAGACAGTTGGAGGGCCGCCACATACTGTGCTCCTCTCACTGACCACCAATGAAAGAGGTGCCCCTTCCTGAAGTGCGGGGGGGGGGGGGGGATAAATGGCCTCAGGGGGCCGCATGCGGCCCGTGAGCCGTAGTTTGGGGACGCCTGCTTCAGAATGATGGTTCTCAAACTTTTAATCTTTTCAATAAACATAAAAATCTCAGGCTTTTCTCATATAATTGAATTCCAAAATAAGTATTCCAATTTCCTTTTTAAATGTGTGTGTTTGCGTGTGTGTGTGTGTGTGTGTGTGTGTGTGTGTGTGTGTGTGTATTTTGCTATACTCTGAAGTATTGTGGCAGCTACGGAAATCATCACAGTTGACTGACAGCCTAGATGCCACTCCTCTGGGTCCCCCAGTGCATTTGCACTCCAGCTACACTGCCCCCAGGAGGCTGCTAGTTAACAGCTGAGGAGGCTGGGGACTAGTGAAAGCTCATCTCTGAACATTCCTCCAGTGGGCAACATTGGCCTAAATACTCTTTATCAGCCTGCCGAAATTCAATACTGCATTGTAAGTTTGAGACATTCTCTGCTCAATTTTCCTTTCTTCTCCCTCTTCTTTCAAAGCTATCAGACTTGCTTGGAAGTCTAAAGCCTCTCCCTGTCTGCTCTGGCTGCCTATTCTCTTCCCTGTCTCTTCTAATCCCATCTCATCTTAGCATCTGCCTCTTGGAGGAATCAAAAGAACATGAATATGTGGGTTTTTTCCCTAATTACACCTATCTTTTCCCCCACTGACATTGTAATACTTGGCTTAGACCCAAGAAGCATGTCTCACTTCCTTCTTCCTCCCCATGAGTTGAGAATTACCATTAGACAATAGTGGCTAAATTATTTAACGTTGATTAATTAGCCAATATTTGGGGGACACAAAGTCTATGCATTATTATTATAGGAGCTTTTAAGTACACCGATAAATCAAAAGTCCATTAGGAGCTTATAATCAAGTTAAAAAGCAATGACTTACAGAGAAAAAAGTGGTTTTAATAATAATACAAGCAATACACTTTTAAGGGCTGAATCTACGCATCTATCTTTTGGTCTGTCTATCTGTCTAATCTATCTGAACAGATTTCCAGTGTGCAAGGTTAGGACAGAAGAAAACATCGTTACAGCCTTCTAACATAGTCATATTTTTATCTGTAAAAATTGAATAATTTAATACAAAGGATCATGGTGAGAAACAACTAGAATGTTGGTTAAGTACCTATAAATCCCATGGGATTGGAACAGAGCTTACTTTTTCCTGCTGCCAAAGGGTTTTATTTTTGACATGCTCTTGTATTCCTTAGCATTAACCATCTATCTTATATATACCTCTCAGCCACAATGCACAAGGGCTACCAGGAAAGACTGGAAGGAGTCGGGGTGGGGAGGCAGGGGAAGCAGGAGAGAAACACTGAATTTCAATCATGTAGCCTGCAAAAAGCAATGCGATGCTAATCCTACAATAGTAAATTTCTTCTTATCCCCTGAAACTGATGCTGACATTTCCATTTATTCATTCAGTTCCTTTAGACTCCTTGTCAAATCTCTTCTGGTTGCCAAGCAACAGTAACAGCAGTTCTGTACATAAGCATTAAGCAACAACGATTGTCAATGTTTCTTCTTTTTGTGAACGGGAAATTTAATGACCCTTTCCTATGAGAAAATGATGACAAGAACCCGATCCATGGTGAAATCTGAAAGCTGTGTGGCTTGTGTTCTTGTTTGAATCTAAGGGTTGGACTAAATTGACTTCAACATTCCTGCAAAATTTGCCCCAAAGCTTGCATGGTTTGCACTTTCAAAACTGCTACATAGCATTAAAACTTGTCTCAAATATCATGAAATAGTTATCTATTAAATGGAGTTCATATTTTAAAGATGCATAATGATGAGTTTCTTCTATATTCTCTCTGAACCTGCTAAAATCTCTTCGATCAAATGCTTGGGTTTTTCTGACCATACTCCACCCCACATAAAGATCTGAACTATACTTCACTACTTTGTAAAATGCTGACCACGAGAGTGACAAGAAAAAATAATAAAATAGTATATATTTATTCAAAAATAATTAAACATCTGCTCATCTGTTGGGGACAGACACCAGGGCACACAGATATAAACACTTTGTATTTCCATCATCTGCAGATACTCTGAAGATGTCACCTCTCCGGACGAGAGACTTTTCTCCTTTTTTCTATTCTTTTTTTATTTTAATGATTCTATACAATTATTGTTTATAATCCAATTTACTTCTATAACTTTAACAGCTCTAAAAGCTGTTCACAGTGAGGTGGCACAGCTCAGCAATGACATTATACGTAGAGCTGTTCCCCATTTCCATATTGTCATGCTGTAATTCTAGAGCTCCTTTCTCATTTTCTGATTGTGAAATAAACAGATAAGCTCCCCCAGATTCTTTCTAGTTCATATTGTTAAGAGCTCATAAAGCAGCTCTGCATTTATTATTGTACTTCATGACTTTGTGAGGTAAATTTTGTTATCATGTCCAATTTACAGATTAGGAAACTGAGGCCCAGCAAAGTTAAGTGACTTATTTCAGGGTGCTCACCTAGTAATCTCTGATTTCTGCCCCCAAACTCCACACTTCTGCCATAGTCTCACCTTGTTGAAGATCATTTCCCAAGTGCACTGGGTCCTCTAGCATGGCTTAGGGATCTCTCCTTGCAACTGGTTATCATTGCATACTTGGACACTTTGCAACTATTAATACCATTTACAGAGAAAGATCCCCTTTACATCACCAAGTCTTACTTCTGAATCTTGTATTCTACTTAAACTGATTTATGGTAATCCATTAAAAATATCTGACTAAAATTTCTATTTTGTCTATACCAGTTCTAATAATCCTTTCTTACTCAGTTAAGAATTATATTTAAACATTTATAAATCTAATTTATCTTGGCACCCACATGTTTCACACAGAAATCATCTAGGCCCTACATTGAATTCATCCATACATTTCTACTGTTCAATTTCTTTAAAAATACATTATTTAAAAAAGAAGCTATTAAAAATGAGTATGCCCTAAATATAAGATCAGATTAGTCCAAAGATTTTGTTCTGTTATCTCACCTTAACAAAGTGAGATTTGGGGGATTTTTTTTCTCCCTTTATTTTATTTATTTTGTTCAGTGGAATATGACTGGTTACTCAGCAAAGGACCTCATTTGGTATTGTGAAGTCTACCTGAGACCACCTGTATTTGATGATTATGTAAACGTACTACTTTTCTGAAGAACCACAGGTAGTCAACCTAACTAACCCAAGTTTCTGTTTTTAGAAGCAATTGAAAATATGCTTTATTTAATAGCAAAAAGAGATGACATTTCCATTAACCTACATTTCAGTTTTCAAGACGATTTGAGCTTTTGCAAAATATTGTAAATGGGAAATGAAGTCTCTAAAGAACTTAACAATTCAAGCAGACATGTTCATTCATTCATTATTCATTCATTTATCTAACTCTATCTGGGGGGTCAACTACATATAAGGCACAAGAATAGTAATAGTAAGACTCATTCTCTGCCTCCAAGAAGCACACAGTCTCACATGGGGAGACAGAGCCACCACTAACAATTACACTCCCTGGAATAACAGCTGCAGTAGAGAATGCAGAGACCCCCACAGAAGTACAAGGCAGATGACAGAAGAAGGACATTTCAGGCAGGGAAAGAGAAAGGAGAGAGTCGGGTCCTTGAGGAGGACATCCCAGAGAGAGGAAACAGCCTTTGCAAAGGAGGCAGACATGTTCAAGGTCAGAGTAGTGACTGAGAGATGCATGAATATGTGGCAGTGGATGAAGGTGTGTAAGGTGGACAGGGGTCCACTCATGCAGGGGATGTATGTCATGCTGAGGAGACCAGACTCTGATTGTGACTATATTTTCAATTTAAATCCTTATCATTATAATCCAACAAGATAGAGACATTTTAAAATAAAACAGTTAAAATGAGTGCCAATTTTAAGGTTCAGTTGTCTTGAATATTAAACCTGAAATGATTAGCTAACTGCTTCTTTGGACTAAAAGCTACATGAAGGCAGGAATCATTTCCTCAGCAAAGCACCTACTCAAATTCATCCAATAGAGGACCCACTAGTGACAACTGATGAACTCATTTGATTCCAACACTTATTACGAAGTAGTTCATTTCCTGCAGTGCTTGACTAGATATTGCATCAAAAATGCTACATAGATGTTTCATCTGATCTCTACAAGCTTGTACTCTAAGATATAACAGTTGTTATTATTCTTAATTTTCAGAATTAAAATGTCATTGCTCTGTGTGACAGATTGAGAAACAAACGAATCATAAAAATACCATAAAAGCTAATAACTAAAGACAGTAAGTATACTAAAATAAATCAATGTAAGATTATAAAGGAACAGAATTTTCAGTTATTTATTATGATTTGTTTTATTGAGTTGAGAAATCTATTAACCTTTTGACATGAGAAGACGGAATTCACTAAATGAGTTAGAGAAGCTCTACTTCCATTGTCATCACCCTCTTTCAAAATAGTGCCAACATTTTCATAAGTTACAGAAATGCAGTGGGAAAACACTATCCACTGTTAATTGACACGTAGACATCTGTCATTGTTCATGAGGACTGGATGAATGTGGTGCGTAAGCCTATGCATAGAGCATTCACACTGAACTTCTGTGGTCTGTGTGCTGGCAGATCAGTCTATTTTCCCTTATTGGCATGATGCCATCTCTGTTTTGAATTAGACACTCTAGTGTTGGCAGCTGAGCCTACCATATTGGTCTTTCCACCAGGCATGCCTTGCAGGGATCAATTGCTATGAGTCTGATTCTTCTAAGTACTTTTCCTTTCCATGGTCCAACTTTAGGAGCTGTTCTATCTCAACAGATATTTGGAAAGAGGCTGCTGATCCTTGGTCAGCACCACAGCACTCAACCCAGCTTCTTAAATTGGGGAACACATATTCTCACTTCAAAATATGACTGTGAGTTCAGACATTATATGAAGAAGCCATGACATAAAAGGGGACATCTTGCTGCTATTTTTTACTCAATGGCCGGTAAGTTTGTAAAGATATAGGAAAAAACAAACTCAGTTTCTCCTATTATAATCTCACAACACAGAACACTTCTGGGGACCTCTGGTCACCTAAATGTGTGGGGTCTTCTCTCCACCAAGTAATCCTTCAGCAGTGGATTCTTCAGCAGCCATCAGCTGGGTGTTTTCCCACTTAATTCTCCCAGTGTTAATTCTGACACCATCTACCTGGAGACAGCATCAGATACCACAGATTGAGAGCTCAGTTCCACAAGACCATCCTCCATGTCAGACACCAGCACAAGCACAGCTGGCCCTCCATATCCACAGGTTCCACATGTGTGTATTCAGCCAACAACAGATCAAAATATTGGGGGGAAAAACGATTTAAAAAATATCAGGAGGGTACTGAGTACGTATGGCTTTTGCAACATCATAAAATAAAAAATCTTAAGTTAAACCATCATAAATCAGAGACTGTCTATAATTTGCCAGAACAGCTCACAGAACTCAGGTAAACACATTTACTGGTTTACTGAAAAGGATATTATCAAGGTTATTGATGAACACAAGATAGAAGAGATGCACAGGGCAAGCTATGTGGGAAGGGGTTTGAAGCTTCCATCCCCCTCTGGTTCACCACCCCAAACCTTCAAGCGTTTAGCTCAGTCCTTTTGGGTTTTTATGGGAGGCTTCATTACATAGGCATGACTGCTTACATCACTGGCCATTGGTGATCACTGGTAACCTTTAGCAGCTCTCCTCTCCTGCCAATATGGTGGGTAGGACTGAAAATTCCAAAGCTCTAATCACCTGGTTGGTTCCCTGGGCAACCAGTTTGCCACTGGCTGATATCCAAGAGGCCTCAGCCAAAAGTCAGCTCATTAGGATGCAAAAACACACTTATCATTTTGAAGACCCCAAGGACTTTAGGCATGGTATGTCTATTTCATAATAAGTATCACAAAGTTACAATGGTTTTATACTAAAATAATGTGTGGAATATATTATGAAATACAATGGGTAAAAATTTTGCATCAAATTTTAAGACAACACATAGTACTCCAAGGAAATTGTATGTTGGCAGAAATTGGTTTTGACCATGTACCCAGAGACTTGGGGTAACACATTAGTCTTTCCGTGCCTTGGGAGCATTTTGATGGAAAACTTTGAGAAGCAGTAATATGTGGAAAGGGCACAGGCTTTAGAACCAGACACAGGTGAGTTTGAATCCCCGTTCCTCCACATTTTTTGAGAGTTTGACTTTGACCAAGACAAGTCTGACCTCAGGCTTCAGTGTCCTCATCAAACAGAAAGGTTATTTAGTATGAAGATTTATGGCCGGGTGCAGTGGCTCAAGCCTGTAATCCCAGCACTTTGGGAGGCCAAGGCGGGTGGATCACGAGGTCAAGAGATCAAGACCATCCTGGTCAACATGGTGAAACCCCGTCTCTACTAAAAATACAAAAAATTAGCTGGGCATGGTGGCGCGTGCCTGTAATCCCAGCTACTCAGGAGGCTGAGGCAGGAGAATTGCCTGAACCCAGGAGGCGGAGGTTGCGGTGAGCCGAGATCGTGCCATTGCACTCCAGCCTGGGTAACAAGAGCGAAACTCCGTCTCAGAAAAAAAAAAAAAAAAAAAAAAAAAAAAAAAAAAGATTTATAAAATATGTAGCAAAGTCACAGATGGAGCCAGGTGAGATTTTTAAACCATGTAAGATGAAGTCACACTCTTACTAAAAACCTTCCAACAGCTTCCTTTTGCCCTGTGAATAATGCCCTACATGGCAGTATCATGGGTTCCAAACCTTTTAGTACACAGACCCCCTATGGCAGTCTGGTGAAGCCTGTGGGGTCCTTCTCAAAATAATGTTTTAAAATTCATGAAATAAACTACATGTGATTACAAAGGAAACTATGTATATTGAAATAT
This sequence comes from Saimiri boliviensis, assembly GCF_048565385.1. Taxonomy (NCBI): domain Eukaryota; kingdom Metazoa; phylum Chordata; class Mammalia; order Primates; family Cebidae; genus Saimiri; species Saimiri boliviensis. The sequence continues at coordinate 40,674,904 of NC_133453.1, forward strand.
ACTTAGACTATTAATAAAAACCAAACATGCTACAGTAATATATGTACTTCTCTATTACCACATCAAATAACATCGTATAGTAACAGGATTCTATAACTACAGTAAGTTTGTAGCAGTGATGCACAAATAACATTTCAGGATATCTGCAACAAATGTAATTGGATACGAAAATATCTGTGATTTTTAATTGTGAAAGTCACAGCTACTGCTGTTCTACTGTGGGTTTTTTTTTCCTTTGCCTACATTCATGACTAGAGGAAATGGTAAATTTCATTTAGATGCTAGTGAAGACAAAAATGTATTTGTTCTCATCTTTGTTCATAGACCCATGGATTCTAACCATGAATCCCTTGGAAATCCACAAACCTGGACAGGGAGCCGGCATTCTAAGTGGTATTCTCTGACTTCATCTCCCATTATCAATCACCTTTGCCTACGATACTTGGACCACACTGACCACTTGCTCGTCAAACACATTCAACTTAGCCCACATTAAGCATCTGCTTTGCTTTTCTCTCTGGAATTCTCTTTCCTCAGGTCTTTGTATGGTTGTTTCTTTCCCCATCTGTATCTCAATCCAATGTCACCTCCTCCAAAGGGCTTCCCTGACCACCCCATGTAGAGCAGCCACCTACCCTTGCCTCCCCCTTCATCACACCACCCTGCTGTTTTCTTTATAGTAGTTATCACTGCCTAAAACAATTGTGTTCATTTATATATTCTTGTGTTTATTCTCTGCTTCCTTGCCCCCAAATGTGAGCTCCATGGGAGCAGGAACTTCACCTACATGTTCAGTGCCATATCCCAGGTATCTAGAGCAGTGTTTGGGTCTATTACGTCTTTGCTAAGTGAAAGAAAAAGTAGTAAGGGCTCCACAAATGTATCCTCTCATCCTTCACTATGTATTTTTGGTATGGTGAGGATATAAAGAGATGAAAGACAAACTCCTGCCTTCACATGGTTTACAGTCCAGAGAAGGCTGTGGGGTGATGCTGTGGAAGGTACGCCAGCATTGTGCTGGCTTGGGCTCCCGTCCAGGCTCTCCCACTTGCCTGTACAACGACGAGCAAATCAGTGCTAGGGCCTCAGTTCCTATGGGGTCAGATAAATGGGTTGGACAAATTTATCTTCATGGTGTATGGTTTATGATCCTTAAGAGCTAACAGTACAAAGCAGCACATGCGGCAAGTGAGGGATTCTGACTCTCGGTGGAGGGCACAGCACAGATTTAGAAAGACCTCTGAAGTGGAATCAGTCTCCAACAAATCATGAGGAGTTGGAGGATTTTCAGAGTGATGAACTCTCAGGGTTGAAAGCAACTTAAAAGGCTGCCCAGCATGACCACTAGGTGATACACTGGATGTCTCTCTCTGAGTCCATTTCTGAAGAGGTAATATAATACTGTTGCTCTTAGATGCAACCCAGCGTGGGGGTGAAGAGTATGAACTGTGGAATGGCACACTGCCTGGGTTCAAATCTCAGCTCTGTTGTTTACCAGCTATGTGAACTTAGCCAAATTACTTAACTTCTTTGTTTCTCAACTTCCACCTCTGTAAAACAGAAATAACACCAATATCTTCTTTATGGGGTTATGGTCAAGAGTAAGTGAAAAAAATGAGTGTAATATGCTTAACATACTTTACGTAAACATTACTTAATGATTTTTTCTGCTAAACAGTTTGCTGGTGTGGCAAACTTATTATGTATCCCCTGAAACCATTTTCCCTTTCTCCATTGTAATTGAATTTCTACCGGCTAAGGACTGCATTACTCAGTTTGGAGTTTCTGTGAGCCAACATATAACTTGATCTTACCTTTTCCTTGACATTCACATGAGTATTGAGTTCAGCCATCTTGCTTCTAGTGGAATCAGTCCTATAAAGAAGGAAAAAAGATTAAGTTTTAAAATTGATTTCTCAGTGTGTTATTTTTATGCTCTCTTCCAACACAGTAAACAACTTCATTCAGTCATAATCATAAATATCATTTTAGAATGTAAAAATACTTTCAAGCTAAGCATTTGACTTAGATATGTTCTAAAAGCATGTTACAATAACTCTAGAAGACAATGCAAAATCTTTTATTCATACTGTATTGACATGAAAAATGACAAAGACAGATGGGAATTTATCTAAACTGTGTTTCTTCCTATTATGTAAAAGAAAGGTCATCAAAAATAGTGAGAGAAGGAAAATTGTACCTATTTTAACTAAGTATTATCATCACAATCCTCACTGTCTCAAAGCTTTTATCAGCTCTTAGGTAATCTAACAAACATTTATTGAATATAGCCCTTATCTATGTACATAACAATACCAAGCACTATAGGAAAAACAGGAGGAAATGATTCCAGGTTTAAATGTAAGTACCCACCCCCAACTTTTTCCTCTTATTTTATTTTATTTTATTTTTTTAACTTTTCTCTCTATCTGGAATGCTCTAATTTCAGATCTTTTCAGGGTTGTTTCTTTCCTGTAGTCTTTTTTGTTGAGCCTGTCTCAAAACCTTTTTTTTTTTTTTTAAATTTGTCTCAAAACAAACCTCAAGGAAAACCTGTCTGTCGCCCAGGATGGAGTGCAGTAGCATGATCACAGTTCACTGCAGCTTCCACCTCCTCAACTCAAGTGATCCTGCCATCTCAGCCTCTCAAGTAGGTGGAACTGCAGGTATGCACCACCATACTCAGCTAATTTTTGTATTTTTTGTAAAGACAAGGGTCTCACTTTGTTGCCCAAGCTGGTCTCAAACTTCTGGGCTCAAATGATCCTCCCACTTTGGCCTCCCAAAGCACTGGGATCATAGGTGTGAGCCACTGCACCTGTCCTCTGCAGTCTATCTTAGCTCAAGTGTCACCTCCTGCAAGAGGGCTTCCCTGACCACCGTATCTAAAGTTGCCACCTCTCCTGCCTTACTCTCCAACAGAATACAACAGTTTTAAATCTGTTTTTTCACTTACCAACATATCATGATCTGGAATATATCATATTCCAGATCAATACATATGTACCTTCACCGTAATTTTTATTGTCCGTAAGTTCATAATCTCCATTTGCAAATGGACCCTTAAAACTGCCCATAACCCTTCTGTTTCTTTAAAATCTTTAGGTTTTCTGTCTTTGGTGTCCAACCTCCTTTGTGAAGTGGCCCCCTCTGAGAAGACCTGTATTCTGAAAATCAAGCTGTTGTGTTTTCTTTTCCCTTATCTGGTCAAAATCTTTCACCATTATAATGGAACACAGATCTTAAGTCTTTAATAGATTCAATCTTTTTGAAATAGAGAATAAATGACTTAAATGCACAAACAGATTGGTTCAGAAATTAGCAGCCAGTCAGGCCACGATATCAACATATACCACCTGTTTGCATGTCGCGTGCTTTCAATAAATAACCAATGAAACACGTTCTTATATTCTTCTTGTCTTTTGTTATAAGAGTGTCCCCACCTCCAGAGTAGATACATGCTACGGACTTGCAAAGAATCTCTGATTCCTCCCCACTATTTTCTTTTACACCTACATCTTAAATAAAGCATAAATTCAGATTCACTATCTTTCGCTGATTTTACGATGAAAGTTTGGTAATACACAATGTTAACTCTATTACTATTCAAATTATTCTCAACTAGGAATCCACAGAGACAAATTATCAAATACTAGAAACAGTAAGATTATTATAAGTTTCCAAATAATACTGCCACTGGCACATGCATTTGGACATGCTAGCAGGAGAGACCCTGCATACTTGCTTCCAGTAAAGCAGCACTTTTCCAAATGCTCTGCAAAAGTGCCCAATCTATTGAAAACACCCTATAAATGGTAAGTTCTATATCCCCTTACTTGGTATACAGGATAATCAGTTGGTGCGAAAGTAATTGTGATTTTTGCCATTGAAAGTAAAGGCTAAGTCTGCAAATACTTTTGCACCTACCTAATAGCTGGCAAGTAACACTTGAATTTTATTTTCACTTATTCCTGCCCCTGAAAGTTACTCACTTGTAAAGGACAGGATTCTTTTCTGATTATTTCTCATAGTGAACATGAATGATGTGTGAAGTACAAAAACAAATAACTAGCTGTTTTTGTTTACAAGCATGGGTGGAAAGTAAAGCCTTTGGTCAGTCATTACAAGCCTGCAAGATAGTTTGTAATCATTATACTGGAAGACATCTGGGCAGCTGGTTTTCTTATTCAAATGAAAGTTTTGGCATTATGTAAACATACACTGTATGTAAATTTTACAGTGTGTGACAGTATGAATATATGCATGAGAGGAAGGCAGAGGTGGAGGAAGGGGAGAAAGGTATACCTGAGAACTATGAAGAACTAAATGGTGACAGCTAAATTTGGTGCCATTAAAGAACCTGTGAGCCACAATGTCTTTCATTAGACTAGATCAGCTGACTTCTGGACACATCTGATTTTGCCATTACAGATATGAGAAATCTAATAGAAAAACCTTTTGGTTTTTTTTGCATTTGGGCTTTGATGTCTAGGATTTGGATGTGCAGCATTTTCTAAAGCTGACATGTTATAATCCGCAGAGGAATCACGGAGGAATTCCATTGAAGATAGAAAATTTATGAGATCTGAAGACATGGTGACAGTGGATGGTAAGCTATATTTATAACACACACACACACACACACACACACACACACACACATCTCTCCTTGGCAATTCCCTTTCTCTTTGACCTCAAAGTCTAACTCAAGAAGACTCTTTGGGACTGATGCTAGTAAGATTAATTACAATTTTATTCAAATCATAAGTGTAGTTTTTTGTGGAAGGAAAACACTGGCTGTAGGGTAGAATAGGCCTATTTTAAGTTTCTCAGATGAAAAGATAAGATAAAAATAATTATAGGGACCCATTCCTTGCCCATTTACTCTCAATTATTTTTCCCATGTGGAAGGCTGCCTCTACAGGCTCTACCTTCCAGGTGGGTTCCAATACTCTCTCCACATCACAGCTTTCTGCCAGCTGGCGCACAACAGAGACAATGTGAAACTAGTTAAAGTGTTTTAATCTAAACAAACCATAAATTTAGTGTGTCTTAAAGAATTGTAAGTTTAAGTGACTGGATAGTCAAGTTGGGTTCTACAGCTAAGGATAAACACTAGGGAAACAGTGGGACAGGCGAGGTTATTTTCAGTGCATCCTGAAGGTTCTCGTTGAGTGTCTGCACCTTCCAATTGGCACTAGCCCTTCTAGAATATGCAGAAGCACACACCCTGCACCTGTATAACATCATGCGCTCATTACCTTTCCTGAGCTGACCCTCCCTGCTATGAAAACGAAATTGCGCTGGGTCCCTATTTTGAGATTCTCTTTTCTGCTATGAACTACATCTGCCCAGTCAGCTTAATTTCATCTGAATCTTAATTGTTTAAAGTAGTCAAGGAACTTTTCAATATATTTTCACCTCATTCCATATGACAGGCCCAGGGTTTAGCAACGTGAAGCCCCAGCCCTCCAAGGTACAGACATCTAGGTTAGCCCAAGAAGCCTCTAATGCTGTGATTTTTAGGACCGACAGTGAGTAACAGATGTTTGGAGAAAACAGACCTTCCCTAACATCTTGGTCACCTGCTTGGTAGTGTATCACTGCAAAACATGACTGAATACTCACACTTTAACATATATCGACCACAAGAGCTTTTAAATCTACAAGAAAGGTACAGGGATCTTTGACTTTTTGAGAAGAACCTGGTTTCTCCTTGCTATTAATCATTTAAAATTGTTCTGGGAACAGATCAGTTACTGAGGGCTAACAATTCAAGTCCATGGATACATGTTCCATACATACTAATGAATCAACACAAAATTAAGATACTCAGAAATATAAGTCCCGATATTGGTGCAACATTTCAACAACTTATATATTGTTTTAAAACTTTTTACCTTAAAATTGCAATTTAGATTTCAGTACTATCATTACAAACGTATATCGATATCATCATCTGATTTTTATATATATCCTAAAGAAAACCAGAGATCAAGGAAATTGTTAAAACTTATTAGGGAAACATATTAGTCATAAGGAAAAGAATTTCACCATTTTAATACATCAGCTATATATACTTTTCCACCATAAAATGTATAAACCACAAATATGGTTACCACCAATCACTTCAAAAACAGAATTATATTGAACTGAACTACTCATGAGCAAAGATCTTATGGAATATGCATTAACAGTAGCCAGAAAATCTATTAGCTTAGAACAAAGATAAATATTTTTTATGAATAATAAACTCAAATAATAGAAATTCTGGCAAATATGGTTGTCTCAGTATTTCCAACTGACATAATTCAATGAAGTTTAATATGTATGACAATCTGTAAAGTTTTTAAAATATATATTTATGTTTCTAAAGCAATCATATAAAACACTCAAAGTTCTAACAATGTACTGAAATGTCAAATCACTTTCTGACTTGCTTGTCTCCTTTCTCCCTCCTGTTTGATTGCATAATCAGCAATAAAGTTTCACTTTTGTTTCTCTGAAACCCATTATTGCTCTTAGGTTTACTTTCCTGTTCTCGGGTATTACATCACTTTGCTGGAACTGGATTTAGGAAATCATAAGAAATATATAAGAAAAAATTTTAAGTAATGATTTTAACAAAATTTTCAAGGTTATTAATGCAAAATTTCCCATGATTTGCAAAAACATAAAAATCATGGTGCATATTTGGGGCCATTAATAGGGTATTTCATAAATTATCATAACGCATAATGTAAGCTGGAGTGGTTAGATAAATGCCAAATGTCATGACGGTGGCTTAGAAAGGGAAAATGACCAAGTTGGTAAAGACTGGATCAACTTGACTTTCTGGGTAATCATCAGACTTAACCAGGGAGCTCTGAAAAAGTGAGGTTTCTGGGCCCCAAGGTCAGTTAGGGAAGTTGTGATGGAAAACAGCAACTGCCAGGTCATTTTCATGCAAAGCCAAATTTGAATGTAGCTAGTCTAAAGCCGAGTGTGCTGGAAGAGTTTAATACAGGCCAAATTTCAAAGACTGAGTACAAAAAAAAGGAATATAAGTTGCCTCATTGATATGTTTTATATCGATTATATGTTGAAATAATAGTATTTGACAGACTGGATTAAATAAAATACAGTTTTACAATTAATTTCATCTACTTCTTTTCACTTTTTAAATGTCACTGCTAGAAAATGTACAATTGCATGTGTCACTTACATTATATTTCTATTGGAGTGTGCTGTCCTAGAGCAGAGGTTCTTAAAGTGTGGTTCCCAGATGAGCAGCATCAGCAACACCTGGGAACTTGTTAAAGATGCAAATACTCTGCTCCTCACCAGACAGAAAGAGAAGCTCTGGAGGGCAGGGGCAGCACAGCAATCAGTGCTTAACAAGCCCGGCAGGGTATTCACATGCACACTAGCAAAACCTTGAGAACCACTAAGTCTCCATCCTGGAACATAAAGAAAGAGCCTCTTCCTTGATCCCAAACACTACACACAAGAAACAGATTTTCATGGAAGCCTAGAGAGATAAGGGGAAGGCCAGTTTCCTACATATTTTACTTCATTAAGGAATAATCTTTTCACAAATATATTATTTAATAATAATCAGCACACTTCCGGAGAACTTAAAATGTACCAGACACTCTGCTAAGTGCTTGATGTACATTTTTTTTTTCATTTTGCTATCACAACTCTATGAGTAGAAATTAAGATTATCCAATTTTACATATGTGGAAACTGAGGCACAAGGAGATCTAACTGCTCAAAGTCCCACAGTAAGCGTCAGGGCCAGGACTCATACCTAAGGCAGTCCAACTTAGCAGCCCACAGCCATTGGGCTAATAGCACCTCAAAACCATCATAAACGAGTCACAGGGCTCACTGTCTATGAACTGCAGTAAGAACTCTGCCAGGAGAATAAAACCATTCCTTGGGACCTGCCTTCTCAGGCCAGACAGGCCCATGATACATGCCTTGCATCCTGCATGTGCAGGATACATAAACTGCAGCATGAAACCACTCCACTCACATGGAATGGGCACAGATAAACTTGTTTTAAAGAAATGGCTATTTTTGGCTGCGTGCCATGTATCACGCCTGTAATCCCAGCACTTTGGGAGGCTGAGGAAGGTGGATCACCTGAGGTCAGGAGTTCTAGATCAACCTGACTAGTATGACGAAATTCCGTCTCTACTAAAAATACAAAAATTAGCCAGGTGTGATGGCTTGCCCTTGGAGTCCCAGCTACTCGTGGTGGGCGGGGCAGGGAGGGGGAACAGGAGGAGTCTGAGACAGAAGAATTGCTTGAACCTGAGAGGTGGGGTGGAAGTTGTAGTGAGCTGAGATAGTGTCAGTGCACTCCAGCCTGGGAGACTGAGAGAAACTCCATTTCCGACTCCCCCATCCTCACTGACGAAAAAAAGGCTGTTTTCCTGCAGCTTCCTACCTCAGGTGAGGGCGCAAAGGGTTGCAGTTAGTGGGCCGTTAGCCAACAAATTGTTTCCTGGGAGCTGTAATGCTGCCGAGTGGCTCCATGACATTCTGAGGTCTAAAGGCATAACTAATTGAATGACTAATTTAAATTACTAAGTTGGAGTAATTAAAAGTGTCTGTGTACCTGACTCTGGTATAAGCCTTAAACAGTGCTGTTGAAAAATCCTACATCACTATGATCACGTAGATCCTGAGACATTTTCTCATGGCTGCTTCAGAGGAGAAGAATCAGCACTGATCTTGTGCGTAGGAAGTCAATTACGCCACGTGACTTGAGAAGCAGCAAAAATTTTCTCAGGCAAAACAGTATCTAACAGCATCTCTGAGTATGAGCTTCTTAAGAAACATGCATTTCTACTTAGTTGAAGGCATGCCATTACCTCTGGAAGAAGGTGCACTATCACAGATTAATTTATTTCAGTCTCCTGCTGCCATCAGTTGGCCCTTAGCAGACAGCAGTGCTCTGAGAAGATGGGAAACAGGACAGGTAGGTTTTGATAGGGAGAGCTGGAAGGGCTTCACAGCTGTCTATAAAGAGCACCATTCATCCTGACCAGTCACACTGTAGCATGAGGGCCTCAGGTCTCCAGGCTGGAGGAAATGAACTCTGTGGTCCCTTTTGGCTCTCAGGTGCTACGGGTCTGTACAGGCACTGGGAATTGATGGAAATGCTTATAAAAGGCATGGGTGCCGTCTCCAATGATGTACAGTACTAGGCTATTTCTCTGTACAGATCACCTTTAAAACAGAGATTAACCATCCCGTGCCCTAAGCACAATCAGGGGCACTTGCATGCCAGCTGAAGAGGCAAAGCGTTCCTCTACAAAACTGAGACTTGGTCTACATTGAGTATTAGGTATGTTTTCTGTTGCCTAACTGTTCAATTTCCTAATCTCTCTTCCGTTTTGTCCCCTCTCTCTTTTCCCTCCATCCTTTGCTATTCCTTATGTAGCATGGTAATACTGAGGTCTCTTATATTTCAAGTGGTTTTGCTCTTTGTTTCTGTGGTTTCATTTCCATAGTCTAATAAAAGTTCTTGCTCCTTAGAGGAAAGTCACTTTAATTATTAGGAATGAGAAACATAAACAATGAAACAGTGATGACTGAAATATGAATTTCATATGAAGATACTTAGACTGGTATTTTTTTGCTTAATTTGGAGAAAAAAATTCAAGGTTGCATTTTCATTCAAAGGCATTTCAATGTACTCAACCCACTGTTAGAACAACTTCACTGAAAAGCATTTTAAGGGCAAATGTCAGAAAAAAAAAATTCACATTTAAAAGCTCTGGCTTGCCCTCTTTTGAAAAGCAGGGTTAGCCTTTGGTTTAGAAATGTCACTGCCTACTAAGTTCTTTGTGGGGGGAAGAAAGAAAATTGAATGTTTTATTTAAACAGGTCATTAACAGTCAATACTTATTTGAAAAGGCTTGCTTTCAGAGGCAGATAAAAGCTTCCAATCACTTAGAATATCACTTGAGCAGATCTAGGGCAAGATGTGCTGATGCAAGTTTGAGACCTTTATGGGAGAACATCTTCACTTAACAGCCCGGAGTGCTGAGTGCTTGTACGGCAGGCAGAGTCATCTGCGTGGCGCACACTGCGTATATGCTGCACGTACACGGTAGAGCAGAACACAAAGCACACTTTATGGCAGGACCAGCTTTGAATTTTCCATTTTAGTACTGGCAAATGCTTATGAATGAAGATTAACCATTTTTGCATGAAGTGCCAAACCACCTCCCCACAGCAGCAGAATGCAAATGAGCGCAAAAGAGCAAAGGACAGCTAAAATAAATGCGGCAGGTCTAAGGCAGTGCAAGCACAGGGGGACGAGGACACACGGCAGGCTTTATTAGCATTCACCTACGGCATGGTTTTTCTATTTAATTTGAAATTATTTCATTTCATAGGTCTCTGCTTGCTTGAGAATATAAATAAATGCCTTTTTCTAAAAGTGACCCAACGCTGGCTCCTATAAAGATCTGCTTCTGATTGCTGGGCTTTAAAGCAAACATGTGTTTCCATAGAGATGTGGGCGACCTGGACCTTGTGCAAGTACCCACTTGTATTAGCAACTCAATTATACTAGGTTCTTTTAAGATGCAATGATGTAAGCTCAAGTCTTTAAAATATGCCCATCCTCAGAGACGTCTCAGGAAAGGTGAAGTGGCCAGCGTTACGTGAAGCAGAGAAGAGGTTCAGCAGAATAAATGCCACCCTCTCCAAGCACACTGTAATTGGTTCTCTCCCTGCAAATCACACTGCTTTGCTCCCCCATCCCCCTCACCGCCCGCTGGCAAATCCCAAATCCCAGAGGGGTTTGGACAAAAGATCAAACATAGTTCTTTATACTCTGGAGCCCCAAGTACTTTACCCCAAACTCTCCAATGTTGAAAAAGAAATATGCATTCCCTTTCTTCCTTTCCTTCCCCCATCTCTTTTAACTAGCTATGGGCAATTCCTACAGAAAGGGCAATGATTTTTCTTATAATTTGACAAACATTCATTAAACATCAACAATACGCCAGGGCCTGTGGAGAATGATGGCAATGGTTAAAGCTACACTGAACTGTTACCGTATACCCAGCAATGCTCTAAGCAGGTTCCATGTATTAACGTTCTCCTTTAATTCTCAGAATCGCCCTAAGCAGTGTGTACTTCTATTTTCATTATCACAATTTTATAGAAAAATAAAAGGGACACAGAGAGGTAAGCTACTCACTAAGTCACACAGCTATTCAGTACCCGGCTGAGCTGAGATTCAAACTTAAATCTCCTGGCTCCAGAGCTCTTGGCCCCAAAGGAACTTACAGATCAAGGATGAAGACAGATATGTACACAAAAGCACAGGAGAGAGCCAGCAAGGGGGTGGGGCAGGAAATGAGATTCAGAACTAAAAGAATTAGAGTTGGAATTCACCTGGCTCAAGGTTCTGGGCAGAGCAACACTGGGGCTGAGGTCTGTCCAGTTTGAAAGACCCACCCCAGAGAGTCAGGCACAAAAGAGTATTAGAGGCAGCCGTGCCATTAGAGGGGCTAGGGATGGGGCCGTATGCTTTTAAAACTTTTCATGGCATCTTTATATGGACAACACTACATATTCATATCCAAAGGAAACATGGATTATGGTTCTGCAATATAACTCTCGACCAGCAAAGAGAACCCCTAAGTAAACCTGGCAAATAAAAGCTCTATGTTTACAGCTAACTCTGGGAAGCTGGCTCAGCTGTCATGGAATAAAAATGTGGAAAAGAAGCCCATCATCTCTTCACAGCACATTCTGGTTTCAAAAACCTCTGTTCCCACAAACTCACAGTATTCCTAGTTCATTGAATCAGAACTCTCCTAGTAAACATTTAAGAATTTTCTCAAAGTGGCAGAGAAATTCAGGTTCTTCCTAGTTCCTTGAAATGTCACTGGTACTGGCTGAATAAAAGCAGTATATGATGTACTGCCCTGAACACAATGGCATTTGGTGGGAAAGAAATACTTGGGAACAGTGGCAGGGCTTGGACTTCCAGCCAGGAGAGCGCCCATAGGCAGCCTGCCCCGTTTCCACCCCATTACTGTCCTTCCTAGGGTCTCCCAGCAAATGCAACCTCAACTCACTTTTTAAGGTTTCCTTGTGCTCCAAATCAGGGCTCTCGGCCTACAGTTTCCAGCGACTGGCTTTCTCAGCAGGTAGATAAACTCTGTTCCCCAACTGGCCACTTTCATCAACTTGCTTTTACTGTGACCAGTAAGTCATCTTAATAGTGACGCACTTGGAGCCAGAAACCGGGGTAGTAGCAGGATCTTGGGTGTGGCTGAGTAATCAGCAGTGGGCTGGTGGCCTTGGCCACCGGAGCAGCAGAAAGACTCACCTTCCAAAAGACTGCTTGCTTCCTTTTTGTAAAACTGCCCAGGCTTTTTGCCTTCAGGCTCCTGTTAGTGAATCCCAGCTCTTCATCCTTCTTATCTTAGGGAAGGTATAGCTCTAAGTCTGAACTTGCAACCTATACACTGACTGCCCCTGAGGCTGAGAAGAGGCTGGGACTGTCGTCATCATTCCAAAGGTCAGTTTCTGGGCATGACTGTCTGCTAAGGGCTTCTTATCTTCTGAGCGACGCCAGGACAGGCATATGAATCAATTAGTACACATTCTAGCACTGTACCCTGAAAAGGGTTCCTGGTTCTAGACCTAATTGAAAACATCTGTTAGCTAATTTTGCATTAAATGGAAAAGGTACAAACCATGTCCAGGGGGATACATTTTATCGAGGGGCATGTGCTCACACAAGGGGGTCAAGTTCTTGCCTGATGTTTGTTCAGTTTAACAGCAAAAAGCCAGGGTGAGAAGCATGTGGTGGGGTACATTTGGGGCAGAGTGGAGAGGGGTTTCTTACCTGTCAGACCTGCTGTACCTACACACATTAGTCCTATATATGTTACCTGTTTGCTGGTTTGAGGTTTAGAAATCTACACATACATTCTACATGTTCTTAGAAAAGCTCTCTTCCCTCCTGGATCAGGCTTCACTTGGTCCCTACCATCAGAGCCCATCTAGCTGACTGCACGCAGGCAGTCAGCCTAGAAAGCTGCTACCACCAGCCCTGTGCCTGTTACCAACTGCAGGATCTTGGGCCCTTTGATAATCTCAAAGAGGAAACACTGCCTATTTTCTGCTATACAGATTTTTTCCTTATGTTCCTGTGACCAAAAACAAGCAATTGCAATTCACCAAGATTGAATCCCAGCTCTGCCTCTTACTAGTTGATCTAGGCCCTGTTTCCTCCTTAGTAAAATGGGGATAATAATAGTAACTATGGCATAGAGTGGTAAGAAGGATGAAATGAGTTCATGTTTGTAAAGTGATTACAACAGTGCCTGGCACACAGCAAGTGCTATAAAAGTGCTGTAAAAGAATATAAATAGATTCCCTCATAGCTCATGTGTTGGCTTTCCCACTGTCCTCATTTTACAGGTGAGAGTCTAAGGATTATGAGGTTACCAACGTGGATCAAGCCAGTAATGGAGCCAGCACTTGAAACCTGACCTTCTGACCACAAATTGTCCTGGTGTGTCTATGCCCTTCCCTTTTCCATCTAATAGTGTCATCTGATGGGAGAGGTGGGGTGACTCCAGAGAGGAGAGCGTGGCGGACCAAGGCTAGGGGCCTGACTGCAGCCCTGCTAAGGCCATAGGAACTCTCAGGGCTCTGTCTGTTTCCACAGGGTCATTTGTTTTCTATGCTTTTTAAACAGCTGCATTAGCAGAAGCAAATCCATCACTAGAATATCACTTCCCCATAGAAAGGATCAGAAACCCATGGCAGGTCACCGTTTCCTGCCTTGTAGCTATCAGATGTGCTCAGTGCTTTCATGACCAAATTCACAGCTTAAGGTACTTGTCTTCAGAGGACAATAAACAGTCATAACACAGAAAGAGCAAAGTTCAAATAAATTCTTAGAGCTAATAAGGGAACAATCTAAAAATTACTAAATCTCCTTCCATACATTTTGATTTCAGGTAATGGTATAAACATGAGTAAAAAAATTAATATGATTTTAATTCCCTCTGGTTTATTCTAATGCAGTCACAGATAATAAAAACTCATTTTGATCATTTATTATATGCTCAAGATTCTAGGGAATCATATTTATTATCTTAGTGAACTTTCCATTTCTAGCTGTAATAAAAAATAGAAATTTGTCACCTGAAATATGCTGTAATGGGAAATTAATAAGTACTTCTAAAGTGTTTCAAATATACAAGACTTTAACAGATTTAATACATTACAAAAAGAATTCTTTCCTTTTAAAAAAGACTGCTTCTGATAAATTCCACTTTGCCTTTCTCTCTTCCGAAGTTCCAAATACAATGCCTTTGACAAGCTAAGTGTTCAATGAAGACACATGGAAAGAAATGAATAAGTGTCCTCTCATTTTATTCCTCATGTCTTGCTTGCAATGAATTTTTAATAAGTTTTTTCTCCAGTTTTTAACCCCTCATTCTAAGTTACCACTTTAAATGCCACCCTTTTAAAACCAGCATTGTCAGGTTGGGCACTGTAGCTTATGCTTGTCATCCCAGCACTTTGGAAGGCTGAGATGGGTGGATCCCTTGAGTCCAGGAGTTTGAGTGCAGCCTGGGCAACATGGCAAAACCCTGTCTCTACTAAAAATACTAAAATTAGCCAGACATGGTTGCATGTGCCTGTAGTGCCAGCTACTAGGGAAGCTGAAGTGGGAGGATCGCTTGAGTTCAGGAGGTCGAGGCTGCTGTGAACTGTGATCATGGCACTGGCACTCCAGCATGGGTGACAGAGTGAGACTCTTGTCTTAATAACAAGAAACCCAGCATTGTCCAACATTGTTCTAGCCACATCATTTCACACACCTTCAAATCCACTCTGCTGCTCCTCCCAGCATACCTCCAACCCTGCAATGTCTTTTAGTCATTATCAGAGTCAAGGTCTAATCACGAGCACTCAAACCCTCCATATCTTCCTTATTGGGCCTCATATATCCCCGTCTTTAACCTGGTAACTTCCCTAGCATCTTCTATTGATTTTATTTCTTCTCAATGCAGAGCCTTTTAGGATAATCAAATCACTATGCTATAGCCCTCTAGTTTGTCTCCATCAAAGCCTACACTTTTGCCCAAAAAGTTAACCTTTTCTATGGAGTATTTAAAAAAATAATTCATCTTCACCCAATGCTAAACACAATTAACTATTAACCTCACCACTATATACCTATGTAACTCCAGCATCGATAGGGACTTTTTTTTTTCCTTTTGAGATGGAGTTTCACTCTTGCTGCCTAGGGTAGAGTGCAATGGAGCAATCTCGGCTCACTGCAACATCTGCCTCCTGGGTTCCAGTGATTCTCCTGTCTCAGCCTCCCAAGTAGCTGGGGTTACAGGTGCCTGTAACCCCATGGCTAATTTTTGTATTTTTAGTAGAGACAAGAGTTTTGCCATGTTGACCAGGCTGGTCTTGAACTCCTAATGTCAGGCGTTGCACCCGCCTCGGCCTCCAAAGTGTTGGGATTACAGGAGTGAGCCACTGTGCCTGGCAAATAGGGACTTTTATTGCTGTTGGCACCTATATGCACTTTATGGACCCTTCATAAACTGTCTTATGGCTTGCCTTGGCTACATTCTAAGTTTGTAGCATAAAAGGCTGGAGAGCAGACACACATCCTCCCTTCTTTGCATGAAGATCTAATCTGCCCTATGACTCAACTCACAATGTGGGAAGTTCAGAAAGTACCAGATGCTTCCAATGGTGTATAAGCATTAGCAATACATAGTTTAATCTCTTTCAAATCATTTTTCTGAAGATTGAATGAATCAATACTTTTTTAATACAGTGGCTCAAATAATACACAGCTCTCTTCGCTAAATATAATACCATATATTATTTCCCTTTGTAAGACTTTGGTAGTCATTCAATCTACTTAACACCAATTTTGAAGTGTAAAGGTTTTGATCACCTGTTTGGTGAAACAGACCCATCTCTCAGCTTTGTTTCCATTTATACCCATTCTTGACTGACTTGTCGAGCAAAATAATCAGGAATGTCTGTATTTTTATTTTTTTACTAATACTAACAAGTTCATTATCTAAATGTGGGACATGTCCTTTGAGTGTACTCCCCTGGGCTAGACACTATATGTAGAGGGTGTCTGTCCCTATGAGATCTGAGACTCAATGCCTGTTCTTGGTGGGGGTATATATTGTCATGATGGGGGTGTCAAAATCAAGAGAAATGAGAATGTAACAAAGTACTAAATAAATCATTCTGAAATGACTACAACCATGTACACAAAGTGGCTTCTAGAGGGATGAGATGGCTTTAGTTTAGGTGAGTTTAATCAAAGAGGGCTTCAGAGAAGGGATGTTCTTTTGCACTACTTTGAGGCAATACTGGCAATGATGGGAATGGCACTGCAGGTATGAGGAAGAGTGAAAGTAAAACTTCTCTTGCAGAAACAGTGAGTAATGTGTGAAGCCAGAAAGAAAACCTACCTACTTAGCACACGGAAGTCAATTAATAAATATTTACTGGGGGACCATGATTTGTCTCTGCAAGGTGCAACGTGTTTAGTTAATTACGATGCAGTGTAATTTTAAGATTGACTCTTGCAGGAGATAAGATTACCAGGTAGTAAGCAATGAGATGACATCAGAAGGCAGTATTTGAGGTGTCTATATGGTGTGGTTTATATTTGTCCTGTTCATAATGCAGCTAGAGGTAATATGCTTGTTTCATTTTTCTTTTAGTAAATGGGAGAGTTCCTTCTCATCCTACCCGACCCCAATTCTCCCTCCCACCCCACTGTCATTTTTGGTTACATGGTTCTGAATCTAGATCTTATGCATTTTCTCTGTTATTCTTGAAATGCTGAATTGAAAACAGGATCTTTCAAAATAACTTCAAATTGGTGCATGCTGACTTTCTGTGCTTCAAGTTTTGTAAAAATATATGCTTTAATCTGACAAATATTAAAAGGCTTCAAATAAAAAAAAACTATATAGGTAAGTTACACATACCTCTACGAAAGTAACTCATATTTAAGATTCCATTTGGTTTTATGTTTATTTGTTTTACTAAATACTTCTCTTAAAAATGTGAGAAGGTATAAGAAAGGGAAAATGTCTTCAAAACTTAATCTACATTTATATCTATTTCTGAATGGCTACCAGCCAGCCTTTAAGTCTTGGTTTCATTTTTCATTCTAAGCTTTCAAACAATACTTTACTAGACAGAAGGAGACCACTCTAGATGTCTTATAGAGAACATAGGGTGAAGACTGAGGAAAGACTCTAATGGTCACAGTATTAGTCAGTTTTGTTCTTTTTTTTTTTTTCCTAAGGCAGTCAAATTTAGCATAGGGAGATTATATACCAACTTCAGTGACATTAATGTTAATAAGTTCTGATAACCCACTATCAGACCAGCATAGTCCGTTTTTGAAGAATCCTAAAGCCATGCTGTATGGTGGGGAAAAATTAATTTAGCTTATGACAAAACATTCTCCTTCAAGCCTCTGAATCATCAGTCTCTTGCTTTACAAAGACTCCTTACGTCTGACAGCTCTGCCACGCCTTTAGCAATAGCTATCATTTACTGACCACAGTCATTCATTCGTTCAGTATTCATTTTAGTACTTAGTGGGCACCTCCTCTGTGCCAGGCACCATCCTAGGTGCTGGAGCTACAACAGTGAACAAACCAAACAAAATCCCCTTTAGGCAGCACACTGGATGATTCTATTTCACCGAGAACTCACAACGTACCTGCCTGTAGGCATTTATTATCTCCATTTTAGAGATGAGGGAACTAAGGCTTATATATTAAGGCCCAGGTGCCAGAGTTAGTCAATAGCAAGGCTGGAACTGAAACCTCTCAAACTAATGCCCAAACAGGTGCTCAGTCCACTAGTCTGATGCCATTGTTTTGGTTCAATACAAATAAAGGGAATATGTAGCTTAAAAATTATTAAGAGAGTTCATTCCAGTTCTGACATCTTAGTATTCACAAAAATGAGAATCGTAGATGTAAAACTGGCTTGACAAAAATGGCAAAGGGGGAAGGAAAATTATCAATGGGAAGAACATTTTCTCACTGCTTTAAGTGTTGCTGCCCACTTCTCAGTGAGAAAAAAATCACCACGGAATACCCTTTCCTGGCTACCTGCCACATTCTTTCTCACCCATTCCTTAACTATTATCCCCTTACGTTCCTTTCCCTTTATTCCTGATACATATGGTGTTGCTAAAGCGCAGGTGAAGCTGTCCTGGGAGACAGTGAGACTCCTGTCACAGAACCCGTTCAAGCAGAAGCTGGCTGGCCACTGAATGAGGACGACGGAGAGGGAATTCACTTACAATTCAGGAAGATGGGGGACCTCTGCCTTGTAACTCCAGAATTCCAAAGGGAGAAACAAGGTTGTTTTTGCAGTCTTTTCCCCTGAGTTTCCCATGAGGCATCTAGAGTGGTCTCATTCTGTCTTATGTCTGAAAGCTTGAACCAAAAATGGAAGCCAAGTCAAGTCCAGCTGATACCTACAAGGCACACTGCCAGAAGTCAATTATTTCCTTTGGGTTTTTGTGCCTGGGAGTCTGAGATGGTCGTGGAAAGAGCCTTTCTTCCTGCAGGCAGGGCCAGAAATGCCTCACATCTACGGCTTTGTTAGAAAACAGTATGACTTACCATTTAAAGCAAAATCTAAAGAAGCTGTTGGATGACACAAACAAATACCTTCCAACAGATTTTTGTGTTTGGTTTGGTTTGTAACTCAACCGAACTTTCATGAGAGGCATCTCCTCCTGGTCCTAATGCACCCACAGTCTGAAAGCTGGTAAAGCTTTAACACTGAACTCAACATCCAGTAACTGTTTTGCTATTCTGGAGCTCTGGGACTCTGTATAAAGCACTTTATACATTCTTAAATTAATTTGTGGATAAGACATTTTGTCTTTGCAGATCTTGAGAACTTTATTCTTGAGAGTGCACTTACTCCTCATTTGACAGAGTCTGGAGTCTTCTCAGCCTGAGATATGTACTACTGAACTATAAATGAATCCCCCAGTCAACAGCTTCATTAAATAGCCATCCAGACTTTGCTCAAACGTATTCTACAATGGGGATGCATGCCTCCTAAACGAGTTTCTTCTGCACAAGTCTACTTGTGACTAAACCCTCAGCTAAAACATATTCTACAACGGGACGTAGGCCTCCTAAAAGAGCTTCTTCTACAAAGTCTATTTGTGACTAAACCCTTAGCTAAGATGGAGTCAACTGCCTTCCATGAATGTGCTAGCTCTGCCTTCAGACACTCCTTAAATCTGGTCATTCTTCCAAAACTTTCAGATTCATCTTACGTATGCTTTCTCTATCCTCGTACAGAATTGTTCATAGAATCGAAGGATGTCAGAGTTGGAAAGGACTTTATAATACATTCCTAAATTAATTTGTGGATAAGACATTTTGTCTTGTCAGATCTTGAGAACTTCATTCTTCCCACCCTGAGATACATATATATACTTAGTGGTTTTATTCATATTTTAATGCAGCCTAAGATTGTGTTTTCTTGATAATCACATCACAGTATAGATTGACCATAATGAGCCTACAGTCAATTAAAACCCCCAAGATTTCCTCATATGATCTGAGTTCCATTTCTCCAATCTTTACTTTTGCAGCTGATTTTTCTTTTCGGATCTTAAGTGCACACGTTTATATTTGGCTCAAATTAACTTTGTCTTACCAATTTGGCTGATTTCTCGAGCCTATTAAGTTTCTTTGGGCTAGCAAACCTGTAACTTTCCACTTTAGCTGTCCATTTCACTTTGGTCATTCACAAATTGAAGTATATCATTTATGTCACTTACGCCATTAAGTACAAAGTCTGGGCTTGAATCTCAGCTCTGCCACATAGGAACTGTATGACCTTCAGGAAATTAAACTCTCTGTGTTGCAGTTTACTAATTTATAAAGTGGAAATAAAAGGTTATCAACTACATAGAATTGTGAAGATTAAATAAACTAATACATATAGAGTAACAGAACAGTAATAGACACATACGAGTTCAATAAATGTCAGTTATTTCTTTTGTTTCATCAAAATCATCATCATTCATGTCACTGATAAAGAGAGATCTGGAATAGAACAGAGGTCTATACTGGTTACTCTCTGCAATTACTTTGACCCATTCTTTAGCACTTTCTGGGTTTGTTATGCAAACCCAGTTGTGGAATCCACTGAAACTATTCTGTTATTCAGTTCTTATTTCTCCATTAAATCCATAATGAAACCCTGAGACACTGTAAAAACTGCGTTGATGAAATTCATATATACCCTATCTATTACATTCTCTTCACTTTGCATTCCATTTATTCCATTGAACAGGAAAATCACTTAGTCCTGCTTGACTTCTTGAAGCCTAATGATTATCACTTGCTTTTCTGAGTGTTTTCTGTTTTCAGAATAAATTCCAGAATTTTGCTGAGCTTTTGTGTTTTCTCCTTTTGCCAATCACCAAGCTTTCGGGGATTTCTTCATTCTCTGACATTCTCCCAAGACGACTGACTACAGCGACAGTTGCAGGTGAGCAAGGCCTAGGGATGCACCTCGGGCCAGGCGGCCCCAATCCATGACAAGGCACTAGCATTACACTGTTGGGGACCTCAGTTCCCTCTTATTCATATTTTGTTCTATCCCTACAGGTGAGAAATCAGTATTCTTGATGAAAAAGCAAGAATAAGAAGAGAGGAATAGTCCTTTGTTTTTCTCTATCAGAGATCTTGTCTCTTTCTTGTTTTTTCTTTACAAAAGTAAAACAAATTTATATAATAAAAAAGATAAAAATAATATTGCAGTCTTAACAGAAATGATAACTATGTAATTATTTTTAAAATGCACAAAACTCAGTATCACTAGGATTCCAGTTCTCCATGTCTGGATTATTTTGTCACCTTTATTTTCTGTAGGATTGCTTCTTGTCAGCTTTTTATGTCTTTGGTTGTTTTTAGGATTCTTTATATATTATACTTCAGCTCACCCTAGATTCTGGGCTTCCTGATACTTTTCTATATGAGATTCTGTCTCTCTCTTTGGTATTTGCTCTTGGTTTTGGCCTCTCCTTGCATTCTTTGCAAATGGTCTTTTATGGACCCAGCATTATGGCTCCTGCCTGTAATCCCAGCACTTTGGGAGGCCCAGGTGGGCGGACTGCTTGAGTTCAGGAGTTCAAGACCAGCCTGGCCAACATGGTAAAACCCTGTCTCTACTAAAAATACAAAAATTAGCTGCACATGGTGGTGCACGCCTGTAATCCTAGCTACTCAGGAGGCTGAGGCAGGGAAATTGCTTGAATCTGGGTGGCACAGGCTGCAGTGAGCCAAAATTGCACCACTGCACTCTAGCCCGGGTTAGTATGAGACTCTGTCTCAAAAATAAATTAAATTAAATACTCTTTTATACTCTGAGTTAATTTGAACATCCCCTTTGCAGCCATAACTATTTCTCTTCTATTTTTTTTGGAACTATTAAATCTCTAATTCTAATCATTCAAACAGTTATGGACTGTTAGACTTGGAGTGCATGTGTGTGTGTGAGAGAGAGAGAATGTATGCATTATCTTTGACAATTTGGCAACATAATCATGATTATATTATCAGAATTTCATCGTTGATACTTTCATTTTATACATATACACACGTATTTTTTATATGTATATGTAAAACTTATTGGGTGTCAGCTATGCACCAGGTACTGTTTGAGGAGCTTTAGGAGTAACTAGAAAGGGCCCTAATTTGAATGTAGAGGTGGGCTTCTCATCTCTTCAGTTGTCTTCTCTTTTAGAGTCTCAGACTGTAGAATCATATCTTCTACTTCTCTGAAATATTTGGGATTTCCCCCCTGCAGTCTGAAGTACATGTCTGCTATATCCACCATCTGCTCTTTAGTTCGCACAAAAGCTTAAACATCTTGGTTACAATCCTCCAAGAGCTGGCCCACAGCAGACACTCAATATGTATTTATTGAACAAACTGATAAAAGTTCCTTCTACTTATATTTCATCAACCAATCTTTTCTTGGTTAAAATTAGACCCAATATAATAGTTCCCTTCATTTTCTTTAATTCCCTAGAGAGAAAATGGCAGTGACGCAAATTAGTATCTGAGACCCCATTTCCATTTAAACATGAATAAGACTCCGAGCACATGCCCAAATAGCTTGTCTCTCATCATTCTTATTACCTCGGTGTCATTTTTGTACATTATAGCAGAACTAAATTATACCAGTGCCCAATATGACTGAATGGTCTAAGATCATTTAGTCAACTAAACTGTTTATTGTCCACCACATGCGAGGAACTGTCCTGGACACTGAAGTTTTTTGTTCTTTTTCCTTTTAACTTCACCAAGTACGCATCTTCTTTTGGGTTTTTGGATTCTCACACCTCTGTCTCCCTGAGAAGTTCGGGACTCTTGCTCCAATGGAAACAACCCACTGCACTATTACAGTGGAAACACTTATTTCCCTGCTGTTTCTGCTCTGTTACAAATCCTGCCATTCGTCAACTTTCTTTTTCAGGGCAGATTAGTTAAAACCAGGTTTCTCAACCTTTTTATAATGAAAACTTTCTTATTTTCTTGAAACACTGTTTTAAATACCAAATTAAGTATAGTAATTTAAAAATCAGAACCATGAGACAAAATGCTACATTTTTTATAAACTACAACTCTTACAACTTACCAGTTAGGAACCATTTATCTAAATCTGAAAATAAATAACATTTTTTAAGAATATAGCCAAATTTACAGTGTGATTCAGTAGATTATCAACATGATCAGTAACTTTTAGGATTTGAACTTTCATTTACATATCCATATACTTCATATGTAGCATAAAAATTGGAATTCATTTTCAATACTAGGATATGTAAATATGTGTATTCCTTTCCTAACTTCTTCAGTTTGCTTTTTAGAAAGTAATTAATCTATAATCAAATGTGAACACTGCACTCAAACAAACCACATATTTTCAATATGAAATAAAGATATACTCTTATTTTCGTGAAAAATATAGATATTTATCTAAGCTTCTGTACCAAGATTTTATCATCAGATCATTTTCATTGACTATGATTTGAGTATAGAATAACTTGTCTGCAGAGAAACAACAAATCCATTTGTCTTTGCTGTTTTCCTGGTGTATTGCTAAAAGACTGTGTTTTGTCCGCACGAGGTCATGGCCCTAACCTGGAAGTGGGCTTTGCTGAGTAAGCAGGTCAGAGATCATCATGATTGCAAAATAAGCAAGAGGCATGAAAGTAATGAAGAAAGAGAGAGTGGGAGTGGGGGGAACCCAACTTAATGTTAATTAGCCTATAAGCCAAGCTAAACACAGTTTTTGCCCAAAGATAAAAGAAAGGGTAAGAAAATGTTTCAGGGCCGGGCGCGGTGGCTCATGCCTGTAATCCCAGCACTTGGGGAGGCCGAGGCAGTGGATCACGAGGTCAAGAGATCGAGACCATCCTGGTCAACATGGTGAAACCCCGTCTCTACTAAAAATACAAAAAATTAGCTGGGCATGGTGGTGCGTGCCTGTAATCCCAGCTACTCAGGAGGCTGAGGCAGGAGAATTGCCTGAACCCAGGAGGTGGAGGTTGCAGTGAGCTGATATCGTGCCATTGCACTCCAGCCTGGGTAACAAGAGAGAAACTCCGTCTCAAAAAAAAAAAAAAAGAAAGAAAAGAAAATGTTTCAGAAAAACAGACTAAAATTTATGGGTACTTAGAATACTGATGTTTCTTCCTGTCAAGTATATCTTTTCAATAATATTAAGACTTTGCAGTAAGGTTAAGAAGTAATTTCTGAAAAATGTTTAGTCTATTTCTGAGTCTTCAATTAGTGACAGTCACCAGCAACGTTGAGCAAGTTTTGGAAAAATTAACTGCACTTATAGAAACTCTTAGTAAATTACTACTTTGGTTTATTACATACTATATATTAATAAAACATCTTAATGTGTTTAATTTACAATCAAAAAGTACCTGAGACATGGTAAGATTTTGATTTCTATGGTAATAAGTTTTAGGTATGTAGAAGGCAACATCTTTAAAATTTGTAAGTCTCCAATACAATCTTGCAGTGTGACATGGATTCCTCACATGTGAGCTATTGCAATTATTTACAATTAATACTGCACATTTTTACTGCTGGCATGTTAGCTTGCATTTTCCTTTTATTTTCATATCAAATATTTCACACAGTCATGGTATTACACCTATTACCAACTCAAGTCCATGAATAATCATCAATATTTGCAGGCTTTTTTTCTTATTTGATACTGCTGCTGTTTTTATATAATAGTTTATTTAATTATATTCACTTGAAATACTTAGTATAACAAAAGATTTCATTAACTCCCCCTAGGTAAAAACAGATGGATATAAGAATAAGAAAGCAGACATAAGCAGAATTTTTCATTTTCTCAGGCTCAAAAGCCTCCTTTTGAGTGTTCCATTCAATATAAATGAGAAGAATATTCTATGATAAGTAAACCCTTGGGATTAAGGACAGAAATATCAGCACAAAAACAAGTAAGAATCTGCTGACTGTTAATGTATGCAAGTGGATGGGGTGAAATAATTAATCCATGTTCAAGAAGTCCAGGCAATCCTCCTAACTTGTACTTTACAAGATATGAGTGTTGATTTAACTTATGGTTCTGGAACAACTAATGAGTTGCATTAGAGTCCCAGTATGTCCACTATTGAAAAGAACTCCCTAGCATCTCAACAAAACTTCTCTTTTTATAAATGAGGAAACTGAGGCCATATGGACAGAAGGAACTTGATGAAAGTCACACTACTAGAAAGTGGCAGGGCCAGAACTTAAACACAGGTTTTTTCATTCAAGAACATTCTTGAATGAAATTCTTATTCATTCAAGAACATTTTATTGAGCATCTCCTATGTATATAGGCTTGTGCTGAATCTTAGCTAGAAGAACAGTATATGAAGTACAACCCCAGGCCTCAAGAAACTTTGCTTTTACTGAGGTTTACCAGATAACTGAATAGAAAACAATATAATACAAGCTATTCAAGGGAAAGCACACAGTTTTATTAGACTACTTTGAGTTGGGGGTCGGATGGGGCAGATAATAAAAATGAGTAGGGTCAAAGAAAGCTTCCAGGTGGATGTCAGGTTTAAGCTGGGCCCCGAAGTAGCTAGGTGAATGGGGCACAGTGAAGAAGAAAGAAAAAGGAAGAACATGATCCTTAGACAAAAAGAAATACCCTAAGAATAAGGCCATAATGTTTCTGGTTAACCCATTATCCATATTAAAACTTTGTCAGTCTCAGTACCTCACTATAGAGTCTGATCATCTCTGAGTTCACATAGAGAGTCCAACGTATAGACTTTGAAAACTGAAAACCAGGCTTTGAAACATGGCGGCAACTGAGAAGTCCTGCCTAGGCAACCAGCCAGTGGCAGCCCCACAGCCGTCGTATTGCTGTCCCAGCCAAGCCGGTACAGCTGTCATCCTCCTTGAGCCCCATGGTCTTTGGCTGTAAACAGGCCTAATGCCATCTATTCATCTATTTCATACTGATATTGTAAAGATGCTCCCCTTTCTTAGCAGGAAACATTACTAATAACACACACTTCACAGTGATTTTGTGGGCATTAAAAGATAATATAAGTAAACCTACATAATGTTAGCTCGTGAGTAGTAGGAATACAGTTCTGTTGGTTTTTTTGTCCTGTGATAATGCAAAAGCTGTTCTCTGGGAATCTGATTGACCCAGCAAAGATAGGAGAAAATCTGTAGCCTTTACTTCATTCACTTACACCAGGAGCTACCCAACTGACTTAATTGACCTGAAGCACATCAATGAATTGGGAAAATTTTCCTTTTTAGAGAGACTTTCTTAATCATTAACAAAAACTTTTACCTAAGAAAACAATACACCTAGTTTATTCTTCCATCTGGGATGCTTCATTCTAGAATGGCCACCCAACCTGGGACTCCCCAGCACCTACCTGGATGACTACAACTGGTCCTTCTCTGCTCCCTGCTGCGAACTTCCCTCCTCTACCTCTCCACAGACCCCAACAAGCCTTCAGACACTCCTGCAGTCCAGGCAGAAAGAAAAAAAAATGGAGAATTGCTTTGGGGAAGGACCTATGAGTGGGTGATACCTGAATGGTACTGGAATATATGTCTCATAGCTTGGCAACAAGTGAAATAAAAACATCTTTTGAGAGTTGAGATATAAAATCAATAAAATGATGAATCCTAGGAGAGGCTTCAAAGTCCCCTTAAAGTGACTGGGCCAGTACAAGACTTGACTGTTGCCACTGACATTAAGAAAGAAGTCCATTGACCACCTAAACATGGGAATAAAGCACACAGAGGGAAACCTTGCCTGTCTGAACACTGTCAAGGCAGAGATATAGCACTATGTTCCTTATGCTAAGTACTTCTCATAAATTATTTGATTTAGCAATTACAACAAACCAGTGGCATAGTTCATTCTAGCCTTCTTACCGAACAGGAGAGGAAACTGTGTTTCCTAGTGCTGCTGTAACACATTAGCACACATTTAGTGGCTTAAAATAACACAGATATATTACCTTACAGTTCTGTAAGCCAAAAGTCTGACAAGGATCCTTTTTGGAAGCTCTAGGGGAGGATCTGTCTCATTGCCCCATCTAGATTCTAGAGGCCACCCACGTTCTTCAGCTCATGTCTCCTTCCCCCATCGTCAAAGCCTGCAGCATCCCATCTCTCTGACCATTCATCCATTGCCACATCTCCCTCTGACTCTGAGCTCAGCCATAATATCTGATTTTGTATCACTCTCCAAGAACCAATTTTCACCCCTTTGGGGGCAATATTGCCCCTGTTGAGAATTCATGATCTATTCAAACAGGAATACTAATACTGAATGAGTGCCTATTGTTGATCTTCCACCACAACCTCCCCAATTTTCCTTCCTCTGATATGTGCCAGCCATGTAGTTTGAGACTGATCTAAGGCTTTAAGCATTGACCACAGAAACTGATGCAGAAAAGATACATACTAAAGCACTCAGCCAATGAGACTTTTCATTATTATGTTATCTCTACAACAGACAGTAGAAATGCTAACATTTGTATATCAAATAAGCAGCTATGAAACATATTTTCAATGTCATTTTTAATATCCTCTGTACATGTAAATTAATCCAATGCTTAGGAAGAGCTATGTATTTATTTCTTGTTCCTAGTTAAAATAATGAATGTCCTTGATCTAATTCTGCCATGGCTTTTATTACTTTTCTCAATAACAAAAGCCAGAAACCAAATTTGATTTTGCTTCTAGCTGTTTAAATAGATAAAAATCAGCGTGACTGTCAAAATCCAGGTTGATCTTGTCAGGTTGAGAGGAAAACCAGTGCTACAACTGAAGAAGATGAACATGGACACTAACAGGAAAAAGTGCTTAGCTAGTCAAGTAAACAGATAAGACATACAAGTCCCAGATAGTGTATGTACGGCATTGCACTATAATCAGCAAACTGCCTCTTTATGATTATTTTCCTAGAGAAGATATTGTTAAAGTAATGCAGATTTCATAATGGGTTGGTAATAGTAGTATAATTTAAAAAATTTTTACTAATAGAATAATCTGGATCAAGGAGTAATGGCAGTATGGCTTCTGTGGCCTAAAATCACAGTGACCATGCATGTGATCTTTCTTTTTTTTTTGCTTTTTTTGTTTGTTTGTTTGCTTTTTTCAGATGGAGTCTTGCTCTATTGCCTAGGCTGGAGTGCAATGGCACAATCTTGGCTCACTGCAATCTCCAGCTCCCGGGTTTAAGCAATTCTCCTGTCTCAGCCTTGTGAGTAGCTGCGCTTACAGGTGTGTGCCACCATGCCTGGCTAATTTTTGTATTTTTAGTAGAGATGGGGTTTCACCATGTTGGTCAGGCTGGTCTCGAACTCCTGACCTTGTGATCCGCCCACCTCAGCCTCCCAAAGTGCTGGGATTACAGGCATGAGCCACCACACCCAGCTGATCTTGGTTTTATACTGAACCTATCTGGCCTGAAAATTGTACCTAGAAAATGCATTTTAATTCAATTGTACAGCAGCAAAATAAATTCTTGGGGGTTAAGCTTCAAATTATTTTCCAGCAGGAGGAAAGGTGTATCTTATCATTGAACTAGAGGTCTGAGGGCCACAAAGTTGCAACACTAACCTATTGCAGAGCGAGATTTTCTCCTCCTTTATATCCTTAGGTATTTTTTACTTTGCTTACTAGTCCCCTAGCTGAACTCAGGGTCAAAACATGCTGCTCAGGCTGGCTCTACAAAGCCAGAGGCAAAGCAAACTGTTGCCCCAAAATCCATTACTTTCTTCTACCTGGGTGTACCATTGCTCAGCTAAAGGTCATAATTTACATCCTCCCTTGCAATCCGGTATCTTCATGTTGCTAAGTCCTGGCCAATGGAATGTGAATGGAAGTAATATGCAAAACTTCGGGGTTGTATCTTTAAAAGGAAGGGGTGTGCTTCCCACTTCCTTTTGCCCCTTCTTGCCAGCTGAAGTGTGACAAGAACTTGAAATGGAAGCCAAAAAGTAAGGATGACAAGAATACCTGCTAGGAAGACTGGTCCCCATCATTGTGTAGCTCCCCCATCAGCCTGTATGACTAGACTGTGACATGAGGCTTTTGTGTTTCTAAGCCAGTGTTGTTTGCCTTTATCTCCGCAGCCAAACTGGTAACATAACTGATATTTAATTCAGAAATTTCCTACACTCCAGCATTCGTAACTTTTTTTTCCAAAAAGAAAAAAAAAAAAGTGTAGTGGCTCCATCACAGCTCACTTGCAGCCTCAACTTCCCAGGCTCAAGCAATCCTCCTTCCTCAGTCTCCTGAGTAGCTGGGATTACAGGCGTGTGCCACCATGCCTAGCGAACTTTTAAAAATTTTTTATAGAACGGGTCTCTTATGTTGCCCAGGCTGGTCTTGAGCTCGTGGGCTCAAGAATCCTACTGTATTGGCCTTCCTCCCGAAGCGCTGGGATTACAGGTGTGAGCCACCACATGTGGCCCTGCATTCCCATCTTTGGGTTAAGAAGGCTTCAATATCCTAAAGACTTGCGTATAAATGTCCTAATACCGTGAACAGATCCAACTGAATAGGTTAAAAACTGATTTTGAATTAACATTATAGTTTTTCTTTTAAGCTGAATACTGGGGATAAATACATAGAAACACACAAAAATCAGTAAATAATCCCTTTATTTTATTTCCATAACTAACATGGGAGGTGAAAATCTGGAGAGGATGTAGAGAGGCGCATGCGCAGAAACAAGTACATGATGGCAAAGGATTGGCTTATTCTGTTGTAAATCTAGTGGTCAACATCATATCCCTGTTTCAGACAAAGGATGGCAAGGAACTGAGCCTTACACAATGAAAAGAAAACCATTTTAAACTGCAGCAAGAAAGCCTTAACAATTTGGAGAAATGTATTCTCTGAGCCTAAAATTAATCATTTTAGTTACTAAGGGAGGTTTTGAAATCTTTCTCTGCAGATACTTTTTAATTGCATAGATTTTAATTTTCTAGAATGTCACGTTAGAATTCTGCCCTTTTGGGCAAGAAGGAGGGAGTGGGAATGGAGATTACCTCAAGAAGTTTCTCATCCAGGGACCAGGGCTCCTAATCCTTCCTGCTCCCCCAAGTCACTTTCCCTTCTTTCTCCTTTTTCTTCCCTTTCTCTCATGACACTAAGTTGGTTTGTGCTTACATGCGAAGCAACAAGCTTTGTTTCTCTTAGCTTTATTTCTCATGACTACATGCCTTGACTTATGTCGATTCTATAATGGGCCAGAGATTGCAAAATTTACCGGTAGGAACAATGTGTATGTAGGTGTGTGTATCTGTGTAGGGGTGTGTGTCTGTGTGTGTGTGTGTGTGTGTGTGTGTGTGTGTGTGTGTGTGTTAGGGAATAGCGAGGTAGGAGCTAGAAAGAGTTTCACAATGGATCCAGAAGCAATTCACAGACATACACATGTAGTCACACACATACACACATAGTCCTGTTCTGCTGTGTTCTATTCTGTTCGATAATAGCGTTGGGAAATCAGATGATGAACTCTGGGGAGGGGTCATACAATGGCATCAGGTCTCATGCCTCAGTACAGATCCATCTTCAAGCACACAATGCTACTCATCCCCTCAATGGGTCATATGATATGCTAGTTCTTTTGTTGAAAAAAAAAAAAAAAAGAGTGCTCCTTTTCAGGCAGATACATTTGAAACAATAGAAGAGCTTATTATGAGGTGACGAAAGTCAAAATAACAGTAGCTTATTTATTTGGAGGAAATCCCATATTGTCAGGACACTGCTGACCACCTGCCACCTGCTTCCCCTCCCTCAAGGAGGAGCGGCATATCTCATAGGTTCATTTGAATAAACCGGGTAACTCCCACCTTTCCCCACTCTCTTAGGATCCTTCCACCTGCCTGCAAAGATGGTACCTTCCCACTTGCCCTTGGCCATGCAATAAACTTGAGTGCAGGCCCTGCCCCTGATTGGGGAGGACAGAGGTAGAGAAGGGATATAATGTCCCACTCTGGCTGTTAACTGGGTCTCCTTACTGCAGGGGCAAAGTATTAGCAAACCATCCTGGCCCTGATCTAAAGCCACATTTTCCAGTGAGCTTTCATCAGAAAGAAAGCTAACATTTTGCTCTCCTCTTGCCTGACTGCTCTCTCTCTTAACATTACCTGGCGCACGGTAGGAAACTAGTAAACAATTTTTGAAGGAGAGAATAAATGGACTTGGGTGGACCAGTTAGCTGACCTCCTAAAACCCCAGTGAAATTGTTCTGAACTTGAGGCTCCATGTATTTTTTGGATCACTCATCCCATAGTAAGAGTGCTTACACATGGACTATATATGCTATTTATTTATAAAGGTTAAATATGTGCTTCTGTATTAATATATCACATACTTTACAGAAATACTCTACAATAGAAATTTTAAAGATATGAAAAAAATGTTCATATAAGCTCCAATACATTCTTACACCCCCAGTGGATTATTTTGAGCACTCCACTTTGGAGCCCACTGGTCTAGACTTTCAATACTGTATTAGTTCAGCAGAGGACTTAGAAGTCTGGAGTAGTCCAGACACACTCAGCAGGACTGGAAGGGCCCTGGTTCACAGCCTTGTACTACTTGCCACGTGCTTTAAGCTGACTTTCAATTTAGGGAATATACACAGTGTATATGTGTTGAAATGAACTGAAAGGAGAAGGTGAAGACTGAGCTAACAGTTGCTGAATGGGTAGTATTTACAGAGCTAGAAGGAAAAAGGGAAGGACACATCAAGTGAGACTTCTCTGGGAATACTTTATTCCAAGAACAGGCTTACCACAGATACAGGATAGAAGTTGGTTTCATCACACTGACTTGAGCGCCGATGTACTGTAGAGTGACAGGAAATGATGTCAGTCATTGAAAGACAGAGAAGAGTGAAAGTGGCAGGTTACCTTGAACCATGAAATAAATGTAGAGAAATCTGGATTTGATTTGCTGTAGAATAAAATATGGGACCACTGAACATTTTAAAGATGCAAACATCACAATGAGATCTATGTTTTGTGAAGATTACTATGAGGTAGGATGCAAACTGGAGCGAACAACATTTGGATTTGGTTAGAGCTGCTCAGAAGAATCTGGAGTGAGACTATTAGAGTTTGACTTGAATGATAAAGGTGGTAATGGAGAAGAAAGTATGAAACTGAACGTGAATTAGAAAGAATATGATTGGCCAATGTGGTGGCTCACACCTGTAATCCCAGCACTTTGGAAGGCTGAAGTGGGCAGATCACGAGGTCAGGAGTTCAAGAGGAGCCTGACCAACATGGTGAAACCCCATCTCTACTAAACATACACAAATTAGACTGGTAATGGTGGCACGTGCCTGTAATCCCAGCTACTCAGGAGGCTGAGGCACGTGAATCACTTGAACCTGGGAGGCAGAAGTTGCAGTGAGCTGAGATCGTGCCAATGCACTCCATCCTGGGCGACAGAGCAAGACTCTGTCTTAAAAA
The DNA here is from genome assembly GCF_048565385.1 of Saimiri boliviensis. Lineage (NCBI taxonomy): Eukaryota > Metazoa > Chordata > Mammalia > Primates > Cebidae > Saimiri > Saimiri boliviensis. Next base: position 40,707,014 of record NC_133453.1, read on the forward strand.
AAAAAAAGAATATGATCAAGCCTCAGTAAAATATGGAGGAAGAAAGAGAAGAAACCAAATACTCCTAGAAATGATTCCACCACTTAAAAACTAAAGAACCCTAATTGATTTGTTGAAGTTGTTTTTATCCTGATTTGCTATATTAAGTAACACCAGTGTGAGTTGATATTTCTTTGCTCCTATTTAAAAACTTGGGGCTCAGCTTCTAACCTCAAAGAAAATTTGTATGTGTATGTGTGTGTGTGTGTGTGTGTGTATATGTGTGTGTGTGTGTTTGAGACAGGGTCTCACTCTGTCATGTTGTCCAGCTGGAGTACAGTGGTATAATCATGGCTCACTGCAGCCTTGAACTCCTGGGCTCAAGGGATCCTCCCCTTCAGCCTGCCAAGCAGCTAGGACCACAGGTGTGCTATGTATGGTTAATTTAAAGTTTTGTTTTTAGAGACAGAGAGAGATGGGGTCTCACTATGTTGCCCAGTCTCAAACTCTTGGCCTCAAGTGAACCTCCTGCCTTGATCTCCCAAAATACTGGGGTTACAGGTATGGCCCACTGCATCCAGTTAAAAAATGATTAAGCATGGAAAATAAACTAAGTTTTCAAGAGCCCAAGATATTACTAAGTTTGCTGGAAGATGCAATTTAGAAATGGCACCCTGCCTTAAAAAAATAAAAAAAAGGAAATATCACCTTTGTGTGTAAGTAGTGAACAACTCCTGATTTTCTGCATGTGAGTGAACAATCTGGTTAACCACAAGATGAAGACCAATAATGAGTTCATGTACCTTTGCAGCCAGATTTTTCCTACGTGTGAACTCCGCAGTACTTCCAGCCACAGAGTTTAGCTCTGAGATAATTTAGCCAAATGAATACTAAAAGACATGGAATACAGGTGTAGGTAAAAAAGAAATACGAGCATTTCCATCAACCAGCGCTAATTCTGTGAACAGGTATATGATGCGGCTGCATCTGTGCAGTTCATCCTTTGAAACCCGTGTGCTAGATCCCTCAATGACTTATTCTGAAAATGGTCTCCTAAGATGGTAAGAAATGACCAAAAATTACATAAAGCTCACTTTCCAAATAGAGTTCTACAGAAAATACATCTGCCATCTGGCTTTCTGGCTAACTTCACTTCTTTCCTTTTAGGCAGATATTATTTTATCCAGACCACACAGTTTGTTCGTCTAGTTGGTTCATGAAAATTTCAGAACATGACTCTGTAGCAGGAATGTTTGGCAAGTGACAGAACATTAGCTGCTTAACATCAGGGCAGTTTCCTTGTCTCAGTGGTTAAGCAATCTCTCCCAGGCTGTGTGTGCTTGGGTGCCTTCAGCTATGAATTCAAAATGATGATTTGATGAAAGCTTTGATATCTCTCAAAGATAATGTCTCCAATGCACTTTGAGACAGGTACTGCTCATGTACATATACTGATACTCTAAAATTAGCTAGGAAGACTTTAAAACTCAGTGCTACTTCACAAGCAACATTATGATGGTCTACTTGATGCAGATTGATGTAAACCAAGTCACTGTGCTTGTCATTTCATGTGAAATGGAAATAAAGTTTCCCTATTCTTGTTACCTAAAAAACAACAGTGTGCTTTAAAATTTAGCCAAGGTGTACTGGAGAATGAAAAAAGTAATTTGGTCTGGGTTAGCTTTTCAAAACCTATTTAAACTAAGAAAAGAGGCATTTATTTAAAAAAAAAAAATCAGATCAGTTGTATAGTTACTTCTCCCCTCTCCAGGTTTTTCAAAAGGCTGAAATCAATGGTCTTTGTAACCACCTACCTGTCTCCAAAGAAAGTGACAGGCTGAGCTGTAAGAGCCTCCAAACTTAATGCCAGTGTAAGGGGGGAAGCCTTTTAATGACCCTGTGGGCTTGGCGTTGTTTCTCAGTGGCCTCACTTACCTGACAATGCTAAGGGCTGCAAGCTGAACCTAAAGTATAATTCTACAGACACTGACAATGAAAAGACCATTAGGAATGTAGTAACCTATCCTACAGAAGCAGTTTAGAAGGGAAAACATATATCCAAAAAAATCTGGTGCCACATCAAGGTGGAATGAACAGAATTCAACATCTGTGAAGAATGTTGGATGATGATGTTATTATAGTTTTCAAGAAAATATTCAGTGAGAACTTCACACAATTTTAATAAACAAAGTTTATCTAGATCCCTGAAAATAACAATTCCATTGCTATGCTTTGAATGTATCCTTCAAAGTTCATGTGCTGGAAACTTAATCCTCAGTGCAACATTGCTGGGAGGCGATTAGGTCATGAAGGCTTTGTCCTCATAAATGATTAACGTCCTTATTGCAGGAGGGGGTTAGTTATCCGGAAAGTGGCTTTGTTGTAAAAGTAAGGTGAGCCCCCTCTTGCTCTCTTGCCAGCCACGGGATGATGCAGCACAAAGGCCCTCCCCTCACCAGATACCAGTGCCACACTTCCTAGTCTCCAGAACCATGAGCCAAATAAACTTCTGTTCATAAATTACACATTCTAGAGTATTCCGTTGCACAAAATAGGCTAAGAGGTCCATGATCCCTAAAGCTTTATTAGTCATTTACCAAGCCATCCTCAGATTTTTGTTACCTGTTGAATCTAGTTGACAACAAGTCACATTGTTCATTTGCATAATTCCATTTCCTTCACTATGTCTTTGATTCAAAGCACGACATCATGGAGTCAGAGAATGGAAACTGTTTCTATATTTTGGGAGAAAAAAAAGCAATGTTTGCGATAACCCATTTTTTCCCCTCCTTCTAAGCCAAACACTTATAATTCTTAACACATGTTTTTTTCTTGGAACCATTTTTTACTTCTGGCTTTATGTAAAATGTGAGAATTTTCTATCTCAGAAAATGGCACTAGTTCATCTCTTATGATGTCCCCATTGTATGTTCATTGCCAGTGAGACAATCTGTTTAGCGCCATCATTATTATTACTATAAATAGATCCGTATAATGTGCTTTTATGCATGTTTATCACTTTCAGTTTCAGAACTGTGTTATTTAGGCCTTGACCAGAAAGGTTTTCATGTGAATAATAAACCTGGCTTTCTGGTCTGAGATTCCAATGTACTTTATAGATACAAATAATACCCATTTACCAAGACTAGACTGACTTGTAACTCAAATAAAAAAGTCAAAACCACAGATGTAAACGTACATTAGTGTTGGGCTTAGACTTGTAAACAGAAATACAATTCACGAATTTCATTAATTATTTAGCCAACCATTACATAGATATTTCTCTGTCAAGTTGTAAAATCTTAACATTCAGGTTTTAAGTGCATTTTACAGGTACACACGATAATCTTAATCTCTAAAGACTTGGAAATAAGAAAACGACCTTCTTTATTTCCTTATGAAATGAGACTCAGTCATCTAATTTTCACCTTCCAGGTGTAAGGATCTTATAAAAGAGCAGAATACTGAAGTCAGAGACAGTTTGAAATTGTCTGAATTATGTTCTGTTTGCTAATTACCTGCAAATGTGTTTGCTTCACTGTTTAAAAAGGTATAGATGTATGTGTCTGCATAAACATATTTGTATATACAATGGAATATGGAATGGAAGGAGAACTCAATTCAGAATTTAAATTTGTAACTCTAGTCTGGTCCTGCTTTCCGCAGCTCAAGTATCAAGTTCTCTGAGTCCCAGTCTCACATCTGTAAAGCAGCTGTGAAGACCAAACGTGTGTGGAAACCTTTTGTAAACAGTGAAGCATAAATCACTAAATGCACATGAGGTCTGTGTGTTTGTGTGTGTGGTTGCTATAGTTTGACCCAATTCACATGAACATGACAATGAATGGGGCTTGTCCTCCTTATTTGTCTCACAGACGTCCGAATTTTTTAAAAGGATACTTGTAAATCCAAATGAATCAAAGTAAATGCAGGCGGAAAATATCACACCACATGAGAGAAAATACTGGAGTCCATCAGGTCTGGCCCAGTTGTGATGTCTGTCTGGGGTAAGACCCCCTAACTGTGTCTATTTTGCACAGCTTCTCCTTCCATTCTAGAAACCACGATTTTTCCAGAAGGGCCAAGTTTTTTCACAGGCAGTCTCCACAGCAGTGCCGCAGTGGCTCTGGCATGGAGGGGGACAGACAGGAGGCGGGTGAAGGGCAAAGACGGGAAACAAAAGAGATGTCTGAAAAGGGAGAGATGGAGGAAGGGTGGCCTTTTGTGTCTACGGGAAACCTGTTTGTCAAGTTCTTGTAAGTCAGGGATTGTACGTATATCCAACCACACTTTACTACAATTAAAAAAAAAAAGTCATTCATGGTTGACATTTCCTAAATGTCACGTATAGCTAACACAACCCTGGCAAGATGTCAAAGGTACTGCCTTTGTTGCTAAAATCTGGTTTGTTCAGTAACAGCAAACAACTTACAAACTCACGGCCATTTTCTCTTAAATCGAAAAATATTTTTGTTTCGATGTGTCCCAGAAAGTACTTTTAAAATACACCTACAGACAGTTAAAAGCTATTTGTATTTTCTACAGACTATCCCTCCAAATGGGAAGAAAGGACAAAGACAAGAATCCTTGGCAGCAGCTAGCCTCCCGCAATGGTGAGGGCTTGAGAGGCACGAGAATGAAGTGGGTAAGTGTAAGTGGAAATAAAAGGTGTCTTTTTTTTTTTTTTTTGAGATAGAGTCTTGCTCTGTCACTCAGGCTAGAGTGCTGTGGCACGATCTTGGCTTAGTGCAACCTCTGCCTCCTGGGTTCAAGCAATTCTCATGCCTCAGCTTCCTGAGTAGCTGGGATTATAGGTGCCTGCCACCACGCTGAGCTAATTTTTGTATTTTTAGTAGAGATGGGGTTTCACCATGTTGCCAAGCTAGTCTTGAACTCCTGGCCTCAAGCAGTCCTCCAGCCTCAGCCTTCCAAAGTGCTGAGATACAGGTGTGAGCCACCATGCCCGGCCTGAACTCGATTCTTTACTATAGCTAGCTACACTGCCCAAGACCTGGCTCCACTTCCAGGATCACAATGTAAAGCTAAAGTCATCTCACTGTATGAGAGTGAGGAGCATCAACATCCCTTTCTATTAAGAACAGAGAGCCTTCACTAAAGTTCACTGTCTCGGCTATGCATCTTTTCCTCTTTGGGATAAATGACAGGGTCTGAGCTAATGATTCACATTGCTAAAATTATAGACCAAGGCAAATAATTATTCCTGGTTAGTTAGGCTTATGTTTGCTCCAACATGCCTTCCTGAAGTGATTCCCCTCGAAAACAAACTCACTTGGGAGATGTTTAACTTCATTAAGCCCGCACTGACATCAAGAGGGTATATTTCCAATGGACACTGCATGCAAAATGTGGATTGGACAACTTAACTGAAAGCCCACTTTGCTATTTGTGGAATGTTCTCTTCTCACTATAAAGAAAGGACCAGAGTTCTGCCAAGAAAATGTAAAAGCTGTAGTTTCCTACAATAGTGGTGCATATTTCTGTTTTAGACCACAGCACAGTACTTGCAGAAGTCACTGCTTCAGTTAAGAGTTGATTATGTGTTCATTTCTCAAGGACAATGGGTCTGAGTGGCAAACGCCTCCAGAATTTTTTTTTTTGGTGGGGGGATAAGCTAAACTAAGTCAGATTTCTTCATGAAATAGGGGATGTGGCAAAGCAAAGGGTGGTTAGATTTAAAGTTTGAAAATTTTAGGTATCATAGCTATGGAGGATAGGAAATGGTGAAGGGTGAGAAGAGGGTGGAAATATCCTGGGACCACAACCATTTGCTCTTGTTTTCTGCTTTAGGGGCAGTGACTTCTTTTGAAAAATGAGAGGTTTATTTTCATAATAGGCAGTGAGGAATAGCTAGGCAGATGTGTGTGGGTTGGTTCTGGTCCTTGATTAGCAGGCGGGAATGATACTGCCTTTAAGTTTCACCAAATATATCCGTCAAAACACATACAAGGGACCTCCACTTGGATTGCACAATCAAGATCCCAAATTTCAATGCAGCGATCATACTGTTTTAGGAAAGTTTAAATGGAGCCAAATTTCCATTTCCAGAACTGTTCTCAGATGTGGTTAACAGATTACATGGACTTTTTCATCTCTTCTTTGCTCCTCTAGGATGTAAAGTCTAAAATCAAGGTATTTTTGAAAAATTTTCTGTGCTTTGATCAAAGAAGTACTTGATAGAGGCCAGATGTCATTCTGCTACCAGAGTATCCTTTCTTGGAACCACAGCAAGAATGTCCCCAAGCCTTTTACAGAAAGTATGTGCCATGTACAACATGTAGATACTCTTGTCAGAGTAGTTCAGACTTAGGGCAGCTATAATTGAAATGTGGCTTTGAGAACTCTAGGAAGTTCACTGTGTGGCTGTGCATGTATGTCAGTGTAGGTGTTCCCCTCCCTTGCTTTCTCATTTTTTTTCCCCTCATACATGCAGGTTTTTGTGCTGTTAATCCTCTTGGAATGTAGCTCTTATCAGCACCTAGAGGAATTCATTACCCCTTCACCTTCTCTGTTCTCCAGCCCATGAGGCTAAGAACAAGAGAGCAGTTGTCTGGGGAGCTGAACGCTGAATTCAGGTGTGCTGGCACTGAGTTACTATCTACCTGATTTTTCCTATAACCAAAAGGGAAGGGGAGAAATTAATCATGCTTCCCTCTCCACAGGAGCTGGAGGAAAAGAGCCTTCAGAAACAGAGGCTAAGGCCCCCTGCCATTAAATCCAGCTATTTTAAAGTTAAGGGTTAAAAAAGAAAAGAAAAGCAGCAGCAGATTAGCAGATTTGCAAGAGATTCTAAGCTCTCTGTACAACAGAGCAAATGATCAATATAGTGGGGGTAAAAACCATTTAAGCCACTTAGAAAGAGAAAATCATGTTTGTTTACCTTTATATATCTATATCTATCTATATCTATATATATAAATTTCTGCTGGTTATACAGTAGACTTTAAACCAAAATATTTTGTATTTTATATAGACCCCGCAAAAACTCATTTTATAGTCTTTAAGTATACACCCTTCTCTATCATTCTTAAATTGTCAGTTGTGTTCACACAAGAAAATAAACTCAGAATACAAATATAGCACTACCTCTTTTGGGTGTAAACCGTGAGGCACTGCCACACTGTCAGGCATTTATGAAAAGCAAAAGGCAAGACATGAACACCCATCAGTCTCTGGCTCTCTCTTCAAGCATGTAAACTGAGATGTACACTGAAATGGGAAACTACCCAAGCCAGAAAGGTAGCCAAATATACTGGCAGAGAGATACAACAACATTCTTAGAATCCATTAAAAGGCAATAGAAAGCAACCATTAACTGAACAACACTCAACTAGATTGACAAGACAGAACTGAAATGGCACAGGGGGCTTCCACCCTCTTAAAGAACTGTGTCCAGGAACAGGGGATTTGTAACCAAAACTCCTGGACATTTCTAGAATCCAACAGGAAAACCTCATACCAAAGACTACATCATTGTTGGCTTTGTTTTTACAAGGTTGATTTATAGTTGCATCAAAAAAAAAAAAAAAAAAAAAAAAACCCTCAATTTATAATTCCTCAATACTGAAGGGAGGAATGAATACAAAAATTTTTTATGCCCCATTCTTCAGTTTAAGGCTATGAAAATCAGTCATCAATTCTGAGTACTGTATTAGATGAATCCCTTTGTTAACAATTATGCATGTCAGAACACCAGGAATAATGCAGTATTAACTAAAATACATCAGGTGTTGGAGAAAAGTTACTGACAAGGTAATATATTTATTTTTTAATGGAAAAGTTTAGTCTTTGTCAAAATAAAATATATGCCATTCATTTAATTTTAATTTCTCAGGATTTTGAGAAGTGTCTTGACTTCAAATGTTTTTACTGCAAATATGTTGCTATAATCACAAAATCTTCTACCATACATTAAATTTATTCACTTAGCAAACATTTATTTTTTTGCATTCCCGGTACTTACACACTTGGAGGAAAGCTTTCGATTGCTGGTTAGTGCATTTAAAAACACAAACACTGAGATGTGTGGCACTCCTTCCCAGCAAGTGCTCAGCTACAGAAGAAATACACAAATGCACCTCTCCCTCAGAGTTCTCACTGCTTTCCACCCGCTGCTTTCATAGTGGTGCATTTCATTTTCGAAACACTTCCATAAACATGATTGTGAACCATGCTGTGAGGTTAATTTTGGTGATAACAAAACCTGAGAAGATTTGTTTTTCAGAAGGTTCTTGGCAGTGACTGAACATATGGTGTGATCTTTGTGGAGGGTAACTCCTCACTTGCCTCACCCAATCTCTATATTGCTGAAGCCAAGAGCCTCAACACTCCAAAGGGAGGGGGAAAAACCACATTCAGCCCTAGTCAGTCACTATCCACAGGATTTTAGGACCACTTAAAATTTAAATTTAGGCCAGGCATGGTAGCTCATGCCTATAATCCCAGCATTTTGGGAGGCCAAGGTGGGCAGATCACTTGAGGTCAGGAGCCTGCGATCAGCCTGGCCAACAGGGTAAAACCCCGTCTCTCCTAAAAATACAAAAAAAAAAAAATTAGCTGGGCATGGTGGCACGCACCTGTAGTTCCAGCTACTTGGGAGGCTGAGGCATGAGAATCACTTAAATGCAGGGGCAGAGGCTGCAGTGAGCAGAGATCATGTCACTGCACTCCAGTCTGGGTGACACAGTGGGACTCCATTTCAAAAAATAAAATGAAATAAAAATAAAATTTAAATTTAGAAATTTGTATGAGAGAAAAATTTGAATAATACATATCAAAAAAATGGCTATTAACATGGATTGGAGATGGTTAACACTGTGATGATCTCTGTTTTCTTCCAAAACCTACTTGGATGGTGAGAAATTAATTTTTAAAAGGTATAAGCCCAAAAGGACAACAAATGAGAAGATGAGACAAAAATGGCTAAGGCATGACACAACCATTCAGAAAGATGGAAAGCAGACAAAAGAGTGGGAACTCAATTTGGCAGAGGCCACTGAGACTCGAGGGCTCACAGTTAAGAATACAGAGAAGCCAGCATCTGACCGCTGAAGAACCAACCCCCGGAAAGGGTGAGGTGAGAGGGGTGACAGATTCACCTCACTCACATCAGCCAAGTAACCATCCCTTCCAACCCTGTGGGACACAGGTAGTTTTTTTCTAGAAAACTGAACCCAAGAGGTTGAGACCCCAGACATTATGGAGGGCAGGCTGAGGCTCCAGGCTGAAAACAAGAACCAAGGAGGAAGTCTGTCTGGACATTAACAGTCAGGCTTCCAGCCCTCTCCCATTCATCAACCTGGGGCAGTGGCTACTCTTAGACCCCCAGGCAGGAGATGTGATTTTATTCCTGGGTAATGGAGTGACCACAGTAGGAAGACGTTTAGATGTTGACACTTCAAGTAGGGGACAGAGTAAAAGGTGGCTTCCAACAAACTGAATTTGCTGAAAGGAATAAATTCCTGTCCTTTAGTGGTTGGATGAGAATGACAATTAACAGGAGACCAGAAGGAGAAGGTTAGATGATAAACATGGTAGAGTCATTATTTCCCCTCACCTGGGCTTTGAGAACCTTGGGTTTCATTCCTGCCTGTGTCTTTGACTATTTTTCTTTTCTGAGACAAAGTCTTGCTCTGTTGCCCAGGCTGGAGTGCAGTGGCACCATCTTGGCTCACTGCAACTTCCGCCTCCTGGGTTTAAGTGATTCGCATGCCTCAGCCTTCCAAGCAGCTGAAATTACAGGTGTGTGCCACCACGCCTGGCTAATTTTTTATACTTTAGTAGAGACAGGGTTTCTCCATGTTGGTCAGGCTGGTCTCAAATTCCTGACCTCAGCCTCCCAAAGTACTGGGGTTACAGCCTATGTGCCTTTGACCCTTGATGTAGCCTGTGAATCATTTCTCCTTTCTAGACCTCGGTTTCTTCCTTTGTAAACTGGAGGGTTATGGCCCTAGGTTCCTGCTATTCTGAGATGTTGGAACACTCTTTGCAGAAGGTCTAAAATGACAGACAGAATGCTGGTGGTCTCTAACACGATGCCAACTGTAGGCTTGAGGTTTTGCTGACTTCTCAGGGTCCTTCTGCTCCCTCAGCAAGTGGCTGCCATTCTTAGATGTGATGCAATAACACCATTCTTCTTTTAAAAAATGGGCATTTTAAACAAATTTGCACCGAAAGTAGAGGGCAAGAACCCAAGATAGTAAAAGCACCTAGGATATGTCAATACTGACTCTCCATTTTTCTACATAAGAAAGTAAAGGCATTGTCAGGAAGGAATAGAGCCAACCGAAATTCAATGCACGCTTTTTTTTTTTCCTTAATGAAACTCAGGGGAAAAAAGGTGAAAAACCCAGTAATACTTCTCTTTATTTTCAAGGGTCAGCTCTGAAACAGAGTAATAGTTAACATTTCCTAACACTTCGTACAAGCCAGAAGCACTAAGCTAGAAGTTTTCCAGGACTTTTCTCATTAGTTTCTCATGTGTGCCTATCTTACAAAGGAAGAAACCGAGGCTCCTAGAGTTTACGTGATCTACTGGTACACATGGAGGCATTAGTGTCAGACCTCGGCCTCTCTGACTGTAGAGCCCACACTCCATCGTTCAACCCACTGCCTCACCTCCAACCAGCCCCACTGTCCTCGGCTCAGCCAGTCCCTGGCCACTGCAAGACTTTCCGCAGTCTGCTCTCCAATGACATGTCTCGTGGCTTCAGAGGAATTGACATCATTGGACCTTCTGCTAAAAAGCTAGAAGGCATTCTGAAAAATCAATACTGGCTTCTGCAAGAAGCAGCCTTGCCCAAAGCTAATTGAAGGCCATCTGAACATCTTCAAAACTGTGGCCATAATCATCTTGTCTCATTGCTGACCATGTCTCAACATGCATCTGCAGTAAATCACTTCAAAAAGACAACAATATTTTTTTGTCACTGCCCTATAACTTCCCCATCTAAAGTCAGAACACTAGTATTATGGTTACATAATAGACAGCCTGCTGACATTACTATTTTAAAGCACCACTTTTTCAGGGTTTATCACAAGTCGTTTTAAATTTCATTTAGCTCTAACTTGTTATACAACTTTATGTTCAGAAACAATGTCCTCTGCTACATCAGCAAGCTATACTGGAAAATACAATTGCTATGATTTGAAAAAAAATTTCTTGGCAAGCTTTTGATTCCACCCTTTTGGCGGGCCATATGTGGGGTGGTAATGGAAAGAGAAGTTATATGACTTATTGTAAGATATTACTCAGAAAAACTAGAGGATACATATTTTGATAGCTAAGCTGAATTAATAGTGCAGCCTGAGCCTTCAATTTCATTTGCTATAAATGAATCCAGTGACTAAATTGTTGTTCACATAACTTTGCAAACCAAGCATTCAGTTTACTAGATTATCAGAGACTAATAACTCAGAGAAGAAACTGGCACACTTGGTGGGGTGAACATTTGTGGTACGATCATTCAGTATCTAGCCATTCCCACTTTTCCTAGCCCTACTTTGCTTTAGGCGGGACCCAGTGAAGCTGCCTCCAATCTGAGCCCTGGGGTTGTTATAGGACCAGGATGGATCCATCTGCACAATGTATTCTACGTGTCTCAGTTATGGGTTCAAGGCAGCTCAAAATGGGCAGTGAGGCCTAGGACATGCAAAGCGGGGGCTTTGTTTAAGCTATTAGGAAATGACTTTTTCTTGCTGGGCTTGGATGAAGAGATGATGAGACTAAAGGTGTCTTGACCATCTTGAGATCAAGTGGATTTCAGAAAAGAGCCAGAAGAAGCAGAGTCAAGACATGCACAGTGCAGTCAACTCACACTCAAAAGGGTTCCTGAAACCCACACCTAGTGATCTCTGTGTTGGCTACCCCTCACTCCAAAGGAGGCTAAGAAATGCAGTCTTTTGGCTGGGGACATTATCACTTTGAATGAAATCATGGTATGTTACTAAGGAAAAAGAAAAGAATGGGTACTGGTTAGGAAATTAGTGACCTGTTCCGTGGCCCACTTGGATTACATTTTCCATGCTCAGCATAGAAAACAGGCAGCTATCTGACATCTACAAAGGAAGAATGATACACTTCAGAGTCTAAATTAGAGATCAAGTTAAAACACACGAGTCTTTGGTTTGTAAAATCTTTAATTAGTCAATAACCTAACTGTTATTTTGCAGTAGCTTCATTGAAAATTATTACTCAATTGAAAAATAATGTAACTACAATTAAAAATGCAGGATCTGCAACCACGTGCAGCAGCCCAATTTTGCAGATTCAACTTAGATACTGAAAAAACATTGTTAAAAAAATCCTAATTTCGTCTTACATTATAGGGATAAATCAAGTTACATATTTATGAGCCCACTGTCTCCAGGCAAAAATTTTTCAGTTTCAAATTATACCTTAGACTTCTACAGGTTAGGTTATAAATGATAACAAATGTAGGAATCTTTGAATTGACATTTAGTTCTCAGGGGATATCTTTAAAAACTAGAGAATAATGGAAGTAGCTGCTTTTAAGAATTTTTTTCAGGAGTCACAAAGACACATCATACATTAGAGGATATGAAGAATGCCAAAATGAGATTCTCTCTGAAATTACTTAGTGTGGGATGAGAAAAGGAACATAAACAAAAAACAATGGTTTATTGGACCAAGGGAATTAAGTGGCAGGGGAGTCACAGAAATGGAGCATTAACAGACACTCTGCCTTTAGTCTTGAATTATGAAGGTAACAATAAATGACCTTTATAGATCATAGTCACGCAACTTCAGAACTTAGAAGAAGCTTGAAAACAACCATATTCAACTCTTTCACTTTCCCGAGGAGAAAAACTTGGACCTAAAAAAACTGGGTCATCTTTCTAATGTTCCCCAACAAGTTCACATCAGAACCAGGATCAAAACATGGGTTTCCAAACTCATGGAGCTATAATATACTCTTTCCACTAACATTAATTCAGAAGTCATGGAATTGGTAAGTCAGTCTGCAGATGTTACAATAATTTACCTCCACATTTATTGTGAAGTCATTCTGAAATTGTATTTTTAAAGGGAGAAGAAACTGGTTGTAATCTATGACATCTACCAAGGGTAATTAATGAGGAAAAATATATGACATCTTGCCTCACTGAACTAAACCAGGTCTAAGGAATGTAGACAGACAGAGGCCTCCTGGATACAAAAGGAAGAGGCTGAGAGGTTGTCAGGGTTTAACAGCTGGTGGGAATTTTATTTTGTGTTGTAAGTGATTTCTTTGTTACAGTTGGCTTCAATTGCTTCCCACCTATGGCTGAAGTTCCCCTGAAACACTAAGCAGCTCTCAGCTATGTAACGCTCACCATAAGTGCTCCAAAAAAGTTAAAAACTAGAGTCATCAACAAGTGATACAAAAACTAGGTCTTTTGAAGGTCTTTCTTCAAAGAAGCAAAAGATCAAGGATAATATTTCAGAGTGGGTTAGTCTGCATGTACTACAAATGACACAATGAGTCCTTCTTAATAATCATTGTCATCACTTGGCAGCTAGTAAATAGGAGAAATGCAGGGAATCCCCACTCAGCAGTTTCTATGGGTAAACCTAGAAAGTGTAGACCTGGGATTTGGGAGTAGGAAGAAATCCCAGAGCTGCTCTAATAAATTGAGTTCCTTCATTTTGCAGGGCAATACAGGAAAAAAGTGAATACTCTCTGCTAAATCAAATGTACTAAAGAGTAGTTAGTGGTCATGTTCAGCTGAAATATGTTTACAAATAAATTCAGTCAAAAAGCCTCATATGAAGTCTCTCAGTTATCCAGAGTCAGTCACTTTCATGAGGTTTGACCTAAATATTTTCCTTTTCTCAATTAAAATAACCTTTGTTGCTAGAATAACTGGCTAGCCATATGCAGAATATTGAAACTGGACCCCTTTCTTATACCATATATAAAAACCAACTCAAGATGGATTAGACTTAAATGTGAAACCCAAAACTATAAAAAAAAATCCTGGAAGACAACCTAGGCAATCCTCTTATGAATGTAGGAATGGGCAAAGATTTCATGATGAAGATGTCAACAGCAATCACAACAAAAGCAAAAATTGACAAATGGGATCTAATTAAACTTAACAGTTTCTGCATAGCAAAAGAAACCATCAGTCAACAGAGTAAACAGACAACCTAAAGATTGGGAGGAAATATTTGCAAACTATGCATCTGACAAAGGTCTAGTATCTGGCATCTATATGAAACTTAAACAATTTTTCAAGAAAAAAACTAACAGCCCCATCAAAAATGGGCAAAGGACATGAACAGACACTTTTCAGAAGGAGACATGCACACCAACAACAAGCATATGAAAAAAAGCTCAGTATCACTGATCATTAGCAAAATGCAAATCAAAACCACAGCAAGATACCATCTCACATCAGTTAGAACGGCTATTATTAAAAGTCAAAAAATAACAGATGCTGGCAAGGTTGCAGAGAAAAAGAACACTTATACACAGTTGGTGGGAGTGTAAATTAGTTCAACCATTGTGGAAAGCAGTGTGGCAATTCCTCAGTGTGGCAATTCCTCAAAGAGCTAAAAACAGAAATACCATTCGACCCAGCAATCCTATTACAGGATATATACTCAAAGGAATATAAATCATTCTACCATAAAGGCACACACACACAAATGTTCACTGCAGCACTATTCACAATAGCAAAGACATGGAATCACCTAAATGCCCATCAATGACAGATTAGATAAAGAAAATGTGGTACATATACACCATGGAATAATATGCAGCCATAAAAAAGAAAAAAATCATGTCTTTTGTGCAAGTGTGGATGGAGCGGGAGGCCATTATCCTTAGCAAACTAACACAGGAAAAGAAAACAAAATATTGCATTTTGTCATTTGTAAGTGGGAGCTAAATGATAAGAAGTCATGGACACAGAGAACAACAGACATTGGGGCCTAATGGAGTGTAGAGGATGGAAGGAGGGAGAGGATCAGAAGAAATAACTAATGAGTACTAGGCTTAGTACCTGGAAGATGATGTGATCTGTAAAACAAACCCCTGTGATATGAGTTTACCTATATAACAAACCTGCACATGTACTCTCAAATCTAAAATAAAAGCTTTTTAAAAAAGATAACCTTTATTGTTTCTTTCCTGCTTATTATGAAAGCCATATATGTTCAGAATAGGAAAATTAAAAGACATAGGTAAAACAGAAGAATGCCCCAAATCTTAGCACCCAGAGAACCACTTTAAAAACTCTTAAATACATTTCCAGAATATTTTCTAAGAATATATACATACATTAACCAAAATATGGTCACATTTCATACTTGCCTTTTGTTAGCATTTTATTTCTTAACAATGTATCATAAACATCTTTTCATTATCAGTATTTATCTACAACAGTATTATTGTGGCTGAACAGTATTTCATTGTATGACTGTGACATCATATATAGAATATATTTATTGATGAATGGCAAGGATATTGTTCTTATCCAGAAAGGAGGAAAAACATAACTCATTATAATCACAAACTCTGTTTGGAAGAGCCCCCAAACAGGGTGACCCTGGGTATGCAATATCAGTCCTAGAAAACACCAGGGACATATTTATTCTATATATGATGTCATAGTCACACAATGAAATACTGTATGTAATTGTTAAACATTTAAGGAATTTCCTGTTTATCATATTACAATGATGAACATCTTTGTGGCTGAAACCTTTCCACACACCATTAATTATTTCCTTAGCACAAATTCCTAGAAAAAAACAGTGAATATATTTTAAAGGATTAAAAACAAACATAATAACAAACTGCCCTCTAGAAAGAGCATCATATATGTTAATTTACTTGAGTTACTTGCCTATCAAGTGCTATGATCAGTTTAGTACTAGACGAAAAGAAGTTAAATAGACACCTTTGGGTTGGTGAAGTATGATAGATGTGCTTGTATCCATCATTCTGATGAATGTTAACTTACAAATACCTTAATCAATTAGGTGATTTTATACTAGATATTCCCTGTTTATATACTTCCAGCCAAGACTGACATACATTCCATTTTGGCTCTTTCTTTGGGACCCGATGCCTTTTCTCCCTCTCCTGTGTTAAGTAATCTTCTTATACACTTATCAATATTCTTAAAAACATTCTAAATGGTCAGTCCCTGAAAATATTATCGTACTGCTCTGATTACATGCATCAGCTACAAAATCTCCATCCAAGTTATTCTCCCAATTAGATGCCAGATGAGTTTGGAGTCTGACATTTTAGTGAAGTGACAAAAAAAAATTACATCTGAAGTTAAGGCAATATCAACAAGTACCTGTAAGACTAAAGAGAGAAAGTGGAGAGTGTCAGACCATACATTTTCTTTGAAATTTTTTATTTATTCATTTATATTCCACCTGATTCCAAAAAGGACTTACAGCAGCTTTTCCTTTTAGACGTGTTTTCTAAATTCGACATTTTTGCCTCATTGAGACTGCCAACTTCTTTCCTAACATAAGGATATTCTTCTATCATAACCACTTGCTATATTTGGAGATTGAATGGCAAGGATATTGTTCTTACCCAGAAAGGAGGAAAAACATAACTCATTATAATCACAAACTCTGCTTGGAAGAGCCCCAAAACAGGGTGACCCTGGGTATGCAATACCAGTCCCAGAAAACACCAGAAAAAAAACTCAAATTTCTAGGATGTATAAAAGCTCCAAAGAATCACAAAAAGTCAGGTCTTTGGCTCTCCACTTCCCTTGTGGTGCTGTAAGAGCTCAGATCCCCTACAGTCTGACTCATGTGAACATAATGGGAAATGAAGGTGTTAGACCCACAGACACAGAGGAGCTGCAGAGCAGAAAGGCAGGCCCAGCATGAGACGGAGGAGGAAGGCTTCACTCCCCTGTAAAGCGGCTGCGAGAGAGCAACCAGTCTCCGGTTAGGCTTGTCTTTCTCCGCATTCTCTTCCGTTTTCTTTCCAGGTCCTCTTCCAGTCCCACCCAGCTGACCCTTCTGCAGCTCTGGTCCCGTCCTAAGTTTTGAAGCACAGTCATTTTAGTCTGTGGCCCTCCTAAATCTTCATCTTTGGACTTGTTTTCCACTGGCCTACACCTTGCTCAGTATCTCTTGTTTCAGGGCCCTGTGCTGGCAGTACAAGACATGGTCCCAGATCCAGTATCACACACTGAGTGATAGTCAGTGATAAGTCCACGGTATATGGGTAATAGATACTGGAAAGAAAATTTATTTATCATGACTGTATATTATTTCCACTGACTATTCATCATATACCATGGACTTACCACTGAATAGATAGTCCATGGTATATGGTGATGAATAGACACTGGAAAGAAAACTTTCCAGGGAATAGTCAGTGATAAATCCATGGTATTAGACACTGGAAAGAAAACTTACGTTGTATGATTTAGAAAAAAAAAGGGAGGGAGTGTCAAGTGCTACATTAAAGGGGGATTAGAGTAAAAGGGAAACAATGATATTGAACTGACTTGGCATATTAAAAATGTTATAGTTAATTTTGCTTATCCTCTAAATGCTTCCAAATGCCACCATTTTGGAGAAAAAGGACAGTTTCATTGTGAAACCTGAGGTTTTCTGTGGTTTCAAAACAGACTTAAGAAAAACAGCTTTTCATCTGAACCAGCAGTATATCCAAGCAGCAAAGGACAAACTCACCAATAAGACTCATCTAACAGAAAATATCATATCAACATTTCCCCCAGACCGTTATGCTTTAGCATGTCACAATTTAGCACATCCTCCCAAATAATTGTTTGATCCTCACAATTTAGTAAGGTAAGTGTTACTATTCCCATTTCAGAGATGAGGAAACTTAGGTTCTCGGAGGTTCTATGATGCACTTGAGTCATTGAGTTCAGTTCAGTGGTTAAGAACATAGGTGCTGAAGCCAGATTGCCTAAGTTCAAATCTAGGCCCTGCCCAGGGTTAATCATGTGACCTTGAGGAAGTTTCTCAACTTCACGGTGCCTCTGTGTCTACTCTAAATCCAAAACACAGATAAATGATAATACTACCCACTTTGCAGGGCTGTTGGGATAATGCATTAAAGTAGTCTTAGAATTAAGAAGTCGGAGCCAGGGGTGGTGGGTCACGCCTGTAATCCCAGCACTTTGGGAGGCTGAGGTAGGTGGATCACAAAGTCAGGAGATGGGAGACCATTCTGGCTAACACGGTGAAACCCCGTCTCTACTAAAAATACAAAAAATTAGCCAGGTGGGATGGCATGTGCCTGTAGTCCCAGCCACTCAGGAGGCAGAGGCAGAAGAATCGTTTGAACCCAGAAGGCAGAGTTTGTGGTGAGCTGAGATCGCACCACTGCACTCCAGCCTGGGCAACAGAGTGAGACTCTATCTCAAAAAAAAAAAAAAAAAAAAAAAAAAAAAAAAAAAAGAATTAAGAAGTCAGTCTCTGTAATCCCAGCACTTTGGGAGGCTGAGGCGGAGGATCACATAGTCAGGAGTTCAAGACCAGCCTGGTCAATATGGTGAAACCCTGTCTCTACTAAAAATACAATATTATCCTCCTCTCTATTAAAAATACAATATTAGCCAGGCGTGGTGGCACGCCCCTGTATTCTCAGCTACTCCGGAGGCTGAGGCAGAAGAATCGTTTGAACCCAGGAGGCAGAGGTTGCAATGAGCCAAGATCTCCTCACTGTGCTCCAGCCTGGGTAACAGAGTGAGACTCTGTCTCAAAAAAAAAAAAATTAAAAAAAAAAGTTGGTCTGCCAGTGACACATAGGTGCACATACAGAGTAAGCACTTAAGAAATGTTAGCAAGGCTGAATTCCCAGAACTAAGTATTTTAAGGCCACCGGAGCTATCCTTATCTTTAACAGTTACATTGCCTCTGTGATTCATAATTTTATCAGCAGAGAAATTAGCTGACTATTTCTTACAAAAGGAAAATACATGATAAAAGGAAACCTTGAATTGGATAAAATGGCTAGAAAAGGAAGAGCAAGGGCAAAAGTTCAAGTGTGACTTCTGAGAAGAACCCCATTTATTTTTGTTTCCAGAAAAATACTGTACATGATTTAAGTATTTGCAGTCATTTCTCTAGCACAATGAAAGGTCAAGCTAAATGGAAGTAATATTTGTGTAACCCATGGTGACTGTCAGGGAGTCTGTTTCCCATGACCAGGTCCTCAATCCAGACAATGCAGCACTTCTCCAGAGGACCACTCTAAGCAGAAAGGGCTGTGCCTCCCCACAGCCCTCCCCACCTCCCACTGCACCCCCTCCATGTGAGTGGTCTGAAAGAGCAGAGAACAAAGATGCAGCTGGCAACACGAGTGCTGTGGAAAAGAGCAATTTGATCCAGGGAAGAGGGCAGTGGAAAATCAGCAGAGGAATATTACCAGGGCACACTTCCTTGTTTCTGGTTTCTTGTAGCATCAAGGGCAAAAAAAGAGGCTGAGGTACAGAGAATGTGTTGTTGGGGGAACAGGAAGGAATAGAGAGATCCAGCATGACAGAGGATTTGCAGTAAAAAAACTGCTGGTGGCCAAAAGAACTACAAAACACATGCCAGCCACAAGAAGACACCAAAGCAGCAAGAGTAAAGAGTGCAGAGCAGAGAAACTCTGCGAGCACAGCATACATCAGAGGAGCAAAACAGAGGCCACCCAATACCAGGGATGAACAAATGCTTAGTCCTTTTCTAGTGCACAGGAGAACGTGGGGGAGATGGCCACAGTGGGGCTCTTAGACTGCAGATGTCATGTGCGTTGAGGTTTCTTCCTATATATGACACTTCCAGCTAAAGCATCACATGAAGAATCATGTGGAGGAACAAGTGTCATCTGAAGGGTTGAAGAGTCAAGTGCAGTGTGAACAATCCCATCTAAGGAAGTCGGGGCACGCCTGACACAAGGATTGCATGTGAGAAAGGAAATCTCACTGTAAACAGGAACATAATCAGCATTTAAACAAAAAATTATGGACTGTCATTCAACCCAGAAGTTCTTCATGTCACAAACCTAAAAATAACAGTAACATAATTGCATTTGTCTTGCACTTTAAACTTTGTAAAAATTTTTTAGAAACATGATCTTCTGGCCCACATAGATGTTTTTTGCTTGCCTCACAAGACATGTTCTTTGTATTATTTCTGAAAGTCCCAAAGAATTGACTTTACGTTATTGCAAGCATGTTTTTAAATTTATAAATACACACATTGAATTTATTTACGGATACTATACATAAAAAGCAAATAGTGGGTTTTAGGTACTGAATCTATTCTAAAATATCTACTTATTTTCTAGAATGACTAATTAAACATAATTTATGTTAACTAAACCAGGTGTAAACATTTCAATACTCTGCATAGACCATTAAACACATCTCATTAAGAAGTTCCTATATTTTCAAACCTTCAGGCATTCTAAGGGGGTACTATAGATAAATAATTATTTTCAAAAGGAATGTTTTAAAGGATATCCCTTAAGGGTCTTTAAAAACAGGTCTTAAAAGCATAAACGGGAAACATGCTATAGGTTATAAAGAATAGTGGAATAAAAATGATTGTGGCCTACTTCCATAAAGAAGCATAAAAAAAAGAAAAAAAAAGCTAAAATTAATTCCAGCTTGCTGAGTTAAAATGAACTGTTATTTCATGAGGCAAGTGTCTTATTTACTCTTTGCCCTATATACAATAATAACATGTGTTATTGAGAGTCAACAGTTCACATTAGCATTTTTTAATTTAGGAAAAAGGGGAAATTGTAGACCCTAAGGAACAGCTTTCTGGCTGACATCGTTCAGTATGCCTGGAGGATGATGTGTACTTTGTACCCAAATCTTTATTAAACCTTCTGTCCTTGAGATACAAAGATAACACTTCTGACCCATAGTCAGCAGGGCATTGGCTTTGCGGTTCTTTCTCTCTTTCTTTCAGCTTGATGAGAAATTTGTGCTGATCCACCCTCTTTTGGTCATCTGGTTTCCTTTGTGACTGACAGTGCACATTTGGGAGACAGCTGCCTGGCTTTGAGAGAGAAGTGCAGCTTGGAGAAGAAGGGAGGTAAAGTGGAGAGGTAACCCCTTGGCCTTGGCACTGGTGCTAACCAACTGATGTGTTAAAAACAAAATTCTGTAAAGTAGAAACTGACATTGTTAGCATGGTAAGAACTTGGCAAAACTATCTGTATTAAGAAAAGTTGTGATAAGATGAATCTTTTCATTGTGCATACCAACTACTGGAGTAAATTAAGTCTTTGGGAAGTTTGTATCAATTCCTTCTATACCACTGGGCTTTCGGGTTGGTCCATGCTTTGGTTTCTCCAAGCCCTTAGTCTACATCACAGCACTTGCCTTGTTCAGGTTTTTTGCATTTTTCAGCTCTCATCACTTGCTCTAACTATTGGGATTATTTACTGATTACATGTTTCTTCATTGTCTGGTCCTACTACTACAATATAAACTCTCTATATTAGAAGATCTCAATCTACTAAAATTAGCTACTGATTCCTTGATTAGAGTTAATCTAGGGCTGGGCACAGTGGCTCACACCTAGAATCCTAATACTTTGGGAAGCTAAGGTGGGTGGATTGCTTGAGCCCAGGAATTTGATACCAGCCCGGGCAACATGGTGAAACCCCGTTTCTACAAAAAGTACAAACATTAGCCAGCAGTGGTGGCACATATCTGTATTCCCAGCTACTCTGGAGGCTAAGGTTGGAGGATCACTTGAACCCAGGAGGTTGAGGCTGCAGTGAGCCATGACTGGGCCAATGTACTTCGGCCTGAGCAACAGAGTGAGATCCTGTCTCAAAAAAACAACAAAAAATGCCAATTTGTTCCAGAGTATATCTGGCTTAACTAACCACTAATATATAGATCTGTATGAGTATATACGTTCATTCAACAAATACTAACTGAATGTGCCTTATGTATTAGGCAATGGACACAGAACAGGGAATACTGGTGAACAAAGCAGAACCTACACAGCTGGCAGTCTATTATGGGGCTAGCTGAATATCTTATGTAATATCTTACTAAATCTTTGAGCAGAACACAGAGAAAGAAAAAGAAGAGAAGCCATCAGCTTGTGCATCAGGGAGCAAGCAAGCTTTTAGAGAACAAAGCCACATCTCTCTCACTTTTTAAATTTCATCTCCTTGGCTCTCCACTGCTCTAGGTGAGCCATCCATGCCTCTCGACTGACTGTTAAAGCCTTCTTCAAGTTCACTTTTCAGAAAGTTTTGCAAACATCTTATAAACAATTTTGCTATCCCAGAAAATGAGAAGGTACTCCTTTGAAAGAAAAGGAAAATTCCTTTGAGACTTTTTCTCAGTAGCAAGGAATGCAATTAGGCTTATACTTGGCATTCTGTCAGTTCCCATAGCCAAGAAATCTCAGGGTTAGGAGAACAAAGCTACCAAGATGCTTTTGCTATTGACTGTGGCTGGCCCAAAGTTCCAGGGTTAAAGCCTGAGAATATTTCACCCCTTTAATTTCCCACATAACTAACTTCCAAATACCAAAGCTTAGAGGACCCAGAATGCAAAATCCTTTCCATTACTTTATTAAAAATATTTGTATGCTATGATTTACTGCTAATGCTGATCTTGCAAAGCATTAGTCAGGACACCTGCAAACCTTCCTGCAATGGCTGCCAATAAAAGTTTAACATTTCATGGGTTAGCACTTAAAATCTGACAAATAATAAATCATCCTTGTAAACAGTGTGAGTCACTGGGTTGATAATATATTGAGAGTTAGTTAAAAAGATGAACTATAGATTACATTGTAACACACCACTGTGGAAAACCAAGGCTAAGTAAACTAATGATCGTTATTCCCATATCTGTCTCTTCAGCGGTCTGCTTTCTCCAAGAAAGAAATTTTCTTTCAACAGAAAGAAATTTCGCTAAGTATGAACAATATGAAATTTGGCTGTTTCATATGTATATGTGCTTGTAAAACAAGGAATCAACACTCTTCGCAGCTTTATAATGAACGATCCAAAGGGGACAATACGCTAACATTTAGAACTTGTCAGGGGCAATACTAAAAGCAATGTTTAACTTGTTTTGGGAGTTATTCATCAATTTTTCAGACATATGAACATTTAAATCATTCCCATCCTTGAAATATTTTAAGAAATTGGAAAAGCCCTGGTAGGACAAATGCTATGTATTGGATATACATTTGGCATGAGGAACAGCAGTACACAACATTTTAGAAATGGCTATTACACAATCAAATACATTTTAATAGGTTCACAGGAGAAAAAAAATTAAGGTATTTTAATGGTATGATGACCTGCCTGTGGTCCGCAGACTCTTTGAAACATTTTAACTATGAGTAGTAAGTAGCCTTTGAACTACATGGTAGTAGTAGTATCCAAGTTATCTTTAACTTACATGTTTTGTATGTGTCTTTTAATTTTTTTACAATTCATATACATGTATTATTGTGTGAATATGTTATAAACCTTATAAAACATGGAAAAAGGGTGACAGAATGGATACAATGTTTGCTAATCATAGTATCTCAAGGCAATACATAGAGGACAAAGTTCATGATTAAACACAGTGAATATAAATCCCTTAGTTTTCCAGATAACATAAAATTTTGGTGGCCAGCTTTTTGCCAGATTTGATTCAATGGTCTCTGTCATTAACTCATAATGTGGCTGACAAAGCGTTCATGCAAAGCTTTGCCATTCTCTTCTTGCTTGCAATATTAAAATTGTCTTCAACTTTTTGTCAAGAATTCTTTCCAGAATCGCTTAAAGATTCTGCTAGTTTGTTAGGTTTTGTTAAAACTAAAATACAGAATTTGTAAATCCAGTTAACCAGGAACAATATATTCCACAATATAACCAAGGCAGACGGGGCAGCGGGGAAGCCACTGGGCAGCCCCTGAGCTGGGCACCCTCATTCTTTGCTGAGGAGACCTTGCCTATGCCCCAGGCGATACCTGACCACCTGACATGTGGACTCAAGGACTGTGCCAATGCCAATACAGTTGCTGTCAGTTACCGTAATGTTTCATGATAACAAAATGAATGTAAATGCAAGTCCTAATTAATTTCTTTTCCCACCCAAATGAATCTTTTCAAGTGCTTGCTGGGGTGCATATCCCACTTTAGAGATCACTTTGCCATGCAGTGACACAGTCATTTACTTCTAAGAGCCAGTTATAATCACAGAAATCTCTAGACCTAAAACTAGGCAGGACAAGGTATGAACTAAGCCAGGTCAAAGAGATAGTTACTTTCTTTATCAAGTTTTTAAATTATTACTATAACCCATTAACAGAAAAGAACATTTAAAAATTCATTAATTTTGCGCATGTCACTACCAGCCCTGTCAAAACGCACAATACTGCCAGGGCCATTGGAAGCTCTCTGGGTCCTTCCTCTTCCCTCTCTTAGAGGTAAGCACTATCTTGATATCTGATTCTTTCAGTAATAAGTTCCTTGCTTTCCTTTGTTGTTTCAGCCATTTGAATATACACACCTTAGCAATAGAGCTTAGTTTTGTCTGTTGCTTAATAAGCCTGATATGTTATCTTGTGTCTTTTGTTTCGCTCTCTCTCTCTCTTTTTTTTTTTTTTTTTTGAGACAGGGTCTTGCTCTTTCACCAAGGCTGGAGGACAGTAGTGTGATCTCAACTCACTGTAGCCTTCCCTTCCTGGGTTCAAATGATCCTCCCAGCTCAGCCTCCCAAGTAGCTGGGACTACTGGCACACACTTCCACATCCAGCTAAGTTTTTTTTTTGTTTTTTTGGGTTTTTTTTTTTGTATTTTTTGTAGAGAAGGGATTCATCATGTTGCCCAGGCTGGTCTTGAACTCCTGGGCTCAAGCAAGCCCCCTGCCTCAGCCTCCCAGAGGGCTGGCATTACAGGCATAAGCCACCAAACCCAGCCCATGTCTTCTGTCTTTCAACATTATGTCTGTGGGATACATTGATGTTATTGTGTATAGCTCTAGTTCATTATTTTACTGCTGTATAGTATTCCAGCATATGATTACACCACAATTTATTTATCTAGTCTCCTACTGACAGAGAATATATTCCATGTCTCTGGATGCATATAAGTATAAATTTCTCTAAAATACATAGATACACACACACACACACACACACACACACACACAGTTAACTTAGTTAAAAAAAAAAAACAAACCTGATGAATTCCAGTAATTCATTCTTTTGGCAATGAATTAAGAGTCCATAATTAACTAACTCTTACAAAGCTATGAGGAAACTTCATTAAATTACTAGATTTATCACTGAGTAGACTTCCACTCCTACACATTCACTAAATTCAAGCCATGATAATAAATGAATTTTACTGTATTAAAAAATAGTTTGGGCCAGGCATGGTGACTCACACCTGTAATCCCACCACTGTGGGAAGCTGAGGTGGAAGGATCACTTAAGCCCAGCAGTTCAGGACCAGTGTGAGCAACAAAGTGAGACCCTCATCTCCGTAAAAAATAAAAAAATTAGCACCTGTGGTCCCAACTACACCAGAGGCTGAGGCAAGAGAATCATCGCATTAGCCCAGGAGGCTGAAGTTTCAGTGAGCTGTATCGGTGCCACTGCGCTCAATCCAGGTTTACACAGTGAGCAGAGTGAGACCCTGTCTCTAAAAAACAACAACAAAAACCTTGAAAACTTAGTGAACTTATTAAAGCTGATTCCTTCAAATCTCTCTTTGCTCTCTATCTCTCCCTCCTTCTCTCTCTCTCTCCCTCTCTCTCTCTCTCACTTTCTCTCTCTCTCTCTCACACACACACACACACACACACTTTACATATTATAATCAAATTTTTCCTCTTAATGAGGGCTAATATTGTACAAACTGAGAGAACAAAATGTTCAAATTTTAAAGGAATTTTGCACCAAAAGGGTTCCAAGTTAACACTGATCGAGCCTGGAAAGCCAAAAAATGTTATTTCTGTAGCCAAATTAAGGAGTACAAGTACAAATAATAGAGATTTACTCCAAATTCAGAGTGTCCGGTGTTTTCATTACCATTGTAAGTGTTCTCCAAGTGGACTGTAGAAATGGGACATACTTAGGTACAATACTATAGTACCAGAAAAATCTGCCTCTGGTATCCCATTGTCTTACCAATAACTACATAATAACTAAGATTTTTTATTTTGCCAGGACTTTCCACATACCAGCCTATATATACTTTACATATATGGGCTATGGGCTTGTTTAGTCATCAAAACAACCCGATGAGGTGAATACTCTCATTTGTCCCATTTTACAAGTAGAAACTGAGGCACAGAGAGCGGGGGATAACTTGGCCAAGGTCCCACTGCTGGAAGTAGCTCAGCTGGAACTCAAAAATCATTCCTCAGTCTATTCCCTATACGTACTACCTTGCGAAATGTTAGTTTTGTTGTTATTGTCTTATCTTGATAACAATAATAATAGTTAAGATCAGAGCAAAATGTGAACCCTAGGGGGAAAAACATCTGTGTACATTTATTTTGATCTATGGGAAATTTGTGAAAATGACTGTAACCAAGCAACTCTCTAATTCTGGGAGAACAAATTAAGAAATGAATTAAGGGATTCAGTGGATACCCAAATTAGTCATTAGAACTCGAAGATCTGGAATTCTGGTCTAAATCCAGCTTTGGCACTTGCATACAAAATAAACATGACCAGATAAGTATCACAGCTCACAATTAAAATGGATTTATATGGCTTATGTGTCCACATGGGACAGGCCTCTTCCTAATTGAGTTCGGACACCTCTTCAGTTATCACGGGCTTCATTTACCATCTTCCAATAGTCTTTCATAACTGCTGGCAATAGGATTATGCTGAGGGAGAAATCATTTTCAATCAGTGATGTCTGCAGTACGAGCATAAAAAGATAAAAGTAAAGCTTTTGAGCTGTAATTAGAAAATTCCTAAAGTGTGCTCATGTGGCATATGGTTTAGACTACTACCAACTGGCAAGACCAGTTACAGAAGGAATGTCTAATGTCACTGTTCTGGGATAAGCAGCCCATACAAGTAGCGTTCCAACAGATGATTAGAACAATCTTTTCCGGGGTAAAACATTCCTGCTTTCCACCTCTAATATGATTAGTGACAGACAGCTGGAGGCATCTCATTCTCCTGACAAAAATATGATCAGAATTGTTTTCAATTGGTACATCTTTCCATCGAGCTGTTGCCTTCCAGCAGAATAATCAGAGTTTTTATTTATTTGGTATATGTTTCAAGAAAACATGAATTGATTGTGCCCTTGCTTGTCTGATGGCTGCCAGGATTTACATAGCAACTCTTCAGCTGCCTGACCAAAGGAAAACTAAGCAGTGTGTGCCCCTGTGCATGCACATATGTGTATGGAGACAGAGAGACTGAAAATTAGCCAGTTGTTTCTATACTAATTCTCTTTGAACAACTAGAAAGTGCTTTCACTGTGATTCAAATATGAGGAAGTAAAATATTCTATTCCATTCACGGAAAACAACCAACTCCCACAAATGTTTATGGCTCTTTTCAAAAAGTTACACTAAAGTTTACTTACCACTAAAGTTTTGCATTTATGGGAAAAAATCAAGTTTATATTAAACATTAGTGGAAAAATCCAGGAGGCAATAAGACCTCATGAATTTAGACTATCTCAATTTGGAATTTATAATTATTTGACAGGGTCTGGACCAAGGATGATCTTTCCACAAGGAATATATGGCTTGTTAAGTAAATTAATTTAAACAAGACCACTGAAGGGAAAAATAAAAAAATGATAATAATAAAAATACTTTCAGGGAAAATATGGACCTAAACCAACATGCTTTCTATTCAGCAAATACTTTTGATACATCTGTTCAAATACCAATACTGGTAACAATAAGTTACCATTTTATTGAATGTCAATTTTGTGTAAGTTTGCCTTGCATACATGAGCTTAAAAACACCTCGATAATTTTGTAAGATGGGTATAATTATTCCCATCTTAGAGAAGAGTAAACTTAAACTAAGGCTCAGAGAAGTAAGTCACATGCGAAGATTGCACAATTATTAGGCAGCAGAGGCAGGATGCAGAGCCAGGCTGTCTGGCTCAGGAGTCTGCGTCCGACTCCTAGTCAATGCTGACTGAACACCGCCAATTCCAAGTCAGACTTCTGTAATCAAGGGAGCACGTTCTTCAACAAGAATGACAATGAGAGCAAAAGTGGCCATCAGTGTGAGGAGGGAAAGCCCGGCAGTCTGTCTCCCGAGTCCACCACTCTTAGCCATAATTCTTTTTTAAATCACAAGAATGTCTGTAAAAGTCCTATTTTTTCTTTTTTTGGTACTTCAAAATAGTTCATATGCATGAAACTAATCTAAACATATCCATAGACATGGCAAGGCAAGTGGGGAAGGGGCATGTGGGTGGCATAGGACTGACTCACATCCACCAGACCCCACTGCCCTATCAGGAGTAACTTCAGTCAACACACTCTAAAAGAGAACTCTGGTGTTGAGCCCTGAGAGGCAGCTGAAGCTTCCAAAGGCTGTCACAAGGCTCCCAGGAGTCAGCTGCAGGTGTAGGGACAGCTGGCCATGGCAGCAGGAGGAGGTCATGGAGAGGGAAGGACCATCTCTACTCACCTGGGAGTCCACAGAAATGTTCCTGAAAGCAGCCTGGGTTCTGAAGTGCTCTAGGAAAAATGGAAATTTGAGAATTCAAGGCAGGTCTCAAACTAGTAGCCACACCACCCATTTCCCATCACATTCAAAACCCAAGCACAGGATCTCGAGTCAGGCAGAGAATTTGTCCTCACCCATGACTTAACGGCTCTGTAACTCTGAACAGGGAGAGTAACCTATCTGTGCCTCAGTTTATTCAGCTGTAAGATGGGGACAGTAACAGTACCTTCCTCACAAAGTTGTTGACTTGATGCTATATAACGTATGCAATGCATTTGGCATACCGTCTAGCATATTGTAGTGATACTTTAATAACACCAACAATAGCTAACATTTATTGCCAGCTTAGGAAGTATCTAGCATTGTTCTAGGACTTCACATAGGCTAACCCTTCAGTACTCTGAGGTGGGCCCTGGTATCACTGGCACTTTACAGGTATTAGAAAATGAGGCACCAGGGAGGTCAAATGACCTGTCTCATGAAAATATAACTGTGGCAATCAAGTCCCAGAGCCTGGGCTATTCACTAAAATATTATGCCCAATTTAATATTGGCTATTCTTCTTCTTATTATTATAATCTCTCCTCTCCAAAAGATACCCTATAAAGTACACACAATCTCAAAGAACTCACTATTCAACCAGTAACCACTTAGGCAGAAAGGTGGGTGCCAAGGTCATTAGTCAACCAATCACTCACTCACTCGCTCACTCATCAGTGCATGTGTTTCTTAAGAATACCTATGCCTCTAACGCTCTGCTGAGCACTGTGTGGGGATTCAAAGGCTCTGCTAACTGGTCCTACGAGACTCAGAAGATTGACCTCTACAAAATGAATGAAGAACTACCATGAGGCAGGTGCTGCAAAGAAGGGAATGGGGGTCTCAGGACACAAGATGCTGTTCCTGGCTCTGGCACCAACTCTCTGGGTGACCTTCTTCAAGCCAGCTGACCTCTCTGGGCTTCATCTTTAAATGAGAGTATTGATCTAAAGGCTTTAAGCCCTGAGATTCTATTTTAAAACTGTGACTTTCCTTTGGACGAACTTTTTCTCCCTAATAGTCCAGTTTTGAAAAAATAACCCTTGATTTAGCCAACAAACATTGACTGAACACAATGTTAAATACCATGAATAGTGCCAAAGATACAACACAGAACATAGCCTACACTTTGTAATGATATCCATAAGCATGGTGAATTCGCATCCTGTGAGATCTTGGCAACCAGAAGACAAGGCAAGAACGTAGCCCTGAGGACAACTGCACATACTGGGTTTGCCCCAATCTGCACCACTCTAAAATCCAGGATCCACGTCCCCAGGTGCCCAGTAGTCTGGGAAAGGGTGGGGTACCATGCTAAGCAGATGGGGAGGGTAAGAATGTCTGTCAAAAATAAGGCAGAAACAAGACAAATAATGGGATGCCTGGCTGGAAGTTAAGAGTTGTTTTCTAAAAGTTAGTAATGTTGTACGCAACACACCGAAGTGACAAGAACTAAGCTGGTACTTAATTAACTGACTTTCTTGACTTTAATAAAGTATACCATAGGCTATTTTGATAACAATCTTGTGTGTGTGTGCATGTGCCTGCTTCTACGGGAAACATTTACTTCTACACGAAACGTTTACTTCTACACAAAAGCAACTGACCTTATTTAAAGATCAGTTCATCTCACCTAGATACATTTGCTTTCACAAAAACTCCTTGGAGGGGAATAATTTAGTGAGTGTAATACTTACATTGAAAAGAAATTGATTTTTAAATACGCTTTTCACACTTTTGACAAAAACAATTTTCTAATCTTTTTTATGACCCACAAAAGGCAAAGATTGTTGTGTTGACAAAGTAATAAATAACATGAGTTGTCAAATGAGATATTAAACATTTATGGATTAAATTTTTAATAAAGACTTTTAAACATTCCCCAAAATATCCATCAATCTTTGACATGGAAAGAAGCAGATGGAATTGGTAAATTCCATCTCCTGCTACAATAGAAGTCAGCACAAGATATTTATGACTCAGAGAGGGCAATGATAACTTTTTTTTTTTTTTTGAGATGGAGTCTGTCACCTAGGCTATAGTACAGTGGTGTGATCTTGGCTCACTGCAACCTCTGCCTCCCAGGTTCAAGTGATTCTCCTGCCTCAGCCTCCTGGGTAGCTGGGATTACAGGCACGCACCACCACACCCAACAAATTTTTGTATTTTTAGTAGAGACGGGGTTTTACTAAGTTGGCCAGGCTTGTTTCAAACTCCTGACCTGAAATGATCTGCCTGCCTTGGCCTCCCAAAGTGCTGGAATTATAGGTGTAAGCCACTACGCCCAGCTCAATGATGGCATTTTTAATAGGATGGCCAAATATTTGCAGCAAAGGATTTTAGAAGGTACAGGATGGTCAAACAGGGCCGGGCATGATGGCTCATGCATGTTTCCCAGCACTCTGGGAGGCCAAGGAGGGTGGATCACCTGAGGTCAGGAGTTTACGACCAGCCTAGCCAACATGGTAAAACCTGGTCTCTACTAAAAAAAACTAAATAAAATTAGCTGGGCATGATGGTGCATGCCTGTAATCCCCGTTACTTGAGAGGCTGATGCAGGAGAATCACTTGAACCAGGGAAGAAGAGGTTGCAGGTTACAGTGAGGCGAGATTGCACCACTGCAATCCAGCCTGGCCGACAGAGCCAGACTATCTCAAAAAAAAAAAAAAGAATGTTCAAACATATCATGTGTTATTTTGACAGGTTTTCAGGTAGCAGATATGTTGTCTTTTACTATGTTTCTAACAAAGTAACCTGTGCATGACAGTCTATACAAAAGTTAGTTCCTAAACTGGCATCAAAGGGATTCCCAATCATTTTATGCAATGGCAGTATTGTTGGAGTACATGCATAAGCCTCAAAGAGGACAACTTTGAGGAACAATGCTCATTTGGATAAATAGCTTTCTTAAACTTAGAAAGAAAAAAATTGAAATTTCAGTAGTGATAATCCCTAGGGTGAAGAATTATGGGCAAATTTTCTTCTTTTTAATATTATTCTCTGCTTTCTAAACTTTCTAAAATGAGTATGTACTACTTTAACAATTTGAATATTATTTTCAATCTCAGAATATATTATGGAAAACAGCCTTAAAAAAGTGAAAAGGAGTTGGGCATGGTGGCAAACACTTGTAGCTCTAGCCACCTGGAAGGCTGAGGCAGGAGGATCACTTTTGCCCAGAATTCAAGGCTATTGCATGCTATGATTGCATCTGTAAAGAGCCACTGCACTCCAGCCTGGGCAACAAGAAAGACTCTATCACTAAAAATATGTGAAAAGGTTTTGGAATCAGACAAACTTGGGTTCAAGCCTCAGACTATACTCTTTCTACCTTGGTACCCTTTGGTAAGTTACTTAGCAGCTTAAGTCTCACGTTTATCTGGAAAAAAGGAACAATACCATGTGCCTTGAGCATCATTTTGCCTGTGAGAGGTGAGATATTTTAAATGCTTAGCACAGAGCAGGTGCCCAAAAAATGTTAAGTACTCACCTAGTCAAAGAACACACAGAAGGTAAGGGAGGCTTTTCTGATAACACACAGTAAATAAATGTGTTAGTGTTTATAAACTGATGCATCAGACTATTTGTTTATGGAAATACTGTGAGTTTGGAATAGGTAACTTCCAGAAATCATCAAACAGTTAAAAGTTCAGAGAAGGAGTAGGTAGAAATGGGCTTCTACTCTACTCTCCTTCCCATTACAATTATTTGATTATTAGATTCCCACATTCCAGCCAGGGGCGATGGCTCATGCCTGTAATCCCAGTACTTTGAGAGGCTGAGGCAGGCAGATCACTTGAGGCCAGGAGTTCGAGACCAGCCTAGCCAACATGGTGAAATATTTTGTAAAAATACAAAAATTAGCCCAGCATTGTGGTGTGTACCTGTAGTTCCAACTACTCAGGAGGCTGAGACAGGAGAATTACTTGAACCTGAGACCTGGGAGATGGAGGTTGCAGTGAGCCAAGATGGCACCACTGCACTCCAGACTGGGTAAGATAGTGAGACTCTGTCTTAAAAAACAAAAATTCCTCTGTTCCAAGACTCTCAGGTTTACCTGTACCTGCTACTTTGCTCACATGTACCTGCTCAGAAATCCCCTGACTGGGACAAGATTTCGAAGAAGGATTAAAGCAGCTCTACTTGAGAATAGAGAAAGAAACCACAGCTTTCACAATAAAAATATTTTCCATGTTGTCATTCCTTGTGATTAAAGAAAGCAAAATAAATTATGGAATCGCTTAAATGAGGGGTAACGTACAAGATTATAGATTCTCTGGCTTTTCTCTTTTTATAGTAGCTACGTTGATGTTTTCATCCTATTGCTCTGAAGGCAGTTCAATCAGTTAGGTATATGATAAAATATACATACTCAACAAAATATGGCTGTTGGGGAGATGTTGCCCTTGGATATATGTTGCCATACCTTGACTGCAGCAAGAAATATTGATTTAACTGGCTTTAATATCAAGTCAGGTATTTGTTGACACATGGAAATGAAAAATATCAAAATCATTAAAAGCATAATATATAGGTCAAATCCCATTTCAGCTCACTCCACAGGACTCTCCAAACTCTTCTGCCATATTGGAACCGTGTTCTACTGATACTTGCATAAGTTGCTGGATAACAGAGACTTTCATTATGATGAAATTTGCTACATAAATGGATATTAGTATAAATTTTTATGTAGTACAATTTACTGTATAGAAAGTATAACAGAAAAAAAAAATCATTGAGTCTTCAGCTCTCCCTTCTCTCAACTCTGGAGACACATCTTGTTTTTTACCTAATGCATGCACATTCTTTCCTTTCAAGGCCTGATTTCCCTTTGTTCTCACAGTGCCTGGTGCAGAGCAGACACTCAGGAAATAGCTGATGAGTCCAACGAAAGCTTTAGTACTAAAGCAAAGAAGGGAAATTTAGAATAGTTTCCTGTGTCGAAGGAGTAATAAAATTTAGAAATTGATTCCAAATGAGAATAGCAAGCATATTGACCCTAGCCACCTGGCATGCTCAGAGAGTCCTGAGACCAGTGAGCCTCGGGTGGGCTCCTTACTGCTAAGCAGTCATGGAAGCTTGCCTAAAATGTCCAGCACTTAGCTCAGACCCTCCCCCACCATCCCTCAGGAACTCCAGAGACATTTCAATCATTCATTGCCTGAAACATCTTCAAGGTCCTACAGTATAGACCAAGCAAGTGTGGCCAATGAGAAAATCCTGTCCTCCTAAGAGACTAAGATAAAGGGTGACCCATCATGGCTGTCTGGAAGGCCATAAAAGCCAGGAGATCAGAACATAGCAGCCCAGGATAAGGGAGTCAGTGCAGCCCCAGGGTTGGGATTTACTCTCTTGCAATCAAGACCCAGAAGCAGTTTCTGAGCCCTTCCCTACACCACCAGCACTGGGGGGAAGAACCAAGAGAGACCTCTGAAAAGCTTGCACAGACAATACCCAGTGTCAAAGTTTCCAAATTCCCATTCCCTTTCTTTCCCCGCTCCAGCACTGGGATTACTTTAATAATTAAAGAGTTGCCTATAATATTCTATAATACAATCTTCTAAAATATTTTTTCTACCTTACAGTCTTTTTCTCTGAGCCTTTCTTTTTGAAGGGTAAAATATGCATCAAATACCAGTTTTGTTTTTATCTTAAAACAACATAATAGATCTAAATGCCTATTTCTATAAAGGTCTTTACTGTGTTCAAAAGAACCACCTATTGAAGTCAAAAGGCTCCCCTCCCTCATTAAAGGAATATGTTTTGGGTGTGAGCTTCCAAATTTGAGAGACTCTAAGGTAGGCACCAGGGGTTTCCAAGGCAGAAAAAGGGCCTGTCCCATTATTACTGGATAAAGTTTAAGCAGAGTTAGAAGGGTCTGGTGAGGTTTGCCCCAGGAGTTGTATATTTTTACATATATCTTTCAAATATTTTCATGCTTCATTTGTAAATATTTTAAACGGTAAATTGACTCATTCTTGGAGGGGGGGGTGACTTGTAGCTATTAATTAACAACTTAGAAACAAATCATAAGCAAACTTTTGGGTGAACCAATGGTTTGCTCAATACAGCTGACCCTCCAAATGATCTCTGACTATATAGTAGTCGTTATCTCCATTTGAGAACTGAGGAGCTCAGGGATAGGAAAGCTGTTTGCCTAGGGGTAGACAGCTACCACACAATGCAGCTGTAAATCCAACCTGCAGATTCCATACCTAATTCTCTGTTCACAGTTCTAACTATTCACTAGTTGCATAGTAAGCTCAAATTTAACTTGCTAGTAACAACAGGCCAAGTTGGTGGTCATGTTCCGGCGAGATTCAAAACCTTTTTGGCCCTGGGGCCATGAGTGACACTGTTTCTCCCTTGCAAAAACTAAAATGACTGAAGGAAAACCAGAATAATCCTAAAACAAAGATATGTGAGCTCAAAGGCTATAAAAATTTGAGATTTCAAAAACCAAACATAGCTTTCTTGACTAGACAATAGTTGGTTATAAACTCTACAACAAATTACTTCTCAGATATGAAACATTACTCCTAGAGTTCCATTCCCCCCCCATTTTTACTAAGAATTGAAACCCACAAAATGACAAACCAGGATTACCCTATTAAAAGACAACTTCAATTGTTCCTTTGTTCTAAGAAACTGTGTGTTAGGTACTGACTGGCAATACTTGTACCTTGATCTTCACATTAATTATGCATTTTTCCTACAAAATTGGCTGCCACAGTACACGCTGCAAGTCAGATTTGAGAGCTGCCAAGAGAAATGTTCCAAATGGCTGACTTTTTAAAGACAACTTGTCAGTTCACCAAGTAATTCTTTGGGGGCTTATCCTAGTATACTTTATGTCTCTCATATACCTATATTTATACCTATAGCAATTATTACAGCTCTAAATAGGTATTTTTTTTCCCATTCAACCTCTAATATACAAGTAACAAAACGTACAATTCCTTTGACAGCATCAATTTACTTTGGCTGCTGTTATTGCTTAATTCCTAAACTGACTTATGTGAAATACCCTGATTCTTAGGAGACAGTGATTCTGGCTTAGTCCTTACAACTAAAACAAAGAAGAGTTTTATATTAACAACTCAATAAATACTTTCTTCCTCAAGATTTCCTTTCATCAAATAATCAGATCAATGCTTCATTTCCTTTAGTTAACACCTTATTTTAATGAGGCTTGATTCCAAAACATATAACAACACACACACACGCAAGAGGTACTATACTGAGTAAGTCATGCGTTCCAGCCAAGTG
Source organism: Saimiri boliviensis (assembly GCF_048565385.1). Classification (NCBI taxonomy): domain Eukaryota; kingdom Metazoa; phylum Chordata; class Mammalia; order Primates; family Cebidae; genus Saimiri; species Saimiri boliviensis. The sequence goes on from NC_133453.1 coordinate 40,742,980, forward strand.
TCCTGTCTTTCATGTGGCACCAAGTGACATTTTGTAGAAGGCACAATGCTAACTATTCATGCTGCCAGCCTCAAAAAGATAGGCATGAACTACATGCCAGAATGGAAAAAGCGTAAGCTTTGAAATCCAATGCTGGCTTCAAACACCATCTCTACCACCTCTCTCTCTCTCTGTGACCTTGAGCAAACAACTCATCTCCCCTCAGCGCTCTGTCATCTGAAAAATGGGCGTAACAGACTCTTACCTCAAAGGAGTTCTGAAAGTTAAAAGAGAATTTTGCTGTAAAGAACCTAGCATGTAACCTGGCACACTAATAGACACTAAAGAATTGTTAGTTTTATTCTGCCTATTCATAAAATGACATTAGTAATTCTTTTTGAATCTGTTGTCTATTCACAAAGCATAATGTAAAGGATGGTAGCTGTGGTGCTCTTTGTGATCATAATGAGTTGGAAATTGTTTACCCATAGGGTAATAACAGTAAGGTATATTCATGTAATGAAATTTATGCAGTTATTCTAAATATTTTTCAAATAATGTTTTATGACAAGGAAATTTTTACCCTAGAATTTAAGTGAAGAAAGCAGAAAAAAACACCCTGTATATTCACATTTGCCGAACACATGCTATGGGCCAAGAACCAAGCTATGTACTTTATTTGCATTAACTTATTAATTTTTACAATAAACCTACTAGGTAATAGTATTATTATCCTCATTTTATAGAAGTAGAAACTAAGGTTTAGAGAGTTTAAGGAATTCATAGTCACTACATAAGTCATATAGCCAGGGCTGAAATCTCCAAGTGCCTGATTCCAAAGCCCTTTACCACCTATGTCATGCTGATTCTTCAGTACAAATGTCCTGTGTATTTAAAACACACAAATAGACACAGGTGCACACACTCACAGCCTCACACAAATGCACATCTGAAAGGGAAACACCAAATGCTAACAGTGACAATCTCTGAGAAGTGGAATTTTAGTTGACTTTTAATTAATTTTTTATCTATTTCAGTAGCTTCCAAATTCAAAGAGTATGTATTATTTTTACAATCAGAATTTTTTTCGAAAAAGAAAATGCATGATAGTACTTTGAAAAATATAAAGTATTAGACAAATATTAGTATTTTTAAGAAGCAATCATTTATTCCTTGATATAGTATAGATTTGTGTTTCTTAAGAATACTATTCTTTTAATTTTTTTTCTATCTAGTCCAAGGCAGAGAAAATGTTTTTAAAAAACTATTTCGTAAATGAGTACAATAAAATACAGTATAGAAAGTGCCATATGTGTTACTTGACAGATATTTGACATTAATATGAGAGTCAAAGAATTTGTGTGGGAGGAAAAATAAACCTCTTTTCAAAGAATACAGAATTTTCAGCTTAGTGAAAACACATCCATTAGTGACTCAATGCCATCAGAACTCTCTCCGTCATGGTCATGTTAGTGATACTGTCATGGAGCCATCTACACAGGCTGGCACGCTGTTTGGACATGCCTCAGCATGACAACTCTCTGTCCCAGGAGGTGAGAGTATCATGATGTGTTGGAGTGACACCTAAGGAGTAATTTCCTGTCACTCCACCAATTGTTTCTAAGAGCAATGATTCTGTAAAGAGAATGGAATGATGTATTACATAGCAATTCCTTTGAACCAAACAAGTTATGAGTTGAAATCATAGGTGAAGTTTGATTTTATTTTACAAAGTCATTTTCTCTTAGATACATTAAAAATAAGGTGATTTAGATAGCTTTTTCAATAAATTTTTCAAAAGAAAAATGCAATCTAAAAATTACTCTAATGAATCTTATTCTTTATCATAGGGGTTCTACTGAGTGGCAGTAAGTGGACCAATAATGATTTCATTACTAAGGCAATTGACTAAGTCTTTCTGTGACTCTATGCTCTTGGACAAGAAAGTAAACATAAATGAAAGACTGTCAAACTAGTTTAAAAAAAAACTAACCAAATTCACACACTGATGTTAATAATTCTCTTGCACTGCCGGGCGCAGTGGCTCAAGCCTGTAATCCCAGCACTTTGGGAGGCCGAGGCGGGTGGATCATGAGGTCAAGAGATCAAGACCATCCTGGTCAACATGGTGAAACCCCGTCTCTACTAAAAATACAAAAAATTAGCTGGGCATGGTGGCACATGCCTGTAATCCCAGCTACTCAGGAGGCTGAGGCAGGAGAATTGCCTGAGCCCAGGAGGCGGAGGTTGCGGTGAGCTGAGACCGTGCCATTGCACCCCAGCCTGGGTAACAAGAGCGAAACTCCATCTCAGAAACAAAAAAAATATAATAATAATAATAATTCTCTTGCAGAACATCACAGGGCTCTACCTTTGGCCTATCTTGGTCAACATTTTATCAATGACAAAGTAATATTCCCAAATGTGAAAATGATAAATAAGTAAAAGTCTAATATCACTAATACGTTGAATTTAAACATTTTAGAATTCAAAGCTGTCTTGATAAAGGAGAAAAATAATTTGACAAAAGAGACAAAATTTAGAAGGATAAATGTATGTAAAGTCCTCTAAGTAGGCACACATGATTCATTGCTTAAGTAAAGAACAAAGGAGACCTGGCTTTGCAGTAGTTGTTAAGAAAAAAGCCTTGGAAGTTTTCTTTGAAGTCGTATATAAACATACAATGTGCTGTTCCCGATTTATAAAGGAAGCCCACACAATATTTGACTAGATTAATAAAAGAAGGGTGCCCCTGATCAGGGGTGTGAATAGCAGCCTGGTGTTTTCTACTGTTCAGAGTACTCAGTCAGGAGTAGGCTATTGCATTGAAGATACCTTTTTTTTTTCTTTTTTTTTTTTTTGAGGTGGTGTCTCACTCTGTTGCCCAGGCTGGAGTGCTGGAGTGCAGTGGCACGATCTTGGCTCACTGCAACCTTCACCTTAGGGGTTACCATGTTGACCAAGCTGGTCCTGAACTCCTGACCTCAAGTGATAGGCCCACCCTGGCCTTCCAAGTGCTCGGATCACAGGCGTGAGCCACTGCGCCTGGCCAGATGCCTCATTTTTAAGATGACATCAACAGAGTGATGGGCACCCAGAAGAATTTTAGCAGGATGAGAGCTATCAGTTATGAAAACCAGAACTGCCAGGCACAGTGGCTCATGCCTGTAATCCCAGCATTTTGAGAGGCCGAGGCAGGTGGATCACTTGAGGTCAGGAGTCCTAGACCAGCCTGGCCAACATGGTAAAACCATGTCTCTACTAAAAACAAAAATTAGCTGGTTGTGGTGGCACACGCCTGTAGTCCCAGCTACTTGGGAGGCTGAGGCAGGAGAATTATTTGAATGCAGTCAGTGGAGGCTGCAGTGAGCCGAGACTGTGCCACTGCACTCTAGTCTGGGCAACAAAGTGAGAATCTGTCTCAAAAAAAAAAAAAAAAGGAGAACTAGAACTGCATAACTCTGAAAGGAAAAGACTTCAAGGAGGAGATACAATAACTATGGTCAAATATTTGAAGAGCGACCACACAGAAGGTGCATATTTATCCTGCAGCATTCAAAGGGCAGATGGAAGACCAGCAGGGAAGCTGCAGGGAGGTAGATTTCAGTACACCGCTGAGGAAGAGGTTTTACAAATATCTGTGTCCACCTGTGTTTGATGAAGAATTGGTCCAATCACAAATAACACAAAGTCCAAATCAAAGGGGGCTTAAGGTCTAGAAGCATTGCAGACTACTGTCATTAGCATTTCTTGGCCTCATAAAATGATCAAACTCCTCGTTCCTGGCTAGTTCAAATGGCAACTGGGATAATGTGGAAAAAATTCCTGTATTTGGTGGGATGTTAGACCACAGTATTCATTATCTATTTCCAATGCCTGCTTTCTATATGTCTAATTCCTTAGCAGTGAGTTTCATGAAGATACTCCTAGTACATGGATGTATTAACTAAATATGCCTAACCTCAATAAATGAGGGGAAAATGTAAATTTAAATTCAATCTAGAAGAGTCCAGAAGGTGAAATTCTACAAAAGTTTAGATATTATAAATTAGTATTGCCATGGAAACCTTAGTTGATATCATCCACTGCAGCTGAAACAGTTCTCGCTCAGGGACTACCAGAACAATGCATAGGTTTATACATTCAGTGCCACAAACCAGCACTAAGTAACATTTTTAATGCCTTTATTTCCAATTTTTGAGGCAGTAGATTTACATACTCTCCTTGAGTCTTCAGGATTTTGATTCAGCACTAAAATCGAGGGTATGGAATTACAGTGGAGTGATCAATTGCATCAAGAGCTGAGCAAGTCACTGGAAGCCCAGTGCACGTACTGAAACCACCATTCAGAATCCGCAAGAGAAATAAAGAAGAAAGAAAAAAGACCTGCTGCCAGATCAGGACATTTGTAGTCACAGTGACTGGCATAACATCTTCCCCTTTTCCCTTAAAAAATTACAGGACTGTCCACATTCCTAAAATTAACACTTGTCGATCAGGGCAGTATGTGAGATCAGATTCTCTGCTGTTTACGGCACTTCAACAAATGGGTTTTCTCGGTTATGTAGTAGTAATCACTACAATACATGAAAGTCAGCCCACACTGAGAACAATATTGCCTCCAATCAAACTCATTCTTACCTTAGTATACTAAAGCTTTTTTCTTCTTGTAGGCAACAAAGGCTACAACAAAAGAACTTCCAAAACACCCACAGCTAAGGAAAGAACAGCTCCAACAAAATTAGTGTGAAAAATCCGTCCCTGGTATCTAATTCGCACATAAATCTTCTTTTTCAGGATATTTTAGCGGCTTTCTTTATTTGTAATCTATCAGCAAATAATAGAAATAAAAGTTTATTTTGATGGAAGTGCACTGAACTATTCAGTGATTTGAAACCTGCTTTGTTAATTGTTATGCTATCCTGGCAGAGGATGTAAACATGCCTTTTTTCCAAGGCTTCATGCTGTACCTATAATCTCAGACAATATTTTCACAAATGCAAACCATTAGGGAGGATGAGACTTAAGCAAAATGTGAAGGAAACTCCCTTCTGGTCCTTTTTCACCAGTGGCTGGGTAACATCTGGGCCCCTTGCCCCAGATTCCATATCCTCTTCTTGATCAATCTCAGGGAAGGGTCTATAAAATTATTCAACATAAGGAGGTTGAATTGAGATACGAGGATAAGTTTGACTTACCACTTCCATAGCATTTGCATTTTAGGCCCTGGGGCCAGGCACTTTCTATTTTATCTTATTTAGTCATAACAAAATCGTAACAAAATTGTAGGTGTTACTCACTTCACTTCATACACGAGAAAACTGGGGTTTAGAACGATTAAATAACTTGCTGAAGTTCATATGGCCAGCAATTACATGAGTCAAAATCAGGTCTTTCAAGTGCCAAAGCCTGTCTTCTTTTTCTTCTAAATCATACATGGTCTGAGGAAACTGAATAGTTTTTATAATGTAGGCTTTCACATATTGGAGAGCAAAAAAGAGAAACTTGATATTTGAAGTGCCCTTTCCAGCAGTATGGATTCTGAAACTACAACATAAAGGCAGCCACCTTTCTCATACACATGTAAGACCAACCTTCCCACTAGAGACAAAGACATGAATGTATCACAATTTAAGAAAATCAGCCCTATATCTATCTTCCTTTCTCCTTCCAAGTTGTGCAAATGAGACCAGTGGGACATCAATTAGCAAGCAATGTTTGGTGTCACGGCTCTGGAACCAGGGAAAAGCCAAGCTCCAGGCAAGTTATTCAATTCTGAAAATAATCTATTAAATTTCCTGACCCTTGCTGGTAGGTCTCAGTACTGAAGAGGCCTAGAAGGGAGTAGCAGTGACCCAGCCCTAGGGACACCATTGTCCCAAGAAGGCTTGGGGAGACATGACAGGACCCTTACCTAAGGCAATTTGGGATCCCTCCACAAGAACGCAAATCCAGGACTTGGGAATGTGGGAGACAAAGGGGAACCCAGAACAAAAGTGAAAACTTGTTTACCCAAGAACGAGACTAAGTTATGGCTACCTGGCTAAACTGCTTGGACAAGGCAAACTGCATGGCCGATCTGTTAAGTCACTAAGGTTCGATGAAAGGAAGCTCTCTGTAAAGGGCCTAAACTGGTCCTAGATCCTGCAAATGAGGGAGAAACAATCACACCAAGGTGGTCACCACTCCCTGCAGGCTATTTTCTATAATGCAGGAATTTCAAACTTTTGTTTTTAGCACAAGAACCGCTGCCCCTAACAAAATCTTATACAAAATGCCTATTCATGAAGCAAATAAAAACAGCTGCCCAGGTTGAAACCAAGAAGGGAAGTTCTCAGAATCTAAGAGTCCAGTAGACTACAGAAGGTGAACCACCACTAGAGAAGACACTGAGTCACCCTGCCTATCATTAGATCTCACTGGAATCTAATCCTGCTGGACTGTTCTCTTGATAGTCACGGTTTCTTCCCATCACTTCTTCTGGGAAGGTTTCTCCTTCCTGATCCAACAGGATAAGATATGGTTTCCTATCACAGGTTGGCTTTTCCACCCTGAATACATAAAGCTCCGCATATCTCTCAAGACAACATGTGCTATCTTCCAGGTCTTTCTGACAATCCATATGCCCTTCCCTCAGAGCCCTTTGGGCCAAATCATCCAGAGACTACTGCCCTCAGTGTCTTAAGGCATAACTAATTTCTGTAGAGCCCTTATCAGTTTGGGGCACATCATTTTGTTTGATGTACAATGACTGTATGGTGTGCATATTATTCAGACTCCAGATTCACAGATTCATTAACTTGCTCAGAATTCTAAAGCCAGACAGCAGAGGGGCTGGGACTTAGCCCACTGCAAAGAATCAATGGCAGGATGGGGAATCTCAGAGACCTACTCTCAGGGTTTCAGGTAATGCCTCACAAGTAGGGGACCTCTAGGGAATGTGAGTCCACTTTCACTTCCCTTGTTCCTCCTGTCTACCTCAAATCCTCCCTCTACCATATGAGAATTCCTGCCTCCCACTCCTGATGGTGACTGGGAGGGCCTGCTAAAACAGATGTGCTTTAATAGTGCTTTCCACACTGTGTCCATTGTACATATAACTCCTGGCTGTAGTGTTCAGAATCTGTTTCTGAGATTCTGAATCTTATCCAAATACCTCATACCTCTGGATTGAAGAAACTTATCAACTGCTACTTCTCTATACCAATAGGGCTGACTTAATCATTCAAAAAGCTCATGGGCTTGGCTCATACAGGATGCAACTCCTAAAAACAAGATGTCCCCTGACAACGCTGTCTCATAGAACTATAATATGGGCACACAGGTTATGTTTAATTTCTAATAATCACATTTTATTTTTTCTTTATATCACATGTTAACATCCAGGAAGTAATCATATTTTTTAAAAAAGAAATATGTGAAATTAATTTTAGTAATATATTTTGTTTAACCCACTATATCAAAACTATTGCTGTTTCAAGATGTAATCAATATTACAATTTGTTAATGAGAAATTTTACATTTTTTTCATATAGTCTCAAAGTACGGTGTCTTTTACACATATCTCAAACCAGCTGTATTTCCAGTGCCCAACAGCCACATGTAGCTACTGGCTACAGTACTTAACAGCAGGTCTACTGTCTTGCCTCTGTTCCCATACCACCTATCATTTTCTTCCTTTAGTGGGGATGCTATAGGCAGGGGCAGACAGTGGGGACCAGGATCATTAGAGAAGACCACCATGCACCTGAGGGGAAGGCCCAGATCATGAAGAAGCTATTGTGCCATGCCAGAGAGGTTAGAGTTTAACCTGAAGATGCAGAAACTTTTCTGAAGGATCTTAAGCAGTGGAGAGGCGTGATCACATTTGCCTTTTAGAAAGGCAGCAGTGTGGGGAACAAATTGGAGACAGGCCAGGCAGAAGGCAGAGAGACCAGTTGTGAGGCTACTGCAATAATCCTCAGAGACGTGATGAGGGGCCAAACCACAGCAGTAATGAAGGTTATGGTACACAGAGGAAAGGGCAGATTCGAGTCTGAAAAGATAGTCTCTATATAAAAGGTCGAGGTTGAAGAAGACAAAGAAGTTGTTCTATGTTTTAAAATTAGTGAAACAGGTTTCATTCATTGAGATAAACACAGAAGGAATATGATGGATTGAAGTTGGGGAAGTGACGTTTTGAACTTGCTGAGTTAAAGATACTTGAAACACACGTCAGGTAAGATTTCAAGGCTGGAGATGCAGATTTCCAAAGGAATCAATGGCATATAAGTGGTAGTAGAAGAAAACAGAGGATGAGCTGCCACATGGCAAATGTGAAGCGTCAGCAAAGGGCTGAGGGCTGAATTCTAGGGGATGCTAAGGTTTGAGAGGAAGGGAGGACCGTAAAGAGCAGCTAGACAAGAAAGAAAATTAGGAGAAAAAGATAACTCAGCAACATGTTAAGGAGCAGAGAGTGATCAAGAATACCAATGCTGTGCAAAGTTCAATTAGTGATAGAGAATTCTAGATAATGGACCTGATGGTCAATGGACCACCAACAGAGGTGGTCACTAGGAGAAAATGAAAGTATAGGGTGTTGAAGATGAAAGGAAAGTTGTGAGGGTGCAGGATATATTTGAGGACCTGTCCTTCAAGGAGCTGCCTGCTAAGACCAGGAACGATATGAAACATACCCAAACCTAGAGAGAAGGGACCAAAGAGATTTTGTTCATCATTTTCTGTTTTTATAAAGAATAAGAAAGACTTATGTATGTTTATATGCTGAAAGAAAAGGATCATTGAGACCCTGAAGAAAATGAAGCAAGGTCCCTGAGGAAGCAAGAGGGGATTAGCCTCAGACTAGAAGAAGGAGAAGGAAGAAAAGGAATGGAAAGAAAGTCTGCCATTTGTAAGGAGCATAGATCATCACTGCAAAACCATTTTTCCTTAATTAGAAATATAAATGCAATATAGTTATCCACAAAGGCTTTCTCTTTCTTTAATAGTACTACTTATCATGTATAAAATCAGATAAGTGCTGTGCATGGGAAGAAGTCACTTGAGCTCCAGATCCGTGGTCTTGGTAGATTACCAAGCTTTTCACACACTTTCAGACTGCGCCTAAACATCACCTCAGGTGATACTCATCACCTGCAGAGCCACAGAGGTCGTTAACAGCTAGTGGCCTCTCTGACTTGCTGGTTTCTGTGCATACTGATAGGTAAATATTTTCAGTGTCACCATGTGTCACCTCACAGCGTGGTATAAGAAAAAGCAGGGCCTGGGTGTCAGACACCAAACAGATTCATCTGCCACTTACCAACTCTGCAGACTCAATCAAGTTATGTAACTTCCCTAAGCTTCAGTTTTCCCAGTAAGTGTATATAATCCTTACCTTCCAGGATTCCACTGAGGTTGAAAAAAGATGATCAATAAGTAATAACTATGATGATGATGACTGTATTCACTTTGTTCTGAATCTCCTAGGAACTGGGTGCTGATAATGAATTGGTGCTTTGCAATAGCTAGCATCTTGATCCCTAAGGTGAATTAAAGAATCAATCCTAGCATTAGGAAGGAATCTTGAAAATCCATATGGCCACCTAATGTTTGCATCCTTTCCTCATCTCAGTGCATATGCAGTTTCTGCCCACAAACTGCCTGGGCTTTATAACTGCTCCACAAATCGCTGGCTACTCAATCTTTCTAGGCTTCAGTTTTGCTTCAGTAAAACTGGAGTAATAAGAGTATGTACTTCATAGCACTGTTTTGAGAATAAAGGAGAAAATGCATATAATTAAATAAGACATTGTCTCGTATAGGCTATACTTATACGTATTTAGTAGTGGGGGTCTATCACCTCCTGAAACAGCACAATCTATTATGGGGCTACTTTCTGTATATTGACCCAAAACCTGTATTCCTCAAACACCCCCATTGGTCCTAGCTTTACAGTCCATGGGAGTAGTTTCACGGAATCAGAACGAGGGTTTCATATAACAGTGTGTTTACACCTTTACTCAGCTTGGCTAGGTGCACTGTGCAGCGTTCCACATATGGCTGGCTGCTTGGGAACACAATCTGGGCTGGACCTCTCAATATTTACATTACTGTGAAAGTGTCAGCCTTCAGTGGCATTTCCATAATGCAGGAGGCCTTTTCGAGCACTCTAAGTGAGCTGGATGCTACCCAGGAACACACTGGTTATATTGCTTCCAAAATTTATTTTGCGCTTTGTGTCATAGTCAGTTCAGCACTTGGCACCATACATAATTATTGCAGGTATCTATATATCCTTTAGGTTCTATTATTGAACACTGCAGTCCACCAATGCTCAGAAGACTCCTAGCTGGGTTCAACTCAGAAGCAGCAGTACTATAAGAGCACTGACATAAAGTCAACAAATTGGCCCCGAAATTCACTCACATCCCCCTTGCCTCATCCTTATATTCCTATTAATAGCTATTGAAATCTTATCCAAATCCTTTCAGTAATCACCTCAAACAACTGTCATTCTAGGACGATCCCCTCCACTCCCTAACAGAAGATGTTTTTTTCCTTCTGAGCTCTGCTAGACCTTTGTTTCTGGGATACATCTGTTATTTTTCCTGCTAGGCTATAAACTCCTTCCCAGCAGAAACAGTACCTTGTACAAAATAAGGCTTATTAAAGAATTAAATTTAGTCTTGAATACAATGGGATGTAGCAGACTCTTCCCCACATCACCTTTCACCCTCAGATGGGTCCCCAGATATTTTTTTAATTTACAAGGATGCTTTTAAATGAAAAGTTTGAGCAGTCCTGCAATAAATACAGTCTGAAATTTTAGAGCTGATTAGCTGAACTTTTATATAACTGATAACTTTAGCCTAATTGTTTGACATATAAAATACTGGCATAAAGCCTGAATGCTTTTTTTGCTTAATACTGGGGCCCATCACTCCACCTTAAAATAACTACAGGCTTCTTAATTCCAACTCACAACTGCCAGACTCCATCATTATCCCAACTCTGGGAAATGCCGAGTCCTCAGAATTTTCACAGCTGATGAATGGAGAAGATGATTAGAACCACTGAAGAAAAGTGGGGGGGGGGGGGGTGCGGGGAAATACCCTTGACAGACGCCTCCTTCAAATATGTGTCCCTTTTAGCCAATGTCAACATGAATTTCTAAGTTAACAAATATTTATTGAGGTCATGACTATGTGTCAGGCTGTGAGTTAGGCTCTGGAGACCCAATGGTCAGCCAGAATCAATATCAAAGCCCATGATTAAAAAAAAAAAAAATTATTCATTTTACAGGTATATTTATCAAGTGCTTCCTATGGCCAAGGGCCAGTAGACAGAATATAAGGTACATTAGTGCCCTGAAGGAACTTGCTATCTAGTTGAGAAAGCAAGAATGAAGCACACAACAGTGTAAGAAAGGATCCGATGGTCTAGAGGAATGACACAAACACAAGTGCAGAAAGAACCAATGAGAGTAACATGATCAAGGCAGGCCGACTTGAACTTGAAGAACGTGGTTAGGTCAGAGAAAAAAAAGAAAAGAGACACTCTAAAAGTCAGGGTATGAACAAAAGAGGACACATAAAAATGAGTATGTCATCTTAGAAGGGCAGTGAGATCCAACTAGTAGGAACAGAAGGTTCATGTTGGAGAGAAGTAGAAAATAAAGTTGGTAAGTTAATTTGGGGCAAGACTGTGAGGTACATTAAAACCAGGTTGAGAGGCTAAGCAATGGTTGGGGGTGGGAGACATGAAAATTATTTGTACTATGGTGCAAAACTAAACAATGCTAAAGTATTGTTCCAGTGAAACAATCCTTGGGAAAGAGTTCTGAGGGGAGAGTTTTTTAGGAAGGTTGATGTGGTGGAATTGCGTAGAATGCAGAAAACTCAATTATAGAGAGACCAAGATGTATAATCATTCTAGAAACACTGATGGCTGAGGGCCTCCAATCCAATGAGGGATAGTGAAGAATGAAAAGGAAATGTGGGGGCTGACTCAGAGAAACAATTAAAAAGGAAGAGTTGGCCGGGCGCGGGGGTTCAAGCCTGTAATCCCAGCACTTTGGGAGGCTGAGACGGGTGGATCACGAGGTCAAGAAATCGAGACCATCCTGGTCAACATGGTGAAACCCTGTCTCTACTAAAAATGCAAAACATTAGCTGGGCATGGTGGTGCGTGCCTGTAATCCCAGCTACTCAGGAGGCTGAGGCAGGAGAATTGCTTGAACCCAGGAGGTGGAGGTTGAGGTGAGCCGAGCCAAGATTGTGCCATTGCACTCCAGCCTGGGTAACAAGAGGGAAACTCCGTCTCAAAAAAAAAAAAAAAAAAGGAAGAGTTAATATAATATGACTTGATGCATAGTTTCACAGAGGCAGTGAGAGAAGAGTCAGCAGTGGTTCCTAGATCTCCAGTTTGGGTGATGAAGAGAATGCTAAACAGATCAAGAAAGGAAAGTCTTTTCATCACAAAAGGAACAAGTTTAGAGAGAATACGAAGAAAAGTTTGTTACCAAGCATGCAGTCTTTGGCTTGAAAGCAGGACAACCACCATAAAAAGTCTATTAATTAAGCAAATAGATAATGGGAATGGAGTTTGGATCTGTACTAGAGATAAAGATTTGTATGAAGTACGGATGGAGACCATCACATTTAAAATTATTTTATTAGAAAATAAAAACACTAGCTATTAAACAAAAATAATAAAAATGATAATAAGTAGTAGAGAGAAATGTATCTTCATAAGACTATTTCTCAGCTATTGTACTTAGGGGATCCTACCCATTACCACAACACTGAAGGAATAAGCTTCTGCAGAAATACAACATATGGCCTATTTACATAACAAGCATCACAACTCCAAATTAGCCATTTTGATGTGTCAAAGAAATAACACCTTCACAGCAGAGTACTTCAAAAAAGGGAAGAAAAAAGAAAGGTTTGTTTTTCATCTATAATTATGTTTACTGGGTTTTTAACTATTTGTAACATGAAATCTTACTTTAATTGTGTGATTACACTTTAAGGCAAAACAGTGATGAAATGGATTAGTTGAATAATGCACAACCATTCAGAGATCAATAAACAGACCCAATCACTTAAATCTGTTCATATGAGACATCTAGTCTCACGTCCAGTGCCATGCTAGTAAAATCTACTCTTCTGTGCACAGAAATTATAACAAACATATGATTTAATTATCACAGTCAAATGGCAGTAAAAGTGCTACAGAAGATGACAAGGAAAGAAGTACTATGAAGCAGTGACTAAGCAGTACCTGTCGAGTGCACACAAAACACATTCCCCTCTTGTCATCCAGTGCGATAGGTGGTAGCAGCTTAGATCTTACCAAGAGCAACCTCAACTTTTTCCATCTTATCCAAACTGTAACCGGAAGTTCTCGTCCTGGCTCACCTCATAAAATGCTGATTAAAACTGTATAAAGTAATAGAATGAAGATGACCTATGCTCTTCCAACCTACAACCATTCATGAATATTCATTGTGAATGATAGCACAATTCTGAAGGAAGACTGAGAAACTGACAAAAATTTGGATCCAAAGTGAGGTATTTCTAAAGCTTAGCTTCCGATGTAAAAGATGATCATATACATGATAAAAGGGGTCCATGTAAATGCTTCAGATTGGTATGCATTTAAAGACTGCAACAGCGTGGACTAGGTATTTTCTTTCCCTGATCCTTACTAGTGTGGCAGAGCAGCCTCACAAGCTCACAGATACCTCTCTCCACAATGGCCTCATGAAAATCAGTTCATGCAGAGAAACTATTTACTGAAGACTTTCATTAGGGGGCTCCCTAAAACAAAATGAATACAAAAGGAGTCTTGATCATTTTGCCTGTCTAAATGAGCACATTAAACTAAGTTGATTCTTAGAAAATCATTTAATATTTTCAGGGATTAAAGAAAGAAAATTGCCAATTAATACACTTTTTCCAGATGTTCAGTTTTCACTAACCTCTTTATTCTCTGTATTCAAGTGGTTGTATTTTTATGCAAATTATCTTTTGGGGGAGTGCTAGTCTCTAGTTTGTGTGTGTGTGTGTGTGTGTGTGTGTGTGTGTGTATTTAAAGTCACACCGATACAGAATTTGACGTATTTTTTGTTCTGCTGCTCCATACCATAGGTTAACACAGCTTGAGCTTATTCCAAAACTCTAATTAGAAACTGCAGTATTTCCTTTGTCTAAATAGAAAACCATTCCCAAAGTTTATTTTTCCCCAGTTAAATTAAGCAGATAATATCATACACAGATATTTTAAACACGACAGTTACTAGATAAAACTGCCCCATCTAGCAACACATTACTTTCTGGGTTAAGCAACACAATTTCATAAGGCCTATCAAATACTTTATCCAGACGCCCACTCTATTTTCAGGGTATCTTTCAAAATAATTAGTTACATTACTTGAAGTCTTCCCCCCCCACCCCCACCGCAGAGTGAAGAGGTTTCTGACTTCCCGTCCTTTTCCCTGCCATATTAGAAATTTGCTTAAACTCTGGAAAACAGTACCAATCAAAGTGGCGATGAATCCTTCCATTAAGACAAACTAAAGATGTTAAAAAGATACACGACCTTACTCTTTCAAGTACTGGTATAAAACCACTTTCTCTGCACAGGTTCTAAAATTTCAAGGTCGTCTGTCTTAAAGTCTGCGGGCTTGTGAGGGGGCTGGTACATATTTTAATATTAAAAAATGAGCAAAGAGGCTGTGTTTGAAGTTCGAGGATTTTCCCTAGTTCAAGCTACAAACCCTGTAATAGAGTCAAAAGAAAACGTACAGAAAGAATCTTTCATGAAAGTGTCAGGTCTCCAAAACCCTGACATCCGCCAAAACCAGGATTGCGGGGGTCCTGAGAAGCTCGTGAAGTTCACAAACACACCAATCCCGCGGGAACCCGAAACCTCCACTCGCGAAGACGCGACGCTACCGCCGCCTCCCCGTGCAGGTGAAGACTCGGCCCTTCAGCCCCGCGTGTCCGGCAGCGCTATCTTCCGAGCGCACCGGAGTCCAGCGGGAGCGGCTCCCGCGACAGCCCAGTCTCCGGATCTGGTCCGCAGCCCGCGGACTCCGCCCCCACCCTCCCCAGATGCGGCGGCGCGACCGCTTCGTCCCGGGGTCCCGGCGCTCGGCGTCTGCTCCCACCACCTCCGCCCGCCCGCTCAGCACTGACGCCGACGCATCCAGCTCCCGCCGGGCGCCAGGGGCGCGGGGGGCCCCCGCAACCGGCTGGGATCCGAGGGCTGGGTGGTACCGGCTGACGTGGGCTTTGCGGCTCGGGACCACAGGGCGGGGAGCGGCAGGTCTCCCTCCGGCTTAGGAGGGGACCGGGGGGCGCCCGCGCGGGCGGAGGGCAGGCGAGGCACCGCGGCCACGGGCGATTCAGATCCGGGGCGGGCGGGTCCACGTCGGAGCGCGGCGGCCACACGCTCGCCCCGGGCGCGCCCCTGTACGTCCCAGCCGGCACCTCCTCCCGCTCTTCCGCGTGGGCCAGAGAAAGGAAGGACTGCGACCTCCGCGTCCGGTCCGCGCCGCCAGCCCGCGTCGGCGCCGAGCGCGGGCCACACCCAGCGCCCTGGGAGGCGGCGGAGGCTGAGCGGCCCGGGCTGCGGAACGCTTGGCCCAGCCGAGTCTCCCTCCCGGACGCACAGGCCCCGCCGCGTCCCCGCGCCCCGCATCCCCGGCCGGCCCCGCGTGGAGGGGGGTCCCGGGCTTACCTCAGTGCCGAGCGCCGGCCGCTCTGTCCCGGGCCGGAGCCGGAGCCGGGGCCCGGGGGCGCGGTCGCCAGGGGAGGCGGCGCGGCGGTGGCGGCCCCTGCTGCTCGGAGGGCGGTCCGAGCGGGAGCCGCTGCCTGGGCCGCGCGCGGTCCGGAGCTCGCCCCGCGCTGCCGGCGCTCGCGGCGGAGGGCGCAGCCAGCTCGGCCCCCGGACTGGATTCCTTCACTGACACAACTCCGGCTCGGCCGCCCCACGCAGGGACACTCCCGCCCCTCGCTGGCTGCCCCCGCCCGCCGGCCCGCCCGCCCCTTGGTGTCACTCACCAGGCGCACACACCCCAGCCGGCGCCCCTCGCTCCCGCTCGCACACACGGCGCTGCTCACGCCTCTCGGGTTTTGTATCCGCTCACACGCACGTTCTGACACAGATCCCGTCCCTCCACACGCCCTCCCTAGCTTCTTTCCCACCCCACTTTCTAGAAGAATCCCCGTACAGCTTCCGCACTTTGCTTGCTTGCCCCACACCGACCTCCTAGCTTTTCCACAAACCTTCGCTTCACCGAAACTCCCCGTTACTGAAAGATTTTGTCGCAATCCGCACGTGTTGCAAGAGAATCGTCTTCTCCTACCCGGGAAAATGAACTTTGCTTCCCCAGGACTGTCTGCAAATACGAGATGCTTCTCCTTTTAGAAGGTAGTAATGCTTTCTGGAGAGGAGCCAAGCTCAAAATGTAAACAAAGATAGCCCATTCGAAAATGACCTGAAAAATCAGGGGCGGAAAAAGTGCTGCGGCTCCTTCTGCCCTTAGAAACCCGGCCAGCCCCGGGTGTTCGCCTTCTCCCCTGTGCTGCAGGTCTGCACCCTGGGCTCCAAACGTGTGTGTAATAACCAAGTTACACATGGGCACCGTGGGCTTCAGCCGTGGGTTACTGCCTGGGAATGCAGTAGTCGGGAGAGTAAAAGCAGTTTCTCAATCATTATTCATGATGGAAGCACTTTAGATAACACTCCTCTTCCAGAGGCAGCAGAGTGAAATGCAGGCAGCTCTACAATTCAGTTTATTTATTTATTTATTTTTAAGGGTGACTTTTTAGCTTCCTTTTTATTTATTATTATTATTATTATTATTTTGCTATACCAATAACTGTTTCTGAGTGGCTCCTTGGCTGTCAAGCTCCTTATAAACACCGGGCCAGAGTCAGTTATGCCTCTCGAGCTCCAGACTCTAATGGGCCCGCGAGTGTACAGCAGAATCGTACATTATCCGATGTTCAGTAATTCATAATTTGAAATAAAATACAAACACCTTTCGGGTAAAGTTCCAATCCGCTAATATAACGTGGCCCGGTGAGCCCTGTTGACAACACACTGCTGAAATAAGAAAAGAGAGGAGCTAAAAGGAAAGGAACTCATTTTCTTATGTGACTTGGAGTGGTGGTTCTTGCTGTCATATGGTCGCCTTGGACTGCTGTGTGGATCATATAATTATTTAACAGACATTAGCAAGTGTTTTGTAAGTACTACCTCATTTAATACTTCAAAGGCCCTCATCGGTAGGTACAGTATTATTTTTGTCCTGTTTTACAGTTAATGAAACTGAGGGCTGCGCACCGTGGCTCACACCTGTAATTTACCCAACACTTCAGGAGCCCGAGGTGGGTGAATCTCTCGAGCCCTGGAGTTCAAGACCAGCCTCGGCAACATAGTGAAACTCCAAAACAAACAAACAAATAATAATAGTAATCATTAGCCTGGCGTGGTGGTGCATGCCTGTAGTCCCAGCTACTCAGGGGGCGGAGGTGGAAGGATCACCTGAGGCAGGGAGGCTGAGGTTGCCGTGAGCCAGAATCACACCACCCCTGTACTGTAGTGTGGGGAAACGGAGCCAGAACCTATAAAAGAAGAAGAAAAAAAAAGCAAGAAACTGAGGCACAGAGAGGCGAAATAAGTTGCCTAATTTTTTAGCCAGTAAGTGGTAAAGGAAGGATTTGAACCTAGACAGTTAGACCCCACTTGTGCTACGGAGAGGAAAGCTGGCTTCCAGAAGCCATGCTACACATAAAGAGCAAACATCCTATTGCTTATTAAATTTAGGTGTAATATGTAAGTTATGGCCATTTGACTTGAAATTTGATGCACTTCTTAGGTCCTCTGGCTAAATAATTTATTGATGTTTTTGGGAGGTTTCCTCCATCATTAGAATTCCAAAATGAATAATAAACTACATTTTTTCCTAGGAAGGGCTTTGGAAATAACACTGAACTCAATCTTCATTCTTCTTTTCCACCACTTCATAATCTTCCCATGACTCCAAGTCTAACTTGCTTAGTGAAGTCGGTCAGAAAAATGCTTTCAAGAACTGAATATGACCAGAGGGAAGAAAGGGTTTTAAGAAGACCATATACCGCCTTTATAATAGAATGCTGCTTCTCAGTAAGTACTGTAGATAGGTGCTATAAGAATAAATGCTATATATGTTGAGAGTCAAGATGTTAAAGCAGTGGATCGATGAAAAAACAGAGACTAGGAAGGTAGGAGTAACCGCTGTATCACAGACTAGGCTAAAACTAATTCTCTACTGGGAGTGGAGGCCTAACCCATGAAAAGACAAGTATAGAATAACTCCAAAGTATAGAATAACTCCCTCTGGTCATATTCAGTTCTTGAAAGCGTTTTTCCAATCATAGTTTATTTAGAAAAGCAGGCAGTGGGCTACATGTGGCCTGTGGGTAGTAATTTGCTGACCTCTTGTCAAGAGAAGGGTAGAGAGAGAAAGAAAGGACCCTGGGTCTCTGAGTCACCCTGTGACTATTCCTTATAGACACTCACAAACACCTGATATTAAAACATTTAATATAACCATTCAATATACCTCTGTCTACTTGTTGAACACCCACAATTGTTATCTGAACACCCACAATTGTTATCTGAGTAAAAAAAAAAAAAATCCTTCTGTTGAATGAAACATGATTAATACACTGTCTTAGCTTATATTCCAGAAAAAAATTCAGATGGATTAATAATCTAAACATAAAAAGTGTAAAAGACTAAAAGAAAATATAGGAGACTTATAATACTAATTTGAAATATCATGAAAAAAAATTCAGAAACTACAACGAAAAAATTTAACAGATAAGACTAAAAAAATTTAACATTTCTATCAAGTGAAGGGCGACATAAAACAGTATTGCCTAAGGGGAGAAAATACATGCAACATATATACACAACAGGAAAGGGTTCATATGCATAACACAGACAGCTTCTAGAAGTCAATATGAAAAAAAGAGAAGCAGCAAAATAAGAAAACAGACAATTCTCAAAAGAAGGACTATGTGCTAAGAGTATGAAAACATACTCAACTTCACCAATGATCAGAGCATAAATAAAAATAAGATAGCATCTGTTATTTGTCAAATAAGCAAAAATATGTTTTAATATTAGGTGAAGGTCCACTTATCTGTGGATTTTTTTGTGTGTGTGTCGATAAGAAATAGGAACTTTCATACTTAGCTGACTGGAGTGTGAATTAATAAACATTTTTGGAAAGCAATTTGCAGTACCTATAGATAATAAAAATGCATGTATCTTTTAACCATACTTTTCCACAAGTGATCTTCTCTCTTACAGAAATGAAGTGTGCAAAATAATATTTACATATATGTCGATTATAGTGTTATTTGTAAGGGCCAAAATAATTTGGACCACAGTTCCAGGTTTATAAATAGAGGAATGATACATCTATTCCTCTATTTGGGCACATCTACACTGTAGAAAAATAAATAGCTGCTTAAAAATGAGGGAGCTATGTATGTGTTGACATGGAAGAGTGTCCATGATATATTTTTGAGTGATAAGACCAATCAGAACACTATGTACAGTATGAGCTCTCAAAAGCAAGGGGGTGGGGGGAGGATGGAAATTTGTGTCTCTCGATGGATACTCACACTGTTGACCCTTGTAACCCTTAGGCCCCTAGGGTGTTAGTGAGAGGGGTGAAACTTACCCTTTTAACTTTGTGTACTTTTTCCCCTTGGTATATCGTTTTTATAATTATACATTTCTTTTTTTAAAAGTAAGAAAAAGGAAAGCAACAGAAACTAAAAGAAAAACCAGTCATGGACACTGGCCAATGCTGTGCAGTTGAGGGCTGGATGGACAGAGAAACAAAGACTTGCTGAAGACCTGCTGAGGCAAATCCAAAGGGATGACTCAATCCCTTGGTGTTCTGGTGCAGCAGATCAAGTTGTTATGACCTGGGCCCAGGGATCTGCTTGGAAATTTTCCAGAAAAGACGAAGACCTGGGGTGAGAGGAGAAAGTATAACCTTGCTGGCCTGTGAGTAATTCATTTTGGAAAGAAGAAACCCAAACAATGCACTTTGGCTGAACTTGTTCTGTCTATGCGGAAGCTATTAGGTTATCTTTTCATTACTTCAGACATTTTTTATGTCCAAACCTTCTCTTCTCAGAAGAGTTGCCCAAAATGAACATGTACCTAATAAAAGGATTTTTTTTGTTTGTTTGTTTTAAAGGTTTCATGTCACTGTGTATTCTAGGAAGATAATTTTAGGTTCGAATTGTGCCAACAGAAAGACAAATGGCACCAAGTGAGTATTCTAAGTGAATCAGCTATTACTCAGTCGGGATGCAATGTATTTGTTCTCTGATGTGTACAGATGATCCTTGAACAATATGGATTTAAGCTATGAAGGTCCACTTATCTGTGGATTTTTTTTTCAGTAACACTTACACCCAGTGTGCAGGCCTTTTCTCCCTCTTCTTTCACTTCCTCCACCTATTCTGCCTCTGCCAACCCTGACAGCAAGACCAGCCCTCCTCTTCCTCCTCCTGTTCTGTCTACTCAATGTGAAGACAGTGAGGATGAAGGCCATTATGATGATCCACTTCCACTTAGTGAATCCCCAATATATTTTCTCTTATAATGATTTTCTTAATACCATTTTTTCTCTACTTTATTGCAAAAATACAGTACATAATACATATAACATAGCTAATTCACTGTTTATGTTATTAGTAAGGCCTACAGTTAACAGTAGGCTATTAGTAGTTCAGTTTTGGGGGAGTCAAAATTATACCCAGATTTTCGACCGCATGGGGATCAGCACTTCTAACCCTCACGTTGTTCAAGGGTCAACTGTATTAGCATCTTCCATTTACCAAGAGCAGCTTTTGTCACAAATCTGATTACCAGTGAGATACAAAATCTTGCATGTTTATTAACCATTTGTTTTAAGTAATGCCATGTAGATCTGTTAAACACAAAGTTTTGTTTTTACTGAGTTTAGCTTGTACTCTAAAATTCTCTACAAAGGACGACTGATGTTTCTGGATGTTACACTGGGGAGGTTTAATGGGTCTTGTCATAGACTCAGATTCAGTGTTTAAAGAGAAACCTTTGGATTCATCTGGGTCACAGTGTAAGAACATGCGGCAGACAGATGCAGGCATGTTTCTGGTTAGTCGTGCTCTGAGTGCTTTTGCCCAAATCTTCCCAAATGTGGGACTGGCCTTGCCTAGCGTGGTACCTGAAGCATGGGATATGCTTGTGACACTGAGATGGCATATTCATTTTCTAGGGCTGTTGTAACCCAAACCCACAAACTGAGTGGCTTAAACAATAGGAATGTATTGTCTCACAGTTCTGGAGTCTGAAAGTATGGGCAGGGTTGGTTCCTTCTGAGAGCTGTGAGGGAAAGGTCTCTCATGGCTTATAGATGCCCATGTTCTCCCCGTGTGTGTTCACATCGTCTTCCCTCTACACATGTCTGTCTCTATGTCCAAATTTCCCCCTTTTCATAGGACATCAGTTATATTGAATTAGGGCCTACCCTAAGAACTCATTTTAGAAACCTCCAAATAAGGTCATTCTGAAGTACTGGGGGTTAGGACTCCACCAGATCTTTTTTGAGATGACACAATTCAGCCCTTAACAGATGGCATAATAATTAATTATAAAAGTGGGATTAGAGCCAGGGCCTCTGACTGGCTCCCTAGTATTCTTGATCAGACTGTATTACCTCTCCATTCCAGGGTCTCTTTGCTGCTCCTTCCCCTGTGTTTCTATTGATTCCTGTGCATTGCTCTATTATAATAATTATGTAACTGCACATTGGCCTCCCTTGTGGGACTTATGCCATCCCTGAGCAGGGACTGTGTCTTTGGTCCTGGTGTCTAGCACAGTGCCTGGCCCAGACAAGGTGAATGAATAGATAGTGATATGTGTTTTTTAAAAACATTCACACTGTCATTTGTCCTCCTGATTGTACAACTAAACGTGAGATGTAAGTGAGTCTAGACTCATCTCTGTGACATAAAATGATATGCAACTTAAAAAAAAATACTTATTAAATACATTGTGGTGCATTGTGGGCAGCAGCTTCTGAATAAGCAGGTGGAATAAAAAAGTCCAAGACTGAGAGAAAGGATCTTTATATTCAGCTTCTTCTTAAATGAAGCAAGTTCAGCCAAAGGATACTGTGCTCTGCTTACACTAGTAATGAACTTTAGATTTACAGTCTAATTTAAAAATTACTGTTAGAGAAAGTAGAAATACTTTTGTGGAGATTATTCTGTGGCTAACAAACAGGATTCATGGGGAAGGCCTATGGGAGCTGTGTGTTTGTAAAACCTGCAGAAGACAAGTCAGGAGGGGAACTTAATAACAGTTCAAGTGAAAACACAGGGATGTTGATGAGTGAGCTCTTCTGTCTCTGCTGAAGACAGAACAAGAATAGTTTATGCTACTGCATGCAAGGGATCAGTTGACTATGAAGTAAGAGTTTCCCAGTAGAATATTAAATATCAGGATGGCTTGAATTCCAATACAGGCTGTGGTTTTACATCTTTCTACCATTTAAATGAAATCCCCTAAAAGATATTGAGCCAGGCTCTTTCACACTTATTAGTTCAAGACTGTGGAAAAGTTACATCATTTCTACTGAGGCTCAGTTTCCTTACTCATAAAATGGGCTTAATGATAAGGTTAGAGGAGATTGCATGTAGAGCATGTAGCAGTTTCTGGTACATTGAAACTGCTACAAAAATAATATCAAGGATGAAAGTGAGAGCAAATGTCCATTAATTATTTACTACATGCTAACCACCATTCTGAGCATTTAATTTGTGTTTTCATTTTAGTTTCACAGTCATCATGTGAGGTAGATGCTTTTATTTACATTTTATAGATGAGAAAACTAAGGCACAGAGGGATTAAGCAACTTGCCCCACATCACAGGACTTGTAAGTGGCAAAGTTCTAATAGAAACCCAAACAGTGGGTCTCCAGCACGTGTGCTCTAGTCTATAACATTAGCAACCTTTACATTATTTTAAATAAAGAAATATTAGCTTCTCAATATAACTGCTGGCATAGTCTAGTGGTTCCCAGGCTTTCATATCCTTTTTATTATTTTTTCTTCCATGATTTGAATGATTTTGTTTACTAAAATACGGCAAATATAAGTAATAATTACTTCATTTTTTATTGTTATTAATCAAAGACATATGGAATGGATGTCTTGATCAATAAGAGGTAATGGCATGATGTGAATTGATACAATTCCTGTCAAAGGTAAAGCATCTTGACATTTTGGTTGGCTCACGCGGCTTGATCATTGCACAGCTTGCACCAGGCTTTCTGAAATACCTGTAATCATTAATTGGCCCTCTTTTGCTCAGTATTAACTTCACAGAAGAAGTTAATATTCTGTGATGAGGTACCTCCGATGTTGATCAATAAATTCCCTCTACTGAAACACCAGGATGTAAGTTATTCCCTCCACAAATGATTCCTCCATATAATTATATGTGTTCTGAAGGCAGACGGATGGACTACATTAGCAGTTCTTAAGCAGCCTGGTCAGCAGTTTGGGAAAAGTCTTTTTAGTGTCCAGGATATATTTTCAAAACATATATATACTCCATTATGGAATGTTGAATCACTGGCTATAGCTGAGCGTTGAAGGGTTATCTGTAAGCTGGAGGCTAAGGTAGGCTGAAGAGATAAGGATCTGGGATGAGAAGTGTCTGGTGTGTGTATGTGTGTGTGTGTGTGTGTGTGTGTGTGTGTGTGTGTGTGCATGCAGGGGACAATGACGGCAAGAAACAAGCAATGGCGTGCTGGTAGACACCCCTTGAGAAAAAAGGAAAGCCCTGATTAATACTGTTTGCCAATTTCCATGTTGTATATACTTCTACTAAGGCTAATTTTAAGCTACCAACAGTTTAACAAGTTATATTTTTAAAATTGTTTTGTTTTTAACAATCAGCTCTCCCAAGCCAATACGAGCCTGCTCTAACAAACTGCTAGAAGTAAACAAACTTGTTTATCAGCAGTCTCAGGGTAGAGTCTGGAAATGCTACTAATGAGAATAGGTGTCTGACAGATCAGGTGAAGGAGACAGTCAAGAAAACATAATTTCAAGAGGACTTTGAAGACTGAAGACTTACATCCAGAAAACGATTCTGAGGCAAGAAGTCTAGCAAGAGGAGAAATGTATGAAGGTCGCAATCCAGTTATCAAGCTAAGAATAAAAATCTTAAGTACAGGGCGCATTCATGACTGAATAGACAAGAGAAGAGAAGAGAGGAAGATGCTGCAGTTGAAGCAGGGTAAGGAGCTCTTGCCTGGGTCCAGATGTGCTTCAACCAGATGAACGAATGACTGCCTGTCATTGTCCCTTTTCCACATTTACCTCTTGTGCAATATGCTCATTTCCCCCTCCCCAGGGAAACTGTAAGCATCTTTGGTAGTACTAGAAAGCGCTGTTTACCAGGAATTAATAGACAAAGTAATCCGAGCTGGGTATCAACAGCTTGGAAGGTCGGTAAGGAGAAATCCAGCAACTGAACAATCATGTCGATAAACATAGCAATACAAACTTTCGAAGCAGACTGCATTTGGAGACCCAGGTGAGTGGTCAGCTGGCAGGCAGATGTAGAGAGGTCCATCAGGAGATATCAAGTCAGAGAGATAAGACAAGACACTGGTTCAGGGAAAGAGGGAGGGTATAATGAGAATGGTGAGTTTCTAAGCTGAGTAATCTTGTTAGACTGCTAGTTCTCTACCCAAAATCTACTGTTTCTTTTTTTTTTTTTTTTTTTTTTTTGAGACGGAGTTTCGCTCTTGTTACCCAGGCTGGAGTGCAATGGCGCGATCTCGGCTCACCGCAACCTCCGCCTCCTGGGCTCAGGCAATTCTCCTGCCTCAGCCTCCTGAGTAGCTGGGATTACAGGAACGTGCCACCATGCCCAGCTAATTTTTTGTATTTTTAGTAGAGACGGGGTTTCACCATGTTGACCAGGATGGTCTCGATCTCTTGACCTCTTGATCCACCCGCCTCGGCCTCCCAAAGTGCTGGGATTACAGGCTTGAGCCACCGCGCCCGGCCTACTGTTTCTTTTTTACTTAAAACCCTGGTTCCATTCGGTTAGCACAGCAAGGTTTGGTAACATGACTCATTTTTTGGCAATTAAATACAAGTGTGAGTTTCTAGGTGGAAATCTCTGGAAAGTTCTGTAAAAAGAGGAGACACGTGACTGCTTTGTGCCTTTTGCCGGCTTTCCTCCTTTCTCCTGTTTTTTCCTTGGAAGTCAACCCTGATGGCTGGAGCTTCAACAGACAATTTGGGCCAGGAGGCAACCTTGAAAATGAAAACCGAGGCCAAGCATGGTGGTTCTCACCTGTAATTCCAGTGCTTTGGGAGGCTGAGGCAGGAGGATCACTTGGGGCCAGGTTACAAAAAAATTAAATTAAATTAGCTGGGTATGGTGGTGTGCACCTCTGATCCTAGCTACTCAGGAGGCTGAAGCAAGAGGATCACTTGCAAGAGTTCAAGGCTATAATGAGCTGTGATCTCAGCACTACACTCCAGCTTGGGTGACAGAGCAAGACCTTGACAAGAGAGAAAGAAAGAAAGGGAGGGAGAGAAAGAAAAGGAAAGGAAAGAAGGCAGGAAGGCAGGAAGGCAGGAAGGGAGGAAGGGAGGGAGAGAGGGAGGGAGGAAGGGAGGAAGGAAGGAAAAGGGAAGGAAGGAAGGAAGGGAGGGAGGGAGGGAGGGAGGGAGGGAAGGAAATAGAAACCAGTGCTAAGGCTGATGTTCGAGAAAGAACATGTCTTGGTTTCTGACTATTGAGTAGTTATCTACAGTCTGGGAGTATTTGCTTTTGGGTTTTTTTTTTTTTATGTGACAGAAAAACTTTTTATTTAAACCACTGTTATTCCCTACTTTGGTTACAAGCAGCCAATTGGAATTCCTGTCTGATGTAGCCAGCTAACAAATCAGGCACTAAGGTATAGGAAGCAGAGAAGGGGATTTTGTTTCAAGAATTCTAGTACAAGGTGGGGGAAAAGAAAGAAGCCTAGTTGCTAGGATCAGAATATAAGATGAAAATCAGCTAGCAACACTCCTTGACGCCTAGATCACTGAAAGAGAGAGCTACTTAAATCAAATCTAAAACCCTCCCACCAAGCATTCTCTTCTCTCAATAAGCCACAGGCAGGACAGCAGTGGCCTATAGATAACAGCCAAATCCCTGCAGGGGAGGGGACCAGGTAGGTCATTGCATCAAAGAGCGAACGAACTGCATCCGCAGCTGTGGACATAAAGGAGCAAAGATTTGAGAGGTATTTCAGTGTCATTCTCATTGGGGAAATCAATCAGCATCTGGCTGCTAACAAACCTGGTGATCATCCTCTAGGCCCTCCCTGCTCTAGCACTCTGAACTTGCCCCTCATATCAGGACCAGATTTCTGGGTGCGTGAAGATGGCAGAAGAAAGAGTGTAAAGAAGTGGAGTTGGTGGACAGGGACCACTCTTTCTGGCCACTTGAAGGGGCGAGGTAGAAGTGGAAAAGAATAAGGGGCCCAGGGACTTGAGAGAAGAAGGAAAAAGAATAATGGCGTGATGACTGCCGTACACTTTGATCAAAATTAGGAGACTATGATGGGGAGAGGAAGAGCAAAGAATTGAGAGACAGAAGTCTAGACACATGAGCATCATCTTTTCAAAGCTCTGGTGTGCTGTAATGTCCTGTCTGAGAAGGAATAATTCAAATATCCAACTGTTTCTTTTCTGCCTCCTTTACAATAACCAACGTGCAAAGCAAGAATATTAGTGTACTGGTGTGTGGCTTCCTCAAGGCAGTAACAGAAAAAGCGTTCTCATCAAGGCCACTGGAGACATAATTGCTAAATTCGATTGACACTGTTCACTCCTTATCTTTTGCAGCCCCGCTGAGTCATTTGACACTGTCCTCCTTTTGAGAATGCTCTACTCCTTGTGCTGTTGCTCTGAGTTCTCATCCAAGCTCTCTGATCATTTCCATCTCAAACTTCCCTCTCCTTCCTCATGAATGTTGGTGTTTCTAGTGTTCTGTCCTCAGTTCTGTCCACTTCTCAGTCTAGAGTCTATTTCTAGACATATCTTTCATGCAAGTTATTTCATTAACTCTATATATCCTGTAACTCCAATGTCTATATTTTCAGCTCAAAAATCTGTCCTGAGTGCTAAACTTCTATATCCCAAATCTAAACACACAGCTCCAGTCACACAAGTCCAAAATTTGAACCCTTCAAACTCTGAAAGCCTTTGGAGTATAGGAGTTACATCGCATATCTTTTTAAAAAATAGCTCAGTGCATGGGAGCATTCAGGAAATATTGTCAAATGACAACATGGCTGGATATTTTCAACAAATATATACTTAAATTTCATGTATTTATTTAATATTTTATACAAGCATAGTTGTCTAACAATAAATTGCACATATTTAAAGTGTGCAATTGCGTAAGTGTTGGCATATATATATATATATATATATATATATATATATATACACACATATGCCTTTGAAACTTTCATCACAGTCAAGATAGGGAACATAGTCATCACTCCTAAAAGTTTTCTCTTTGTGTGCCTTTGTAATTCTATCATCATTTACTTCCCTCCCCCTCCGAAAACCTCCTCCAACCCAATATTCTGCCAGTTAACCACTGATCTAGTTTCTGTCAGTATAGATTAAGATGAATTTCCATTTTATATAATTTTATATAAATGGACTCATATTTTATGTATTCTCTTTGGGGAGGGGCTGGCTTCTTTTACTCATCATAATTATTTTAAGGATTGTCCACGTTGCTTTAGGTATCAATAGTTCTTTACTTTTATTGCTGAATAGTATGCTATTGTAATGGCATACCACAGTTTATTTATTTATTTGCCTGTTGGTGGAGACATGTTGTTTCCAGTTTTAGCTATTATAAATAAAGCCGCTATAAATATTTGCAGAAAAGTCTTTTGCGAACATATGCTTTCCCTTTGGGTAAATTAAGGGTGAAATGACTGGATTACATGGTAGGTATATGTTTAACTTTATAAGAAACTGTTTTCACAGTTGAATTATTTTACATTCACATGGCAGTCTATGAGCATTTTGTTCCTCTACATCCCCACCGACACTTGCTATGGTCAGTCATTTTAATCTCAATCATTCTAAATAGTTGTAAAGTGGTAACTCATAGAAGTTTTAATTAGCATTTTTCTAGTGACTAATTACTAATTATGCTGAGCACATTTCTATATACTTAAATGTCATCCATATTTAACTCTGAACTGGTACATTAGAGAATCTTCGGGGTTATTCATGAGCCATCTTTTCTGTATAAATATCTTCTCTGGTGAAATGTCTGTTCATTTCTTTTGCCCATTTAAAAAACATGTTATTTTCTTATTACTGAGTTTTGAGAGTTATTTATATATTTAGAATACAAGTATTCTATCAGATACATGATTTACGAATATTTTCTCCCAGTCTGTGCCTTGTCTGCTCATTCTTTTAACTGTGTCTTTTGAAGAGCAGAAGTTTTAAATTTTAATGAAGTCAATTTTGTTCTTTTATGGATTGTGCTTTTGGTATCTTATCCAAGAAATCCTTGCCAACCAAGGTCACAAATACTTTCTTCTATGTTTTCTTCCAAATATTTTATAATTTTGGATTTTACATTTAGGTCTACAATCCATTTTGAGTTATATTTTATATATGGTACCAGTTATCAATTGTATTATTTTATATATGGATATTTAATTTGTTGAAAGATATTTTAAAAATTATAAGAAAGTTTGTTCTTGTTGTGAATCAGTGGAAGTCTTTGTTTTAAATTTTTTAAATGAAAGATTAATATGCCAACAGCCCAAACAAATTGCTTGCCTAATTCTTAAAAATAAATTCTTACTCTAATTTTGAAGTGTCTCATTAACTTTCTATTTTTGTAGTAAAGGAATAAATAAACATTTTTGTTCTGCTCCTTTGGTTTACTGACTTATCCAGTTTGAGTTCTATATACTTGCTTTGATCCAGATAGCTCCTGGGCCTTCAGTAGGGTTGTAGGGAGGAGTAATGGGAGGCAAGGTAGGTATGAACTACGGATGAATCTGCCTAATTGACACCTCCTTAGAATGCTCCTAACTCTGAATTCATACATTAGGGAATATTCAGGGTTATTTCATAAAGCACCTTTTCTGTATAAATTTTGACCCTAGCAAGAATGGAATACCTTTAACAGTATGTGTATATCTGTGCAATTTAGTAGGAAGTGGAGAGAGGATGACTGATTAGGATCTTTTCTATTTCAATTCATTAAAGAGAGAATTCCTGGATTAGATTTACGTTCCTTCCTTGGAGTGGCCCACCAGAATTTACATGAAAATTTCTCAGATAACTGGAGTGGTCTGAGAAGACCTGAAGCCATTCTTAGGCCAGGGATAGCAAATGGACATTCTCAGCCCGCTGAGTTCAGCCCAGGGGCGCCTTATTATTGGCAGTGGGAAGTATCCACTTGGCAATTTTTGGGGGGAGTTATGGGGGCAGTGTCTTGCCCTGTCACCCAGGCTGGAGTGCAGCAACACAAACACAGTTCACTGCAGCCTGGACCTCCTGAACTCAAGTGATCCTCCCACTTCAGCCTCCAAAGTGCTAGGATTACAGGTGTGAGCCACCATGCTTGGCCCTCACTTGGCAAATTTTTTAATGAGATGCATTTGCTATTAACCTCCCAATTATCTTCTTCTTTACTTCCCTTTCTGGTGGTTTCTTCTTCTGAGGTAGCCAAGGTTTCATGCTTTCAATTGCTTTCTCCCTTTCTAACATCTGCCCAGGAATGATGATTATGTCTGAATGTATCTTCTTAACAGGAATATTGGCATGTTAGTGGAGGGCCAAGGCTTACTCTCTAATAGTGCAATGCCATGGCTCAATAAAACAATGCTTGCAGAGGTCTGTCTTTGGGTAGCTATTTAGGCTAAATACTGGATATATATGGACATATGTTGTCTCTAAGCATCCATTCTCTATCTCATTCTCTATAGCTTCCAACATCTTTGGGTACCCATATAGTTTTATTAAAGCTGATCCCACATCTAGTTTCAGGTGTGGATTATTGACAAATTAGCTCTTTCAATGTTCCTAGCCCCTGAGATTGGTTCATGGATGGGGAATGTGAGCTAAATTGGTTTGATGACACTAGTGGTTCAAGACTAGTGCAGAAACTCTCAGAAATTTTTTCTCTACTCCTCCAAACAGTGGTTGTAAAACTGTAAGGGCTGAAACTGCTGCCACAGGGGGAGAGCATCTATTTGGAATTTGGAAATGAAGCCAACACTGCAGATGGCAAAAGGATAGACAATGAGAAAAGTCCTTTGTGATGTCATTGAGCTGCCAGGTCAAACTTTGGTGGAATACTTCAAGACCATTCAATTGTGTGATGGAATAAGTTTCCCGTTTTGAAAATGCCTTGTCACTTAACTGAAAGAAACAACTGGGCTTTTTAAGCTTACCAGAAACAAAGAGTTTCTGCTCTCCTCAAGTTTATCAGGATATATCAGAAAGTCTCAGCAGGTCTCATGAAAAATTGAAAAATGGTTCAAGAAACTGTTGAGGGCCAGGTGCAGTGGCTCATTCCTATAATCCCAGCACTGTGGGAGGCCAAGGTGGGTGAATCAGTAGAATTCAGGAGTTCAAGACCAGCCTGGGCAACATGGTGAAACCCTGTCTCTACTAAAAATACAAAAAAATTAGCCAGGCATGGTGGTGCCTGCCTGTGGTCCCAGTTACTTAGGAGGCTGAGGCAGAAGAATAGCTTGAACCCAGGAGGCGGAGGTTCCACTAAGCCCAGATCACGCCACTGCACGCCAGCCTGGGCGACAGAGACTCCATCTCAAAAAAAAAAAAAAAAAAAAAAAAAAAAAAAAGAAGAAGAAGAAAGAAAGAAAGAAACAGTTGAGATTATTTAGCAAATCTGTTTTGTATTAATCTCTTCAGAAGCTAGCATCTAATCTTACTCCAGTGCTCTACTATGTTGGCAATTTAACTGCACTCTTCCCTAAATGTTACGGTTACCTGGCTGTCTTATACTCTCTCTCACATCCAAATTTTAGTTTAGTCAGTCAGTTATAATTCCAAGGCCACACATGTGCCTGACAATCCCTCTCAAACCTCATTGGCAAACATAGATATCTGCCTGCTTCATTCCACTCTGGATATTCCTAGGTTAAGGGCATCAATGGTAAAAACACATGGTGATGAGGGATAAGGAAGTCCTCAGTAGCAGGCTATGAGTGTGGAAGTCACTAAAGAGCTTTCTCAGAAGGGAGTCTATTGGGCACCATGTATATATCCTGTCTAAGACAGTATGCTTTCTGGCATCCCTAAAACTTACAAAGAGAAGCATGAGAGGGCTGAAGGAGGTAGGAAGCTGAGTCAACAGGGATCTGAACATGTGTCTATAGGAACTACTAGAATGACCCTGTTGGCAGTTCCTATGTAATCATGTAATAAAGATCCAAAAAGGTGATTTTGGCAAATATAACATAAGAATCTAAATGCCAAGGTGATGTGTGTGGGGTGCCTACAGTGTCTCCTGCAATTGTATTAACCGGCTTCCTTTCCCTTGGCTTCTGGTTGGATTCTGTCAAATGAGAGCCCTAGTGAGAGATGGGAGAGACAGAGGAGAATGCTGTAGGACTATTTATTTCCCTGGCTCTCTTCCTAATAGATTGCCTCAGGCAGGCTGACGCAACCTTGACCAGATCACATTCTGAAGATCACAGTCATGCTTGCTACAAGAATCTCTCCTAGGTTGTGGTAACCTCTCCTTGTCCTCTGCTGTTACCAGGTCTGTTCTGGCACCATCTCTGTTGGTTCTCCTATAACCTGATTGTAACCTTATAAAGAGTGCCCTTCTTTTCAGCCAAGTCTAATTTATCATTTTCTCAAAATTAGTTACTGCTTCTGTATCTTAAAAAAATGTTGCCATCTCACACCATTCAGAATGGCCATTATTAAAAAGTCAAAAGATATCAGATGCTGGTGAGGTTGTGGAGAATAAGGAATGCTTATACATGGTTGGTGTGAGTATAAACTAGTTCAACCATTGTGGAAGACAGTGTGGTGATTCCTCAAAGACCTAAAGACAGAAATACCATTTGACCCAGCAATGCTATTGCTGGGTATATACCCAAAGGAATATAAATCATTCTATGATAAAGACACCTGCATGCATATGTGCATTGCAGCACTATTCACAATAGCAAAGACATGGAATCAACCCAAATGTCCATCAGTGATAGACTGGATAAAGAAAATGTGGTACATATACATCATGGAATACTATGCAGCAATAAAAAGAATGAAGTCATGTCTTTTGCAGGGACATGGATAGAGCTGTAGGAACAGAAAACTAAATGCTGCATGTTCTCACTTAGAAGTGGGAACTAAATAATGAGAACACATGAGCACATAGAGGGGGACAACGCATTCTGGGGCCTAACAGAGGGTGGAAAGAGGGACAGGATCAGGAAAAATAACTAATGCGTATTAGGGTGAAGACCTGGTGGTGAAATAATCTGTACAACAAAACCCCATGACACAAGTTTATCTATGTGTCTGCACATGTACCCCTGAGCTTAAAAGTTCAAAAATGATGTTGCTTGTATCCAAGTCATAAAGCTATTTGCCTAAGTTCTCTTCTGAAAGAGTTATGATTTTAGTTTTATATTTAAGTCTCTGTTCATTGCAAATTAATTGTTGTGAACAATGTGAGCTAGGGGTCAAAGACTTTTCTCCCCCATGTAGATATCAAGCTATTCCTGTCATTTACTGAAAAGACTCCTTTCACTTTTGAATTGATTTTATTGAGTGGTTAGATTTATTTCTACCATTTTGGTATTCTTTTCTGTTTGTCTCCTCTGTTGATTTGTTTGTTCTCCTTTTTTGCCTTCTTTTGGATCAATTGAATGTATTTTAGAATTCCATTTCAATCTGTCAATAGGCCATTTAGCTATACCTCTTAGCATCATACATATTAATTGCTCTAGGAGTGACAATATTTACAATATTTATTTTTAACTTTTTATGGTCCACTTAGAGTTATTACTTACCATTTTGTGTAAAATGTAGAAAGCTTACATTTTGAAATGTAGAAAACTTTTCATTTATCCCATTTGTCCTTTATGCTATAGTTGCCTTATTTATTGCATCTCCATATATTATAAATCTAAACTGCATGGTTGTTAAAAGTTGGAGAAAAAAGAGGTTTTAATAATCACCCAGCTCTTTACCATTTTCAGTACTTTTATTCCTTAAGTTTCCATCTAGTATTATTTACCTCCAGTCTAAAGAATGTTCTATTTTGTTTAGTATATGTCTTCTGATGATGAATCTTCCTATTAGTTTCTTTTTGAAAAATTTGTATTTATTTAGTCTTTATTTTCTCTTTATTTTTGGAGGATATTGTCTCTGACTATACATTTTTTTTCTTTCAGCTCTTTAAATATGTAATTCCACTGCCCTTTGGTCTCCTTTGTTTCAGATAAGAAGTTAATAATAACCTGGGCACAACGTTCTTGATCTGCTTTGAAGATTTTTCTTATTTGTTTTATATTTTTAGCAGTTTATCATGTACTAGGCATGGTTTTCTTCATATTTATCCCACTTGAGTTTTGCCAAGCCTCTTCAATCTATAAATGTATAACTTTTACCAAATTTGGAAAAATTGTAGTAATAATTTCTTGAAACATTCTTGTCCTCCCCATTCTCTTTTTACTGCTCTTCTGGGACTCCAATCATAAATGTGTTAGGCATTATGATACTCAGGTTTCTGAGTATCTGTCTTTTAATCTATCTTTCTTTCTTTCTCTCTCTTTCTCTCTCTCCCTCATCTTTTTCCTCCTCCTCCTTCTCCTCCTCCTCCTCCTCCTCCTCCTCCTCCTCCTTCTTCTTTTATTTTGATAAGGCTTACTCTATCACTCAGGCTGGAGTACAGCGGCATGATCATGGCTTACTGCAGCTGGCATGATCATGGCTTACTGCAGCTTCCACCTCCCAGGCTCAAGTAGTCCTCCCACTTCAGCCTTCTGAGTAGCTGGGACTATAGGCATGCACCACCACACCCAGCTAATTTTTGTTTGCTTGTTTTCTGTAGAAGCAGGGTCTTACCATGTTGCCATGGCTGGTCTCAAATTCCTGAGCACAAGCAATCCTCCACCTTAGCCTCTCAAAGAGCTAGGATGTGATGGCTCACATCATGCCCAGCCTGTCTGTTCTTTAGATCAGATACTTTCTATTAATCTGTATTTGAATTCTCTCTTTCCTCAGTCATACACATTATGCTTCATCCAGTGAATTTTTTTATTTCAAGAATTTTACTTTACAGTTTTAGAATTTCCATTGGCCTTTTTTATAGTTTCTGCTTTTCTGCTGAGATTTTCTATCTTTTAATTCATTTTGATGACATTTTCCTGTATCTCAGTGACCATTGTTTAATAGTTGCTTTAAAACTCTTGCCTGCTAATTCTAACGTTTAGTCACTTCAGATTTGTTTCGTATTGACTGGTGTTTCTCTCCAGAATGGGTAACAATTTACTAGTTTTTGTGTATTGGGTTCTTAGATTGTATCCTAAACATCATGACTATTGTGCTGTAGAAATTGGGTTGTATTAAATTCCTCTGAAGAGTGGTTTTTTTTTTTCCTCATTGGGATTTAGTCAGGCAATTAATTTTGTTAGACTCAAATTTCACACTCTGTGTCTTCATTGGTAGTTCAAATCTCAGTCCGGTTCTTTTATCCTTATCTAAACTTCAGGGGTCAGGCAGAGATGTATGTAGTTATTTGGAACTCCATCTCTCTAAATACTTTCTGGGATAATTCTTTTACTTTTTTACAGCTGAATTCCTTCTGCTTCTCCAGGGCAGAATAACTGGATTTTCTATCAGAGTTCTAGCTGCTTTGCATGGTGCCAACAGCAACCAATCCCTGGGCTAAAGCCATAAAGGCGGGAAACTCACCCCATACCACCTTCTTCTTCCTTGTGTTACCCCCTTCCCAAATCTGTCTTTTTTTTTTTCACTCTCTTGCTTTCAGATTGTTGTGCTATATTTTTCATAAATTTTATTCTTGTTATTTGTAGTTTAAAAGAAGCTTATTCAGCCATTTCTAGAAGCAGAACCTCTTGATTCCATAAATTTTTGGAGTGTGTTCTCTCACAGGAGAGGCAATATGTGGATTCCTGCTACGAGAACTGGGTCACCATGAAATTTACCCACCTAATGATGTTTTGCATATTCTGTGTTGATCTTCATCACTTCCTCTCAAAGCCATCCAAGTTTTCTGTTACTACTTAGTAAAGCCATTTCATTCTCCAAGGTGTACTTCCTAGTTTGCATTTTTATGGGCATCCTCTTTACGGCTTTAGAGAATGCTGTTCAGTACTTACTGCCTCTGAACTATCTCGAGGGATGCCATTCCAGTTTGCCCTCTGAGATTTTCAGTTTTTCTCTTTTACATTTCTTTTTAGCCCCATGTGCCTTTCAAGGAGCAATAATGACTAATATTTCACTCCATCTTACACGTCCGTATTTATGAGCAGTTAGACTCAGTTGCATTTCCCTCTCCCTATTGGGTAGATTAAGTTTGTCCTCCAGCATCTCATTTTTCTCTTCATATTTTTCTGGCCTGACCACTAAGATCACATGTCTCACAAGAAAAGATTTTTCTCCATCCAGCTTAATCAGCTTGTATTTCTTTATTTTTCTTTTACTCCATTGCTGCTCCTATTCTGCAAGTCAGAAACATATTTTAATATTGTATTTTATTTTTATAAAAGAAATTCATGTACATATATCAAATAATCAAATATTACTACAAAGTTTTAACAAACACCAGCCATTCCTTGGCCACCTGTTTCTCCATCCTTATCCCAAATCCCCTTTCTAGAGGCAGTCACTTCGAATTGTTTTACCTGATTTTATCCTCTGTGTTTCTAAATAACGTGATTAGATTGTTATAGACTGATATTTACTGATTCTTTTGCCCTATATGTTCTACTGACATGGTCTGGGTGCAGTCAGACAAGACCCTGAATTGAAGTCTTGAGTAAAATAGCTTATTTAAGTGGGAATCCTTAAAAGTAGACGTAGAGCAATGAGAAGTGAGACATGGAAGGAAACGAAGCCTAATAAAGGATATGATATCAAGCATTGCCACTGTGGACAGTAGAAGCTTGATCCTACTGGTGAACTCTTGGAAATGGGTAGAAGATGCCTTGGAATGACCTGTGAGGGGCAAGGAGTTGTGGTAGCTATCCTCCGACTCCTATCAGTCATTGGTTGAGAAGCTTTCAGAATTCACTACCTCTCAGGGACCTTTAACTGCTCCATGTACAGGTCAAGTCAATTATGTTGGCTTAAGAAATCTATCAGGTAAATAATTGCAGGTACTTTCAGTTAGAAGACACTGAATAGGCATGAATGGCAATGGGCAGTGCCAAGGTTATATGTGGGGGAGCCCTCATCATATATTGTACAACTATATCAATAGGCTCCTTTACCCTTGGCTTCTGTCTGGATTCAGCCAATAGGAAGTCCTGATGGGAGAAGAGAGGAATGAAAAAGAGTGATACTCAGGTATTTATCTTCCTGACTTTCTTCCTATAAGATTGTCCCAGGCTAGCTGTGTCCCTTGACCAATGGTCACTGTTCTGCATTCTGAAGATCACAGCTCCTCTTAAGGTGACCTTTCCTGTAGGTTCTCTATGTCCAGATCCTGGTAATCTCTCCCTACCTTCTGCTGTCACCAGCTCTGTCTTTGTTCTTTTGCTATACTCTCCTCCCATTTTTATCAACAGTGCCTTTGAAAATATACCCTCCTCAAAGTCTCCTAATTGGAGAGACTTTTTCTTTTTGAGACCCTGATGGAAGAATGTAGCTTGAAACAGCAACCAAATGGTTCTGAGCTAGGTTAGCCACCCAGCTACCACCATAAAACTAACGGATTCTCTCCCATGGAGGGAAAACCCCTTCTTGACAGATGAGAAGACTGTTTATTTCCCCAGGGACTAGCCATATTAAAAGCAGAAAGAACAAAGCTAGAAACAGTTCAATTCCTTTCTCCAAATTCACAGATATATTATTCCTTCTTTGGGGAGGAATAGTGAGGTGGAATGAGGACAGAAACACTCTTCTCATTACTTTCAAAGAAGTGAATGTTTCCTACAGGCCATGGAGGAAATGCTGGGAGGAGCACAGAATGGTCTCTACAATTTAGTCAAGCTGAGCTCAGGCAAACTTGCTCGCCTGCTGCTCTACACTCCCTGGATTGTGGGTTTGTGTCAGATGTCATAACCTTGCGACAAACTGAAGTGTCTGTGAATTGGAGATTTAGAGAAGCAGAAATTCAATAGAAAAGTGAATTGCTCATGGTGTATGACATAGTAAAATAATAAAGATATTCTTATCACAAAAGGGAATGCTTGGCCAGGCACAGTGACCCACATCTATAATCCCAACACTTTGGGTGGCCAAGGCAGAAGGATTGCTTGAGCACAGAAGTTTGAAACCAGCCTGGGAAATATAAGGAGACCCATATCTACAAAAATACAAAAACAAAAATTTAGCTGGCTTGTGGTAGGATATTTCTATAGTCCAAGCTGCTTGGAAGGCTGAGCTGGGAGGATCACTGGAGCCTGGGGGTTGAGGCTGCAGTGAGCTGTGATTACACCACTGCACTTCAGCCTGGGTGACAAAGCTATCTCAAAAAAAGGGGGTTGGGGGGAGTGGGGTTGGGAATGCATGCAATTTGTATTCTTATAATTGCTGGGGTTTTAAATTTTTGTTTGTTTGTTTGTTTGTTTGTTTTGATGTCCTCAGAATTTATCAGCTTGTGAATGTGAAAGAAATTATGCTATTAATAATATTGGGCAAGATTTATATTCCTACCTGCATTGCTCCAAGATCTTAGCTTCATCCCCCATTGGAGTCTCCTTGAAGGTCTCTTCCACCCTGGAGACCCCAGGTGGTGTCTCACAGTGACTCAGTTCTTCTGACCCTGCCTTTGTGAGGGAGACAGTTATTTGCCAGCCACTCAGAGGAAGCATCTTTACACTTCCTTTGCTGCTAGGATCTTAACTGATGGTGCCTTGGCACTGTCTCCTGATGCTGCCAGGGGCCTGTTCCACCAGAGTCAATGAGTGTTCTATGTAGAAATAAGTAGTATGATAGTATGATCTTCTCCCCAACTTTGTGATGCTCTTTGTCTCCTGAATCCCACGTAGTACTATATGAACTTCAATTCTCCCCAAACCCTGACTTCCAAAGCTGATCTTAGACTTTCTTTTTAGATACGTGTTCTGACCCCACATCAGCTCGATTAGATGGGCTATAGTAATATTCCTGGATTTGGAAAATCTCCAAAACCTAATGGCCAAATCAATACTGTTTTCTTCCCTTCCTTGCCTCTTTCTGTGTCACCCCTACCCCTGGAACACTATATTTACCACTCAAGGATGCAGTGGACAGTTGTGAGGCTGTAGACTATGTAAGCAGCACTCTCTAGAACTGCACAGCTCATAATCATGTCAACTGCCCCTGTTAGCAATCTATTCTTTTAGTAGGCACTATATTAAATAAATAACTTTATACATTTTAAATAAGTAAATGATAAATAAAACCAGTAGCTTATAACCTGTATTACTCAAAGAGTAGACCTTGGACTGGCAGCAGGAGCATCACCTGAGACTTGTAAAAACGCAAACTCTGGGTCTTACAGAGACTTCCTCAATCAGAATCTTTGGAGTCTGGGCCTGAAAGTCTGTGTTTTAACAATCTCTGTAGGCGATTCTTCACAGGTTCATATTAGGAGTACTGGTCTATAATCTATACAATCTCTTGAATTTGGCTAAGCTAACAGGAGCTGAATGTAGGTAAGATATAACAAAATTAAATAATAATGTATAACTATAATATATTAACAGGTGTACTACATATGTATTATGTGAATATAATAATATGTCTCTCATGCTTCCAATTAAATCTCTTGAAAAGGGGGCCGGCAGGGATTCAAAATCTGTTACTGGGAATGTTCTCATCTTGGCCAGTCTCTAACAACCATATCACCCGTGAAAAGGGAAAGGGGATAATGACAGAGAACTTACTGGGCTGTAGTGCAAATCAAAAGAGAAACGAATGTGATAGTTCTATGCTCCCAAATGTTTATAATTGTTATTAATAATATGACTCTTTTAAGTCACTTGAGTACCATTTATTAAATTTCGAATTTAGGGAACTATAAGAGTATGTGGCAACTCCCCAAAATGCTTTTATCCATGTTTTCTATTCATGCATAATTGAAGAATGCCTTATTACACTATAGCTTTTACAAATTGCTCCTGGAAGAGGCAAGACTTTCTTTTTGTTTTTAAGAATAGATTTTTAAAATCTTTTGTATGAGTGACTATTCATTGTGAATCAGAATAAAAGACATTTTTGCCCCCTTAGTAATTTGTATTTGATGGTCACATGCTCGGACAATTTCAGTACACTTTAGAGGTACAAATGGGTCCTTTTAAGTGCTATTACTTTTTAAAACTGCTATTTTTTGCTACAGATTCATTAACAATTGAAAACTTGAATTAGAAGTAACCTAAAAATGTCTTACTCTATGTCAATGAAGTCTATTAAACACAAATGAAATTCATTTTTGCAACACCCAATGAAGAACATATCACACCTAATGCAAATCTGTTCTCAGATTTTCTAGAAAATAAGCTGGACAAAGAGGAACTAAGTAAAATGTAATTTTAATATCATACTAACATGACAGAATAGGAGAAATGGAAGGTCAAAATGCTGCACTCATTTTTAGTTAATTAAGGTAAGCCCAGGAGGTTTCCTTTTAATTATACACCAGAGGTGATGTCTTTAGGGAGTTCAAATAAATGCTCATTATCAATTTGAACTTAAAGTAGGCATTGGAAAATATCTGAATAAATTCAGTAAAATTATCACACTTCTGTTAAATCCTCGAAGTTAATCAGTAGTTTTTCTTTGTTTTGTTCTAAGCTTTTTGTTCATAATGAAATGAGAGACTATATATGACAGGACCTAGCACACAAGTTGGCACATATGCACATAAGAAATGTTAGTCTCTTTTCCTTTCTTACCCTTTATTAAACTTAAGGAGACTTATTAAATTTTTGGTCACATATTCATTTAGGAGTTTTAAAACAGCAAGTAAATATTCTTGGAAAATGGAATTAAAACTCCAAGGAACATTAGAGCTATTTGAAGACAAAATTTTTCAAGTGCTATTAAGTGCTTAAAGTACTGCATAATTACACATATTAATAGTAAACATTTTAACATGAGAAGGGTTTTGTATATGTTGCTGATGCTTACATTTTTAACTACT
Organism: Saimiri boliviensis; assembly: GCF_048565385.1. Lineage (NCBI taxonomy): Eukaryota > Metazoa > Chordata > Mammalia > Primates > Cebidae > Saimiri > Saimiri boliviensis. The sequence goes on from NC_133453.1 coordinate 40,783,442, forward strand.
ATTTTCAGGCATTACAAATTCAACCATAGAATTTCATTCAAAAAAAAAAAAAAAAAAAAAAAACTAGGAACCTCTGATGATAGGTGATCAAGTCAAAAGGAATTCATATTTTTTAAAAAAGGGAAAAAATTCTTTAACTGTTTTTAGATTATTGGAAGAAATTCAAAACCAGAAGTATATTTTGAAATGAGTAATTCTGCAGCAATGGAATTCTCAATATTTTTCTTCTTACAATTAAAATTTGTAGCCTTACATATAAAATAGTATAGAGATTTAATTACATAAATCTACAAGTTAAAAATCAATGTTATTAATATGCACAGCATTTGTTACATATTAATTACATTGCTTGGAGGGTGTGTGTGTGTGTGTGTGTGTGTGTGTGTGTGTCTGTGTGTATGTCTTCACAACACAAATGGACTAAAGAATGTTTAGCTTTTTTAAATTCAGAAATACAGGGCCAATTTTATCCCCTTCCAACTTGAAATTAGGGGTCTCAAAGATTCCAGACTGGAATACAGGAAATGAAAGTCCCTGTAATGCCCACAGAATAGGTACCAGATGGAGAGCAGAGTTACCCAGTATTTGGGACAGGCAGTCCAGAAGATTATATCCTAGAAAACAACAAAATGAAAGTAACTGAACCATAAAGTACATGTTGTGGCTCATTTCTGAAGCCAAATGCATAAGTTCTGTCTTGCCTTCTCTGTTTAATCATTTAGGTTAGAGTCTTCAACAGAGCCATAAAGCACTTTAGATCAATCTAGTTTGATCTCTTTATTGTACAAACGAAGGTCAGAAAGATTAAGTGACTAGTTCATATCACATAAAGTAAGTGGAAGAACAGGGTCTTGAACTCCAAGTTCTCAGCCCAGTGCTTTCCTCACTATTGCCTAAGGGCTTTCTCCATTATTACCAGCATCATAAATGCTGTGTGAAGGCTGAAGTCAAAGCTTGACTCTGACTTTGTGGGTGCAATCAGCGGCAGGCTCCAGCCTTGCCCAGACCTGCCTTGAAGTTTGGTCCTGCACAAGTGGGAAGCCCTAAGGAATCTCTGGAATGAAGGAACACACATCTTCAAGAGTGAGTATGGGGTGTGTGAAGATGCACCCAAAAAGGCAGACTGTAACCACATCATAGGGTTGTCCACACGGCTACTAAATATGGAAGTTATTTGGCATGCCAAGGCATGTCCCTTCCAATGCCTGGAACAGTGTAGATATTAATATTTGTTATATGAATAATGAACTGTTGATAGTTTTGAACTGGTTCTGGGCCATGTTCTTTTCAGACATGTACTTTAGACTGCAAGATGGTCAGCAAGGATTTGACTGAGGCTCAAGGAGGCTGGTGGTTAGGAGAGTAGATGTAACCACAAAAGTGAAACAGAGTCTACAATAAACTCTAAAATTTTAACACATATAAATATACTTTTAGTAGCCTTCTTGCTACATATTTAGACTTTTTAATAAAAGGATTGCTCGTAGGTGAATTTATTTAACGTATTTAAGTTTAAGTGAAAGAAGACATACACACAAAACTTTGGGTAAGTGCAGTCTTCTAGCAAGCAGACACTAAGAGAGTATTGACACCAAGAGATATCTTAGAAAAAATAAAGGTGAGAGGAATTAGATAACGGGAGAGCCATCATGCGTCAATGCCAGTCTGACACCTATGAGAGGAGAGTGTGGAGGAAGGGGGCAGGAGGAAGGAGGGTTAGGTAGGAAGCGTCTTAGACTGGAGGACAACTCTGAGAAAGACTTGGCCAAGTTGATGGGGATCCCTAGAGTAAAGATTGCCCATGGGGGGATCCCATGTTGCCAGCAATAGCTTGGCTTTGGCGCCTTTACCATGCCCAGTCATTGGCTGAGGGCAGTCTAGGAAGAGTGTGGTTTTGGTGGAAATTCTGCAATGGATCCTGATAGCGTAATACCTAGAGGTCATGGGCACACTGCACTCTTTGCTGCAGGTTTTCTCCTGAAGGGATATCTGGTAGTATTTGCGAGCATACTCAATATTTACACAAAGTTAAAAACAGGCAAGTCAAGATAGTGGTTACCTTTAGGGAGAGGTCATAACTGGAAGGGGATATAAAAGGGGCTTCTAGAGTACTGATAATGTTCTATCTTTTAATCTGGGTGCTGGCTGCACATTAGGCATGTTTGCTTTGTGAAAAATTCATGAGCTATAGACTTATGGTTGTGCATTTTCTGTGCTTGGTAATATTAACTCCAAAAGAGAAAGATTGCTTACCAAGTTCAAAAGAAAATAATATTGAAGAGTTTACTATAGTAGAAAATAGCAAAAAGTTTGTTAGAAATTCAAATAATTTACTTTAAATATAAGAAAAATATAGACTGAAATGCAACGGTGTGGCCCAAGAGAGGTTACAGGGGCAAGGCTGATAGATTCTGATAAGTTTGTAAGTCTTCTCAGTTGGAGGCAATGAGGGTGGGGGGATTAGAGTAGGAAGAGGAATCTATGAACAGTGGCCAGTAGGGATGGGTTGAGGGGGCAAAGGTTACCAGAAAAGAATGATTAGGCAGGGTGTGGAGTCCCAGCAGACAGAACTGCATTAGCAATCAGAGAGCCAAGATGAACAAGACAACAAGGATTCATTTTGGAGTCGACTCTTTGCATTCAAGTATTTAGCACACACCTTGCCAGCTACAGGAGAGAAAGATGGCAATATGTAGACTGGGGGCATCAGGCAGAATTGTTTGACCATGAGGTTGGATTTCAGGTCTAAGGCTGGTTATCAGGCAAATGAATCAAACTATAGACTCATCAATTCTATTGGCTTTCTGCTCATCAATGGCAAAAGGAACAAACATATAACAAACAAATCAATTGTTTACATACATCAGGAAAAGATGACTTGCCTGTAAATGAGATTAAGCTTTAGCAACGTGGAAAAGATGGTTCATCTGTGGTGTGGAAATATCCATAGGTTATATATGACTCTGAGAAAAATTATGACTCAGGAGAAAAGCCAGAGAACTGTAAAATTCATGGAAGGACTATTTCCAGAAAAATAAATTTCTAATTGCTCAGCTTTAGGTAAATTTTTGATTTTCACTATAAATTCTTAAGTTCATGGTTTACTGAAATTAATTCTTATATTTGTCCAGCACATTACTTATTTCACCTTTTTTGCACATATGATTTATTTAGCTCTTCATATCAGCTGTGATGTCTGCAGAATGGATTCAGTTTCTCCCATAATTTAAAATATATAGGGTTATATTAGTTGGTGTTCTCCAGAAAAGCAGAATCAATACTGGTGATGAGGGGAGAGATTTTAAGGGATTGGCTCACGTGATTCTGAAGGCTAGCAAGTCCAAAATCTGCGATGTGGGCTGGCACTCTGGAGACTGAGGAATGGGCTAATATTGCAACTCAAAGTCCAAAGGCTGGCCATCTACTGCAGAATTTGCTCTTAATCAGGTAAGTTAGCCTTTTTGGTCTTTTCAGGTCTTCTACTTACTGGATGAGGACCACTTACATTATGAATGGCAGTCTGCTTTACTCAAAGTCCACCAATCCAAAAACACCCTTACAGAAACGTAAACATCCAGATTAATGTTTGACCACATATCTGGGCACTATGGCCTGCTCAAATTGACATAAGGTCTTAGAGTCCAGGACTTACTCAAGTCTATGGAGCTAATCAGTCGAAGAATTGTTTCTAAAATTCTGGGCTTCTAACATTAAGTTCCCTATACAAGACTTAGCACTAGAATTAAGAGATAGTCTTCATAAATTCCAATTTAGGGAGCAAGAATGGAATGGAGTTAGCCAGAAATGTCAGTTATAATTCCGTAAGTGCTAAAAGCAAGAATCAGACCCTAGATAATTAGGAACCATGAAAAACCTTACTCCTCCTTACTTAATGTTAGATGTAATTATACAAAATCACAAAACCATAGACAAACTCAGAATAAGAGAAAAGAAACTAAACCATCTGCCTAAATTTAAAAGCGCCTGTAGAGATGCTCAAGTTCAGGCCTGGAGTATTTCACTACAACATCTAGTATAGATGTGAATAACCCAACAGCATATGGAGCTGGGGTGGGCTGGTGAGGAGCAAGGTTCAGCTGGAAGGCTGGTCTATTCTGGGAAGTCTGACCTACATTGGGGGGCAGGCTTAGGCTTTCAGACGTGCAAACCAGCAGAGTAAGTAGGGTTTCAAGCAGCACTGCTGTCTCTGCCATCCACATATCATTCCCCATCCTCCTCATCTTGGCAGGAATTTCTGTGTCTCAGACAGGCCGACCAAAGCAACTCATCATCAACATAATGAGTGTGAGATCTATGGCAAAAATTCACATTCCAAACCTATAAATCCATGAATTGATGATTCTGGAGGCTTGCTTGTCGTAACACAGTAAATTCACACACACTGCAGTCTCCTACTCCTATTTACTTGTGATAATGAAGAATATACTTTGTATGAATATTTGAAGACCTCAGATAATCCCCAAACCTAATTTTAAGTTAAATAGTTTCAACTTCCTGCCTCACTAAACAGCTGTTCTTTTGGTCAATTCTTCCCCCTCTCCCTTTGCAAATTCTGGTAGGAACAAAACAGCATGCACAAATGTATGTCCTGTTTTTTATATACTAAAAATCTCATGGCAAACCTGTAAATATATTGTTATATTTTAAAAATACCATGAGTGAGGGGACTTGCAATTTAAAATCATCCCAAGGCAAAGAAAAAAATCCTTTGATTTTATAGTGTTCATGTCCAAATTTACTTGCCATATAGTTCTGATATTTATAAGTCATACTTTGCTAAAAAGAAGGTAAAACAGTATTAATGGAAAGATGGGTGAGAAATGCAACTAATTAAGCACCTACTAAGTGCCAAGCAGTATGCTAGACAAGGCCCCAAGCGCTGAGTGAGAACAAAACACATTGAACATCTCTACTTCTCAATATGTATTTTGTAGCCCACCTTTGATGCTCAGGATAGGCCTTAAGTTTTTAATGAAAGGCAAGCTCCAATATTTAGCGAAGCTGTGGAACAGTAAATGTGTAACTGCTTAAGACAAAACAATGAATCACGTTTCATTTATCTGCCTGAATAAGAGAAGCGGCCCTTTGTCTTGCCTTTGCTTCATGCTCAGCAGATGCTGGCTTCCCCCAAAGATAAAGTGTTCTTTGTGTGCTATGCCCTCAGCTTCTCTGAGTATAGGATGGCAGCTTCTGTATGCAGATGCTGAAAAATGTTTCTGAGAGTGTTTACATAGTAGTTGTCTCTTGAGCACATGCTTATTTTTAGTGGTGAATTATCAGAGCTTGTGAGGCTGAAACCTCAGCTACTTTTTGCATGTGTTTTAAGTAGCCGAATTTCAGATTTAGGGACCATAGACCACATACCAGCCATGATGGTAGTTTTCAGACCTCATCATCTCATCGTGCCAGGTAATTGAAATTGATTAATGACTTAACCGATTTAACAATGGTCAGTGAGGGTCCACAAAATGCTTATTTTACGATTATTCAATTTATTCATCACCAAGAAGGACGAGCCAAAATACTGCTCTTCGTGGAGGTAGAAACCTTAGCAGTGATCTCAAGTCATCACTCAGCATCTGTAGAGAGCCAGAGCAAAGAAAAAGGGTCAAGTCCTAAGACCTGATGGAAAAACTGCTTAAATTGCTAATAGGGAGGTGAAGGCTGCCTTGGATACTTAGAATTCCACAGATGCTGCCCTCAGCAACATCTTTGATACTGCCCGAAAGTGGCAAAGATTGCTCCACATCCTTCCAGAAGAGACCTGGGAGACACAGTTAACTCATATTCAAGATAGCTGTTTTGATGGGGCACAGCAAATGAAGAGCAGAGACTCTGCCCCAGGCCCTCTGCTTTGTACTTCGTCACCCCAGAAATTGAAGGAAGCAACTTCATTCACTGATGACCAGCAAGGTTTAAGAGCAACACATATATGTATGTATGTATATATATATATATGTGTGTGTGTGTGTGTGTGTGTGTGTGTGTGTGTATGTATATATATATATATATATATATATTTTTTTTTTTTTTCAGGACTCTTGGTTCTAAGCCACAGAACTCAACCTAACTTTTCCTTTGTGTGTGTATGTGTGTGTGTGTGTGTGTGTGTGTGTGTGTGTGTGTATGTGTGTATTTTATTTATTTATTTATATTTTACTTTAAGTTCTGGGATACATGTGCTGAACATGCAGGTTTGTTGAATAGGCATGTATGTGCCATGGTGGTTTGCTGCACCTATCAACCCATCATCTAGATTTTAAGTCCTGCATGCATTAGGTATTTGCTCTAGTGCTTTCCCTTCCCTTGCCCCTCAACCCCAAGAGGCCCTGGTGTATGATGTTCTTCTCCCTGTGTTCATGTGTTCTCATTGTTCAACTCCCACTTCTGAGTGAGAATATGTGGTGTTTGTTTTTCTGTTTCTGTGTTAGTTGCTGAGAATGATGGTTTCCAGCTTCATCTGTGTCCCTGCAAAGGACATGAACTCATTCTTTTTTATGGCTGCATAGTATTCCATGGCATATATGTGCCACATTTTCTTTATCCAGTCTATCATTGATGGGCTTTGGAATTGGTTCCAAGTCTTTGCTATTGTGAGTAGTGCTGCAATAATTGGCTTCTTAAACTCTCAGTTACATCAGACAAACAAAAACATTTCCAAAATGGATACATTAAAAAAAATGCTTTGCTTGTTTGTTTGTTTCATGTAGCTGAAAGTCTAAGAAATATATCCAAGGATTCAAATGATGGTATCAGAATTCTGTGCCTCTTTCCATCTCTAGACTCTGCTTGTCTTTATTCCAGCCAGCACGCTCTCTCCACATGGTGGACAAGTTTCCCATAGCACGTGGTTAGAATCACTGGAAAAAATAGCTTCTTCTACTGTGTCCATATATCAGTCCCAGAAATGGACTTTGATTGGCTCTACTTGGACCACACATGCATCTCTGGACTAATCACTACACCTTGAGAGACATGATTGGATAAACTGACTCATGTGCCCACGGGCCGAAGTAGGTGTGGCTGTGTGTTAATAGCTTTAGGAGGATCTTACCACATATGCAAGGGGTGAGTTCTCCAAGGAAGGAATGAAAATAAACAAAGACAATGCCCACTATAATATATAAGTGGTTCATGAAACTCTAGTGATCTTAAAAATAAATAGATTACCAACTGCTCCTTTTTTCCATCCATACTCTTCCTTTGTCGTTGAAGGCTGTCCTTGATACACTGTGTATGCACCTGAAATAGGTCCAAAGTAAGTTATGTGTACTAACCTACAGCTAATAAACCTTAGGTTGTTGTTGCCTTCATTAAGCGAATTTTTAAAAAATTAACGGAACAATTTATTACTTTAGTTATTTCAGAGCCAGGATTTTGCTATGTGGCCCAGGCTGGCCTCAAACTCTTGGGCTTTTAAAATAATCCTCCCACCTCAGCCTCCGAAGTAGCTGAGATTAGAGGCATGGGTCACTGTGCCCAGCTAAGCCAGATTCTTCTGTTAGGATAGCATGCCATTGAGTGATATTTGGTAGACAAAGATGTAGAGGCATACGGGCTTCTTAGGAGGCAGAATTTGGTTTCATATTTGTTTCTGCCATAACAATGAACACACAGTGTCTAGCATATGGAGGGCCTAAATTATTGTTTGTTAAGTAGGCCAATATGTCCTTTGGGGGCTTTGTAAATCCAATAGCTAAAGAATCTTCATCTTCTGAAAACGTCTACTTCTCCCAGACTCTTCCACACTAGAAATCCTATTTTTTTTTTTCCTAAAGAATTTCCTTTCGCTAAAGACCTTGGGAAGAGTTCTAAGCAGGTAACATATGAGAACAGCATAGTGTAATGGCTGAGGTTTTAGAGTTAGGTGTGATTTTAAAATTTCTAATTTTCAGTAAAATTTCTAATAAATTGGGTTACCTCAGTGTGATGGTTAATTTTATGTGTCAACGTGACTGGCCAAGGAGTACCCAGTTTAAACATTTTTGGGTATGTCTGTGAGGGTGTTTCTGGATAAAATTGCATCTGAATTAGGGGACCCAGTAAAGTATGTTGCCGTCTTCAATGTAGAGGGGTATCATGCAATCCCAATCCAATCACAAAAGGTAGAATAAGGAGGAATTTCCACCTTTTGCTTCTTGCCTTCTTGTTTGAACTGGGACTTTGGTCTTCTCCTCCCCTTGGACTGAGATTTACATCACTGGCTTCTTTTGGTCCTCAGGCCTTTCTGAATTATACCACTGGTCTTTCTAATAGTGTGAGCCAGTTCCTCATAATAAATCTCTCTCTCTCTCTCTCTCTCTCTCTCTCTCTCTGAGAGAGATATATAGATATATGAGAGACTACCTATCGTTTCTTTGTATATCCTTGACTAATATATTCAGGCAAGTTATTTAATCTCTTGGACCCTCAGTTTCCCCTGGTAGTATTATCCTTAGTGAAAGGGTAATAAAAATAGCTACTTCACAGATTGATATGAAGAACAACTGAAATAATATTTGAGAAACCTAGCACATAATAATAGATATTGTTGAGGGAGACAGGTACTGATGGGTGAACCAGAAATGAAAGTACCTAAATGGTAAGGTGTTGAATGGGGAAATAGAGGGCCCAGAAGACAAAATTTATTTATTTAAGATTGCCTACTATGATGTATTTGCGCTGTTGTGGTTATAAAAGCTAAAATCATTGGTGGAGAAGATATGTCCATTAATCAATTAATTGGTGCCCATCTTGTGCCCCTAGGGCACAGTACTTACGGTTTGATCACAGTATATTTTTAAAATTCATCTAGTGGTATCATAATGAAATTTCAGGGATAGCTATCAAAACGAAACAACAATTTCTATGAGAGTAGATGCTGAAAAACTAATTGCAGAGTTGAGAACAACTTTGAGGGGACACACCAGTTACTGGCATTTGTATTAAGCTCAAAGATACATTCATAAACTTTACTAGAACATAAAATTTTTAGAGAAATAGCATAGTATTAGACCTTACTTTTATAGTTGCTAGAATGTAAAAATTCTCCCTAGAGATACAACCCTCCCCTCCATGGCGTATGCTGAATTAAGTAGGACTATATTTGAGAAAGTTTTACATTTCCCTCAATGCAAATCTATTTTAAGGTCAGCTAAGCTCAACTAAAAATAAAAGCCCAGAGTGGGCCTGCTGCTAATGCTTTATACATTGCATTTATAAAAAAATTGGCTGACTTATTGCTGTGTATTGATATCTGCTGTGTATTGAACTGTTATATGTTGATTATTTCTGTGTTGGCCAACTGGGAATTATGGATGGTGCAGGACATAATCATTCATTTTTAGCTGTATGTGACAAACTTGTAAATAACTGGACTTACAGTTTTGAAAACATTTTGTACTGTGATTTTAGAAAAGAATACAATCTAAAATAACAGAGAGAAAAATCTAGTTCCACACTAGACCTTTATGGATCTGCACATGGTTGTAGGATTGGCCCAGTGCTACTTCCAGCTCAGGTTTTCTCTTTTCTTCCTTCCCACAGGTGTGGGAGATTTGTCCCCTCCCTGCTTTCCTCTAGGGGAAATAGGAAAGGCAAACTTGAGATAATGGCAGAGAAGTTTTTAAATAATTACAAAAATAATCTTAATATGTATTCCTTTGGCAATTGTCACTGGTTGATAACACTTGGTGGCTCTAACCTTTGCAACCCACAAACCTCTCACAATCAACAAGTCTAAAACTTGAGTTAATTCTTTTCCTGCCAAACCTATTAATACATCCTTGCTTACTAATCTGTGCTGGTGGCACAATTTCCACCCTGTCAACCTGACAAGAAACTTGAGTTACCCTCGAGTAGTCCTTGTCCTTTATATCTAATTGACCACTAAGTCTTTCCCCAGGATATATCCAAAGAGTTCTTAGTTCCACTCTCCCTCTCCATTATCATTGCCATTGTCTGATTCAGACACTATTTTCCCCCTTGACTTTGGCAATAGTTCCCATTGATTCCTTCCCTTCCTACAATCTTCCTTCTTATCTATTATCCATATAATTGCCAGATATATTTTTACAAAATATGATTATTTACTTTCTTGCTTTAAAAATAACACCAGTCATCCACAATTTTAGTTAGTAATTCTGGCTCAGACAAAATATTACCAATATTTAAGTATTCTATCATGCAGAGAATTGACAATCATTATTATTAGTTTGGTGCCAAACTAACTATGGTTTTGGCAATGCTTTTTAGTGGCAATGACCACAACTACTTTTGAACCAGCCTAATACATTAACATTGCAACAAAATTTATGGGAAGAGGAAACTTAATGAAGCAAGATCAGCACAAACAATTTATTAGAGCTTGACCTAGGAACCTAACATATATTATATTGAGAATGTTACCTCAGAACTTTTTTAACATGAGGACTTCTTATAGAAATTTATTGGTCTCTATTTGTACCTCAAAATGTGGACTTAAAATATTAATTGGTTAAAAGTTAAAGCAGACTATATTTCCTAAAAGAGCCATTTTCTACTCAAAACCAAGTATCAAGACAAAAATATGATAAAAAGTGACAAAGATAATGAATTACCCATTCTCATTTATTTCCAACACACCACACATACTTCCAACAACAACAAGAAAAATCACATAAACTGATTTAAAGTATTTGGAAGTCTAGAACAAATTTTTAATTGTAGTAACGCTTTTTTGTAATTTTCTAATTGTGGTAGCATAAGAAGTTATGCAACATAAACAATTAATAATCAATTTATTTTTTGTCTTATCTTTAAAAAATTTCATTAGCTATACCTAAAAGATTATATGTAAATATATGTAAATCACCAGGTAATATGACAAACAACAGTAAATATGCCACCCCACCAAAGAAGCTGAACATTAACTATAATTTCCATAATTCTGGTTACTCCTCTATGTAGCTCCCATTTCTCCTGCAGAGGTAACTCAACCTGAGGCAGTTGTTGCTAGAAGTGGTCTGAGGAAACCAGTGATAAGATGAGGTTTTGAAGCTAGATCACACACCTCCCAAACTGGATCACACACCTCCTTGTTGGCAATGGGGCCTCCATCACTGTGGTAGGAGGAGTCCATATGGCACTTGGCACAAAGTGGCAGTCCAGTGGTTAACCTTCTCAGCAGCGGCAGATTGGGATGGTGTATTGGGGCAGTGTACTATACTAGCTGTCCTGACACTGACACGCTGGGCATTTGGGAAGTTGTAGATAGTAACCAGGCGGGCAATGGATTAGAAGGCTAGACCTAAGAACTGTTGATACCCTAGAAGAGGTAAGAAAAAGCTGCAAGTGACTAACAGACTAGGATTGAAAAGCAGAGGGCTTCCCTGGCAGTTTATAATGGGGCTCTCATGTCCTGCAGCAAGAGACAGAGAAAGCTGTAGACCAGGCCCTGGCCCAGGATTTAACGGACCAAGCTCTAGAGAAGGTTAAACTTCAACCAAGACAGGTCTGTTATGCCAATGTCAGGTCCTGTTTGGGGAAAAATGGGCCCACTTTTGGGCTGCAGACATCTGGGTAAGTAACCCTTAATATTTTGAATGCCAAGACTTCTGAACTCTCTGAACCTTCAGAGGTGTCTCACCACCTTCTCCTATGAAGAATTAAAACATTTCCCTTTTTGGAGACAATTTAGACATCTCTCCCTGACATGATGACACGTACTCCTCAGGATCTGCCCCTACCTTCCCTCCTAACCACTCTGTCTATAGTTAGAGTGAAGTTGTAGCTTTCATCAGATGAAAAATGTTAGGGGACTGATAGGAAAGAGAGAGCTTATGCTCCAGAAGGAGCTCAAGACCAGCCAGCATGCTCCCATAGGAAGGAGGAGATTTTCAAAGAATGGTTAGATTCTAAGGGAGGTTGACCAAGAACATAAAATTGAGTAAGAGAGAATGAATTGATTTGAGATTACTCTCCTGAGCTACAGGATTTAATACCATGGCAGGGACCTCAGGAGATAGGACTGGCTTGCTATTAGAGTGGCCCCCAGAAACATGGAAAAAGAGATTATCCACATGCAGTTGAAATGCTCAAATTGCCATGACAGATAGTTAAGGAAGCAATGAAAAGGCTTTCTGAGGCAGGCATGAAGGTTCATCATAGGGATGCCTAGAGGATACACTATTAACAAGGAATTGCTGGTGAGGGGGCACCAGCCTCACTAACATGTTCAGTGGTGGCTCTCCTCCATAGTCCAGAGCTGGAGTAGGAAAGGTCAGTACAGGCTGAGGCTTGTGGATAACAATGAGGATACTAGGACCTGGACACCATAGAGGCCCGGTGGACACATGGTTTGTAATCAGAGGTGAGTGTGGAGTGGCAGCCAAGGAAGCCTGCCCTACAGAGAATTACGAAGATGCTTAATGGAATTTGATATTCTTAGAAGCAGAATAGGCGGGCAGCCAGCAAGAGCACTACTCAGCTTGTACCATAAAAAAAAAATCAGAGATAATGATGAGGAGACTAAGAGCAATTGCCTCAATATGAAGTCCCTTGCATTTCCCCCAAACCTGTGCCAAACCTAGAAACTAGAAACTAACGATAAGGCCAGATCTCCAGGAGAAAGACCCGGACAACCCCATGATAAGTATACGTGGTAATGATTCCCTCAGAGATTTCCCACAGGAACCTACGACTATTTACTCAGATAACTGTATAAACAAGAAAGGGAAATACCCAAATATCTTGAGAACTATTGGATGGAGGGTGTCATCATGGCTCATTAGCATGGAACACAGTAGGGCTGGGTAATAAAAGAAGTCCTGGCTAAAGTTTAACTTACAATGGGTCCCCTGGCATATAGACTCACCTGCTTCATTGGTCATTTCTTTTGTTTCGGAATGTACAAGAAAATTCCCGTACAAAGCAGTTTAGTAATCCTCATATTGGGCCTTTTACCTGTGGGGAAGGTGAAATGGAGGCCTTAGAAACTGCTCCTCTTTCCAGCCATGACAGTAAATCAAGAACAGTAATTCTGGTGGAGGGGGGATAAAAGTGGAGGTTAATGCCACCTTTATGGAACTAAAGTGGAGTTGGCAAACTATCTTTAAAAGGGCCAGATAGTAAATATTTTAGGCTTTGTGGGTTAGATGTCTCTGTTGCAATGACTTAACTCTTGTAGCAGAGAGCAGCCATGAGCAATATATAAACAAATGAGCATTCATATCTGTGTTCTTAAAAAAACCCTTTTATTTATAAAGCAGGTCAGCTCATAGGTTGCCAGCCCTGATCTAGAGAATTAGTTAGTGGGTAGCGGGGAGGTGCCCATCACTTCTTCATTGAAGTCACCAGTCTGGCCCTGAAGCACTCAGATTCTGGGAGGATAACAGTAGACTACCCCAAAGCCAACCTACCACTATCTCTAGTTGCAGCTCCTGTGCCTATTCTGGCCTCTTTGATACAGCAGATTAACATGTGCCTCAGATGCATCATACGCAGCTCCTAATTTGGTGAATGCGTTCTTTCTATTCTGATCAAAAAGAGGATCATAGAGTTCACACCCACATGGAATGGGCAGCAATACACCAACATACTTTTACAGTGTTGTCCCGGGCTATGTTCTTTTATGCCCTCCGTCATGACATAGTCTGAAGCAATCTGGACACTCTGTATGTTTACAAAACATCACATGGATTCAGTAGCTCAATGATATTGTGCTGTTCGGGCTAGGTGAGTCGGACCGGATGAGCAAGATGCAACTGGAAGCTTCAGTTAAGACACACATGCTGCAGAGGGTGGGGGATAAGCACTGTGAAGATCCAGGGGCCTGCCACATGAGTAAACATTTTGATATTCCTGTGATCAGGCATATGCTGAAACCTGCCCTCCAAAATTAAATGAGGAGGAAGAGCTGTTCTTATATAATGGGAGCAGAGAGAAATAGGTTGCATCACCCAACCCAGTGATCCACATAGCGGCTTTTGGGCACTCGTTTGCCCATCTCTGTTGGCAAGTGGGTAAGTTCAGCAACTCCCACCTGAGAAGAACACAGCGACCAAGGACTCAGATTCTTTACAGTCTACATCACACTGGGACATTAGCCACCAAGACAGCAGAGCTTATAGTTAAGAGTGAGGGGAGGCCGGGCGCGGTGGCTCAAGCCTGTAATCCCAGCACTTTGGGAGGCGGGTGGATTACGAGGTCGAGAGATCGAGACCATCCTGGTCAACCTGGTGAAACCCCGTCTCTACTAAAAATAAAAAAAATTAGCTGGGCATGGTGGCACGTGCCTGTAATCCCAGCTACTCAGGAGGCTGAGGCAGGAGAATTGCCTGAACCCAGGAGGCGGAGGTTGTGGTGAGCCGAGATCGCGCCATTGCACTCCAGCCTGGGTAACAAGAGCGAAACTCCGTCTCAAAAAAAAAAAAAAAAAAAAAAAAAGAGCGAGGGAAATCTAGAATGGATAGTGGAGGAGGGAGATGATGGGTACCAGTTGCAGCCCTATGTCCAGCTGCAGTCGCAGTTGTTTGTCCTATTAGAAAGGACAAACAAGGTCCTGATTGGGGAAAAATGGGCCCGCTTCTGGGATGCAGACATCTGGGTAAATCCCCCTCAATATTTTGAGTGCCCAGACTTGTGAACTCAAATTAACATGGCAACAAACATATGCTAAGTTTCCTTCAGAAAGACAAGCACATTGTAACCTTGGAAAAGCTGAAGGCATATGAAGAAATAGATTTGAGTGGTGTAAGGGGTGGACTGTGGTGAATATAAAGATGCCTGCCCAGATACTCTTCAATAGGGATATTTTCGCAGCAGGTGCTGGGAGTGGTATCAGCAGATAGTCTCCAGCTATGATTGCCTGAAGAACAGAGAGTCACTTGGCCCCAGGTACACCCATCCTGGACTGGTCCACACCCGGTGATTTATCTTGGTGGGGTCTAAAGGCCTGATTATTTGGGTCCACTGCTGGACAATCCTGACAGGCTATATATGCACCAGTGCCCTCCTTGGATTTGGCCTATGCTCTGCCTATTGCAATTGAATTTCTCCCTTTGACCTTTCATAGGTGTTAATCCCTAATAAACATCCCACCTCACCATCTACTTGTGAATAATATAACCTGTGAATGCAGTTTCACTATGATGGCATGTATTTCTTTTTGTTTATCATGCTTGGTATTAATTTTTCTTCCTAAATCTGTGGATTCATAGTTTTAATTCTGGGAAATTTTGATAGCTATTATCTCTGTAAATATTACCTCTTCTCATTTAACTCTGTGCTTTTTCTGGGATTCTCATGAGATATGTATTATTCCTTCTCTTTCTACCTTCTATATATTTTTCACCTTTTTCTTATTACTTTGTGCTAAAATTTTGGTAATTTTTAAAATAGATCGCTTTCAGTGCACTATTTCTCTCTACTTTGAACAGTAAACTGATGCTGCAGTTTTTGACTAAGATTTCTACTTAAAATTTTATTTTTTACTTCCAAAGTTTTTAGTTGAAAAAAAATTAAATTTGTCTATTCATTTCCTCAGAGTATTTTATTAATTGGTCATAGTTATAATTGAATTGTTTACAACTTTGTGCATTGTATATATGGCTATTCTATATTCTGTATCTAACAGTTCCAATATCTATGTCTGAAAGCATCCATATCTGTTTTTGGGAGGGGAGGTTCATTTGATTTTTGTTTTTGTTGTTTCTGCCACCTCTTAGAGTGGCTTGCATTTGTGTGAGTTTGTTGATCTTTGATTGTTCGTTCATGACTTGATCTTAATTAGTGAGAAATAAATTGAGGATTGGAAAAGTTTTCCCCAGATATGATTTGATTCTGCTGGTGACCGGCAGGCTCTATACTTGAAATCCCCTTGATCTGCTCTCACTCTCTTCACATAGCCAAACCACAGTTTTAATTATAGAGGCTTTATAATATATTTTAATAACTGGCAATACTACCCCTCCTACTGAGAGTCTCAGCTAGTCTAGGAAATCTGGAGTTCTTTTCCTCTGCCACAGAGGGCCATGCTATTGCTCAACCAGCCTTAGGTAACCCTGTCCCTTCTAGCTGCCCCAGATCCTGGCACTTCTTATCTCAGGTGAGTTTTTGGAGCTTAGAGAAGGAGCTCTGAACACATCCTCTGTCTCTCGTGAAACAGTCATGTCTCAGAGTGTATCTTCAATAGGATTTATTATTTTGCAGTAGGGGAGTTGCTCAGAGCATGTAGTCAGCCATAATAATAGAGATGATAGCTTTTATGTAAAAAAATACAACAGATAAGGACTTATTAGGCCAAATGTGTATGACTGTGTTCAAATTCCATTCATGTCCACACACATGTATTGAGCATGACTGTAATGAGAGGAGTTGACGTTTATTGAAAGCTACTTGTGAGCTTTATATAGATTTTTCCAAAAATATTTTATCTTTTTAAGTATGGAAAATTTCAAACACATGGAAAAGGAGAGTGAATAGTATAATGGGCCTCTATGTACCTATCATCCACCTTCAATAATTTCCAATTTATGGCCACTCTAATTTTATCTATTCTCTCCTCTCACCTCTTATTATCTTGAAGCAAATTCAAGACAGCATATTATTTCAACCATAAATATTTGAATAACTCTCTCTAAACATTAAATACTATTTTTTGAAAACATAACCACAAGAGCATGATTACACCTAAAAAGTTGACAATGATTCCTTTATATCATCAAATATATTAAGAATACTAACTCTTATCTGTAATATCAGTTGCAAATACTTTTTATAAATTTATCATTTGTTTTTATACTTTACTTATGAGATATTTTTGTGATGCAAAGCTTTCCTTTTCTATCTGTTTTCTTTCTTTCTTTCTTTCTTTCTTTCTTTTTTTTTTTTTTTGAGAGAGAGAGTCTTGATCTGTTGCCCAGGCTGGAGTGCAGTGATGCAATCTTGGCTAACTGCAACCCCTGTCTCCTGAGTTTAAGCAATTCTTGTGCCTCAGCCTCTCAAGTAGCTGAGATTACAGACATACACAACCACTCCCAGCTAATTTTTGTATTTTTAGTAGAGACAGTGTTTTTCTGTGTTGGTCAGGCTTGTCTCGAACTCCTGCCTCAAGTGATCCACTTGCCTTGGCCTCCCAAAGTGCTAGGATTACAGGCATTAGCCACTGCACCTGGCAGAGTTTCTTTTATCATATATAGTCAAATACACTGTATTAATCTATTCTTGCACTGATATAAAGAAATATCTGAGACTGGGTAATCTACAAAGAAAAGATGTCTAACTGGCTCATGCTTCTGCAAGTTATACAGGAAGCATGGCAGCATCTGCTTCTGGGGGAGGCCTCAGGGAACTTACAATCAGGACTTAAGGCAAAGCAGGAGCAGGTGTCTTGCATGGCAGGAGCAGGAGGAAGTGGTGGTGGTGCTACACACCTTTAAACACTAGATCTCACAAAAACTCCTATTATGACACAATACCAAGGGGGAAATTCACCTTTATCTAATTATCTCCCATCAGGCACCATCTCTAATATTGGGGATTATGATTCAACATGAGATTTTGGTGAGGACACAGATTCAAACCATATCATTCCAAATCACATGTCTTTCTCACATTGCATAATATAATCATCACGTTTCAGCACTCCTCCGAAGTCTTAACTCATTCCAGCATTAACTCAAAGTCCAAAGTCCAAAGTCTCATCTGAGACAAGTTTAGTCCCTTCCACATATAAGCCTGTAAAATAAAAAAAAAACAAATCAGTTACTCCCAAGATACAATGAGGGTATATGCATTGAGTAAATACTCCTATTCCAAAAGGGAGAAATGAGCCAACAGAAAGGGGCTATAGACCCTATGCAAATCCAGAACCCAGCAGGGCAGTCACTAAATCTTAAAGATTCAAAATAATCTCCTTTGACTCCATCTCTCACATCCAGGGCACACTGGTGCAAGGGGTGGACTCCCAAGACCTTGAGAAGCTCTGATCCTGTGGCTTTGCAGGGTTCAGCCCCCACAGTTGCTCTCATGGGCTGGTGTTGAGTGCCTGTGGTTTTTCTAGGTGCATGGTGCAAGCTGCTGGTGGATCTGCCATTCTGGGGCTTAGAAGATCGTGACTCTTCTCACAGCTCCACTATGCAGTGCCTCAGTGGGGACTCTGTGTGGGGGCTGCAGTGCCACATTTTTCGTCCTCACTGCTCTAGTAGAGGTTCTCCATGAGGGTTCCACCCCTGCAGCAGGCTTCATACATCCTCTGAAATCTAGGCAGAGGCTTCTAAGCCTTAACTCTTGCATTCTGTGCACACACAGGCTTAACACCACAGTGAAACCAACAAGGCTTATAGCTAGCATTCTTTGAAGCTGTGGCTGAGCTGTACCTGGGTCCCTTTGAGCCATGGCTAGAGCTGGAGTGACTGGGATGCTGGGAGCAGTGTCCTGAGGCTGCAGTAGGGCTGCTGGGCCCTGGGCCTGGCCATAAAACCATTCTTCCCTTCTAGGCCTCTAGACCTGTGGTGGGAGGAGCTGTCACAAAGGTCTCTGAAATGTCTTTTCCCCAATGTCACTGCTATCAGCATTTGGTTCCCTTTTACTTATGCAAATTTCTGCCACCATCTTGAATTCCTTCCCCCCAGATAGGTGTTTCTTTCCCACCATATGCCCAGGCTGACAATTTTCCAAACTTTTACACTCTGCTTCCATTTTCAATATAAGTTCCAATTTCACATCATTTCTTTGCTCACGCATATGAACATAGTTTGTTAGAAGCAGCCAGCCCACATCTTGAACAATTTGCTGCTTAGAAATTTTTTCCACCAAGATGGTGTGGTGATTCCTCAAGGATCTAGAAATAGAAATACCATTTGACCCAGCAATCTCATTACTGGGTATATACCCAAAGGATTATAAAACATTGTATTATAAAGACACATGCACACCTATGTTTACTGTGGTGCTATTTACAATAGCAAAGACTTGAAGGTAACCCAAATGCCCATCAAAAATAGACTGGATAATGAAAATGTGGCACATATATACCGTGGAATACAGCCATGAAAAAGGATGAGTTCATGCCCTTTGCAGGGACATGGATGAAACTGGAAGCCATCATTCTTAGCAAACAGACACAAGAAGAGAAAACCAAACACTGCATGTTCTCACTCATAAGTGGGTGATGAACAATAAGAATGCATGGACACAGGGAGGGGAACATCACACACTGGGGCCTGTCAGTGGGTGGGAGGTTAGGGGAGGGATAGCATTGGGTGGGGGGATTGGCGAGGGATAACATTAGGAGAAATAGCTAACGTAGATGACCGGGGGATGGATGCAGCAAACCACCAAAAAACATCACTTTCAAGTTCAATGTTCCATAGATTCCCTAAGGCAGGGGCACAGTACAGCCAGGCTCTTTGCTAACACGTAAGAAAAGTCACCTTTGCTCCAGTTCTCAGAAAGTTCCTCTTTTCCATCTGAGACCTCCTCAGCCTGGCCTTCATTATTCATATCATTACCAGCATTTTGTTCATCACCATTTAACCAGTCTCTAGGCAGTTCCAAACTTTCTCTCATTTTCCTGTCTTCTGAGCTCTCCACACTCTTTCAACCTTTTCCTGTTGCCCAGTTCCAAAGCTGCTTCCACATTTTCAGATATCTTTATAGCAATGCCTCACTCCTCTGTATTAGTCTGTTTTAATTTGTAAAGAAATACCTGAGACTGGGTAATTTATAAGAAAAGAGGTTTAGCTGACTCATGGTTCTTCAGGGAACTTACAGTCAGGGCATAAGGCAAAGTGCTTAGTGGCACTTCACATGGTCATAGCAGGGGGAAGACAGAGATGGGAGAAGGTGCTACAAACTGTTTTTTTTTTTTTAGAGTTTTGTTCTTTGTTGCCCAGGTTGGAGTACAGTGATGGGATTTTGACTCACTGCAACCTCCACCTCCCAGGTTCAAGCATTTCTCCTGTTTCAGCCTCCTAAGTAGCTGGGACTACAGGCACCTGCTACCACACCCAGCTAATTTTGTGTGTGTGTATTTTTAGTAGAGACAGGATTTCACCATATTGGTCAGGCTGGTCTCGAACTCCTGACATGATTCACCTGCCTCGGCCTCCCAAAGTGTTGGGATTACAGACGTGAGCCACCACACCTGGCTGGTGCTACAAACTTTTAAACAATCAGATCTCATGAGAACTCACGATCACGACGCAGTCCCAAGGGAGATATCTACCTCCATGACTCTTTCACCTCCCACCAAGCACCGTCTTCAACCTTGGGGATTACAATTCATGTGATTTGGACAGAGACAAAGATAATGTTTGTTTTTACACTAAACTGGAAAGATACTAACAGAGGTAGCTCATTGATAACCTCTACACGTAATGTCTGGTTGTTTTGTATATAACATTTCACTAGCATGATCTAATTTTATTTAATTAAAAAAATCCTACATCAATCCTTTCCCCTCACTGTTTCTAGGTATTTGAGTTGTAGTTAGAAAAGCTTTTCCTCTCCCAGATTATAAATTCACTAATGTTGTTTTCTTCTACTTATTATATGATTTTACTTTTTATGTTTAAGTCTCCTATCTATCTGGAATTTATCCTGGTATGTGGTGTGAGGAATGGATGCAGTTTTACATTAATCCTTGTCATTCTCCAGTTATTCTTTATCATTTAGTAAAACATACAGTTTCCCCACTGATTTGAAATGCCAAGTTTATAAAACTTTAAATTCTTATATGAAACTCATTCTATTTCTACATTTTCTGTTTCTTTCTACTGGTCTATCATCTCTCTCTTTATGTACCAAACCCAGTTTTAATTATATTTTATATTTATATATTTATATTTTAATATTTGGTAATACTACTACTTTCACACATAATTTATCTTTTTTTTGAAGTTTTTATTCCTGCTATTCTTGCTTGCATGTGTGTTTTTTTAAGACATATATAGTTTCTAAAAGGGTTTTTCCTGCTATTACTGCTTGTCTTACAAAGAACTTTAAAATCAGGTTAAGACCCTCATTCTTAATGATGTAGTTTTTATTAAAATAAAATTATCTTGCTTGTTAAGTTATATTTACTATCTTATTTTCCTACACATATATTGGTACTTCTCAATGCACTTACAGTAATATTTTTAGAGCCTATGTATTACATAATATTGTATCCCTTATTTTGAATAATTTTTAGTGTTTGTCTTTGTACTAAACTCAAGAAAACACTAACTGAAAAAAAAGGTAGCTCACTAATCACCTCTACATGTCATATCTAGTTGTTTTGTGTGCAAGTAACTCTCATGTGACTAGCATGATCATATTTTATTTATTTAAAAATGTATTATTATATATATTTAAGGTACACAACATAGTATTTTGATACACATATAATCAGTGAAACAATTACTATAGTCAAACAAATCTATCACCTTCCATAGTTATCTTTTGTATATTTCTGTGTTAAGAGCACCTAAAATCTACTCTCTTAGCAAATTTTTGGTATATAATACAATATTTGTAACTGTAGTCCTCATGCTGTGCATTACGTCTATAGACTTCTTCATCCTACATAACTGCAAATTCGTAACTACCATTTGACTGTTTCTGCTTATTCAACTTTTTTTTTTTTTTTTTAGAAAAGAAGTTCTGCATTTACATGAGATCATATAGTATTTTTCTTTTTGTGTCTGGCTTATTTCACTTAGCATAACATCCTTGGGTTCATCCGTGTTGTTGCAAATGTCTCTCTGCTTGTTGGAAACCATATTCCTTCTCAGGGATAGCATGATGCTGTGTATTAAAGGCTTCTTAGTAAGTATGAATTGGCTTTTGCACGGCAAATACACATTATCATTACGTTGCTTATATTTACAGAGTGATTACTGAAAGGGAAGCCCTGTACTAAGTGCTGTGCAAGGTGTAAAGATGAATCACAAAGATCAAGGAGCTTACAACATAGTGAGGAAGGTAAGATGTGTACCTAAATAATTATACCACAAGACCTATAACCCAGAAGAGACGTGCAATGCATGCTAAGCAATGAGAGAGAGAGAGAGAGAGAGAGAGAGAGAGAGAGAGAGAGAGAGAGATTAGATCTATGTTGGGGACTGGGCAGCAAGTTAGCATGCCAACATTTTGTTTGTTTTGAGAATTAATCAACTAGGAACACACCCATTGAAGAATCAGGGCAGAACTACCAGTCTGTCAAACTGGTTTCCATGAAAAGAAATTAATTCGTATTTCCTTGTAAAGCAGTTCTTTCTTCCCATATTTACTTACCATCATGTAGGTATGCCCTGGAGAAATGAATATTTTTGGCTGGTGAGAAGGTAATGAGTTACTTGTAAGCCATTATTATAAAGAAGCAATTACTTCAGAATGATATTCACCGAGGACTCCAGAATGATGTTTACTCCTTGTCTGGATGTAAGGCACATCGCTGCCTGATTGGACCTGAGAAGAGCGGGTGCACCCTAACGCAGGAGAGGGAGGGTGTGGATTGGTTACGATTTCAAACTGAAGTGTGTTCTGGTTGCAAAGCAAAATGAATACTAAGAGACAAAGCAAAGCAGAGAAATCGGCTCTCTGGGACTGACACCTGAGCTCAACAACCAGCTAAGAACTCCCTTTGTTTCCTTTGTAAGCCGCCTCACCATCTCCTTTGCTGGATATCCCCAAAAGATTGTTCAGTTCTTAAATCCCTTGTGTGGTGGTAAGAGGTCTGGGAAGTTTCTTGAGGGAAGAAGTGGTTTCTGTGGACATGATCTGGTGGACACGCAACGGGAAGACTCTTTGGAAAGCCCATGAAGCCCCTCTGGGCTCTTGCCAGGCCCTCTGCCCTCCTATTCCCAGTCTACTGCTGATTCCACACCTAGCATCCACTCACTTCAACTTCCATGAAGACTGGCCCGTCAGGAGAGAAAGGAAAACAACCGTAAGGAGAATCCCTCAACTCCAGGCAGGCCCTTGTCCCAAAAGATGAATCCCTGGTTGGTTCTCAGGCTAACAAACAGAGATGCATATTACACCGTATTTTATAGAATGAGAATATGGCTTTATTTATAATTTTATAAACCAGCTGTGATGCCTAATTTTATGTAACAACTTGACTGGGCGACTGGGTGTCCAGAACCCTGACTGATAAACCAGCCTTGTGATAATATTGCTCATCGTAATAAAATGTTCAATATGGCACAATTGCTACAGATACAAATGGTAATCTAATATATTATCTTGCTACATCCTTGGGAGAATTATAAAGGATGACTTAGCTAAAGTTTAAAAAAGTCTGTGGTAGTACCTGGAAATAAAGAAGAATAATGAATATCATATTAATTTCCACGGGCCTATCTTGTGCTTTGTATCCTAAGAAACCCCCACTTTCATGCAGAAAACAGAATCTTTTGCCTTCCACATCATTGTGGGGATCTCAGAGTTTCTAGGGCTGTAGGAATTTTTGAGGCACATTAGATAGGCCTCATTACTAAAACTTCACTAGAGTGATCGTTTGAGTTTTGTCAGTGAAATGTTACCATTCAGACAATGTAGAGGCAATGAAAACACACCCTAGCCAGAGAGCCTGAATAAACACCTGAATAAACACCACAGCCTCCCGTGGCCCAGTGCTGCTCAGTGGATCATCCAAAGAAACTTGGTCTAGCATCCAAAAGCAATCAAAGGGCTGTTCACATCTTTAATTCTGTTTCTGAAAGAACTTTTATCTTCCAGTGATCCCATGGGTTTACTCTGTGATTTGGCCCACAGCCTGCAGAAACATCTCTGAGGGACTTGGTTCCTCACTAGGTGATCCAGAGCTTCTCCCTCGTTTGCTGCCTCCTCTTCGCTTTCTAATCAGCTGTCTTCTCCAAGTCTCAGCCTCTGTGGTGCTGGTCCTCAGGGCGCCTCCCTACTATCTTTTGCCTTTTTGATCTCATTTTTCTCTTATCCATTTACCTAATTCTGCCTCAGGGAACCTGGAAACTGGGCCATCAGTGAAAGAAGGCCATTGGTAAAGTGGGGCAGAGAGAGAAGTTGAGGGGACAAAAGTGTACATCTTTTTCTAGATGAAATCTTAAAAACACTGATCTTTTATTTCCTCTCACTGTCATACTGCAAGGTGGCACCACAGGTCAGCCTGGAGTAGAAGACATGTTAGCTGTCACCTCAGCACCCAGGGAACGTTCCTTCCATCCATGGCTGCCTGTGCAGGGCTTCAGGATTGTCCATTGGAAGAAGGCTGGCATATCTCTGAGACTTTGCTAAGCTTCATCCAAACTCTTGTGTGGATGTGAATCCTTTGCAGTGACTCGGCACTTGTACTCCTCATTCACACACAGATGGTGCTGGGTCTTGACAACCAGAGTGCTGTGATAGAATGGAAAGAAAAGTCCCTGTGCTGGTGCTGAGTTACACATACTACTGGCTCATTTTATCTTCTAGTATAACCCTCCAGAATAACCCTGTGGGATGGGCAGGGCAAGCATGAATATTACTATTCTTTTTCTAGCACATCAGACTTGGCATTTCTGTTAAATGCTAGTGAGTGCTTCAGAGCAGTAAGGAGAGTTGTTCAGGCTAATTGTAATTATATTAACTTACCTAAGCATCCTGGGTATTTTTCCCTTTTTTATATTAAAAAAGTCCGCTTTAAGATACGGAATAAACTTGTTGTTTGTTTCCACTGGAAATCATGCACCACATCTTTCACAAAGAAAAACATTAAATTTATAAGCATACTTACACTGTAATCATTTTCTGTGATTACTTTTCATTTTTATGCTAATATAACTAGAATTTATGTATTGCATTATTTTTTCATAGTGCATCTATTGTGATAAATACAGAAAAAGGAAAAAAACACCCAAAAACATCTCCTGAGAAGAGCCATAAATATACCTTTTTATCATCCTTAATAGCAAAGCATTTTGTTATTTCTTCTTTCACTCTCTGCCTCTCTCTCTGACTTCATCAGAAACAATCTATAATATTTATGGATATTACATAGATTTAGAAATAGATTTACTTATAGGATCAAAGTAGGTATCGACCCTAGTTCACTAAAAACAAGGTCATTCATCAGTTCCTGTGACTCTCCCAAGTCTGCAGCCTCTTCAATTACATGGCCTGACCCTTCCTTGGTCTGTGGGGTTTTTGGAGGACGATTATACTGATTACAAAGCCACCTCTCAGTGAACTGATTGCACTGAATGACACAAATTACCTTTGGGCAATGAACAGGTATATCAGGGAGGCATTCAAATGCATGACCCTTAAAGCCCAAGGAATAAAATGAGGTGAAATAAAAGGGAGGCTTGGTCATAATGGCTCAGGTGTCCATATTATGGACACCAGCCAAACAAAGGGGATCTGTAGACACTCCCATGTCGTCTGAAATTATGGGGGCTGGAGGACCAACTGAAGGCAGGTCTGTGTCATGTGGCGGAGGCGGGATTACACACACAGTTGCTCAGCATTGTTGCTCTTTCCACTTGAAAGCTTTATTTTAATAATCATGTTCGAATTTCTTCTGACCATGAAACACCAGTTGAGTTGAAATCTGTGGCAGCACCTTCTTTTCTTGCTAAAGGAAAGCAGGAACCCTCCTGTTCTAGGTACAGATATGAGGAACTCCAGAAGCTTAGTTTTCCTTCACTTTTTTTTTTTTTAATAAAAGAATTGGAAGTAGATGTAATAGAGAAAAGTTTAACAGTGACGAAGATTTTTTTTCTGTCTCTCTCCCTCTCTCTCTCTCTCTCTCTCTCTGTTGAGGCAGAGTCTTGCTTTGTTGCCTAGACTAGAGTGCAAAGGTGCGATCTCTGGTCACTGCCAACTCCGCCTCCTGGGTTCAAGCAATTCTCCTGCCTCAGCTTCCTGAGTAGCTGGGATTACAGATGTGCAGCACCACCCCGAGTTAATTTTTTGATTTTTAGTAGAGACAGGTTTTACCACATTTGCCAGGCTGGTCTCGAACTCCCAACCTCAGGTGATCCACCCACTTTGGCCTCTCAAAGTGCTGGGATTATAGGCGTGAGCCACTGCTCCTGACCCAGCCACCACACCTGGCCTAGATTTCTGAAATGAGAACTTGGATTGTGCCATGAGGCCAGGGCGGCCCTTCTCACCCATTTTCCAGACACAGATGCCAACCTTCTCTGCATGCCCCAGACCTCACGGCCTGTGTTCACCCTGAAGCTCCACAGGATGAAGGCCCAAACTAGTCAACTGGTACCTGACTGCGTGTTTTTCAGCACTGCTCACTGGAGGTCACATGAGCTCTCCTCTAGGGGTCCTGTCATACATAAGCCCTGCATTCATCCCTACAGAGACCAGGGCTGAGTTCAAGACAAAATCACAACGGGTGCTGACCACCAAAACCCCTTTTGGTCTCAAAGTGCTTCAGACTCTAAAATGTGGATCATGTTTTGAATCATTAAGCAATGTGTACATTCTTCCTCTTCCTTGTAAATCGTGTTTCCTGATAGCCATTGTAGCTCCAGAGAAGAAAAGTGGATACTGCTTTCAGGAGAGAATGGATGTGACCAGAGCTGCTGGTAGCTCTTAGAATACCTTTGGGCAAAATTTAAAAAGGGTCTTCTTGCTCTAAGTAGACACAGCTCAGTGTCAGCTCAGCTCACTCATAGCTGGGTGAACATATAAGTAGGTACGTGCTGTCTGATTTGGGCATTCTTGTGCAGGCCACAGTCTGTACAACTGTACATTGTGGCCCCCCTTTGTAAGCCCTAACTCTGGCCAACCTGAGAGAAGAAAAAAGAAAGGTTGGCTGGACATGGTGGCTCACGTCTATAATTCCAGCACTTTGGGAGGCCGAGGCAAGTGGATCACCTGAGTTTGGGAGTTCAAGACCAGCCTGGCAAATGTGGTGAAAACCCGTGAAGAGATTGAGGTCAAGAGGTTGAAACCATTCTGGCCAACATGGTGAAGCCCTCCCTCTACTAAAAATACAAAAAATTAGCTGTGTGTGGTGGCCTGTGCCTGTAGTCCCAGCAACTCGGGAGGCTGAGACAGGAGAATCTTTTGAACCCGGGAGCCAACGTTGGAGTGAGAGAGTGAGCTGAGATCTCACCACTGCACTCCAGCCTGGCGACAGAGAGTGAGACTCCATCTCAAAAAAAAAAAAAGAAAAAAAAAAGGGTCATTTCTCTGGTCCTCAGTGGCTTGTGGGGAGGAGAATGAGATGAAGGTAAGAGAAGCACGAACTTTGAGTCCTGATGTTTCCTTTTCAGATGGGTGACATATTTTGGATAAGCTTAGGAGAAAGCTCAAAGACAAGGACATTTACCCCATTCGTATTTGGGAGGATGCCTCCTTCCACAGACACCTTGTACTATCCACAAAGTGATGGACAGTGTGGCTGTCCATCACTTTGTGGATAGTACAAGTTGTGCTAGCACGCCTCTGCTTTCTTGTGGTTGCAGAGCCCCAGATGTCCTGCATGGCTGTGGAGGAATGCATGGGGACTCAGAGTGTGGCTGGGAAACTTGCCAGTGGAAACCGCCACTGTAGGGCCATTGTGACCTGTGGCTAGGAGTACAGAGCACCATCCAGGATGGGCATCCAATGGAAGTCATGGCCAAACCTCAGGAGACCCTAATGCCAGGGAGAGCCTGGGGATATCCAGAGAGCAGAGGAGCAGGTTCTGCCCTGATTGAACCCAGAGATCTGACTGCCTGTTCACAACCCCCGGATCTGCCATCCAGTGCCAGAGTGCCCAACAGAGTGCCCAACAGCCAGAGCCAACAGACCAGGGAGCAGGCGGATGGGCCCAAGGCCATCACACACAGCTCTCAATGCTGCCCTTCTCCTGCCACTCAGAGGCCCTGTAGCCTCCCTTGATTCTCCAGGATGCCACCTGAGAGAGGAGTAGGGTATCCAAAAAAGCGGCATTTGCCTGAAACAGAATGATTTCTTCACAGAGACTATTTAAATAATTGCATAAAACTACGTTGATGAGGCTGGAATTTCATGTTGTCCTCCTTACACAGTGGATAGGCTTACAACAAAGACTGGGTCAGCTTTAGGAGATGAAGAAGCTGTATTTTGGGGATGCAGGAGAATCCCTTGAACCCAGGAGGGCAGAGGTTGCAGTGAGCCGAGATCACAGTACTGCCCTCCAGCCTGAGCAACAGAGGCTCCCATCTCAGAAAAAAAACAAAAAACAAAAACGAAAAGTAAGCTGCATATTTTTCGGCCTCTCTTCGCGGAGTTGACCGCACCTTCGCCGTCATTCCATATCCTCTGGGCCAGCCACCGTACGACGTGGGTAGAACAGGTAAAGCTAAAGGTTTTGTGACTTGGCCAAAGCCAAACATCTGGTTGTTGGTGAAGCTTGGACTGGATCCAGCCCTTTTGTTCAAGTCTATTCTCTAGACTGTCCCTCAAAGGCCGCAAACAGACTGGCACCAATCTAAGAAGACATTTTTACCCATCTGTCTTCAGCCAGGCTTCCCAGAAGATGACCCTGAGACAAAGATGTATGTACAAGTGAAATATTAAGGAATGGCTCCCAGGAGAAACCAATCAGAGAGTGGGGGAAACAGGACAGGGATTGGAGGGAAGCCAGGCAAGGGCATGACTCCAGGGGAAATCCCAGTCTCAGCCTGAGCATGCGGACAGCTCGGTAGCATGCATTCTCCCCAGTGCCAAATTCTTACAGCTGACAGTTTTCTCCTCTCTTATACTTTACCAAGAACGACTGGGTTATCCATGTGGATAAAGCTTCATGCATTTCTCACCTGCCAGCTGAAAATTGCAAACAGGCTGTTTACCTCCAGGAAGGCAGCAGGGCTTTCATCCTCAGGCACCTTCTGTCAGGTGAGAGACCACATTAGGGTGTGGAGTGGGGGATAAACTCCCGAGCATGAATCCAAACCATCTCTAGAAGCCCAAGGGCTGTCCTCTGAAGGTGCCGCCGGTGGAAGCCATCAAAAGCAAAGCACAGAAGCTGGGGGATGAGCACAGAGAACCCATAGGAGGGATCTGAGATCTGGGCACAACCCCAGAACCCCCAACAGCGTCTGCTCTCTCTCTCTGTTGTTTAAGGTTATCAACTATTCTCTTTCTTGAGAAGTATAGTCCTTTAGTCTAAACTTTCGTTCTTTTGGTATTAAAGTGCTATCCCTTTTATGAAGAACTGGCAATAGTGGCTAATAAGACTTGGTATTGATCCGACGTTTTACTTGGAAAAAGGGAAGTTGACAACTGTCTTCTTGGTTCCTCAACCCCTCTTTTTTCTCACATATTACTTGTCCACAAAACCCAAAAAGCCTGGGAACCACCGTATTAGTCCATGTTGCTTCTCCTTTTGATTGGTTTCCAAAGTGCTTCCTAACTATTCTCTCTGTGATTTAAAACCCAACAGGCAACTAAAACAATAAAGAGTTTGGAATCCAGCTCAATAATAATTGTGTAAACATTGCTTGTCCTCCCAGGAGGGCCTCTGTAGTCATCAGCAATGTGCATTTTCCCATGCAACTTGAAAGCAGGGGGACAAGGGGAAAGCTGACCCAGAAGGAATGTCCCGATTGCCACTCTGGCCTCACTTCTCCATGACTCCTAGGCTAGGTGGCACGGGCTGCAGTGGTAGGTGGGAAGTTATCTCTTCCCCACCTCCTACCCTTTAAAACCCATCAATAAATTCCCGGAAACCATCGGCTTGTGAGTGTATGAGGCTGTGTGTGTGTGAGTGTGTGAGTCTATATGTGTGTGTGTAGTGGGTGACTAACTATTGCATGAGAACTAGAGAATGATGAGAAAGGATAACATGATGAGACTCCAGTTAAATGTGAAAATTAGAAGTTCCTCCATCTATGCCTTGTTCTTGTTCAAAGGAGTAAGTTGCATCAGCTTAATATTCTCCCCAGTGACAAATCCTTACAGCTGACTGTTTTCTCCCCTCCTGTAAGTTATCAAGAATGACTCGGTTTTCCATTTGGATAAAGCTTCATGCGTTTCTCATCTGCCAGCTGAAAATTGCAAACAGGAAAATTCTGTTTGTTGGAGCAGTTCCTGGAGCAGAGGAATAGTTTCAGTTGATCAAAATAGTTTATAGTGTCTGATGGTTTTTACTCAAACTGTAAGAATCCAGGATTTATTTATATAAAGGAATATCATTCTGTTCAATTTTATGCTGTTGACAGGCCACCAATAAGTTATTCCAATAGTCTCATTTTAATGAACAATAATTAACATTTATATTTTGATTTCATATGATCGTATAGAAAATTTTATTTAAATTATTTTACATAATTATATGTCTAAAATATTTATTCAATATCAAGTATGTGCCAGGTGCAGTTTTAGATGGTGGGGATCCAGCAGCAAATAAAACAGTTAAAGTCATAGCATTGTTGTCAAAGAGTTGAACTAGCCTTTCCTGTGAAATTGCCTTTGAAATAATGTATTTTCATGGGGGCAATGTAATGCTATATGATGTAGAAATTAAATTTACTAACATGTATTGAATTACTATTATTTTGTTCTTAAAGTCAGAAGGAAAATGCTACCAAAGCCAGAAAATATCATGTTTTAATGCAGGTGTTTATTTACTTATTTTGAGATTTAATCTTCTCTCAAAATAAGTAATATTTAAATAGAAAAGAATTCTTGAAGTTCGCAAATTCCTAAATCTTTAAGATTTAAATACTTAAGAGCCAGCCAGAGAACCTGGATTTCGTCAGCCAGACAACAGCAAGGCAATCATGTAGATGAAAAGCCCTGATTTCCTTCCCTGAGAGGAAGAGTGACTTGTGGATTACCTAGATAATTGTCTCAGTTTCTACCTATAAAGATTACCTCACAGATAAGCAAGGATAACATGAATTTATTTGTTGTTTAGTTCTCTAAATTTTTTAACAATGTAAAGTGATTTACCTTTAATTGCATCAAATCACCAAGCCAGGACCAAATCTATTGAAGTTTTTGCTGCTGAAATTTAGTAAAGCCCCAAAAGTATTTCTTGTCAGGGATTCTGGGCCAGAGATGATCAATAGCGAATGGCAAAGGGAGGCTCATGTAAGTTAATGACACTCGGATGTGATATGTACCTTGCAACATCACACTGATGATGCAGCAGTTCTTCCTCCATTTTTTTTTTTTTTTTTTTTTTTTTTTTTTTTCAGAGATGGAATCTCACTCTGTTGTCCAGGCTGGAGTGTAGTGGCATGATCTTGGTTCACTGCAACTTCCACCTCCCGTGTTCTAGCAATTCTCCTGCCTCAACCTCCTGAGTAGCTGGGACTAAAAGTGCACATCACTACACCTGGCTAATTTTTTGTATTTTAGTAGAGACAGGTTCACCGTGTTGCCAAGGCTGGTCTCAAACTTCTTAGCTCAGGCAATCCACCTGCCTCGGCCTCCCAAAGTGGTAGGATTACAGGCGTGAGCCACTGTGCCCAACGTCGTCTTCCCCCTTTTTTTTTTTTGAGATGGAGTCTCACTCTGTCATCCAGGCAATGGAGCAATCTCAGGTCACTGCAACCTCTGCCTCCTGGGCTCAAGTGATTCTCCTGCCTCAGCCTCCCAAGTAGTGGGATTACAGGCACGAGCCACCACACCCAGATAATTTTTTGTATTTTTAGTAGAGACAGGGTTTCACCATGTTGGCCAGGCTGGTCTTGAACTCCCGATCTCAAATGATCCACCAACCTCGGTCTCCCAAACTGCTGGGATTATAGGCACGAGCCACTGCACCTGGCCAGCTCTTTTTTTCTTAAACATATGTTACTCTACTGTGTTATTTTGCCACATGATGCCGGTAAAGGGCCTTTTCATTAAATTTTGGAGAGAACCAAATTCAGCCAATAGAGGCATTTTTAACTAAATAATGGAGTTTTATAAAAATAATAATGCACAGCTGGGCATGTTGGCTCACGTCTGTAATCCCAGCTCTTTGGGAGGCTGAGGAGGGAAGATTGCTTGAGTCTGGGAGTTCGTGAGCAGTCTGGTCAACATAGGGAGACTTCATTTCTACAAAAAATAAAAACAAAAACAAAACAAAACAGCAAAGTATGGTGGTATGAGCCTGTAGTCCCAACTACTCAAGAGGCTGAGGTTTGGACATCATTTGAGCCTGGGAGATTGAGGCTGCAACGAGCTGTGATCATGCCACTTGCACTCAGCTGGGTGACAGAGTAAGACTTTGTCTCAAAAAAAAAAAAAAAGAAAAAACAAAAACCAACAGTAGTAATAATGCTTCTCTAGCTCAAGGACATCTGTTCATGACTGATTTAAAAAATTAGCTTTATAATTACTTGTGAAATTTCTTTTTGAGTCCTACAATTTAATTTAATCATATCATTTATTGAACATTTTCCATATACCATTTTCCCAAGTGCTTTACATGCATTATCTCATTTAATCCTCACAAAACCCTGTAATGAGGGTATTCCTGCTTTACAGATTAATTAACTGAGGATTTGGAGAGGTTACGCAAATTGCCCAAAGTCACGTAGGTAGTAAGGGGGAGAGGTAGGTCTCGGAATTTGGGTCTGGTTGTGCCCAAAGTCCACATTGCCAGCTTCACTCTGCTCTCCTACTACTTGATACCATGTGGATGCCACCAGAAATTAAGTCAGATTCCAGAATTATAGAGCAATTTCTGGTAACTTCGAGGAAATGACGAGAATCTTTCCTAGAGTATTTTCCCTAAGCTCCTCTCCCATTCCACCCACGCAGCATAATGACACTATTGTGCCTTCAGAGTGAGTTTTGTAGTTAGGTAAACACTCACCTAGCCAGCTGGAACCCACACCTAGCAGCTTCCTCGTACAAAACACTCACTATTTATAATATTAATTACCCTGTGCGGTATAATTCTTTTAGAAAAATGCATGATGTGTACTCAAAAAAGCATTTTTTTTTTCACCACACAGTCTTGTTACTCAAAAATGTTGGCAGGGGATCACAAGAACATTATAAGCCTGCATAGAATGTAAGAAAAACAAAAATACAACTGAATTTAAAGAGGGTGTATTCATTTCAGAGATGTTTCTGCTTCTTAATGACCATTCCTCTTTCAGAATTGAGATGACTGTGTTTCTGATGAGGATGGCGCTATTCTGTTTCCAAATGCTCTTATTTAGTTAGACGTTCCAAATCAAAAACAACATCGTGAGAATAAAAAAAAAAAAGCACACATACCATTTTAAAGTTTTGCATACCTGTGTATTTAGAAGGTTTTTTTTAAGTGTGGAAATTTTAAAGTAAATTTAGAATTTTTAAGGCAAGAAGTTTTCAGAATTTAAATGTTTTCAAGATAAAATTGAGTTCTGTATTAAGACAGATGTATAAAAGAGAAAAGAAATAAATCCTTATTTTTCAACTAACCCAAGATTCAAACTACCTATATACATACACACACACACACACACACACACACACACACACATATATATATATATGTATATATATATATATATATGTATACCACTGTTGATAGTTTTATTGGTGGTCATCTTCAAATTTCAAAAATATGTAGATTTAGAGAATAATACATTATACCAATAGTACTTTGCAGGTAAGCATTTGCCTATGTCAAATGTATTAAGATGTTTTCAGCAAAGATACCTGGAGTGGCAGCCATCTTGCCACCATGAGGCCATAAGCAAATATGCTAAAGGATATAGTTTCTTGATGACATTGACGAGACTGTTTTCTTCTTGTTAAATAAATAATATGTTATTAACAGCAACAAAACATACTTGATCTAGAATTTAACCAAATAACATGTATTGTTTGGAAAAAAAAAAATCCCTGGTCTAATGGCTGGTGCTTGTAGGTGTGGGCCCAACACTGCTTCAACTACCTGTGACTTCAGGTGTGTCACAGAACTCCTCCTCTGAACCTCATTTGTGTCACTTCTAAATAATGAGCGACGTCCAAACGTGGGTCAAAACCCAATAGTAGGCTGAGAAATCAAGTTAGTGCATCAAAACTGCGATAAAAATAACAAATTATGCCTGGGCGCAGTGGCTCACGCCTGTAATCCCAGCACTTTAGGAGGCTTAGGTGGGTGGATCACCTGAGGTCAGGAGTTTGAGACTAGTTTGGCCAACATGGTGAAACCCTATCTCTACTAAAAATACAAAAGTTAGCCAGGCATGGTGGCAGATGCCAGTAATCCCAGCTACTTGGGAGGCTGAGGCAGGAGGATTGCTTGAACGCAGAAAGAGGAGGTTGCAATGAGCTGAGATTGTGCACTGCACTCTAGCCTTGGCAATAGAGCTAGTCTCTGTCTCAAAAAGAAAAGAAAGAAAAGAAAAGAAAAGAAAAGAAAATTGCATAGATTGGAATTAAAGAATAGAAAGTATCAGTGGATCATGCTTGAGCAGAAAAAACATTTTACACAATGTTTCCGATACCCACACATGTGTGGTATACTGAATTATGATGTAAAATGTATTTCATTCTGTAGGTGATAGTCAAAAAAGGTTGAGAAATGCTGAGAGAGATGACTTCTAGGTCCCCTTCAGCTGTGACATTCCTTGGGCCTTTTGTGTAAGTGATACTGTGGCAGAGACTGCAAACAAATTGTCCACCAAAATTAATATTCCCTTCCATATTATGAAGTCATGGCTGTGCACCCAGAGACCGTAATTTCGAGTTTCTCTTGCAGGTAGTTGGGACCATGTGACGAGTTCTTGCCAGTGGAGTGTTAAGCAGAAGTGATACGCTTCACTTCCAGGCAGAAGTGGTTAAGGAGTGAATTTTCTTGCCCTTTTCTTCCCTTGCTGTTGCCTCCATGCAGACAAACTTATTGACCTTGGGAACTCTGTTAAAGATGGTGAAGCCTGGTGCTCCAAACACTGCTTGGAGAACAGCCTCTTCCCTTCAGAACACCTATTTTGGTGTTCACATGAGCAAGGAGTAAAGTTTTCTCTTGTATTTGTGCCACTATACATATTGGAGGATCTGCTTGTCATGACAGTGAATGATTTGAAACCAGAAAACACTCAACAGCTGGAGAGAGAGCACTGGAGGCTGTGCTCCGTACAGGGCCTGGCCTGCATGCAGGTGATCCTGCATTCTGTTACGAGTTCCTGTATGCTTTTCCTGCATGTTAAAGAGGTAACAGAACATGTGTTCAGTAGTCTTGCCCTCTGATAATCCTCTTGACCAAAACTTTCAGGATAGGCAGAAAATCTCTTCACTGCAGTGATAGTCTCTTAACGGCAACTAGGAAATTATAGTAGGTTTAATTTTAAAATAGCTTACTCCATTTCTCTTTGTAAAAGTAATATTTTGTGTTTCTCAGAGTCTAAATAGTTTACAAAGTACTTTTTTTAAAAAAAAATTTAGACAGAGTCTTGGTCTGTTGTCCAGGCTGGAGTGCAGAGCTGCCATCTTGGCTCTCTGCAACTTCTGCCTCCCAGTTTCTAGCCATTCTCCTGAGTAGCTGGGATTACAGGTATCCACCACCATGCCTAGCTAATTTTTGTTTTTTTAGTAAAGAAAGGGGTTTCACCATGTTGGCCAGGCTGGTCTCAAACTCCCAACCTCAGGTGATCTGCCCACTTCAGCCTCCCAAAGTGCTGGGATTACAGGTGTGAGCCACTGTACCTGGCCTACAAAGTACTTTTATATGTAACTTACATCATTTGACTCTACAAACAATTTTGGCGGCAGGAAAGCAGGAACTAATTGCCCCATCTCACAGATGAAAAAATAAAGGCTTTGTGTAATTTAGTAATTTAAAGTTTGTACCAGGAGTAGCAGAGCCAAGCCCTTGAATCGCACAACTTTAAAACCTAAATCTGTTTCTCCTCTGAGCATGTTAGGTCTGGATTTTGTTTGCTGCTATAGTTTCAGCATCAGCCTGAAATGTAAAAAGGTCTAATGAATGAAGATCTCTTACTGCTTCTCCTGGTTTTGGCTCAAGTCCCCACTGTCTTTGCTACAAGAAAATGCCTACTTTTTTTTTGTTTTTCCATCCAGTGTTGGAACAGTAACAGTGGACTTGAGCTTTGAGTCAATTAAGGTGATGTTAGAAAGTGGAAAATGGAGTGGCTCACATTCTGCTGATTAAAGAGAATTTTTTGGATTTGATGAGATTTAAAATATTTTGCAATGTTTTCCAGGGAATTCAAAACTCCCTTGGAATTATAAGAATTATGAAACTTATTTTGAGCAGCATAATGACAATACAGCATCGTTAAGCATTAAATGAAATAAAAATATCCACAACCATTTTTGCCTGCCTAAATATAGGAGAGTATCTAAAAAACAAAAGAAAGCAAAATGCATCCAGATTTTCAGGAAAAGAAAGTCCTTATCAATGAAGCATCAAATTACAAGCAGATGAATGGGCTCTGTCTTCCTTTTTTTTAAGTCTTGGTTATGCTTATAGACATGGTTGCTGAAGAAAAACAGAATAGCTTTTTATTTTACTGTTATAAGAACTTCTCTAGAAGTCACAAAAAGATTAAACACTGGGCCCCACATAACTATTTCAAAAATGGTATTTTTGTAGCTATGTATGTAAATAAAACCATTTGCAAAGCAGAGGTCTCTGTAGGAAATTTTGGACCAATGTTTCCATTATTAAATATGTCTATGAGCTAAAAAGTTTCCTAGCTCCAAACCTACCTGTCTAGTTATTTTTGGACACAGTAGAGTCTCAAGCACGGAGGGAAAACATCTGCAGTGTTCTGGTGGATCTCAAGGCACCCACAGCACAACTGAGAGGCAGCTTCTTCTGACAAGTCTGTCGCTGGCACAGTCTGGCTTCATCTCGGGGCATGTAGTATGGGGGGGGAAATCCAAATAGAGACTGGATCCATTCTTGATAACATGATCTGGGGCTTGTCTGAAAATTTAATAGCTAGAATGGGAGGTAACCTAGTTAACTGCCACAGGGAGGATCTAGGGGGTCTGAAAAGGGTTGCCAAAAGCTCAGAGCTTCTTGCAAATGTTTTTATAACTGGGACATCTCTCTTCAACTGATTCATAAAGAAAAATGCCTTTCCTTGTAGAGCTAATCTAGTTTGGTGATCAGCCCAATGCATGTAAGAGCCAAATGCTCTGCTATTTGCAGATTAGCTCAACGGATGAAGCATTCTAAAATCACTTATTTTGTATGTGTGCTAAAAGTTTCTTCCAAATATTAGGGAGGGAGAAGATCATTCTTTGATTTAATGACTTCAGTGTCCACATCATTCCCCTGTTGGAGACTGTGGGTTCATGTACGTTGGGCATCCTCTAAGAGATAGAATCTGGAATTAATTAGAAAGAAATTACCACCCCAATAAACATATGTTAAAATTATCTTAACGTTCAATAACTAAAGAGGTAAGAAATACCACTACTCTGAAATCCTCTTGTAAGTGCCGATAAAAGAGTCAAGCTCCTAGTTGTGCACATAGATAATACAGCTCCCAGCACAGTACGCTGTTTAATGAAAATTCCTGGCTGGAGAGCTGACTCCATTAGGAAAGTCTCGCATCAGACAGAAGTGTTTACCAGGGCATATTACGTGTTCATTGCAATGATTAGAGGAAAATGGTTTTTTACTCATGGAATTGCTGCAGGGGAATAAAGGCTAACATTAGCCTCTTCCTCTGTACAAGGCTTTATATTCTCCTATAAATGTGCAGAGACAAAGAAATGTCCATTAGAAATTCTTTTTTGGGGGAGAAAAACATATTCTACCATCATAAGGATTCTGAACATAAGAGAATCATGATGGATGAAATCCATGATGGATGCAATGCATAGACTGGTTGATTATTCACTCATTAAAAATGATAATTATGGAATGCCTTCTAGGCCAAAGGCATCCTGTGAAGGGACAGAAAGATCTATAAATAAATTTCAAAATTCCTGCCCTTAAATAATTTATAGGCTGCTCATGGTAGCTCATGACTCTAATCTCAGCACTTTGGGAGGTTGAGGTGGGCAGATTGTTTGAGGCCAGGAGTTTGAGACCAGCCTGGACAATATAGTGAGACCCCTGTCTCTACAAAAAAGTACAAAAAAAAAAAATAGCCAGGCTTGGTGGTGCATGCCTGTGATCCTAGCTACTTAAGGTACTGAGGTGGGAGGATTGCTTGAGTCCAGGAGGTCGAGGCTGCCGTGAGCTGTGATTGCACCACTGGACCCCAGCCTGGGCAACAGAATGAGACCCTGTCTCCCTGTCTCAAAAAATAAAAAATTTAAAAAAATAAAGAAAAGAAAAGAAAAGAATCTACAGTGTAGAAATGTAGAAAGTGAAACAGTAGGACCACAAGTATCTATAAAATCAGGCACAATGAGAGAAGAGATTGATGTTAGTTACAGCAGAGCCAAAAAAAAAAAAAAAAAAAAAAAAAGGCAAAGAATAATTCTGGCAGTGAGGGAGGCTTTAAGAAGAAGGTAACATCTGAGCTGGGCTTGGCAGGATGAGTTGATTTCAGGAGGGGAATGGCAGGAGGGAGCGAGGCATTCCCTGCAGAGGAGACAAGGAGAAAAGCGTTGCTAGGGGAAGCTGTAGGGCGTGCTTAGGAAACAGCGGGCAACACGGCATGATAGGAATCTCCTGTGCTTGGGGAGGTGCAGGGGGAAATAGGCCTGGGAGGGAAAATGGAAAATTATAAAATCTCTTTGAAAGTATTTTATAAATTGAGGGTGTTCTTATTTCCTCTAGGGAAATTGCATTCTTCACCTTACATACCAGCTGAGTTGAGGACGTAATGGGTAGTTTTAAGTCCAATTATATTTAATTCTGTTGAAGACAAGGACTAGGGATTTTGATATTACTTATGACGGGGTATGCATAATAAGGCCTTTGATAGAGGTTAAAACAATGGCACAAAGTACAGTGGTCTTTCCCTCAGCTAGGAAACAAGAAAGAGATGACAAAAAAATGAGAAATGAGCCAATTATGCAGAAACATCAAGCTTGCAGAGAAACAGAAAAAACTCAGGCTTTGGGATTGTACTTCAAAGTCTAAATTACTTTCCCTTTTGACCAGTCTTCTTATTTCCTTAGGATTTCCTCTGAACCGTTTAGTAATTAGATTACATTGAGGAAAAAGAAAAATAAAAACATGATCTTAATGACTGATTTTAGGAAGGAATTTGAATGGTAGATTCTATTTAGAATTTGTTATTTCTGTTATCTCAGTTCTTCACTGGAGGAGAACGATTCTTGTGTGTCCCCCTCCCTCCCAGAAGATGATTCTAGAGATTGCATTCTGCTCCTGATAAGTTAAGTGAGTAAACACAGATCCAAACATGTGCAGTCCAAGTGAAAGGATAGACGAGCAATACCTGGTATTTTTAAGAGGTATAAACAAATCTCTCAAATTAAGAGAGTTGGTTTCAAATCATATGTATGTGTGTGTACATATATGTATATATATATATATATATCTTATATGTTTCAAACTATATACAAATAAATATTTAATATGTATATTATTAAATATCTGAGGAAGCAACTTCAGATTTATTGGTTCAAACCTTTATGTGAGACTCAAATAATTTAAAAATTACTTTCCTAAATTACTTTCCTTTTCCATCAAAACAAAATACTTGATAGAAAAACAGCACATATCATACTGGTACTATCTTACTGGTTTTGTGCGTTTTCTGGCTTGTCTAACCAGAAAGGCATTTAAGGGCAGGGACCATATTTCTTTTGTTCACAAGTGTACGTCTTTGCATTTAGCACAATGCTCGGAAAATCACCATCATCATGATGGGAGGCATTGTGCTGATTAACTTCATCATGCAACTAACACGTATGGAGCTGTA
The DNA here is from genome assembly GCF_048565385.1 of Saimiri boliviensis. Taxonomy (NCBI): domain Eukaryota; kingdom Metazoa; phylum Chordata; class Mammalia; order Primates; family Cebidae; genus Saimiri; species Saimiri boliviensis. The sequence continues at coordinate 40,823,167 of NC_133453.1, forward strand.
AACTTACTATATGTGCTTTGTATGTATTGCCTCATTCAATATTACATTGAAGGTTACTGACATATGTTTGTTGAATATAAATGGATTTCTTTTGAAGAAATGGTGTATAATGTTGACAAGTTGTCCAAATGGCATACTAAAGGTTTAATTGGCTTTTGCTTATGGCAGAAAAATTGGATTTCTAGGAGAGACATTAGATGGGAAAGAACTACCAGGAAAAAAGAAAACGGTAGTGATGGTTAGGGTCACACATTTTGCCTGCCTTGTTTATTTATTCTTCTTTTTCAAATAGCCTAATTATTTATTTTCCTCGTTATATAAGCATACATACTCAATGCAAACCTTCAGAAAAGTTTTCTATTCTGGAAGCATTTCACTTATGCATAAGCATCTTTTCCCCACTTTGCAGAAAAAGATTGCTTAGTGACATGCTACCATCCAAGTAACAGAGATGTAGACACTTAGTAGCAACTCAGTAAATGCACTGGTGATTAATTTAAAGCTGTTGCCCAGAGGGTGCTGATTTTTTATTGAGCCAAATTTCAAATCAGTTTATTACATTTCTTTCTTAGGAATGACATAGTTTAAAAATTAAAGGGCAAATAAAAAGTTAGCAAACTCCTTTCTGGCATGTATTGATCCTCAAATATTGAGGCATATATTAGAATCAATTGAGTTCATTGCAAAGGAAAATTAATACTCCCAACTAGCCTCAGAAGCACAAGCATTTAAAAATTTTTGAGTGGTTTAAAAATATGTACAGATTTTTAAATGTGTATGTGTTGACAGATGCAGTAAACCAGCATGGCACATGTATACCTATGTAACAAACCTGAATGTCTGTACATGCATCCCAGGACTTAAAGTAAAAAAAAAAATTTAAGTACACATTTAAAAAGTCTCATTAACTATGTAACTCCAACAAACTGAAGTTTTGCCACCATTATCTAATCTTGTCCCTGCCATTCCTGATTGTTGGAGGAGATGAAGGGTTTGAACTTCAAAACAGCACACAGCTTTTGAGTGGCAGTGACAGCCTCAGCAGGGAGTGTGCCTTGTGAAGCTCTCTCCGTCTGAACCAGTCTGCCTAAGTGGTTTCCTGCAGTCCACAAAATGGATTCACATGTGGTGTCTACATCAGATAATGTTATATCTTGTGGCTTCTATGGGGTCTGGAAGTAGTGAACAAGCTAGGAAAGTGAGAAGTCATTCAAATGCTGGAAGATGGCAAAGATAAAGCCTCAAGCAGCATCACTGGGAAAAAATGATTGAGGTCCGGACAGGGTGGAGCTTTAGGAGTGCCTGTTAAAGGCTGGAGTCTCAGGGCATCCTAGTGACATTGCTTTCTCCTGCCCTTTTCATCTCTTTACCATCCCAGAAAGAAGTTCGTGATGGAAGAATTTTCTGTAGTCACTATCTTATCTGTATTTTGAGTGCTGAGTGCTATCCTCCAAGAATTAGCCTTCTCTCTGCTAAGGAACAATCAGAGGCAGTCCACTGTGGCTACAGCCTTGTAAAACTCAGAAAAGATGCTGATGCCTGAGGTGCAAAATGCTTTCGTGTATAGTGTCTTCTTTTCTTCCTATAACAATCTTATAAAATAATTAGGGATGGAATTATCATTACTTGACCAATACCTTATCAGTAAATGTTGGATTCCAAGCTCACTAATATACTAATGGGAATCTGGTACCTCAGTTGTTCCCTCCACAGTGCCTAGTATTATGCTTGGCACATCAATAAATCTGTTTTATCAGTAATCGCAAGTAAATTCTTTTTTTTTAAATTGCATTTTAGGTTTTGGGGTACATATGAAGGACATGCAAGATTGTTTCATAGGTACACACATGGCAGTGTGGTTTGTTGCCTTCCTTCCCCTCACCTGTATCTGTCATTTCTCCCCATGCTATCTCTTCCCACCTCCCCACCCCCATCCCTCCCCCATTTCCCCCCAACGGACCCCAGTGTGTAGTGCTCCCCTCCCTGTGTCCATGTGTTCTCATTGTTCGACACCCACCTATGAGTGAGAACATGTGGTGTTTGATTTTCTGCCCTTGTGTCAGTTTGCTGAGAATGATGGTTTCCAGGTTCATCCATGTCCCTACAAAGGACACAAACTCATCGTTTTTGATGGCTGCATAATATTCCATGGTGTATATGTACCACATTTTCCCTATCCAGTCTATCATTGGGCATTTGGGTTGGTTCCAGGTCTTTGCTATTGTAAACAGTGCAATTGTGAGTAAATTCTTTGGCGGGAATTACCTTGCTCCCTCCTCTCGAATAGAAATGGAAAAAGGTCTTCAGTATAGGCATTGCTTTATCAGACTCCTGTAAGGAACCAGAAGGTCCATTCAAAAGCTTTAATGGATATAGTTTAACAAAGGTTCTCTTCAAAGAGGTCTGGGCAGGGAACTAGAACAAATGGGGGATGATGAGATGCCTAGGATACAGCAGGAAGCCATGGGCTCCCTCGACCCTGAAGGGGAAGGCAAGCGTCTTACTGGAACCCATTGCAAACCAAACGGAATCTGTGAAAGAGGACCATTCTGAGAAAAGCCGAGGATACAAATCAACCTAGAGGAATCTAGGAGAATGCAACCATTGTCCAAACTTTTGGCCTAGTGGAGGGCGGGAAGGTCAGGGAATAAGTTCTCTAGCTTCTCTCTCCTCCTCCTTGATCTACTACTAATGCCTCTGACTGGCAAAACCCAAGCAAAGTCAAAAGAATTGAGAGTGAAGCAGTCCATGGATGTCTGCCTCCTGAGACTCAGAGTGGGGAAGAGATGGCAGGGAGAGTAGGTCTGGAGAGGCAAACACAGTATCACCATAGGAAATTAATCAATACCTAGTGACTAGAATTTTTCTTTGTTCCTCGCTTCTGTACACCAACCGTATACATCAAGATTTACCGTAGAGCCATAGATTTTTTTCCTCCTTCTGTTTTTGTTTGTTTGTTTGTTTGAGACAGGGTCTTACTGTCACTTAGGCTGGAGTGCTATGGCACAAACATGGCTCACTGCAGCCTCAACCTCCTGGGCTCAAGTGATCTTCCCACCTCAGTCTCTCAAGTAGCTGGGACTACAGGTGCTACACAGCTAGCTATTTTAAAATTTTTTTGTAGAAGCGGGGTCTCCCTGTGTTGTCCAGGCTGGTCTTAAACTTCTGGGCTCAAGCAATCTGCCCGCTTTGGCCTCCCAAAGTGCTGGGATTACAGGCGTGGGCCACTGTGCTCAGCCCCTTCCGTTCTTTATAATAGAGATGGCGATTACTTTTGTGTCTTTACAAAACACAATTTCTCATGAAGTAATACGTATATGTATACACACACATAAAATTTAAAAGGCATAAGGCATATTTTTCTCATTTGCCCAATAGAACTAGTTTAATGAATAAGCTAGGATTTGTGGAGTCATATCATGAAAGCTTTTTCTCACACCACAATATTTCAGAACTACTCTATCTGCTCTCTTTTCCCCATCACATGAAGATATCTAAGGCAAACCCCATCATTTTTTTCTAGCCATATTTTTATATTAAAATACTGTTATTCTCATGTATTAAGAAGTACAGCTTAATCTGGGTCAACATTTTCAATATCTCATGCAATTTAAAGCTTTGCCCCTGGCCTGCACAGTTCCACCTGACCCATGCTTGAACACTCACAGAGGGAAAATGAGGAGACAGAGGACTCTTTTCTCTTTTTATTCCTTGTTCTCTGGCTCTGTGTTCTAAGTGGTGGTTTCTCTCACGGGGCAACTTTGCAGGTTCTGTGATCTTTGGTAATCCCCTTCTCTTAGACTCTGCCACTGCACCCTTCCTGGTCACATGTGGATCACCCTTCAATACCATCACATCTCCCATGGAGTTGTGAAGTGCAGCAGCCCAGCAGCGCCTGCATCTGGTAGGATGCTTCTCACCAATTCCAGGATGAAGTCATCCTAAGACATACCTTATATGACTACCTTTTGTGATGTTCACTCTTTTCCATGTGAAACAGCAGGAATATTTGCCTTGCCAAACTCTGAAAGTGTAGACTACTTCCCTGTTAGCTCTCTCTGCTCACAGCCCTCACTCTGGACTTGTCTAAGTAAAAGTCAGGTATGGGTCTGTGTCCTTCAAACTTCATGGACCCGTATCAAGTTCCCTGAGAGGTATTCCTGAACCAGCCTTTGAAGGTGGCTGGGAAAAGCATAGCACTGCAACAATCTCTCCAAATAAATTTTTGCCAACCTCCCATCCTTACCCTTTCTTAGTTTGGAGACAATGGAGCTAGAAGGGCCTAGAAGCCATGCACAGATGGTTTAATAAGCACTTAAAAGCTATTGTTCTCAGTCTTAATGCACAGACTGGTAAAGTTGCATTTAGATTCCTGTTACAACTTCCATAGTATAAAAACAGTAAAAACTAAATTTTTATAACCTCACCTTCCCAGAAAAGTTATCATTCTAAGGATTCTAGTCCATTCTTTTTGATAGAACTGTGTTATACAGTTGTAAACTTACTACTATGATCTTTCTTGTTTTATTTGATAGTTGGTTACTAGCAGTTTTCTTACTTCTATAAGACTTATTTAATAATTTAACAACAATAAATTGAACACTAATTATGCATAGAAACTACACAGCACCAATAATACAGTAGTGAAGAAAACAGACTTTTATAGATTACATTCCAAATGGGCTGTTTGGCATTAAAGGGATAATCACAAAGAAAGCATGAGTTATATGATCATTTAACGTGTATAACTCACATTTCATTAGGTGAATATACCATATTTTACTCAACGATTTCCCTGTGGTTTCATATTCTAATGTCAAAATCATGCAAATCACATTTTCCATATTCTGAATTATTTCATTAGGCTAGATTCCAACAAAAGACAATTAGGCACAGTGCATTTTTAATTAGCTTTAATTGAATACTTGTGTTTTGAGAATTCTTATACAATTTCACAATATCCACATAAAGCACTTAAAACAATGTTGCACAAACGGTAATCACTCAATACACATTAGATATTATTACTATCACTACTAGCCTTTGCAATAAAGTTATCCTTGGATGATGTGACATTGAATTTAGGAGTCACAGGATGTTAAGGGGATGCAGAGTTTTCATGAAGACAATGTATTAACTATTTTCCTTAAAAGTAGTTTCCCATGAAAACAAAGCAAAAACCACAGAAAGTAGAGGTAGAATTAGATATTTCAAGTTTCTTTGGTTTCCTTAGACTTCCAGAGTAGTGCTTTTTTCCTGGACTATTCTAATTTCTCTTTGCTACAGAGCTAGGCTGATGACAGTTTAAATGTTAAAGAAAAGAATCTGAAAATTAAGTTCCCCAGTTCATGATCACATCATTATCTGAATTTGTACCAGTTGTTTCTAGATCATTTACTACTTCTTTATGTAGTTTATGAGAGAAGTTTTGTAAAGCACAAAAAATAAAAACATGCTTGTCATTAGAAGCTATATGTTATATAATATTATTGCTACCTATATTATTATAATATATATGAAGTAGACATATTTTAATATTACATTATAAATATAAAAATATATTATAAATATAAACACACATATACTAGCAATAGTATACATATTTTGTATATAACTCATCCATGTTGGTTTCAATTCATCGATTATTAAGCAAACAATCTAGAAAATAAGTAAATAAAGCAAAATGCTTAAAAAGTCAAGGAGGGCTAGGTGTGGTGGCTCATGCCTATAATCCCAGCACTTTGGGAGGCTGAGGCAGGTGGATCATCTGAGGTCAGGAGCTCAAGACCAGCTTGACCAATATGGTGAAACACTGTCTCTACTAAAAATATAAAATTAGCCAGGCTTGGTGGTGTATGCCTGTAGTCTCAGCTATCTGGGAGACTCAGGCAGGAGAATCAGCTGAGCCCAGAAGGCGGAGGTTGCAGTAAGCCGAGACCGCATCACTGCACTCCAGCCTGGGCTACGGAACGAGACTTCGTCTCAAAAACAAAAACATAAAGAATGAACAAGAGCAAAAAGTCAAGGAGAACGTAAAAATTATGATGAAAGATTTCAATATATCTCTCTCAAAATTGGAAACATCTGGGACAAAACCTTCAGATTTTCCTCATGTTTTTTCTTCTGGCCAGAATGACTTTATCCCACCTCAACACCAGTGAGAATCATGTTCCCCGCTTAAATGTTATTTTAGGGTCATTTTCTCTAGGAAACTTTTTATTCCACCCTCTCTCCAGATAGAAATTTACCATTTCTCCCATTTAGACTCCAGTGAATTCCTTACATAAGTGTGTCTAATACAGATCTGAAAACTTTTCTCATGCTTATTGGTGAAAGGTCTAGCTCCTCTAGGAGGCTGTAAATTCCTTGAGAATATTAACTGAGACATTATTTTGATTGAATAATTAAACTGTTTCTATTCTCACCCTGAACTTCACTGAATTTCTTTTCTTGAACCCTCATCCTCCTCCAGTCAAGCCACTAAACATGGGCCCACATGCCTGAGGGGCCATAACGATGGCAACATTTTGTTTTTTAAGTTCAAAAACGATAAAGCTCAGGTTCAGGGAGGAAGATAGAAAGATATTCCTGCCTCTTCTTTTATATTAAGAAAGATTTCTCCGAGCCATGTCAGGGGTGTAGAACTATGAGTTGGAAGGAAAGTTAGAGGACTGAAAGTTGAAGGGTCTCTCCGAATTTCCCTGAGAAATCACTCCTTACTACTTAACTAGGTTCTCAAAAGTGGAATTCTCAGGCAAGTTTGGGGATCTGTGAGTATGGGATAAAGGAAAGGGTTCCCACATTTTTCCAATTTCCTAGAATTTTTCCTGCACTTGTCAGAATGGGGTTCATGTTAATCAGCTTTTGCTGTAGCAACAATCAACCCCACAATTTCAATGGCTTATAGCAATGAACATTTATTTCTTGATCACAGTCCTGTGGGTCATGTGGGTCTGTTAAATGTGTCTTTTCATCCCAGACTTGGAACTGACGAAATATTTCTTATTTAGCCCGAGAGGTCAGGCCAAAACACTCAATTGCTTTTAGAACTTCTGCTTAAAGTGACAAATGCCATGTCTGTTCACATCTCACTAAACGAAGCATGCCATATGGCCAAACCAAAAGGCAATGAGGCAGGACACGTCACATGACAATGGGTGGGGAATATAATCCTATCATATGGGGAGAATTGCTCGATTGGGAAAAATAATTCAAGTTACCACAGTGCAGTATCAATGTAGGAATGCTCATCATGGGATGTGCTGGCTGGAAGGCTTGTGACTGCCCCTCAAAGGCACAAGAGAGCTTCTTAGAGCTCCTCTGCCCCAGGAAGGCCACACAGATGGCTGACAGTAGACTTACACACCTGGATGAGAAGGACACAGTGTGTGTGAACTGAAAACAAGACTTGTTTCACTAATGCCAAGATAAAGGAGTGGCCGTGCCTGAGAACTCAAGCCATTGATTAGACACCTTAGCCAGCACAAGGCAGAGGGGAACTGATAATCAGATCCCTCTCTATTTTCCCACTACCACTGCTATGTTAGCCCCTGGGGAACTGAGCCCCCAGTACCTGGAGAATGGAAAGAGGAAAAGATAAAATCTGCAAATGGACCCTGAAACAACTGATTTTATCTGGAAATGACTAAATTATGGATTATGCTATTAGACAGACAGAAGTGATTTTAGTTATTGAAAGACAAATTGCATTTGTGCTCATCTGAGTTAATGAATTGAAAATATCCTACCTGTCACACATGTTTATAGCCTTCAATCATGGCACATACCTGGCACGTAGTAGGTATTCAATTAATGTTTATTTGAATGAAGGAAGAATTAATGTTTGGATAATTAAGATAGAAAAACTTTTATTCGTTACTGGAATTTGGGAAAATAATTTATCTTTTTTAGACTTTAAAGGTTCACTTTTGTTTTCTTTCTTCCTTTCTTCTCTAAAGAGGATGGTTTTTGAGACACTTGCGTGCATCTAGATGTTTGATGTGATTGAGAGGTGGTAATTTTGAAAATAATGCATATATAAGAGAGCCCAAACATGAAGGTCTATTTCTTTAGTGTAAGCCAGGTCTGTTGGCAGCTAATTGAGATGGGTTCTCAATATTCATTCATTGTTGATTGGGAGAGAGGCTTAATAATTTAGAACCCATTGAAATAGAAATGGAAAAAAGATGATCCATCTTTCAAGCCATCTTCAAAGACTTGACTATACATATATACAAACGCAGAAAACAGTAACTGATCTTTGAAGTTGAGTTAACAGTTTTAATTATCTGATAACTAATGAAGTTGAGCATCATTTTGTGCATTTACTAGCCATTTGGATGTCTTCCTTTGTGAAGTGTCTGTCAATTCACTGGCCAGGTTTTCTACTGAGTTTTCTGTTTTCCTTCTTACTGACTTGTAGGAATTAAAAAGAAATGTTCTGCGTTCAAATTTTGTGTTATTATTTTCTCCCACTCTAAGGGTATAGATTCTCTTTCTATTAATGGTATCTTTTTTTTATAAACAGAAGTTGTAAATCTTAATATAGTTTAATTTATCCATATAGTTTCTTTTATGAACAGCACTATTTTTGTCCTGCTTAAGAAATTTGGCCTACTCTAAAGTACACTCCTTGGAAAGTTACTTTTCAAGCACTTAATTTTTCACACTGGTTCTGTTGCCACCTTTTTTCTTTCTTGGCCTCTTGAAGTACAAGAAGGATTCCTCTGTTACACTTCTGGTTTCATATCTGGGAATCTGTGTGTACTTTAAACACCATCATCACCAAATATTGAATTTCTGTGTGAAGAGCACTGCATAAAAGCAACACTTGAGTTTAACTTCTGAGTGTGTGAGAAAGAGGTCTTTGAGAAAAAACTCTGAATTCTTAGCAATTCTCTTTCCTCCAAGTTTGCGGAGATTTTTATGTTCTTTCATAATTTGCTGTCCATCCAGAGTGCCTACCCAAATCCAGTCCCACAAAACCACACTCAGCTGAAGCCATGTTTTCCTTAAGGTAACAGGGAAAGCAAATGTGTGGAAGGATACTAACTTCAACCCCCTGAAACTAGGCTCCAGGCCAACTTTATCTCTCAGTGAGCCTTTCTTCATAACCATCAACAAAAGTAATGATTATTTTTAACTGTCAAAAATCAATAGCAACACTGAATTTGGCATTCAGTAAGATTCAACCCGATGTAAACTCTGTGAGAAGGGCTTAAAGTGTCACCCCTCCTTCACTTTCATGGTCTTAGATGTAGGTCGCAGCTCAGTTGTTTTATAGGTGAGAGGAGGTACAATGACCACTGGTTTCCAGGACGCATCTTTATGGGGGACAATAGTAAGGCATTTATCTTGTGAGATTCTTCTTGAGTTTCATTTTGTTTCAACAATTTGACAAAATGGTTTTTTTGTTTTGTTTTGTTTTAGGAAGATAAGGCCATGATTTTAGCATTGCTTTGAAGCTCCTAGAAGGTTAATGGACATATTTTATGCTCTATACCTAACTTCATTTTCTCTACAATGTAGAAACCATTAGGAAACAAGAGTATAAAGAGTAATAGCACTAGCATTAGCCATGAGAAGACCTGCAAATCAAGCAAAGTCTGTGTGCAAGGCTTTTACTGTCTCATTTTGGTCTGTTATTGTCGGAGCCAAACAGTAGTTCCACAAATAGTATTTACAGTCCAAGTGTGCTAAATAGCCATAACAATGAAATATGCCTACTTAAAACTAAACAAAACCAAAATAAACAAAACTAACGCCTTCTCTTTATACATCATCCTGTTTTAGAATAAATTTCTGTTCATTGAGGTCTAGGAATAGGAAACTAGATTCTGTTTTCAGATTTAGCATGTTGCTCTGTCAATCAACTATGCCTCCAATGTACATTGAGTCTCTAGTTTGTGCCAGGAGTTGTGCTCAGTGCTGAGAATACTAAGATGAATACACCAGGGTCTCTGACTTTCTGGATTTTATAATGGGGAGACAGATAAGGAGGCTGACAACTCCACTATATGGTGCTAAATGCTACGGAGAGGAAGCATGGGGTGTAAATACTATAAAAATTCAGCAGGACATTCAGAGAAGACTTCTCAAAGGAGGTGATATATGAGCGGACAGGTGATGAATGAGCTGGAGTCTGCTAGTTGAAGATGAGAGTGACCTGGGAAAAAAAGATCCATGGAAAGAGCCATACATAAACAGTACTGCACTTCAAACAATGGCAGAGGAATCCTTGTGGGGAACGGTGGGAGGGAAACAGGAAGGTTAGGCAAGGAAAAGGTCGTTAGCCGTGTTAAGCTTCTAAAAACAAAGTGATGAGTGTCAAATGCTGCAAAGAAGAAGAAGACAGAAAAATACTATTGAGTTTGGCAGCACTAAGATCATTGGAGATTATATCAAGATCATTTCAGTCAGGCGATGGATGAGGATGATGGATTGAAGTGGGTAGAAGTCAATGACAAGTGCAGAGACTGATAATCTTTTTCTTGAGAACCTTGATTGGGGGATGAGGAAGCAAAGGCAAGTTTGACTGGCTTGTGGTGGTGATTTTTTTTTTTTTTTTTACTTCATACTTTGACAAAATTTAGACTTCAGAAAACTTCCAACAGGGCAAATAATTTCTATACCCATGTTTTATTACATTCTTCATATTTGCTTTACTTTCTCTCTCTCTCTCTCTTTCTCTCTCTCTCTCTCTCTCTCTCTCTTTTTCTTTCTCTCTTAGTCACATTAATTTTTTTCTGAACTGGTTAACAGCAAGTCACAGAAATGCTGTTTTAACACCGTATACTTCAGTGTATTTCCTAAAAAGCAAGAATATTCTTTTACGTAACTGCAACATAATGACCAAAATCAGGAAATTAATGTTGAAACAATACTATTACCTAGTCAGCAGACCTTATTGAGAGTTTACCAGTTGTTTCAATAATGTCCTACTTTGCACAAGAGCACTCCAGACATGCGCTGTATTCAAGTGTCATGTCTCCTTAGTCTTCTTTAGTCTGGAACCACCCTTTCATCAGACATCATGAAGTATTCACATTTTGGAAGAGAACAGAACAGTTATTTTGTAGGATGTCCCTTAACTTGAATAAGTCTGATGCTTCTTTCATAGTGCATCATATCAGAGACACCTAGTATTAATTTGTCCCAGGAGTGGTCAATTCGATCATTTGGTCAAGGTGGTATTTGCTAGGTTTCTCTACTATAAACTTACTGTTTTTCTCTTTGTAATTAATATGAATCTTGTGGAAAGATACCTTGAGACTAACTTCAAGGACTCAATGTCCTGTTTCTCCTCAAATTTTCACCCCCTAACTATAGAATTTATTGATAATTCTTGCCTAAATCAATTATTATATTGATTATCAAATGGCAATTTTCTAAATTCATCCTCCTTTCTACATTTATTAATTGGCTTCATAATATAAGGAAAAGCATCTCATTCATTCTCCTCCACTACTCTATTTTTTCATATCACTGTGACCTTGGATTTTTTTTTTTTTTTTTTTTTTTTTTTTTTTTTTTGAGATGGAGTTTCGCTCTTGTTGCCCAGGCTGGAGTGCAATGGCACAATCTCAGCTTACTGCAACCTCCACCTCCTAGGTTCAGGAGATTCTCCTGCCTCAGCTTCCTGAGTATCTGGGACTACAGGTGCCTACCACCACACTCAGCTAATTTTTTGTATTTTTAGTAAAGACAGGGTTTCCCCATGTTGGCCAGACTGGTCTTGAACTCCTGACCTCAGGTGATCTGCCCACCTTGGCCTCACAAAGTGCTGAGATTACAGGCATGAGCCACAACGCCCGGTGAACCCTGGATTCTTACTTATTCAAAGAGTTAAAATCCTTGAGATGCCAAGGCAATAGGATCACTTGAGGTTTGGAGTACAAGACCAGCCTAGCCAACAGAGCAAGAACCTCGTGTCTACCGAAAAAAAAAAATTAACCAGGCATGGTGATGCACATCTGTAATCCCAGCTACTGAGGAGGCTGAGGCAGGGGGATTGCTCAAACCTAGGAGTTTGAGACTGCAGTGAGCTATGATTGTGCCACTGCATTTTACCCTGGGTGACTGAGCAAGAACCTATCTCTTAAAAAAAAAAGTTAAAATTCTTTACTACGGATAGTTTGAAAAGATACTTGAGCACATCTATAGGCATAGGAGAGTCAGGGGATTTATAGGAGAGAGTGTATGATTGATGTGGAAAAGCACCTCACACAGTTTTACTCTGACACCCTGTTAAACTCCAACTGGGCTAGGTGCTGAGCATGCAAAGAGGAGTAAAATAGGGCCGCATCCCAGAGGGAGTTCATGTGCTGGAAGAGAGGGTTGGGGAGAGGCAGCCCACTGGGAAAAGAGCCAGAACCATTTACGAATGTGACTTATAAGCTTTGTAGATATGAAAGCAGAGCTGTGGGTGGCACTGGGCAGAGAATGATTATATTTAGTCAGTTGGTGAAGACCTCTCCAAGGAAATGACCTTTGAGATGAATCTCAGTAGATTAGTTGGTTGGAAGTGAGGGAAAGAATAATAAAGAAGAGTGGGAAAGGCCTTCTGGACAGAAATGATACCCATGGAAATGTGGAAATAGCTTGTTACTTTTGTCCGGAAATTTAAAGAAATAAAGGGCCCTCTGTGAGTGGAGAGTTAACACAAAGACTTCAAGGATTTGTAGTCCCTTCAGGTTTGGGTGGCATTGGCTCCATCTGGGAATCAAGGGTCAGAGGGTGTGAACACTTCAGTTCAGAACAGATCTTGATTTCTAAAGGAAATCCCTCCTGGACCAGGCCCGAGAAAAAGACACCCTACCTCCCACCTTGGTTACCACAATCATTAAAATGAACTCTATGGCCACTTTAAGGAGTTAGTGGCTAGATCTGAGTAGGCTTATTCAGGGAATCTCAAGGGAATCTGGAATTTCCCTTTAAACATTTGCTCTTGATTCCTGAAAATGTACTCACAGGCAGTTTGCATGAGGAGAAAATAAATCTGACTGCAATGCTAATTATGTATCTTTATTTATTTTATCCGAACTAACAATAACAAGATGTAAACCAGAATGTAAAAAGGTCAGTTTATTTCAAATTTTACCTTTATTTCAAAGATGCTGAGATATGGTACATTAGTGAAGCTGTCAATAGATTATTATTTTATACCTAAAAAAAAAGCTTCAGAGGGAGTTTTTTGCTTGTCTTTGTTTTTAAAGAATGACAAGGCAGATTAATGTGACTTTAAATATCTAGAAGAAAAAAAAAAAGAAGAAATGCATCTGTTGTTCCATTATCCAGTAAATATAATACTCCCAAGGAAATTTAAACTTAAAGATTCTGAATCTTTGATTTCATTTTAGCAAATGCCATCTAACTGCAAATGTAGGTCACATAGTTTTGGCATCCGGTGTGGGTTTCCAGTGTCTGCAGAACACAGAAAACAGAAGAATACGTGTTCCATTGCCCAGCACACTTGAGAGTGAATTTCATATTAAAGCCTGAAGTTATTCACTTATTGAAATTCATGTTTCCTCAACATTCCCACTTCAGCTTTGTCCTTTTCTTTGAGGTCAGGGTTTTTGGTGTTTAGAAGAATACAGCATTTTCTCCCTTTCTTTACAGATCCGTGGACTTTAGTTTACAAATAAACTCAATCTTGATCAAGATTAAATGAAATTAATCTGGTTACAACAACAAAAACTGGTCTGTGATACTTCTGATTATTTCCAATGCAAATAAACAGAAACTATCATACCAATGGCTTCATTGAGCTTTTGGAGACAGGAGGACAAGTAAGATAGGGCCATGGTCCCCTGCAGCCTATGAGCTGGAAACTCATGGATACTGACAAAATAGGGCAGTTAATGGCAAATGTCATGAGTGAGATAACAAATATCACATAAAGCCAAAGGAAGGAACAATGGGGGGCAAGGGAGAAAGAAAAAGAAATGTGTGAGGCTCTGAACCCATGTGGTCATCCCACCAAATGAATAGAGCTAAAGGACTTCCTTGCTTTGACACCAAACAATCTGTGACCCTCTGACAAGCCCAGTTAAATAAAATTCCACAAATATATATTGAACGTTTGGTGTCAAGGACAAAAGTCAGCTAGAATTAGCTTAAATGAAAAGTGGACACTTGTTAGAATCAAAGGTGTCTCCTAGAATCCAAGTGCAGGAGCACATCCTGACTTTTAGGACAGTTGAGTCAAGAAGCTGGAAAGTCATCAGTGCCTCTCTCCATGTCTTATCCAGCTTCTATCACTCCACAGAGAGACTTGAGCACTTCCACAGCCCTTGCAGCAAAATATGGCTGACCATAGCTCTCAAGTCAACATGCTTCCATAGAGCTCTTCTTCTGTTTCTCAGAAGAGAGGCTCTCTCTAGGTCAGCAATGAGAAAGGTGTCCATCATATGTCAAGTCCACCACAGCCAAGGACACCATATGGAAAAACATGGTGATGGTGGTGGGAGGGGCTATGGGGCAGTGGCAGCTCCCAAAGAAGGGGGAATCAATCAATGTGTGCTGGAGCTGCACCCAAAATGTGTCTCAACAAACACTGACCGTGTGTACAACATGGTGCTTCAGGGTCTATCTGCCCTCCCATAGAAGAGGAGGATGGTGAGGTAAGACTAGTTTAGAGTGATCACTATGAAAGAAGACATCGCATCAGGGAATTAAATGGGCTGGAGGGATCTAAGGAGTGGGAGACTCTAGTGATGGGAGGATCAGGAAAGGCCTCAGGTAGAAGACATTGGAGATGGGCCTCAACAGTGGGTTGTCTGCAGAGGTAGAGATGTACATAGCAGAAGGGATGAGGATAAAAAGCGGGTGGACACAGCCAGCAGAGAGAACCCTGAGAACAGAGAGGCCTGGAGGCAAGAAGGCCATGCTCTGAGAAAATGAGAGGGAGCCCCTGGTATCAATTAAGATTGGATTTGGCTTCATGAGATAAAATGAAACAAGAGCGGACAACAACATAATTGTGGCTTAAGCAAGAAAGAAGTTCATCTTTCTCTCACTTAGAGGAGTACCGAGGTTTGGAGTTTAGGGTTGGTAGGATACACCGTGAGCATCAAGAAATCAGGCTCTTTCTCTCATTCTGTGCTGCCATCCCCAATACTTGGCTTCTACTTTATAGTCTAGGAGGGCAGCCCAAGGTCCAGCATCACATCTGCATTCTGCCTCGCCGTAGAGAAGAAGATATGTAAAAGGGGCCACCCCTACCATTTAAGGATACTCCCCACAAGACGCACACAGCATTTTGGTTTGCTTCCTATTTGCCAGAACTTTGTCAAACAGGCATGCTTAACTGCAAGGCAGACTGGAAAATGTAGTGGTCCTATGCCCCTGTAACAGTCAAGAGTGCTATTTCCAAGAAAGGAGAGAATAAACATTGTGATACAAGCATCTTGTTCACTCTCACTTTGCCAAAGATGTAGGCCCCTTATGAGGGATGAGGTGAGAAAATTAGGTTAGAATCCCTTGAAGGTAAGGCCAAGGAGGTTGTCTAATTTTGTTGGCTGTGGGCAATCATTGGGGGTTTTGGAGCAGGCAAAGTGACATGATCCAAGTTATACTTTAAGAAGATTGCTGCCGAAATGATTTTAAAACAAGGCAGTCTAACTATTGAGTGCCATTTGAAAGTTAAAGTCTGTTCAGGGTCTGTAGGATGTGTTAGAAGTGGGAGAGCCTCTACAGGGATGGGAGCATAGAATAGCAAGGAGACTATATTAGTCAAGTCTAGAAAAAGAATTAATAGGATCTAAATTGGGCCTGTAGCAATGAGAAGATGGGATGATGAGCGAGAAGGAGAGGAAAAAGGAAATTCCAGTTTTAAGCCTTAGGGATTGATGACTGTTGGTGCTATTAACAGAAACAAGGAAGTCAGAGGAGGAGTAGGTGGTTGAGTAAAAAGGGAAGACCATTGGTTTGGCACCAGGTCCTGTGGTTTGGGCATCCAAGCAAGGATGTCCAGTAGGATGACTAGAAAATAAGGGAATTTGACCGACAATCTCCAGGACAACTTTTTAGCAATTCTAGGATTCTTTGGTGTTACATTACTAACACTTTAACAGCAACATGCAGCTCAGGACTTATGATACCACTGATTCATGTCCTGTGCTTGCAACTCTGAGAAGCTGAGAAGGCAGTAAACTGCCATCGCTCTTTAGTATTGAAGTTTCAGATTATTCAAGGTACTCTGGGCACATTTAGCATGGGTAAGTAAGACTTAGGTGTACTGATGCTGCTATATTTCCAGAAAAATGTCAGTAAGGCTGCAAATGTAATTTTGAAGCAAGGTTTTAAGTGGAGAGATTGGATATCGAGGTGAACACTAAAGGCTATTCAGAGAAATTCTCACTTCAGGGTTTTATAATTTGTTTATAAATCAACTATTCATTCATTTAATAAATATTTATTGAGCACTGCTATGATGTGCTAAATACAGGTTTCATAAGAGTGAGTAAGGCAGACACAGTCCCTGCCTTTACGGAACTTAGTCTAGACTAGGGGCTGGCAAACTTCAGCCCCTGGGCCAAACCTGGCCTGCCGCCTGTTTTCATGCCGCCTGAGAGCTAAGAATGGTTTTTACATGTGTAAACAGTAGAAAGAAATAATCAAAGGAAGAGTGGTGCTTTGTGACACATGCAAATTGTAAGAAATCCAAATATTAGTGTTCATAAAAAGCATTTTATTTTGCACAGCCACACCCACTCACTCACATATTGTTCCTGGTGGCTTTCAAACTACAATGGCAGAGTTGAGTAAGTGCGACAGAGACTGCGTGGACTGCGAGGCCAAAAACATTTGTTATTTGGCCCTTTACATAGAGTGTGCCAACCCCTGGTCTTGATAGACGTAATCAAGCAAATGACCACACAAATAAATATATATTTAAGCCAAGAGGGTAGGTTTTACTATTGTCTGGTCCTACTCAAGTACATTTTCTCCCTCCCACTCTCCCATCTAAATATCAAGGCCTGTGGTAAGCAGTCTCCAACAGATGGCTCCCAGTGAATTGTCCTTCCCAAAATTAAGGCTTTTGAAGTCATCCCTTTACCATAAATCCGGCTAACCTGTGACTTGCTTGTAACCAGGAGTTATGGTGGAGGTTACACTGTATGATGTGGCTTCTACACTGGGTCAGAAGAAGCCTTGTTCTTCGTGGTAAGTAGTTTTATGCTATAGTTAGTGTAGATACTTTAGACAATAAAAGAGACTATGTTTTTAATTTTTGATTTATATGTAGTTTATATACTAATGAATATTAGCATCAGATTGTCAAAGATTTTAAATACCATCAAGGTCCACTGCTGCTGTCTTCCAGGGCTCCCTGGTGCTGGCCAAGGATGGCACTGGCTGTCCTGATGCTGCCTCCACTCTTCTTCTCTATCTGGTCCCCAGGACCTTCTTTCAGGTTACAGCATCATCTCTGCTTTCCATCCCTCTCCCCCCGAAGCTGCCCTTTTAATTCTCACAAGTCCCTCTTGGAAATTGAAGGAATGAGTGTTAACTGTTTCTTGCTTTTGTCATTCCCTCTATACCAGTTCTACTTGTCTTTGAGTAAATGGATACCTCTGATCTGGGGAAAGGTCATGCATAAGTTGTGGGAAAAAAAACCCCAAAAATGAATAGTTCAAGTTATTACTGCACAACTCTAACTCTTGTGATAAGTGCTACCAAGGAAAAGTACAGGGCATTATGAAAGAGTATATCAAGGGTGACTGATTGGGAAATCAGGACCTGCCCCCGAAGAAGTGACCTTTAAGCTCAGATCTAAAGGGCGAGAAGAAATTAGGCAAAGACAAGCACGAGATGTGAGGAAGGAAAAACGGGCTATTTAAAGGCCCTGAGGCACATTAGAAAATACCTGAAAGAACACTAGGAAGTTTTGGTAAAGATGACAAATGGGACACACGCACCACTTGGCTTTCTTCTAAAATTCCACTAAAGTCATGATAAAGACAGATCCCAGGATGGCAGCTGCTCGTCAGATGTAGAAGTCTGGGCAAGGGAGATTTAAGAAGATAAAAATGGTCATGGACTTCATTGTGTGAGAGGATGGAGAAGGCGTACACCCCTGCAGGAGAGTTTAAGGTTAACTTCATGATAAGAAAAGCAAGCCAATGAGGGAGAAAAGGACAATTATTAACTTTTGGGGAAAAAAGTTATTCAGGAGGAGAAGAGTAACCTTTGATACTACATGGCTCATCTGTAAAAACGTTGGCTTAGTCAAAATAAGGCAAACACAGGGTATTGCTCTAACCTCAGTGATCAGGTGACCATTTGAAGATACAGGCATGGGGAAGGGGTTGTTAGGGGAGAAAGTGGAAGAGCAACGTAGGAGGTTGTATTGTCATCTTCCACAGTAAGGACCCAACAGGAGAAGCCTAAAAATAAAAGTAGTCTTCAAAGCATGGTATTCAGAGACGTGTGGGCAAAATTCCAAAGAATCAGCTGACTCTGCAAGTGGTAGCCTCTGGGGAGACAGAAGCGAGGGTGTGACATTTCCTCAGATGGGGCATAATGAAGTTTGCAGAATCTTTTGACTTTCTACTGTAAGTACATTATAACTTAAAAAGAAAAACCATGCAGTGGTAGGGCTATCAGGAGAGAGAGAGGGTGGGGTCTGCAGCAGGGAGGTGGAATCTTGTCAGCCACAGTAAGGATTTTAGGGGCAATAGGAAGCAAGCGAAGGAAGGAGTTTTTCAAAGGACTAGCTTTATATTTTAGAAGGATGGCTCTCACTGCAGTGTACAGAATGATAGAGAAGGCTAGAGTGGTCCCGGGAGACCTGCTGGGGAGCCACTGCCCTCACCCTGAGAGTAGCTTGAAGGAGGGTGGGAGGGGGTGGCCAGGAAGATGCAGAGAAGTGGAAAAATTCAGGATGTACTTTGGAAGTAGAACTATTTAATCAGTAACTAGGAAGGAGAATAAGAAGAGGGAAGGGAGATTTTTCCTTGAATAACTACCGTAAAGCAACTTCAGAATGGCACACAATAACTCTAAACTTATTCCATAGAAAAACCGTTCAGATTAATGTTGAATGTAACGTTGCAAATTGGCGAGGATATTCATTTCAGGCTGAGTGCCTCTGGAAAATATGCAGACTAGCCTGTTCGTGGCCTTGCATCCAGCAATCCTATTTTCTTCAATTAAGCGGCTATTTCAAAGACTTGTCATCTGTTTACCATTAATACATGTTAACACAACCACTCATGAATCCACAGCAAAAGCCAGCTAGAAAGCCTGTGTTATACTTGTACAATTTCATATGCTTTTTCATATGCGTACATTTCAATTTCAAAACAACATTTTTAGAGGGAAGTAACACAGTAAAAATAAAATGACAGTAAATTTAACTCTGCTAAAAAAAAGTATCAAACCTTATATTACTTAAAAATCAATGTTCTTTTTCTGGCTTTTGCTTTACTCATATGTTTAAAGTGAAGAGCTTAGTCGTCATTCTACTTCCCAACCCCCCCACACGCACAGTATTATTTACTTTCAGGCCATCTGGCAGTTTTTCCTCGCCATGATTTAAAATTTTCCTAATGTTTGCTAACAAAATTTGGGTGTTATTTTCTTTCTATAATCGTCCTTTTCATTTCCTCTAGGAGAAGAAGAGACTGAGATGTTCTGATAAAAGTTTAATTTAAAAAGAAAAAAAAAAGTAAGTGAAATAACTGGCCTTAAGCTCAGTCCTCTTAACAAAGGCACCTTGATTCTGTGCCCCAGTAACTTGATTTGCTGACTCATGAAACAGGCAAACATGTCACAAGAACAAGCAATAGTTTGTGTGCCTGGGATTTAAACCCCAAGCCCACAAGTGATCGGAATTAGATGGAATGGAGTTTGCTCATTCTGATTAATCTCTTTTTGTCAAATTTTCTTTGCATACATATCTGAAGCAGTTTCCAAATATTGACAGGAGTAGGGTAGACAGACAGAGTAGAAAGAACTTCCTGGTGTTTTGTAGCAGGCAATTTTTCCTGCTCCAGGGCCAAAAACTCTTTGTTTGGATCTCTGTAACCCTTTTCTCATCAAAGCTTCTGACTAATGTAAGTAAGATCTGTGTACTTCAGCATTCATATTTAACAGATGTTAATATTTTCCCATGTTGGATCCGCATCTTTTATATTAGGAAATAAAATGTCACAGGTATTCCTGAAGCACTTTGTCTTCCTCCATGATCCCATTTTTCTCTCTCTTTTTCTAGAGGTAATCACTATCCTGAGGCTTAGTGTACCTTTCTTCTCCACGTTTTACACTTTTACTGTTACTATATGCATATATATTCACAAAGAATATGTACTATAGCCTGGTTCAGAGCTTTCCATAAATTGATTTATGCTCTACATTTCATTTTGCAACTTCCTTTCTTTTCTATCAACATTTTGTTTTGTAGGTTTATACATGTTGATGCAGGTAGCCCTGGTTTATTCATTTTCTTTACCATATAGTGCTCTGATAGGTGAAACCCCCCATCACAATCTATCCATCTCCTTTTTGATGAACACTTATGTTCTCTCCGTTTCTCTTATTACAAACAATTCTGCAGTGAATGTGGTAGATTGCAGTAATGACCTCAATTCTTCACTGCTCCCTGTACCCATATCCTTTGCCATGTGACTTTGTGATTCCTTCCACTAGAGTATGTTTTCCTGCCCCTTGACTTTGAGTTTGGCCATGTGACTTGCTTTGGCCAATGAAATGTTAGCAGGCATGACGTGACCAAAGACTGGAGAAGTGCCTATGTGATTGTGCTGCTGCTCTTGAGTCTCTGACATTGCCTTGAGCAGAACATGCTTGGGCTATTCTCTAGGCTCAGGAGGAGGATGTGATACACGGGTCAGAGCTGGGCTGCCTGGCTGATTTCAGCCTGTATCAGCTGATCCCCAGGTGGTTGTGAACTATCTCTAGATCAGCTAACCTCTAGCCAACCTACAGATGCCCAAGTTCGGCAAATGTTTCCTCCTGAATGTCACTGAAATGTAGTTTTTGTTACAAAACGATATCTAATGAACACAGTAAACGTTTTTGTAAGTGAAAGAAAAGTTCTCATTTCTGCCTGCAAATGGAATTGCTGTGTTATAAAGGATATGAATTTTCATTTCCTCTAGATATTTCTAAACTCCTTTCCAAGGAATTGAACTAATTTATACTTCCACCAATGGCATATCCATTTTTCTGCATTTTTATAGACACTCGTTATTTTGTGTGTCTATTTCTCATTTCTTGCTGCCTTTCCCTATTTTGTAGTGAGGTTTACCCTTCCATTTGAGACTATTCTTCAGCCATGCCAGCTTGGGCCTGACATGTGAGTAAAGAAGCCATCTTGGAAATGAATTCTCCAGCCCTGGTTGTTCTGGCCACCAGGCATTCAAGTCACTCCTAATCATTCAAGTTGTTCCAGCTGAGGCCCCAGACATGGGAACAGAGAAGAGCCATCTCTGCCCTTTCTGAATTCCTGACCTACAGAATCCATGGGCATAATAAAATGTGTTGCTTTATACCACTAAGCTTTGGGGTGGCTTGTTACACAGCAGTATGTAAAAGAAACACTGGTTCATCATTTCACCTGGCGTGCAACCCTTTTAGCCCCAATGTAGTGCAAAGGCTGGTCTCCAGGTGCCTTTGCCTGTTTCCGTACCTGGAGCTCAGCAGGCCTGCAGCTTCACTCGTGGGTCACTGCTTTCAATTATGACTTCATTTTCATCCAAGACAATTTTTGGTTTTGTTTTTGAACTCTCTATTTGAAATAGTTTTTTTATACATGTCACTCATTGCTGTGTGCCTGGAGTAGAGGTGGCGGGTCTCACACCAATCTTACAATGTCGCTGTGTTGCCTGGTTTGCATTTTTAGCATAAGATCTCATCAAGCATGTGGCCAATTCAGACTCCTGGATCACATTCATACTTCATTCATTCATTTATTATAAATGTTCATTAGTACCTGGTATGTGCAAGCACTTTTCTAGACACACTGTAGGATACCAAGAAGAGTTGGGCATGTCCCTGGCTCTCCATCAGCTTACAGTCTGGTAGAGAGGATAAGGCGAACATGAAGAACTGCAACAGCACATAGAATCATAAACTGTAGAGTAAGTGCAATGACAGAGATACAGAAAAAGTACTGTGAAATGAAGAAGACAAATAGACTAATGTAAACCAAGTTGGCAGTGGCCCAGGAATCAAACTGGGCCATCTGTCCCAATGTGTCTGTGAAACATTGGAGAGCTGAGCTGGAGCTGAACTCGTTAGAGAACTGCAGGACCAGTCATGGCTTTACCTCCACTGTGCCTGTTACCCCTGCCCAGGTGGCCCTGACATTGCTACCTCTGGTCTGGACTCCATGAAAGTCTCTTTCTCTCACATCTTTCCTGCCTCCAGTCAAAGCATTCACAATTCTCCTAGACATGTAAATGTGAAAACTCAGAGTTGCCTTTCATGCTTCCTCTTATTTTCTCCGCTGTCTCTAGGAAGCTCTCACATCCTACCAACTGTTCCCTTCCCCCATCTCTTGAGTGCCTTTACCTACTCATCCCATAACCACCACACCAGTGCAGGTCTTTAGCAGCTCATGCATGTATTACTGTGCAATGTATATTTGACATCTCTAATTCTAGGCTCTCACATTTCCCATACCTTGGGCCAGATTCTTCTCCTTCAATGCCCCATTTATTATGCCCCCCGCCAGCTTCAAAACCTTCAAACACTTCCCCATTTTGTACCGTATCTCAAGTTAATTCCTTACATGGACCTAAGGGCCTTCCCTAAATCAACCACTCTCTCAACAGGGTGTGAAATTTTCTTGGTAATACTGAGACCATCTCCTCTTTGTCCTGAGCATCTATTCTCGTATTCCCAGCATTTTCCATGCTGCCCAATGTCTGGAAGGTCCTTGCTGGCTATTGCTATTTTTTAGGCATTTTTCTTCAAGAGTTTCTGTTATAAAATATTTCCTTGTCCTTTAAAACTTTCACATAAAAACTGCTGAAAGAACTGAAGGTGTCATGCAAAGAAATGTTGAAGCATGGGCCGAACAGAAGAAAACAGCAGAGTGGTTAGGTAGGGTCCATAGGAGCCCATGGAAGGAGGTTGGGCAGATGGTATTGTCCCCATTTCCTACATCAATTGAGGCCCAGGGAATGTGATTATTTATTTATGGTCACAAAGCTACCTAATGTCTAAACAAGGCCTAAGCCCTATATATCCCTCTGAACCCAGAGTTTCATACCATAGCAGAGTTAGACATTGTGTATATAGTCAGCTGACAGAAGTTTCCTGATAGGTATCTGTTCAAAATAAGAAATCGCTTTCTTATTAAAAGAAATTTAATTTCTTTTCAATTAAAGTTATATAAGAGCAGTATGAGTAAGCTTAATTTAAAAATGAGTTTTCCATATATTAGAAGCAAAGATGGGATAATGGAAAGAGTTTTTCTGTTTGAAAGGGAGAAGATTTAACCTTTAAGATCCTTTTGAAGGATAAAGTTCTGTGATTGCCAGCTTGTTTGTAAATGCTGCTTTTACCTGGAAGTAGGAGCTCAATAAAAGTGGGGAAGGGAGGGAAGAGGGAGGGATGTGAGGGAACTACTGTTTATTTAATAAGTATTATAGGTGACATCCTAAGGGATTTACATTTTTATTTAATCCTTACAGCAACCCAGTGGAATAGGTTTTTATTATCACCATTCTAAATGCGCAAGAAAAAATCAAGGTTAAAAGAGGCTAATAAATTTGTCCAAGACCACAAGACTGATAAGTGAATAAAATGGAATTCAAGCCAAATAGAGGGAGGAAGGGGAATGAAATCAAGTATTTATTCCCTCAGCTCCCTCCATGTGGTGTCTCCAAGCTTGACTGCTTGTCTGAACAATAAAGGTCAGGTACTCTCTCCAAGGGTCATTTTCTTTTTACCACATCATGTTGAACCTGGTGGAACTTTAAAAAAAAAATTTATTATCTGATTGTCCAATAAGGAATCAAATGAATGACAGAGAACATATAAAATTCAGTAAGAACAAAATATAATGGTAGCTATTTAGAATCATGATTTTAAAGAGATTCCTGACCAAACATGGAGGTATCTAAAGTAGCTTTAGTTCTAAGTGCAATGCAACTTGATCCTGCAGTATGTAACATGTACCTCCTTTAAAAAGTCAGCTGCTCACCTTTTCTGGTATTATTGAGGACCAGATACTTCTTAAATTACTTTCAAGAAACTCTTGTTTGAGTACAGATATGTGGAGCAAATTAAGAGATAATGTCAAACATCTGCTCTTCAAGTATCTCCACTTATTTATGTTCACTTGTCTTGAGACATCCACTGGCATCTGTCTTCAGCCCTGGCGACGGCTGCTTTGGATGTGGAGTGCTGGAGAGGTATGTTTGGCTGGGTGATTTGATCTGCCATGATGACTTTTCCATGTGGAAAATAAGGTATCCTAAATAGCCAGCCTGAGGGTGGTGTTTTGATTGAAAATCCACTCAAATAAACTGATGCATTATTGAAAAAAAAATAGACTGTGTAAGATTTGAAATAATTTTGTATTTTAAAGCAATGCTTATGATTCTCTGGCTGCATACTGTCAGATGATAGTTCTCACAGGAAACACAAACTGCGGGAATTTTATTGTGGTCATATGAGGGTGAGCAGGGCAGAATTTCTGCCGGTGCTATGGTATTTATTGGAGCAGAGAGGTGGCCAATGAAAAAACTTAGCAAGTAAAATGTCCTTTATGGTTTTTAAGTTTGATTTCCATATATCATTCCAGGTTTAAGCCCTTGTTGCATAGTCTATAAGCCACTATGGATGACTTTTAGCACAGAATCGATGATGAGGTTAACTTTAAACGAACTAGCATTTCAGTGCTAATGGAGGGATTTTAGTTTTTACTCTTTAGTGTAGGCTCCCTGGAAAGTGTGTGTATGTGTGTGTGTATGTGTGTGTGTAATCTTAGATTTTAAAATTCCTAACAGTGAATATTTAAGCACCCTTCATTTTCTGTCTGATAGTAAATGCCAGAGTGGTTTTCTAAATGAGCACTTTGGCTTGTGACTTTTGAAATAGTCATGAGTTTAAAAAGCAGGCAATCAGGGTCTATGAAATTAAAATAAAATAGGCCATATAGTCACTACGCAGAAGAATAAAGAATCTCTGAAATCTAATTGAGGAAGGGAAACAATTGGCTCAAAAACATCCAAATTACATCGTCAAGCCAGAAATCAAGTCTGGGGAATGAAGGTGTCGTAGATGCCAAATGTCTTCTGTTTATTGCTGCAGACCGTCTCTCCACTCCCTTTCTGCCCTAATCCATGGCTTGGGAGTCAGACCTGCGCGGAACATGCCAACAGGCTCCCTACCCCTGACCTCCTTTGGTTTAGGTTAATGGGAAGTACTGGAAGGAACCTGGAGGGAGAAAATATTTATTCCACTCACTCTGTCTCTGTGGGGTCTCTGAAAGCAAATGGAAGGGCTCCGTTCCTGTCCGGAGGTCCTTCCCACACAGCCCATCTGGTCTCACTTTCCTCCTCTTCCTTGCTCCTTCACGCCTAGGGGTGATGAGATCCTAGATCCTAGCCCAGATACTGGGTACTGCACTGCTACTCCTGCTACTCCTGCTACTACTATTGTTAACAGCCCAGTTATTAAACTCTTCTCAAATTATCTTCATTTTTTATTTTAGTATGTCTTCTGCTTTCTGCATAGCTTTAACCTTTGAGCCATAAAAACTAACAGAAGTAAAGGAAGGAGGAAGGGAGCAAGAGAAGAAAGGAAGAGAGAGAAAAAAGAATGAAACCAGAGCTGTGTGCTTTGTGGTGTCTCTGCGAATTTACTCAATCAGAGTAAGAGACAGCTGCTAAAGTGAGTCCCTTGGGTCGGACAATTCCTGAGGGCAGAGTCAGAGGCTATGGATGAGCCACTGAGGGAGCATCATGGTATTTTGGGGTGACTTCTTACTTGATTGGACTAAATAACTGAGAGGTAAACATTGATAGGACACTTGGGGAGGACACTTGATAATTGTCCTCCTCTGAGACTAGCGTGTTCCGGTAGTGGATGCTATTGGATTCTTCTCAGGCTTTGTGCTGGTTCAATATGTGTTTGTAACACATCTTGGAGCTTTATTGGGCAATAGGTGCCCTGGTTTGTTTTTTGCCCTTTTATTTATTTAGACAATAGTTTTTTCTTTTCTGGCTCAATTGAATGTTCATAATTTGAACTCAAAAGAGTAGAGATTTACTTAATAATTCTGAAGGCAATACATCCTTCTGGAAGGTCTTGGCTAAGGAAAAAGATCTGTTTTGTTTCTTTCTTGTTTGAATAGAAGAGGAAAATTGAGTGTATCCATTAAAACATAGATACATCCAAGGGGAAAATATAGTTAACAAGCTATGTATGTGTGTGTCAAATTTTAGTAATAACTA
Organism: Saimiri boliviensis; assembly: GCF_048565385.1. Classification (NCBI taxonomy): domain Eukaryota; kingdom Metazoa; phylum Chordata; class Mammalia; order Primates; family Cebidae; genus Saimiri; species Saimiri boliviensis. Next base: position 40,849,602 of record NC_133453.1, read on the forward strand.
TTTCATAAATAGATGTATTTTTGGCAAACATTTCACAGGCAATTGACAGAATGATTCAGGCTAAGTGATCAGGTCTTTAAAGCATTCAACAAATTATTTAGAGTCCGTGTGGTACAGAGCCTTGGGCCAGGCAAAAGGGACCCAGTGTTGATCAAGACAGACAAGATCCCTGCTCTCAAAGTGCTTGCATGCTGGCTGACACATAGATGGCTCAGCAAAATCCATTGCTCCCACACAAAATTTGTAGTGACTAGTGGAAACTTTTATTATATTACAGCCTCAAGTTCAACAAGCCTTATAGGATTTATCAAATACAGAATTTGTCTGTCATTCATCCACGTGAGTGGCCTCAACCTTTTTGTTCTTGCTTTCTGAGCTTTATATTTTTGCCATTAAGTACTTTCATCTTTGAAATGGTTACTGTATCAAAAACAACTTCACAGAAACCCAGCTGTACAGTGTGCAGGAAATACTTATTACACCTTTCAAGACTGCAAGTTTAGGGCACAGGGATGTTTACTTACCCCACCTTTTTTTTTTTTTTTTCTGGGTGAATGCTTGGTTTGTGACTACTTTCCAATTACAGTACCAGACAGCTAAGTATCCAGGAAGGACAATAACTTTCCAGGTTTGCAAGGAACAAGATGCGCCCCAAGCAGTATCTAGTAGGAATCATTCTGCATAGCTTTCTTCTATTATCTTTCTCTGACCTGAGAGGCATTCTGCTTCGCCTTCAAAAGGACTTTTACGAGCCAGATGTTCAACCCATATTGTGTTTTGTGACTTTGGAAAGAAATCGGAGCACCTGGACGAGTGCTAGCGGGTGGGAAATGTTTAAAAAATGGTGAGAAAACGCCCAACTCACACAGTCCATTATAAGCATGAGGCACGGTAGTGTGATGAGTCCTTCTACTGCTAGGTCAAACAAAGCAGCAACAACTTCCTTTGTTTTCATCAATGATAAGATATTTCTATATAGCTGCAGGGTTTTAAAAGATCACAAAGAAACTCCAGTTTATGAAAAGTGCATATTATGTGCAATATCTGTGATTTTAAAAAAGCAAGATTTCATTATCTTAAGACATTGAAAATACATCCGTTCTGAAAATTCATCTAATTTAGGAGTGAATCACTGTCTAGATTAAGTCCTAGCATTGGTCTGCACAGTTCAGTCTGACTGTTCTGTAAATATAACTAAATGCAATGATCTCCGTCAGCTGGTAGATAAAATTTGAGCAGACGAAGTGTTTTGCCATTCTACACTTCTCTTTTCTTTCCCTTTCATGGCCTCATTCCCTGTAACTCTTTCTAACCATTAAAAGTCGAGTTCAGGAAAAATCTTTCAGACTGAAGTATACGTGACTGACTGGGTAGTTAAGAGCTCTCATAGAGTGTGTGCACTTCCGCTGGATGCAAAGAAGACAATCTCCAGTAGAGATTTAGGGTGTCACAGAGTAAAGGGAGGACATGGGGGCAGTGGTCCTTCCTGATTGTCCTGCTGCCTCATCAGCTTGATCGATGGCGTGCTAACCAGCACCACCATGCGTGTGGGTAGTGTTGACAATGGGGTAAGGTGGATGCTGCTGCCAGTGTCATATATGTTAGTTTTTAAAGAAGAATGCTTCGTGGTCCCTCTGGGATGGAACACCAAGTGTTATGGCTCACACAGGTATTTTAGAAGAAAAAAATGGAGTTGAAAATGTCCCAACTTTGCTTCCTATATCTTGGCTACATCTGCGTGTGTATATATCACAATGCAGCAAGTCTGGCTCATTTGTTTCTCCCATTGTGTAGAAAGGCATGTCTGTCTCTGGATGTCAGAGAAAGAGATGCCAAGAGACAAAGGATGGAGACAGATCACATATAGTTATGAACATGGACTCTAGAGCCAGACTGCATGAGTTCAAATCTTGACTCTTCGGGTTTTAGCTGTGACTTTGGTCAAGTTAAATTTTCTGTGCTTTAGTTTCATAACCTACAAAATGAAGAAAATACTAGTACTGGTCTCATATGTGTGTTGAGAATTATTTATATGAAGTGCTTAAAATATTGCCTAGAACATAGGAAGTGTTGTGTGTTAATAAGTTTTTAAAATATTATAATATTGTTCTTTATTGGGACCTCTGAGATGCCAGAGCCCACTATTTCAACTGTCCTTTCTCTAGGACCCCAGTACCCCCAGCCCCAGTCTCCCTTGGCTGTATTCTCCTGTCAGTACTCTGGTGCTGAGCCCAGAGCTCATAATTTGAGCTACTGAGTGAGTTCTGCTAAAGAAAACATCACAGTGCAGCAGATTCATGTAACTAAACATTCGTGGGCACCAATTTCAACAGGGCTCCTAACACCACCAGAAATTCTGTTTCTCTGCCTCATTCTCCATAAGAACTAGTATTTCTTTTTTTTTCTTTTAGAATTAGCCAATTTTATTAAACATTTCAAATAAATTTGTGTTGTGGAAATTCCAAGTTCATGTCTATAATACAGAATGACTTAGAGAAAATATACTAGACTAGAACTCATTATTTCTTTAAGTGATCAAAAGTTGATATGTTAAACATAAACTAGCTAAATATAGTTATATGCAGGCTGGGCACAGTGGCTCAGGTCTGTATTCCCAGCACTTCAGGGGGCCAAAGTGCTGGTGCTGGGAGGTAGGTAGATAGCATGAATCCAGGAGTTCGAAAATAGCTTGGGCAACATGGCAAATCCCTGACTCTACAAAACATAGGAAAGTTAGCTTGGCATGGTGATGTGTACCTGTAGTCTCAGCTAGTCAGGAGGCTGAGGCAGGAGGATTACCTGAGCCCAGGAAGTCGAGGCCGCAGTGCCCCATGGTTGCACCACTGTATTCCAGCCTGGCTGTCAGTGTAAGACCCTATCAAAAAAAAAAAAAAAAGACTAAATAAATAAATAAAACTATGTGTAAGTTAGATACATGCTTATACTAGAATCTATTGTGGCCACACAATAATAGGCTTCAAAGGTTTAACAAAAATGAGTAGATGAGATTGAAATTAGCAATGAAGAACTAGCATTTCCTGGTCCCTTGTCTGGTCCCTTCTAGTCTCTACCTTCCCACGTTCATCCCTTACTCTCAGTGGACAATCTTGCTTCCCACCTTATAACAAAAGAGATGTGAGAATGGAATTAGAATTATGCTTCTTCCAAGTCTGCAAACCTACTTGCATCATTTACCCAGGCAGAAATACCTGTTCTCCCTTCAGAATGCTGTTCTCCCTTCTTTCCCATCACATGCACACACACACATACACACACGCACGCATACACACATACACACACATACGCGTGCACACACACACACACACACACACACACACACATCCCTTTCCTTAATACCAGGGCCCCTTGCAGCCAAGGACCAAGCAACCTCGCCCTTTGTATTCCTAACTAAACTTTTTTTAAAGTCTATGCATTTTTAAATGTAATTTCAAAAATCGATTATTAGTATTATTTTTGATTGACAAGTCATAATTGTATTCATGGATGGCATACAACACGATGTTTTGATATGTGTATACAAGGTGACATGATTAAATCTAGCTAATTAACATATCCATCACCTTGCTTCCCTATAATTTCTTATGGTGAGACATTTGAAATTTACTCTTACTCTCTTAGTTACATTGAAATATAAACTACATTATTATTGATAATAGTCATGAAGCTGTGCAGTAGATTGCAAAACCTTTTTCCCCTGTGTTTGTGAAATTTGTACCCTTTGATGGACAGCTCATTCCCTCAGTCTCCACGCGCCATTCCAGGCTCTAGTAACTGTATGTTCTACTCTCTACTTCCGTGAGTTCGACTTTATTAGATTCCACATATAAGTGAGGTCATGTGGTATTTTTCTGCACCTGGCTTATTTCATTTAGCATAATTTCCTCCAGATTCATCACTGTTGTCACAACTGACAGGATTTCCCCCTTTTTAAAGGCTAAATAGTATTCCATTGTGTATACTTACCACACTTTCTTTTTTTAAATTTTTTATTTCACTAGGTTTTGGGGGAGCATGTGGTGTTTTGTTACATGAATAAGTTCTTTAGTGGTGATTTCTGAGATTTTCATGCACTCATCACCCAAGCAGTGTATACAGTACCCGATGTGTAGTTAAAAAATTATTTTGGAAGGCTGAGGCAGGCAGATCACAAGGTCAGGAGTTCAAGACTAGTCTGGTCAACATGGTGAAACCCTGCCTCTGTTAAAGATACAAAAAATTAGCCGGGCATGATGGTGCCTGGCTGTAATCCCAGCTACTCAGTAGGCTGAGTCAGGAGAATCACTTGAATCCTGGAGGTGGAGTTGTTTGTAGTGAGCCAAGATCACGCTGTTGCACTCCAGCCTGGGAGAGAGAGCAAGACCCCAACTCTGAAAAAAAAAAAAAAAAAAAAAAAGCTACTCTTATTACTTTTTAATTTTTTATTTCCATAGGTTTTGGGGGAACAGGTGGTATTTGGTTACATGAATGAGTTTTTTTTGTGGTGATTTCTGAGATTTTGGTGTGCCTATTACCCGAGCAATATATGCAGTACACAATGTGTAGTCTTTTTCTAAAAAGAAATTATTACTTTCAAATTTTTTATTTCTATAGGTTTTTGGGGAACAGGTGGTATTTGGTTACATGAGTAAGTTCTTTAGTGGTGATTTCTGAGATTTTGTTGCACCTATCACCTGAGCAGTATACACTGAACCCAATTTGAAGTCTTTTTTCCCTCACCCCCTTCTGACCCTTTTCCCTGAGTGACCAAAGTCCAATGTATCATTCTTATGCCTTTGCATCCTAATAGCTTAGCTCCCACGTATGAGTGAGAACATATGATGTTTGGTTTTCCATTTCTGTACTTCACTTCAAATAATAGTCCAATTCCATCCAGATTGCTGTGAATGTCATTATTAATATTTCATTCCTTTTTCATGGCTGAGTAATATTCCATGGGGTGTGTGTGAGTGTATGTGTGTGTGTGTGTGTGTGTGTGTGTGTGTGGGTGGGTCTGTGTGTGTGTATATATATGTGTGTGTGTGTGTGTGTGTGTATATATATATATCTATCTCACATTTTCTTTCTTTCTTTCTTTCTTTTTTTTTTTTGGCTTTCCAATTGTATATCCATCAGGCACTTTCAAAAGTTTTAAAAAATCATTTATTAAAATTTGGCTCTATATTATAATGCCTCATGGCTTTTTAAAAATTATTATTATACTTAAGTTCTGGAATACATGTGCAGAACATGCAGGTTTGTTACAAAGGTATACAAATGCCGTGGTGGTTTGCTGCACCCATCAACCTGTCATCTACATTAGGTATTTCTCCTAATGCTATCCCTCCCCTAGGCCCCCACCATCTGACAGGCCTTGGTGTGTGATGTTCCACGACCTGTATTTATGTGTTCTCATTGTTCAACACCCACTTATGAGTAAGAACATGCGATGTTTGGTTCCAAGTCTTTGCTACTGTGAATAGTGCTGCAATAAACATACTTGTGCATGTGTCTTTATAGTAGAATGATTTATAATCCTTTGGGTATATACCCAGTAATGCTAGGTCAAATGGTATTTCTGGTTCTAGATCCTTGAGGAATTGCCACACTGTATTCCTCGGTGGTCAAACAAATTTGCACCAATAGTATAAAAGCATTCCTATTTCACCAAATAGTGTAAAAGCATTCCTATTTCTTCACATCCTCTCCAGCATCTGTTGTTTGTTTTTGCTGATATAAGAACAGCTATCCCTGCTAACTTTTTAGGTCCATTTGCATGGAAAATCTTTTTCTACCTTTTTACTTGAAGTTTATGTGAGTCCTTATGTGTTAGGTGACTCTCCCAAAGACAGTAGAAACTCTGTTGGTGAATATTTATCCATTCTACCATTCTGTACCTTTTAAGTGGAGCATTTAGGCCATTTACATTCAACATTAGTATTGAGACATGAGGTACTATTCTATTCATCATGCCATTCGTTGGCTGAATGCCTTTTTTTTTTTTCCATTGTGTTTTATTATATAGGTCCTGTGAGAGCAGGTTCCATTTTGGTGTAGTTTGAGGATTTGTTTCAAGATTTAGAGCTCCTTTTAGCAGTTCTTGTAGTGCTGGTTTGGTAGTGGCAAATTGTTGCAGCAATTGTTTGCCTGGAAAAGACTGTATCTTTCCTTCATTTATGAGCTTAGTTTCACTGGATACAAAATCTTGACTAATAATTGTTATGTTTAAGGAGGCTAAAAATAGAACCTCAATCCCTCCTAGCTGGTAGAGTTTCTGCTGAGAAATCTGCTATTAATCTGATAGGTTTTCCTTTATAGGTTACCTGATGCTTTTGCCTCACAGCTCTTAAGATTATTTCCTTCATCTTGACTTTACATAACCTGATGACTATGTGCCTAGGTGATGATCATTTTGTGATGAATTTCTCAGGTGTTCTTTGAGCTTCTTGTATTTTTATGTCTACATCTCCAGCAGATCTGATTATTTCCTCAATATGTTTTCCAGACTTTTAGATTTCTCTTCTTCCTTAGGAACACCAATTATTCTTAGATTTGAACACTTAACATAGTCCAAAACTTCTTAACTTCTTGGAGGCTTTATTCTTTTTTTTTTTTTTTTTTTTTTTTTTGGTGGGATTTTGCTCTTTTTGCCCAGGCTGGAGTGCAATGGTACAATTTTGGCTCGCTGCAACCTCCGCCTCTCAGGTTCCAGCGATTCTCTCTCCTCAGCCTCCCGAGTAGCTGGGATTACAAGAGCCCGCCACCACACCCAGCTAATTTTTGTATTTTCAGTAGAGACAAGGTTTCACCATGTTGGCCAGGCTGGTCTTGAACTCTGGACCTCAGGTGATCCACCCGCCTTAGCCTCCCACAGTGCTGGGATTACAGGTGTGAGCCACTGCACCTGGCTTGTTCATTTTTTTAAAATTCTTTTTTCTTTGTCTTTGATGGGCTAATTTGAAAGCCTTGTCTTCAAGCTCAAAAGTTCTTTATTCTGCTTGTTGCTTGTTGGATTCTATCACTGAGATTTTCCAGTGCATTTTGCATTTCTCTAAGTGTGATTCCAGAAGTTGCGATTGCTTTTTTATTCATGCAATTTCACTGAAGGTTTTTCCTTTCATGTCCTGTATCATGGTTTATTTGTTTGGTTTTGTTTGTTTTTGAGATGGAGTCTTGCTCTGTAGCCCAGGCTGGAGTGCAGTGGTGCAATCTCAGCTCACTGCAACCTCTGCCTCCTGGGTCCCAGTTCAAGCAGTTCTCCCACCTCAGCCTCCTGAGTAGCTGGGGTTACAGGCATGTGCCACCATGTGCAGCTAATTTTTGTATTTTTGGTAGAGATGGGGTTTCACCATATTGGCCAGGCTGGTCTTGAACTCCTGACCTCATGATCCAAAGTGCTGGGATTACAGGCGTGAACCACAGTGCCTGGCATGTATCATGTTTTTAAGTTGTACTTCACCTTTCTCTGGTGCCTCCTTGATTAACTTAGTAATTGACCTTCTGAATTCTTCTTCTGGCAATTCAGAGATTTTGTCTTGGTTTAGATCCATTGCTGGTGAGCTGGTGTGATCTTTTGGGGGTGTTAAAGAACCTTGTTTTGTCTATTATTAGAATTGTTTTTCCGGTTTTCAGAGGGAAGATCTGGGACCCAAGGGCTGCTGCTCAGATTCTTTTGTTCCACAGGGTGCTCCCTTGCTGTGGTGTTCTCCCCTTCCCCTAGGGATGGGCTTCCTGAGAGCTGACCTGCAGTGTTGGTTTTGCTCTTCTGGGTCTAGCCTCCAGTGGAGCCACCAGGCTCCGGGCTGGTACTGGTGAGTGTCTGCAAAGAGACCTGTGATGTGATCCATTTTCAGGTCTTTCAGCTGTGGATACCAGCACCTTCTCCAGTGGAGGTAGCAGGGAAGTGAAGTGGACTCTGTGAGGGTCTTTGGTTGTATTTTTGTTCTTTTTGTGTTGGTTGACCTCCAGCCAGGAGGTGGCGCTTTCAAGAGTGCATCAACTGTGGTACTATCGGGAGGCAGCGAAGTTGCCCTAGGGTCACTTTGCTTCCTCCCTATAGAAACACGTTCAGATTTCTCAGGTGGTGGGCAAAGCCATAGAATTCCCAAGAGATTACGTCCTTTGTCTTCAACAACCAGGGTGGGTAGAGAAAGACCACCAGGTAGGGGCAGAAATACGTGTGTCTGAGCTCAGACACTCTTTGGGGCGCGGCATGCTGTAGCTGCTGGGAAGGCTGGGGGTGGGGCTCCCAGGCCAATGGAGTTTTGTTCCCAAGGGGTATGATGGCTGCCTCTGCTGAGTCACACAGGTTGCCAGGAAAGTGGGGTAAAGCTGGCAGTACAGGCCTCACCCTGCTGCCACACAGCCTGCAGTTTTAACGGCTGTTCTCACTCTCACCATGCTCCTCCAACTGCATCAATTCTATTTCCACGCAGCCGGTGACCAGGGCTGAGAACTTGCCCCAGACCACGAACCTCCCCGCTGAGAAAGCAAGCAGACTCTCAGCTTTTTGGCCTCTCGGGAGCCTGCATAGGAAAGGGTCTGTGGATTATCTTGGCTTTCTAGGTATGTTGCTGTAGTAGTTCATGGAGCAAAAGTTCACAGTGTGAGTCTCCACATGCTGCTCGGAGAGGGGGATACAAGCTAGTCCTGCCTCTTGCCTGCCATCTTAATCCTGTACCACATTTTCTTTATCCATTCATCTACTGATAGACCTTTAGGTTGGCTTCATATCTTGACTATTGTGAACAATGCTGCAATGTTCATAGGAGTGCAGATATCCCTTTGATATATTGATTTCAATCTATACAAAAGTGGGATTATTGGCATGGTAGTTCTATTTTTAGTTTCCTGAGGAACCTCCATACTGCTTACCAAGTGGCTGTACCAATTTACATCCTCATAACAGTGTATAAGGGTTCCCTTTTCTCTGCTTCTTCTTTAATCCTTATCTCTCATCTTTTTGGTAAAAGCCATTTGAAAATCTGTGATGTCTCATTGTGCTTTTAACTTGGATTTCTCTAATGATTAGTGGTGCTGAGAATTTTTTCATATACCTATTGCCATTTGTATGTCTTCTTCTGAGAAATGGCCAGTCAGGTCCTTTAGCCATTTTTTTCAACTAGCATATTTATTTTCTTGCTATTGAGTTGTTTGGGTTCCTTATATATTTTGGGTATTAACTTCTTATTAGATGTGTGGTTTGTAAATATTTCCCCTCATTCTTTGGGTTGTCTCTTCACTTTTTAAATTGTTTCCTTTGCTGTGCAGAAACTTGTTAGTTTGATGCCATCAATTTGTCTACTTTTTACTTTTGTTGCCTGTGCATTTGGAGTCCTATCCAAAAAAATCATTGCCTGGACCAATGTAGTGGGGCTTCCCCGCTGGGTTTTATTCTGGAAGTTTTAAAGCTTCAGGTCTTACATTTAAGTCTTTAATTGATAATGAGCTGATTTTTTAATATGGTGTAAGGGTCTAATTTCAAGACAAAGGTCTAATATCATTCTTCTGTATGTGGATATCTAGCTTTTCAACAACATTTACTGAAGATATTTTCCTTTCCCCATTGTGTGTTCTTGGCACTTTTGTCAAAAATCAGGCCGGGCACGGTGGCTCACGCCTGTAATCTCAGCACTTTGGGAGGCCAAGGTGGGCAAATCACGTCAGGAGTTTGAGACCAGCCTGGCCAACATGGTGAAAACCAGTCTCTACTAAAAGTACAAAATTAGCCAGGTGCATGCCTGTAATGCTTGAACCTGAGAAGTAATGCCTGCAGTGAGCCAAAATCATGCCACTGTATTTCAGCCTGGGTGACAAGAGTGAAACTCTGTCTCAAAAACGAAACAAAATCCCCACGATTGACTGTAAATATGTGGATTTATTTCTGAGCTTTCTATCCTTATCCATTGGTTGATGTGTTTGTTTTTATACCAGTTTCATGCTATTTTGATTACAATCCCTTCATAGGATATTTTGAAATCAAAGAGTGTAATGCCTCCATCTTTGTTCTTTTTGCTCAAGGTTATTTTGGCTATTCAGCACCTTACAACTAAACTTTTAAAAGAATTGTTTACATTTGCTGTTACCATTCCTTCACCAAGGATAAGAATATGCGTTATCCTTGAACCCCCAGGCTACTGAAAATTATCTTGCCCAAATTCTTGTGAAATTTTAAAGACATTTTTTCAGTTGTTGCTTTGCTCTATTTTTTCAAAAACTTGTTCTTTTGTCTTCTACACAATTATCTGATTCTTCTTTTTTATCTCTGACTGGTTCTTCTCACGCATCTTTACAACTTTTCCTTTTCTACTCATTCCTTAAATATTGGTAGTCTTTTTATTTGAGATGAAGTCTTGCTCTGTAGCCCAAGCTGGAATGCAGTGACATGATCTCAACTCACTGCAACCTCTGCCTCCCAGGTCCTGGTTCAAGCAATTATCCTACCTCAGCCTCCCAAGTAGTTGGGATTACAGGCATGAGCCACCATGCCCAGCTAATTTTTGTATTTTTTGTTTGTTTGTTTGTTTGTTTTTTTTTTTTTTGAGACGGAGTTTCGCTCTTGTTACCCAGGCTGGAGTGCAATGGCGCGATCTCGGCTCACCGCAACCTCCGCCTCCTGGGTTCAGGCAATTCTCCTGCCTCAGCCTCCTGAGTAGCTGGGATTACAGGCACGAGCCACCATGCCCAGCTAATTTTTTGTATTTTTAGTAGAGATGGGGTTTCACCATGTCGACCAGGATGGTCTCGATCTCTCGACCTCGTGATCCACCCGCCTCGGCCTCCCAAAGTGCTGGGATTACAGGCTTGAGCCACCGCGCCTGGCAATTTTTGTATTTTTTAGTAGAGATAGGGTTTCACCATGTTGGCCAATCTAGTCTTGAACTCCTGACCTTGTGATCTGCTCGTCTTGGCCTCCCAAAGTGCTGGGATTACAGGAGTGAGCCACTGTGCCCGGCCAATATTAGTAGTCTTAAGAAATCTGTTCTTGGCAGTCTGATCTTCTTCCTTTAAACTCTATAGACAATGTCCTCTACTTTTACCTACGTGCTGATGGCACCAAAAGATAAATCTCTAAGGCAATCCTCCTCTTAAGTTCATTGCCCATGTAGCAATTACCTGTTGCCTGTTAGATGTCTCTACTTGGGTGTTTTTCTGGCACCATAAATTTAACATATCAAGACAAAACAAATCAACATTTCCTCTAAACCGCTACACACACACACACACACACACACACACACACACACAGAGTTTACTTTCTCAGGGAATGGAACCATCATTCACCCAGTGCCCAAACCAGAACCATGGGGATGCCACCTTTAAATCCTCCATCTCCCCTGTTCTCTACTTCATATCAATTACCTTTGATCGTTCTTCTTCTTATTTATTTATTTATTTATTTTTTTGAGACAGAGTTTTGCTCTTGTTACCCAGGCTGGAGTGCAATGGTGCAATCTCAGCTCACTGCAACCTCCGCCTCCTGGGTTCAAGTGATTCTCCTGCCTCAGCCTCCCGAGTTGCTGGGACTACAGGCGTGCACGACCACGCCCAGCTAATTTTTGTATTTTTAGTAGAGACGGGGTTTTACTATGTTGACCAGGATGGTCTCGATCTCTTGATCTCGTGATCCACCCGCCTCGGCCTCCCAAAGTGCTGGGATTATGGGCTTGAGCCACTGCGCCCGGCCTGATCTTTCTTCTATCTCCAAAATGTCTCTTAAATCCATTCTCCTGGTTTACTTCTTTCTGTTCTACCTGGCCTGTATTTCTCACCTGAATTACAGCCACTGCTTCACACTTGGTCTCCCATTTTATGTTCTATATGCTAACCTTGGGTAATCTTTAAATATTCCAACCTCCTTGAGTCTCTTGCTTAAAAATCCTTGATGAATTTTCCATTGCCTCTAGGATTAGTACAAACTCCTCTTCATGGCTCTGCTTGGGGCTTTCCAGGTTCTGGCGCCTGCTGGTGTCTCTAGCCTCATCTCACCACTTCCCCTTGAGCTCTGTCCTGTAGGCATTAGAACCTCCTTAGGCTTTGCAGACACAGCTTGCCATGCTCAGATGTGGCCTTCCCAAGTGCTGTTCCTTCTGCTTTGAGCACTGTCTCTTACCCTGTGAATTTTTTTTCTGGCATATTTTTTAATCCTTCAGGTGTCTAACCACTAGACTATAAGTTTTTTTTGAGTGCAGGGACCATTTCCCTCCTCCGCCATCCACATCTGCATCACCTTTAGCATAATGCCTGACATATAGGAGATACTCAATACATATTGGTTGAATAAGAAATGGATAAACAAATGTATGAATTCTGGGAATTCATCTTTTCAGTTGTCTCTGATAACTCACATCTTATCAGGAGTCCCATCTATGCCTCTATCCTCATCTCAAAATTCAACATCTCTACCCACTTCCTATGACTTCCCATACATTCTATTTTTTTTTTATTTCTTATAGCCCAGAGACTGCAAATGACTAGTTTATGGAACAAATATGGCATATGAAATTTGTTTCACCTACATAATATTTTAAATTTTGAATTAGTTGCCAACATTGAAAATGCAGAAGGTTTTCACTTTTCACAGAAGTAAGAAAAAAGTTCTAAACTTTATATAGAACCACAAAAGACCCTGAATCACTAAAGCAATCTTGAGCAAAAAGAACAAAGCTGGAGGCATCACACTACCTGTCTTCAAAATTTACTACAAAGTTATAGTAACCAAATCAGCATTGTTTTGGCATAAAACAGACACACAGACCAATGGAACTGAATATAGAACTCATATATAAACCCACCCATTCATAGCGAACTCCTCTTCAGTAAAGACACCAAGAACATACAATGGGGAAAAGATAGTCTCTTCACTAAATGGTGCTGGGTGAGGCTGGGCATGGTGGCTCATGCCTGTAATCGCAGCACTTTGGGAGGCCAAGGCAGGAGGATCACTTGAGGTCAGGAGTTAAAGGCCAGACTGGCTAAAATGGTGCAACCCTGTCTCTACTAAAATTAGAAAACTTAGCCAGATGTTGTTGTGTGCGCCTGTAGTTCCACCTACTTGGGAGGCTGAGGCACGTGAATTGCTTTAACTTGAGAGGCAGAGATTGCAGTGAGTTGAGATCATGCCACTGCACTCCAGCCTGGGTGACAGAGCAAGACTCCATCTCAAAAACATAAAAAATAAAAAAATGGAAAACTGGATATCCATATGAAGAAGAATGAAACTAGACTCTTATCTCTCACTACATACAAAAATTAACTCAAAATGGATTAAAGATTTAAATCTAAGACCTGAAACTATGAACATACTAGAAGAAAACACTGGGGAAATGCTCCAGGACTTTGGTTTGGACATAGATCTTCTGTATGAGACCTCAAAGGCACAGGCAATCGAAACAATACAATGGGATCACATCAAGCTAAAAAGCTTCTTCACAGCAAAGGAAACCATAAACAAAGTGAATGATAACCCACCGAATGGCAGAAAACACTTGCAAACTACCCTTCTGACAATAGATTAATAGCCAGACTATATGAGGAGCTCAAACAACTCAATAGGAAAAAGAAATCATCCAATTTAAAAATGAGCAAAAGATCTGAATAGACATTTCTAAAAAGAAGACATACAAATGGTCAATGGGTATATGCAAAAATGGTCAACATCTCTACTCACCAGAGAAATTCAATTTAAAACCATAATGAGATAGCATCTCACCCCAGCTGAAATGGCTTTTATCAAAATGACACCAGCCCCAGCTCCTCCAGTGCTGGCGTAATCTGAGTGACCAGGAACATAGGAAGCGAAATCCAAACCTTTCAGAGACATAATACTGACATCCTGATAGTATACATTTTACTCCTCCTTGGTTATCTTATTGTAGCAAAACAGTAACAAAATAAGACACCAGTCAGCACTTTTCTCGACTCTCATCATGTTATACTGATTATTTCAGTTTCCTTGTGTTGTCTTCACCAGTGGTCTTCGAGTTTCCCAAGGATGAGATATATTTTACTTTTGGTATCTACCCCCATACCCAGCATAGGTTCTTCCATATCATATTTGCTAAGTAAATATTATTTCAATAAATGAATATATTATAGGTCAGTGTTCTGAGTCTCTTACAAGTAAGTGGTTAAAACTCAGGGGAACACAAACCCTAATGCAGCTATTTCAAAGACCCCTTTTCAAGAATAGTACAATGCTGTAGAAATCCAAGGAACTCCAGAGACAAGCAGTTCAATTTATTCTGTTTAAGGTAAATCCCCCTTCCAACTTATTAGTGATAACTGGAGATGACATTTTTGAGTAATCATTTCTTTTTCAGTGAGTCAGGGCTGGGATATTTCAAAGCTATAATCCTTACTTAGCTACACTGATTTCTGTCATTAAAGATTATCCTTGAAATAGTGAATGAATGCACGTTTTCTTATCCTGGAGCTAAAATACATTTGATAGTCCAGCCATTCTTTGTTTGCTGTGGATGAAAGTTCACATTTCTCTGTAATGCAAGTTACATGAACAGGTAAATTAAAACAAGTTTTGCACTGTGATTTTCCATTAATCATAATTATCAATTCATGAATTCCTGATAAGCCTGTTTGGTTAACTCTGATCTTTCACCTCCATGTTTAGAAGTTGAATTAAGGATAATTGCATGCATTATACCACTTGTGACAGTATTTGAGCTGATTAGCTTGTAGAGCACTGATTAGGTGAAGGCTATAGTTGTATAAAAGTGTGCATTATAATAGGCTATGTAGATGAGCTTGTAGCAATATCATATATGACATGAAACTGAAAGAACAGATTTTTATTCAAATTAGAGACTCTCTTAATTGTACTCCACAAGCGTCACAGTACATGACAGTCACTGAATGACTATGTAAATTTAGCCCCACATTTTTATCAACTACCCATCATGACTTTCCTGCTCTCTGCTGAAGAAAAAGAAAAAGCATAAATAGAAAGTCCTGGCAGGTGGGATAAAAATGCAAAACAAAGAACACAGCACAAAATGCACTAAAGTGTGAATCCCTATAACATGGCACGCACTGTAGCATTTCATTCCATCTATTGCCAAGCCTTATGAGACACTACTTATTTTGACAAAGGTCTTAGACTCCAGACTGTCCTACAGTACATAAAGACTCTTGTCTCATCCTTGCACCTCCTATTCCCATGCGGTGTCTTTCTTCTTAGTGTCTTTCGATTCTGTGGTGATATCTTCCCTGGCTTTGGTGCTCCAGTTTGCTTTATATTTTTCCTGTTGACCTGTTTGTCATTGATAATTTAATCATAGTTGCTGCTGGCAGCCTCCGTGTGTGTATCCTGCTTGGTTTCTGCATGTGGCAATTACCTGATATCATCTGGGCTTCTAATATTCCTGGAGAGCGTAATGCATCAGCAGTAGCTATTCTGAAAAGTAATAACATAAACAGGAATGTTTTCTACCCCCATCTTTTTTAGACAAGCCTCCCATTTAGTGGAATATTTAAAAATGTCCCGTCTTTAGCAAACGAGATAAAGAAAGCAAAATGTGATATTCTGGTGTGACGGTGACAGAGAACTCTTGAATTATGTTAATCCAGCCAATTCAGGACATTTAAAGAGGATGTTGTAGGAAAATGTGATTTTCTTGGAAAAGCATTGTGAAGAGAACTTGTCGGAAAAAAAAGCAACACCAAATCTTACAGAAAGGTGGCCTAATAAAAACATAAACCGAGCTTTAGCTTTCTATTTTTGATCCCAGATACTTATTATTGAGTTGTTTTTCTCTAAGAACATGTTTTCTAATTTGTATCTTTTCTTGTATGACTTAATTGAAAACATTCTAAATATATGCAGCTTAATAAAAACATTTGGTGGGCAGGTCAAAAGCATGATTATCGTATGACTTTCCTATGTATTTGATCTTTCTACAGGAATCATCTATGTGCTGGGATGTAGACTAGGTCAAAGGAGACTTTGTCATGTAAAACAAAGAGTATGGATCTGGAGATGTGGAGATTATTGAGGTGAGCTCAATTTAATCACATGAGTTCTTAAAGGCAGATAATCTTTCCAAATGGCATAGAGAGATGAGATGGAAGAAGAGGAAGAATTCAAAGCACGAGAGAGAGTTGACCTTCCAGTTGCTGCCTTTGAAGATGGAAGAAAGGGGCCATGAGCCCAGGAATGTGGCAGCCTTCAGAGCAGCCCTTGCCTGGGAGCTAGCAAATTTCAGTCTTATAACTGCAATGAACTGGGTTCTGTCCATAGCACCAATAAGCAAGGAAGTGGATTCTTCCCCACAGCCTCCAGAAGGCAAGGCAGCATATCAACACTGTGATTTTTAGACCAGTGAAACCCATGTAGGTCTTCTGACCTACAGAGCTACAAGATAATACATTCCTTTGTTTAAACTACTAAATTGAAGGTATTTATCACAGCAGCAGTAAGAAACTAACACAGCATGTGATGAGCAAATAGCATTACCATGGGGATTAGGGAAGTGTCAGCCTTTTTGTTTTCTTCCCTAAACTCTTGGCCAGAGATAGAGCACTCTGGTGTTGCCCATGGAGCTACCCTTACCTTTCTGAAGAGAGTTCTGGGTCAGCCAGATCTTTTGGAACTTTGTGAGGTGTAATGAAATAAAAGAAGAGGAAAAAGAAGAGTTAGAATAGACCAAAGCCTCAGAGGAGGCTCTTGCACAAAGCTGTTAATCAAGAGAGGTACTAAATTCCCTATGGGGCTGAGTAGGCTGAGGTCGGCAAGTGCTCAGGGAGCTGTATGGAAATGTGGAGGTAGGAGAGGCTGTCCGTAGACTGGCAGGACCCAAACCTAATGGGCTGAAAGAAGTTGGAGGGGAGGCAGGGGAAATAGGAGAGAAGGAGAGGGAAGAGCACCCAGGAGACACAGAATTTTTAAGAGCTGTTAAGGATTCCATATTCATATTCCATAACTATATTTTTCAGAGATATAGGCAAAGATTGGATTTTTTATATAGACTATGCTTCTTCAAAAACAATCCCATTGGGTCTATGAAGAACACATGATAAGGACAAGAGAAATAACTACCTTGAAAATGAATTAAATACTCAGACAAAAGAAAATATATAAAATCTGTTTCAAACTGGCACTTTCTTGTCACTTGTCTCGAGTCTCTGTTTTAGAATTAGATAGATTGCTAGATGGATAGGATAACTGAGACTACTTTATAATAAGGTTCTTTTTCTATGCCAGTAGCTAAGTCTCCCTGGAGAGAACATTTTTATTTCACTAACTCAACCTCCAGCTTAAACTGATGTTTGTTCAACATCGAATAGGATTATAGTTAGACCTACGTTCAAATTATAGCAACCCATGTTACTAACTATCTAACATTAAGGATGAAATTACCCAATCTTTCAGGGTCTCAGTTTCCTCGCCTCTAAAATGGGGGTAATAAAATGTGTCTTTCAATGTCACTGTGAGAATTAGATACAATATCTAAAAAGTATCTTGCAGAGTCCTTGGTACATGGTAAGCATTTAATAAACAGCAGCTACTGTTATGATGAGGGAGACTGAAGGATATTATTGTCATAATTTAACCCAGGATATGAAAGAGGACAAGTGGATGACAGTTGCTAAAACTTAGTGGCAATTTTCTTTGGAATTGTTGACATAAATAAATGCATGAGTCCTTGATTATGCATTTTCCAACAACTCCAATTAATTGTGGTTTTATTTCTGAAACTCTGTTTTCAACTCCAGGACTTGCACAAGTGAGAAACACTGAGCATAAAATTTAGAGTGAAAAAAAAAAAAAGCAACATAGAATCCAAGTGTTTGCTCCTCAGCATGTTATAATCATAACTAACCCCATGCCCTTGCTCGTAATCAAACTTTCTTTCCTTGATTTCCCCTTTATTTATGAGAATGTAGATTAAAGCTCAGGGTACGACACAGACCTTGGTCAAAATTGAGAAGTGTTAAAAATTGATATTTTTCAGCTTTCCCTTTAGTGTGATACTCAATCAAATCTCCAAGGCCAATCTTCAAGCTGTTGTCTACTGCTTGAGGTGTCTGCTGCTACCGCTGCACTCTGCCCATCTGTCTCTCTTCCTTTCAGAGTCCAGGAAATTCTTCTGTTGAAATCCATTTCTTTTGAATATTGGCGAACAGACACCGTCTACTCTTGTTTCAGTTGCTCTCTCTAGCTCACTGTGTAGATGACATACTGGTTAGCTAACAACTTCGAAATCTCAATGGCTTATAACTAAAATAACGGTTTTCGTGTTCACCAGTCTGCAAGTAGTGCAGTTTTGTGGGCTGGGAGGTTTTTTTTTTTTTTTTTTTTGGCTGCAGGTCTGTTGGGCTTAGCTGCAGGCTGTCAGCTAACTCCACGTCTATTCCCAATGTATTTCAGTATTTCATCCTCCTTGGACTCATCACCATCCAGGGAATGTCCTCATGATGAAGGGTTGGTGCACAAGCCAAATCACACAAGCATATTTCAAGTCTGTGCTCACAACATTTACTAACATTCCATTTACCAAATCAAGTCACATGTCAAGTCCAACATCAATGGCATGAGGAAGAATGCAAAGTTACCTGACAAAAGGCATGGGGGCGTAAGGTGAAACTACAGGGAACTGCTGATATTTGACCATTTTTACTTAATCAAAAATAGAAATGTTATATAGCTTGACCTTACATTCTTATTACCCAAGGAAATGAAGAATTAGATAATCTTCATTTAATCCAGTCTACCACAGATGGCTTCCATGTAACACACTGACTTTCACAACCAATATGTTCATTTTTAAGATGCTAAAACCTTAGTATCTTTGATTGGGTTATAATATAGCTACCTGCGACTTTGTGAACTCTTTATCTTTTTAAAAAACGTACGACTTAGTAGTTGTTGGTGTATTCATAGAGTTGTGCAATCACCACCAAATCTAATTTCAGGACAATTTTATCATTCCAAAAAGAATGTACCTGTTAGCAGTCATTCTATATTTCCCCTCTCCGTAGTCCCTGGAAACCAGTAATCTTTTTCTGTCTCTAAGCACTTGCCTGTTCTGAACATTTCATACAGATAAAACCATACAATATAATATTTTGTGACAGGTTTCTTTCACTTAGCGTAATGCTTCCAGGTTCATTTAAGTTGTAGCACCATCAGTATTAAACTCCTTTTTATGGTCAAATAATAACCCATTGTATGCATATATCACATGTTTTTTTTTTTTTTTTTAAACCATTTGCTGGATGTTTGTGTTGATTCCATTTTTTGGCTACTACGAATTATGAACAAAACATGTGTGTATCTGTTTTTGTGGGTACATAAGTTTTCAATCCTCTTTAATATATATGTAGTGGGATTTCTGGGTTGTGTGGTAATTCTATGTTTAACATCTTGAGGAACTGCCCCAAACTCTTTTCCAAAGTGGCTGCAGCATTTTACAATCCCACCGGCTATGTATGAGTTTTCCAATTTCTCCACATCTTTACCAACATGTGTTGTTGTCTGTCTTTTTCATTTAGCCAACCTAATGGGTGTGAAGTGGTGGTGTCTTATTATGGTTTTAACTCACATTTCCCTAATGACTAATGACTTAGAGGTTTTTTTAATCGTGGTTATTGGCCATTTATATATCTTCTTTGGAGAAATATCTGTCCAAGTCCTTTGCCTAATTGGCTGTCTTTATGTTGATGAGTTGTTAAGAACTGGATACTAGATTTTTATTGGATATATGATTTTCAAATATTTTCACCCATTCTATGGATTTTCTTTTGACTTTCTTGATAGAGTTCTTTAATGCAAAAATGTTTTTAATTGTGATAAAGTTCAATTCCCATGCTTTTCTGTTGCTCTTGTTGCCTGTGCTTTTGTTGACATATCTAAGAAATCATTGCCTAACCAAGGTCATGAAGATTTCTACCTCTCTTTTTTTCTAAGAGTTTTAGCTTTAGCTCTTACATTTAGGTCCATGATTCTTTCAAGTTAATTTTTGTATATGATGTGAGGTATGGCTTCAACTTCATTCTTTGTAGGTGGATATCCAGTTGTTCACATACCATTTGTTGAAGACATTATTCTTTTCCCTATTGAATTCTCTTGGAATGCTTGTTGAAAATCAATTGACTATAAATGTAGGAATTTATTTTTGAATTCTCAGTTCTATTGCATTGACCTATGTTCTTGTTATGCCAATGTCACACTATTGTTTGTTACAACTTTATTGTACTTCTTTTTTTGAGATAGGGTCTTGCTCTGTTACCCGAGCTGCAGTGCCATGGTGTGATTATAGCTTACTGCAGCCCTGACCTCTTAAGCTGAAGCAATCCTCCCACCTCCAGGCTCTCAAGTGCCTGGGACTATAGGCATGAGCAACCATGCCCAGCTAATTTATTTCTAATGATTTTTGGAGAGATGGGGTAACACTACCCAGGGTAGTCTCAAACTCCTGGGCTCAAGTGATCCTCTTGCCTCGGTCTCCCAAAGTGCTGAGATTACAGGAGTGAGCCACTACACCTGGCCTATAGTAAGTTTTGAAATAAGGAAGTGCAAGTCTTCCAACTTTGTTTTTCTGGCTATTCTGTGCCCTTTTCATTTCCATATTAATTTTAGAATCAACTTGTCAGTTTCTGAAAAAAAAAAAAAAAAAAAAAAAAAAAAAAAAAAAAAAAAAAAGCCAAACTTGAATTTTGATAAGGATTATGTTGAATCTAAAGATCAGTTTGGAGCATACTGCCATTTTAAGAATATTATGCCTTCTGATCTATGAACATGGGATGTACTTCTAAATATTTAGGTCTTGTTTTGTAGTTTTCAGAGTACAAGAATTGCAGTAATTTTGTTAAATCTATTTCTAAACACTTTATTCTTTTGATGCTATTATAATTGGAATTGTTTTCTTTTTTCTTTTTTTTTTTTTGAGACGGAGTTTCGCTCTTGTTACCCAGGCTGGAGTGCAATGGCGCGATCTTGGCTCACTGCAACCTCTGCCTCCTGGGTTCAGGCAATTCTCCTGCCTCAGCCTCCTGAGTAGCTGGGATTACAGGCACGCACCACCATGCCCAGCTAATTTTTTTTTTTTTTTGTATTTTTAGTAGAGACGGGGTTTCACCATGTTGACCGAGATGGTCTCGATCTCGACCTCGTGATCCACCCGCCTTGGCCTCCCAAAGTGCTGGGATTACAGGCGTGAGCCACCGCACCCAGCTGGAATTGTTTTCTTAATTTCATTTTTGGTTTGTTCATTGCTACTTTAAGAAATAAAATTAATTTTTCTGTATTGATTTTGTACCCTGCAACCTTACTGAACTCATTTATTAGCTCCAGTAGTTTTTAAAAATACAAATTAATTAGGATTTCCTACATACAAGATTCCATGTGACTAGAGGTATCTTTATGTTTTCCTTTCTAATGTGGATGATTTTATTTCTTCTTCTGACTAAGAGGCCCTGGCTAGAACCTCCAGTGCAATGTTAAATAGAAGTGGCAAGGGTAATCATCCATGTCTTGTTCTTATGGAGAACATTTTTCATGTTTCAGACTAAGTATTGGTTTTTTACAGATGCCCTTTATCACACTGTGAAAGTTTCTCCCTATTTCTAGGTTGTTGAGTGTTTTGATCATAAGGGGCTGTTTTTAGTCTCTTTGTGCTTATTTCACTTACTTTCACAATGAGGAATCAATGTTAGGGTTTAGTTCTTGATGAAAGAAAGACCTTCTTCTCTTTAATCTCAATTCTTAAGAGTATCTTTCTTGCCCCAACAGCTTTTAGGTTTATTGTAACTAATATACTCAATTCTAAAATATATCCATTAATTCTTATTTGTTTAACTTTTAGAAAACATTCAGGTTAAGATGACTGTACACAGATTAAAAATTTCAGTGACTGCAAGGCAGCCTGCTTATGGCAAGCTGTGTTAATAATTTTTTCCATCAAAATCTTCTGACCTGAAACAAATGTGCAGCTCTATAATTTTTCCATTTTAATTAACTTAAAAAAAAACAAAACCAACTGAAGAAATTTTAAATGAGTTCATTAATCCAAATATGCACATTTTTTTCCTCTCAACAATCAAAATAAGAAGAATTTAAAAAGAAGATTTTTAGAAAGCTTAAAATAAAAACCCCAAATCCATATACTATGCATTTTATATTTTGTCTGAGTCTATACTTATCAAATAAACAAAAAATATAAATCGAATTGATTTCACCCTATTCTCTTTTGTCTTGTAGCTCAGCATCTCTTTTCTAGTTTACCTATGTTTTCTTGTTTTTCTCTTGGCCCAAGTAAGTATTTCATATATATAATTTTCTCCAATCCCTTAGTCCCAAATGACAGCAAATATACCTTCTACAATTGAGGAAATGAACATAAAATAGGTAGTACATACCTTATTGCTGTTTTTTTAAACTTTGTGGTTCATAAACTATTTTTAAAAACTGATGCTCACTATGGGTCCACCTCAGAGAAAAATGCACACATGCATAGATAAATAAAATTCTGTATACAATTTTAGGAAGTCCTCATATGTGCACAGAGAATATGAAAAAAATTCAATATGTGTTCGAGCCTATAGGTACAGTTAATTAAGCAGGTATACCAGGAAAATTTCAAAGACATGGGAGCTACAAATGTTTTTTCACATTTTGCCTGTCATTTTTGTGTCCAGTTTAGCCTCTTGTGTTCCAGACTATCACATTGGACATCCCTGATGTTTCAAATGCTTTAGTCTTTTGCAGAGAAATATAGAAATGATCCTGCCTCATGGTGCAGCAGACAACTGGTTAATGCTCTGTGGACTAGAAAGAAAGAGAGCAATACAGAGAAACAATATTTCATTTTGCCTAGGATCTCTTTTTTATTGAATTCCTTGCCCCTTTGTTCCCTTCTTTCCCAGCTAAGAGCTTCCCTTATTGTCTCGAGGATGGGAAAACACAAGTTGGGGGAAGGAGGAGGCTAATTTTTCAGTGAGGCTCTTCAATGCCAATGACATGACAGATGGATTTGGAGGTTCACACAATCACTTTTTCTTTAATCATGCTGGCTACCACATGGTGCAGAGACACAATTGGAAATGAAGGCTCATCCAGGAAGGATGTTTTAAAGTATGTACCTATGCATAAACTATATACAGACAGTTTGCAGAGCGTGGAGCAGCCTTGCCTTCTAGATATAGAGCCCTGCTCTAAAATGCTGTGGTGTGCATATGTGTGTGAGTGAGCAGGCACGTGCACACACACATACACACACACTCCTACTTGAACAATTGTCTTATAAAGATTCTCTCTGAAAGAAAACACATTTTATCTGAAGTGCCACAAAGAGAAGAAGATTCATGCCATCCATCAATCTCTAGTAACTGGCATTCAGCTCACAGATAGACTCCCCTCTTTTAATTTTTAAATCACCATATCAATCAAAGCACTGTATTGTTCTCAGTCTCATTTTAGCTATTCTGAGTAGATCCTATCTCCTAGTCTCCTACTTGCTTCTTGGATTTTCTCCTATTGTCTGTGTGTTATAGAAAGCATTCACAGGCTTCTGAGACACATAGTTTAAAAAAGATATTCATTTTTCTCTAGTTAATAAATACACGAGTTTCCTTAGGAAACTGTGTTGGCTCAGTGAGGTTCAGGCTATCGATCTCCAACTTGGGTCATTGTGACATGAGAGCGAGGCACTGGCAGTGTGGAGGAAGAGAGTTCAAGTTGAAGCTGCAACAAACAAATCCTAGAGGCGATTCCTTTAGCTCTGGTGCCTGGTGTTTTCAGAGAATGTCCTGGGAAATAAAACTTTATGGTGGCTTTGCCTTCATAAATCCCGGAGGAAATTAAAAGGAAGAATACTTAACTTTCAGTAAACCATCTTAGCTCCACTTCTGATCCCAGGTGATCCACTCTGTGTGCTATTCATTTCGGAGTTTTCCAGTGTTCAGCTGCAGAGCTCTGGTATTAGTTTATCTTGAAGAAAAACAAGGTGGTAGATTATAATTATTCTCTTTTGTGACATCAGACAGTAAACCCTGCACTACTGGCAGAATGGAGCATTGTTTCTAATGGTAAAATGTTAGAGTACTATAATTGTCTATCTGACACTTTTGAGGACAAGCAAAGAGAAAAAGTTAGTAGTTCTTTCCTTTTTCATCTAAAACTGTTTCATTTGAGGCAAATTTTGATCACCTTTTATGAGCTGCATTGTCCTTTTTTTTTTTTTTTTTTTTTTTTTTGAGATGGAGTCTCGTTCCGTCGCCAGGCTGGAGTACAGTGGTGTGATCTCGGCTCACTGCAACCTCCTCCTCCTGGATTCAAGTGATTCTTGTGCCTCAGCCTCCCAAGTAGCTGGGACTACAGGCACACACCACCATACCCAGCTAATTTTTGTATTTTTAGTAGAGCTGGGGTTCCACCACGTTGGCCAAGATGGTCTCAATCTCTTGACCTTGTGATCTGCTCACCTCAGCTTCCCAAAGTGCTGGGATTATAGGTGTGAGCCACTGCACCCAGCTGCATTATCCTTTCTAATGGAGAAACCAGACAACTACTCAATAGTAAAATCCTCTCCACATTTAGGAAAGCATGAGACAGGCAGAGGAAGTGGGTGGTGCCAAGCACAGCAGGGCTGAGATATTGGATATAGTGTTGGGAACTTCCAAGCTCTCCTGCAACACCTTAAATGGTTCTCTAGGGACCCAAAACCATCAACCTGCCTATTTGGTTGTGTCAAACTCACTCTCAAGGAGCACCATATAGGAAGGATGATATCTATTATTTAGAAATTACATTTAGCAAAATTCCATGTATATTATTACATCTCATTTTCTTTTAAACAATATAGAAAAACATGAAAAATGATTTTGCTTCTATTACACTTAAAAGCTTATTAAATTAATTTATATGAATTCAATATATTTTGAGATTCTACCAGGACATTGTAGGCAGATACTAAAGAGGATGCAATGGCTAAAAAAAATATAATTCTGGCTTTCAGGGAACTTAAAATCTTGTATATAATTTAAATAATATTTGTAACAAAAAACCATTTGCAAGTCACGTATTTGTATATGCAAATTAAAAAGCAAAAATATTTGGCAATTTGAAGGTAGTTATCTATGATTACATTTTTCTTTGAAATATATCTTAGGATTCATCATGTTCAATTGTACTTTGATACAAGAACCATGACAACTTGTTAGAGAAATGTGCTGCTGTCATACCATCTAATAGTTTTCTCTCTGTTCACTGTCCAAACTTCCAACTATAAAAAGGTTGACTTGTAAACAAATGATTTCAGGAAACTTTTAGACAGGTAACGATGATTCCTTCAGATCTTCTCTTATCTGGTATTCTTGCCATTTGGGCTGTACAGCATGTATCCTGCAGCTTGCATTACACATTTAGCTCCAGGTATACTTGATATACATACTTGACTATTTCATGAAAAAATGCTAAAATGTCATATCATCAAGCTGGAATGGATAGTTTCTTACATATGTAGCTACTGGCTAACTGCACATCGCTACAGGAAAAGATTTCCCTCCCCAAAACCCCATCATCCCTTTGTCCTTAAATCTTGCATGGCCTTGTTCTAATCTTATGCTCTTAGTTCCTGGCTTAAGAGAAAGTTCTTAGAAAGGTTTTTAGTGTTTTTTTCTCCTACTCTTTTTAACGTTCAGTCTTGGTGCTTCTGTAATTCAACACTGGTAGTTAATGTGTTGTGTTCACAGAGACAAACCCATACCAAGGTGAGAACTCCAGTGGCAGGAAGTCAGACTTCCCCAGTGCCTCCTGGCCCCTGAGGGTTTGGTGACATTACCAGAGGATGACCTGCTGACTACTGTAAAAAACATTTATCAAACACCTAGTTCAATATCTATTGTTCTTCAGATTTCTACGCACTTTGGCCCATTTAATTCTTATTTTAATCCCAGAAGGTAGATATTCTAATAGCCCCATTTTACAGATAGGGATGAGGGAACTGAGTTTCGGGGAAGTTAGATGTCTTGACTGTGTTTACACTTAAATTCTGGTCTTCAGAGCTAGTTCCTTTTTAATGTAACTTAACTTTCTCCCTCATTTCTAACCTAAGAAGAATGCTGAGCCTGACATGATAAAAATCAATCAACTACATGCTACATTTTAAACTGTAATAGAAAGTGTGGTGGGGTTGTACTTTCTAAGTTTTCTAAACAATATTAACAAAAACCTCTCATTTATTTCAGCCTGAACATTGTAATATAACACTTCAGTATTTTCCATTAAAAACAAGAAATTAACACATATCCAAGTAAACTAAGAAAAACTGTAATTGTTCATGTTTCAAAAATGTCATTGGATATGTTAGCCAAGAGGATTTTCACTCTTTATGTATTGCTGTCTGGATAAAATGCATGATTTTACATTTCTAACCCATGTTTTCAAGCCCTCATGTAGGCACTTCATGATTGCAGCTTCACTGGATATCCTGGTTGTTCTCTCAACTAATTTTGGAAACCAGCACATATGCATGTCTCAGTGGACACAATACTAGCTTTCTGGGCTTCAGAATCCCTGGATTCTCTGTGTCTTTTCACATCATGTACAGATATGTCCTTGGCTTCAAGATTCCAGAAGGGGCTTCCTTTCGGTAGGTTTCAAGATTCCAAAAGGGGCTTCCTTTAGCTAACACTTAAAACAGGTCTCTTCCTTGTGCCCCTTCTTACTTCTCTATGTGAGAGAAGCAGTTGATGTGGGATCAATTGGTTTTGCAAGAAATTAACATCATTTGGTCCATGTTTTGTGAATGCTTTGTGAATCAAAGCTCTTAAAATGCTGCAAACACAAAAGACTCCCTTGTTTCTTTTCTCTCTGACATGAAGCAATTCTGAATGAACAGTTTGCTCTGGAAACTCAAACTCTTCCTATGGCAGAGAATATTTGAAAGCCCAATTTAGCTACCAAGTTAAAGTCATGCTCTCCAATTGATTTTAACTGTGATGAAACTAACATTTTAATCCTTGTGTTGTTGCTCTTCTATCTCAGCTCTCAGTTGACTGGAAGATGTTATTTATTGTCTCCCAAACACAATGGGAACAAATATTTCAACCCTCACACCTGCCAATGCCAACCATCAACAACCTGAATCTACTAGAAGGTTGAAAGCAGAACTTGAGATTTTCACTGGTTATTTGCTGTTGCTAAATCCCATAGGGAAATCTACACAAGATGAAGAGGGTCATCTACAGAGTGAGTACTGTGCAAGGTGATAAGGATACTAAGATGATTAGGACATGCCAGATGCTCTGAGGAATTTGCAGAATGGTAGAGGAGACAGGCAGATAGGCCACAGGTGACACAGCAATTTGATCAGTGACGTAACACAGTATATTTAGTGACAAGAGAAGCATAAAGCAGGGATTGCTAACTCAGATCCTGTGGTGAAGGGATAGGACCGGAACTAGGTCTTGCTGGATCAGGAGGCTACGTGAATTGAGTCTTAAGGATTATAAATAATTGGGCAAAAAGAGAAGCTGGGGGAAAGATATTCCAGGAAAGAAGTAAAGGATGTGCTCAGGAAAATGCTTAGAATGCAACAAGCCCGAGAAGAAAAAGTCTGGGAGACCTTGATGAGGCTGAAGAGCAGACACAGGGCACATGTTCCTTTGCATCGTATCTAGTGTGGAAAGGGGAGAGTATTTTCCAGCACATCTCAATGTCCCTGCTGTCACCTGAACCGTGTCCTGGGGAATGGGATGTGTTTATAAGCTGAGTCTGAGATCACAAGAACAGAACTCCATCCAAAGCACATTCATTGAGAGTGGGGTGGTCCCCAGAGGGGAGTTGAAGGTGCAGTCACTGACTGAGTAGATGCAGGAGAGCAGAGAGAACACATGTTCATTGGAGAGGGATGAATTTCTACAAGGCCCCAGTAGCTGGGAGGTGGTCAGGGTCAATCTCATAGGGAATTTTTAGGTTTGAATCTCAGCTCCGTCACAGACTCACAGATCTCTCTTTGCATCAGTTTCCTCTTCTGTAATACGGAGATAATAAAACATTCTTCTCAGAGTTGCTATCAGGTAATATATGTAAGCCAGTCACACAAGACGTATTTATTTGATGGAAATTGTTATTAAGACCCATTTTTAGTCCTACCTGGCTTCTTTTTTTCTTTTTTGTTTTTTCCATTCTGTGACCCTTCACTCATTTGTAAGCAAAAGTCTTAGAACCATGCTTCAGTAATCTTCAGTTGTGTAACAACCACTATAGAATTTAGTGACTTAAACTCACAGAGATTTATGACTTCTCATGATTCTGTGCCTTGACAGGGTTCAGCTGTATGGTTCCTATGCTCGTCTCATTTGGGGTCCCTCATGCCATTTGTAGTCTGATGTTCCAGCAGGAACACCTAAGGTGGCCTAAATCATAAGTCTGGCTCCTGTGTGTGGATGGCCAGAAGGATGGACTCAGATGGGTCACTGGGATAGCTAGGCTTCTCCTCCTCGGGTCATCTTGGGACCTCCCCCTGCCCACTGAGCTTCTCCATGTGGTCTGTCCAGATTTCTTGGTGGATAAGATCATCTAAAAGTACAGAAGTAGAAGCTGCTATTTCTTAAAGCACAGCATCGTTTCTTCCACATTCTACAGGTAAAGCACCCAGACTCAAGGTGAGAAGACCACACAAGGGCATGAGGACTGGTGTTATGGGATCTTTGGGGTGCTGATTTCTGGCTTGAAACCTCTGTGGCTAGTGGTGCCTTTGCCCGAGTTCTTGTCCTGCATCTAGGAAGAAAGAGATATGCAAACAAGTGAAGGGTGAACAAAATGAAGAGGAGCTTTATTAAGTGTACAACAGCTCAGAGGAGACCTGCAGTGGGCAGCTCCTCTCTGTAGGCAGGTTGCCCCATCAGGTATCAAGCTCTCACTAGAGAGGAGGCCCTGGAGATAGTTGTTCCTCTCTGCAGCTGGTAGTCCTGACATCTCTGCAGGTCTATGAAGCTCTTAGCAGAGAGGGTAGCTCCTCTCTGCAGCTGGTTTTCCCATTTTCTCTCCAGCCTCTCCATCCTGTTTGCTCTGACTGAGCCAGGGGTTTTATGGACCTCAGAGGGGAGGAAATGTGTGCCCATTGGTCCATGGGCTACGGGAGGGCTGGA